>NC_086172.1:8095000-8696875 GCF_023053635.1 Elgaria multicarinata webbii | reverse complement strand
CAGTCTTGGGAAAGCCTGTGTAAAAGGTATGTTTTTAGGAGGCATTTAAAAGCTATTACATTTTCCCCCTCCTGAACCGCATGAGGGAAGGTTTTCCAGTGGGTGGGTGCCACTACAGAGAAGGCCCCGCCACCAAGGTTCTTCGTGGCAACATTCCGTTTGTTTCGGAATGGCCGGCAGGACCTCCTCTGAAGATCTTAACTGTCGCCTGGGTGTATATAACGGAAGGTGGTCTGTTTGGTATGCTGTTCCCAAGTGGTTTAGGACTTTATAACCTTGTATATGCCTCGGTAGCTAACAGGCAGCTAGTGCATGTCTTTTAACACAGGTTTTATATGAGCAGAGCTAGGTGTCCCTGTGAGCACCCTATATGCTGCATGGTTCTCTAGCTGCAGCTTCTGAACCATACACATAGGTAGCCCCACATAGAGTGTGTAACAGTAGTCTAGTCATGAGGTTACCAGTGCATTCCTATCCAAGAACAGGCATAATCTTTGTAAACAGCCCAAAGAGCTTTGGCTATGGGGCAGTATATAAATGTAATAAATAAATAAATAAATAAATAAATAAATAAATAAATAAATAAAATAGTTGGCGTACCAACCAAAGTTGATAATGGGTGCTCTGGGCCACCAAAGTCACCTGGGCCTCCAGAGACAAAAAAAATGTATCCAGGAGCACCCCCAAACTACCCACCTGCTCCGTCAGAGGGAGTGCAACCCCATCCAGGACAGGCAAAAACACAATTCCCTGACTTGGAAACCACCAACCCACAGAGTCTCTGTCTTATCGGGATTCAGTTTCAGTTTATTGGCCCTCATCCAAGCCATAACTGCATCTAGGCACAGGTTCAGAATGTGCACGGCTCTCCCGATTCAGATGTCACAGAGAAATAGAGCTGAGTGTCATCAGCACACTGATGACACCTTGCCCCAAATCTCCTGATGACCGCTCCCAATGGATGTCCTGGAGACCAATCTGGCTGCCATGTTTTGTACCAGTTGAAGTTTCCAGACTAAGTGTGCACACAGCCCCAAATACAGCGCATTACAGAAATCAAGCCTAGAGGTTACCAGCACATGCACCACCATCACCAGATCCACATGTTCCAGGAATGGACATAGTTGGAGTATCAGCTGAAGCTGATAACATGCGCTTCTCATCATCACTTCCACCTGGGGTACAAGGAGCAGGGTCAGGTCAAGAAGCACCCCTTAAGTTTCAAAGTTGCTTCTTCAGAGGGAATGCAAACGCATCCAGAACTGGTTGACATACCTCAATACCTCAGTTAGGACCCTTCATAATGAGCACTTCTGTCTTGCCTGGATTCAGCTTCAGTTTGTTCTCCCTCATCCAACCCTTTACCGATTTCAGGCGGTCATTCAGAGGAGTCATACCTCCCACGGATGAAGATGTTACAGAAAAATAGATTTGAGTATCATCAGTATATTGATAACACCTGGCCCCAAATCCCTGATTATCTCTCCCAGCAGTTTTATGTAGATATTAAACAGCATCGGGGATAGGATGGAGCCCTGGGGGACTCCACATAACAGTTCCTTTTTCGAGGAGCAACTATCCCTGAGTGACACCATCTGGGACTGCCCTGAGAGGAAGGAGGAAAGCAGTGCACCTAACACCCAGCTCCCTCAGGTGGTCCAAAAGGATACCATGGTTGAAGGTATTGAGCCTTTTAAGAAAGTATTTCTTACCATTCAATCAACCATACCACCTCTGGATGTTTGGATCAGCTAAAAAGGGAAAGGGTCAAGAGTGCAGGTGATTGATTTATACCACCAAAGATCCTGCCCACATCTTCAGCTTTGAAAGAGCTGCTTACTTGTTGAATGGATGAACTGTTTTTGTGAACCGCCCAGAGAGCTTCAGCTATTGGGCAGTATAAAAATGTAATAAATAAATTAAATAATAAATAAATAAATAAATAAATAAATAAATAAATATCTTCCTGCCCCCAAGCAAGGTAGTGTCAGTGTCACATCTGACAGTGTATCACTTTTCTTTGGGAGTGCAGTATCTCCCCGCCCACCATGTCACATGCACCGAACAGCTTCCAGTGGAGTGATTCACATGTAGAACCTGTTTCCTTGTATGGGTCACCCTTGCTGAATCAGGGTGAGTGTGTATGAAAGTGTAGAGACGCTCACAGAAAACATGCTGCTTCCAGATTGAGGGTTCCTAATGCTAACCACCAGAAATTATTGTGCCACTATTCCACCTTTTCTTCCCTAACAGACTTCCGCAGGAAGAAAAAGAGACAGAAGAAGCAGTGAGAAAACACAGGAGGATTTCTAGTGAATGGCTGTTATCTGGAACACTCCTAAAATTCCATGAATGAAGCAGGCCGATTGCACATTAAAAGCCTCAACTGGAAATACCTCGCAGCATCCCCATATCATATGACTGCCTAGGTACAAATTACATCAAGCTACCCATATGCATTGTAGCCTAACAACCAGAGAATATTGTTAATCATGTAATAGATGAATATTCTGTCCTGCTGTCTAAATAATTCTTTCCTCTTCTCCATCATAAATCCCCTTGACTTCAGACTTCTACAAATATGCTTTAAGAGGTTAGAGCATTATAGATCTTTGAAGACTGTTAATTAGTAAACAGTAAATTACATCTCCAACAGGTTTAAAGAAAATAATTTAATCTGCATTCAGCATTAGACTGATTGATTGCAATAATTTACACATCTACCTACTTAGGAATACACTGTTACTTGGAGAGGGTACACAATAAAACTGAAAGACAGTATCAGCAGATATTATTTCCCAAGTTTTGGCATGTGGTGGGGTTTTAGGATGAATTGATACTGGAACCAAACTGCCAGCTATAGGATTTGCAATACACTGGCAGTGGTAGGAAGTGTCAGTTGATCAGATAATTACTGTAATTAAAGGGCATTTTAGTCTCTGCTAATTGAAGTTAGTTATAACTTCCATCAGCCATCACGTACACGTTAAATATTGACTGCTATGACAACAATGGTAACACTTCCAATAAAGATGTTGTCTTTAACGTGCTCATATTTTAATGTGAGTGCTCAGTATCTAATGATATCATTGCGAGTCATATTGCCATCCAAACAAATCCATAACCAGAAAGCTATATTTTCAGTTTCTCCAGCAGAATTATTTCCCCCCAGGTGTTTGTAGATTAATGTTAAACATCTTAGGTGTAAGATACTGAATGGAAAGTTTACTGAAAGAGGCAGAAAGGCAGTCAAATCCAACAAGGATAGGCTTCATTAAAACAACTAGGTACAAAACTGAAGTATAGAGTGGGAAGTTTACAGGACCTTTTAAGCTGCCTTTCTAAATCCTTGACCTGATCTGCGACAAGGAACTGAAGAAGTATCCAGCATATTTTTACGTGTTCCATTGATTGGCATCCAATCACCCAGGAAGTAGAAGTAAAGGTTCAGATTAAAGTTGCTTAACACATTGTATTGTTAGGCATGTGTTGCATGCACACCTAAAAACTTAAACAAATTTGTGTATTGTGCAAGGAGCTGGAATAGGCTATGGTTCCCAGACATGTCTAATGGAGTGCCAATTTCCTCTTCACTGCTAAGTAATGTCTTTGGATCCATTTCAATCAGGATTCCGTCCTCTGCATTCCACCGAAACAGCCCTTACTAAGATCACCAATGATCTCCTTACTGCCAAGTCTAAAGGCCATTATTCCGTTCTTATTCTCCTTGATCTAACTGCAGCCTTTGACACGGTTATCATGATCTTCTCTTAGATTCCCTTCATGACCTTGGATTTTGTGGCTCTGTCTATAACTGGTTTGCCTCCTATCTAGCGGGTCGCTCTTTGAGCGTGTTGGCTAATGGCAGCTCGTCTTCCTCCTTTCCCCTTTCAGTAGGGGTTCCGCAAGGCTCGGTGCTTGGCCCGTTGTTGTTTTCCTTATACATGTTGCCCTTGGGCAAGCTTATTCAATCTCATGGCCTCCAATATCATCTGTACGCCAATGATACACAACTATATCTGTCATCTCCGGAACTTTCTCCTGATGTTCACGATCGTATCTCGGCATGTCTTTCAGATATCTCAGCTTGGCTGCTTCATTGTCGCTTGAAACTTAACATGGCAAAGACTGAATTGCTTGTTTTTCCTCCTAAACCTTCTCCTCATCTCTCATTCTCTCTTACTGTCAATGATGTTACGCTTACTCCGGTCAAGGAAGCTCGTAGCCTTGGCTTTATATTCGACTCCTCGCTCTCCTTTATTCCTCATATTGAGGCAGTAGCTAAATCTTGTAGATTTTTCCTGTATAATATTGCCAGGATTCGATCATTTTTGTCTGTCTCTTCTGCCAAGACGCTTGTTCATGCACTGGTTATTTCACGGTTGGACTACTGCAACCTTCTTCTCTCTGGCCTTCCTTCTTCTCACATCAGTCCGTTGGTTTCTGTTCACCACTCTGCCGCAAAGATCATCTTCTTGGCTCGCCGCTCCGACTATGTTACTCCGCTTCTGAAATCTCTTCATTGGCTTCCAATTCACTTCAGAATCCAATATAAACTTCTCCTGTTAACCTTCAAAGCTTTTCACGGTCTAGCTCCTTCCTATCTCTCCTCTCTCATCTCACACTATTGCCCCGCTCGTGCTCTTCGCTCCTCTGATGCCATGTTTCTCGCCTGCCCAAGGGCCTCTACTTCCCTTGCTCGGCTTCGTCCATTTTCGTCTGCTGCCCCTTACACCTGGAACGCTCTTCCAGAACATTTGAGAACTACAAGTTCAACCGCAGCTTTTAAAGCTCAACTAAAAACTTTTCTTTTTCCTAAAGCTTTTAACACTTGATGTTGTGCAGACTTCTACTGTTACTTTCTACTGTTAGTTTTACCCTACCCTGTGCCTGCTTACCCTACCCTGTACCTGTTTGCATTCTCTTCCCCTCCTTATTGTTTTACTATGATTTTATTAGATTGTAAGCCTATGCGGCAGGGTCTTGCTATTTACTGTTTTACTCTGTACAGCACCATGTACATTGATAGTGCTATATAAATAAATAAATAATAATAATAATAATAATAATAATAATAATAATAATAATAATAATAATTCTACATTTATAAACAACCTCTGCCCCACCTCTAGCTGACCATCTTAATGGATTCTGTAGCTTCAAAGACATGCTGGGGGGAAAATATATGTTATCTGTAGAAAACAACCTCCACATGACATTTCATTTTGGGTTTATGACTCAGAAAGCCTTTTTAAACACAAATACCAGAACAGAATATGGTTGTCACAAAACAGAGACTGACTCTCGTTTAAATATCAAAGATGGTTTCAGAGCAATGTTTCTCTGTTGCACCAGTTCTTTAAGCTCCATTTGATATGGGATGGGATGGGGAGAGGAATCATTCTTAAATGAAATGGCATGGCAATCCCCATGCTTTCTATAGAATTTATTATTTATTTGGCCACTTTATTTGGTGTGTGTGTGTTTGCTCATATCTACACACACAACTGTTTTCATTCTTTCTGCTGGCAGTGAGATTTTTTAAAAATGATTTCTCTCTACGCTGTGTGTCTTGGTGACTGCCAAGCCTCATAGTTTTGATCTTCTTCTTTTAGTGCTATTACAACTTCCAGAACCTCCAGTATTACTGTGAGAATTACTTCTGCTCACTATTTAAAATATAAATATCTTATGGTTTTCATGTCATCAGAAATTAGGGCTGTGCACCGCCTCGGATCTGAACCCCAAATCCGAAGCAGATTGGGGTGGTTCGGACCCTTCCGAACCAGATCCGAGGCGGTTCAGGCAAAGGCCAAGGTGGTCCAAAGTCGAAGCCAATTGGCTATGAAGCTTCAGGCCACCTCAGCGCATCGGAGCTGGCCCCGCCCCCCACCCATCTACTTACCTGCTGCCTCCGTCGCCACCGCCATCTTTCTTTTGGTGGCTTCCGGTGCCACTGCCGGAAATGAAAGGGAGTAGGGTGCATGATTTTAAGTTATCTTGTGGCCTACTCCCTTTCATTTCTGGTGCCCCTGGAAGCTGCCAGGAGAAAGATGATGGCAGCAACGGAGGCAGCAGGTAAGCCCCCCTCCCCCTTCAACACTTACCTGCTTCTGCTGCTGTCGCCGCTAGACAAATGCCAGCAGTGGACCCAGAAAACCCAGGTAAGCCCCCCTCCCCCCTTCCCCACTTAACTGGGTCCGCTGGCAGTGCTGGCTTGCGTCGGGCGGCTTCAACGTCCTAGAGTAGAAGCCGCTGGACACAAGCCGCCAGCAGCGGCAGACGCAGGCAAGGGGGGAGGGGGCTTACCTGGTGCCTCCGCCGTCCATGGCGGCGGATGGTGGAGGCACCAGGTAAGTGGGGAGAGTTTTCTGGATGCCGGCTGTGCAGCCCGGCTGCGCAGCCAGCAACCAGAAAACTCAGAGTTGCCTTGGAGGGTCCAAATTTTGCCTCAGCTTCAGTGCTGAGGCGGATCAGGAACCCCCGAGGCAGCCCCAAGGCGGATTGGCGCTGCTTCAGGGGCTCTGGATCGGCCTCCAAGGTGGATCAGGGGGTCCGTGCACAGCCCTATCAGAAATCATATAACAAATAAAACAAGCAACAAATGTTGTAATCCTCATGATCTGAAAGTTCATTTGAGAGCTATTCACTTTACCAGCTTCCTGGGTCACTGCAGTTGTCAGATGAAGTGTTCCTGGCGGTTCCACTTGGACCTGAGCTCCGTTTAAAGTCCAGAGTAGAGCATTTAGTGTACTGGCTCCCTCTAATTGGAATTTCCTGTCTGTCGATGTCAGGCAGATGCTGATGGTGCTTTTCTTGCAGCTGCTGTTGAAGACATTTTTATTTAAACAAGGCTTCCCTGATCAGCTGGCCACAGTTTTATTGGGATAATTTGATTTTAAATGTTTCAATTCTGTGCTTTTACTTTACTTTCTTTTTGTTGCTCGCTGCTCAGGAAACCTATTGGATGGAGAGTGGTATATAAATTGTGTATATATAGCTCATGAAACAAACTTGTGACTTTTGGAGGTAGACTACAACCCCGCAGTACAGGCAAATAAATTCAAATCACAAGTGGAGTAAGTTAATGCCGCTCTGAAAAGCAACTTGCGGTCAATTTAAATTCACAACTCATTCTGTCAAGATGGATATAATTTAGTGGGAATCTGAGCATACAGGAGCCATCTGGAAACGGTGTGCATAGAAGCAAGGTGGATTATCACAGTCAATGCAATATTTCTTTATCACTGCAATAACAACAGACTTTTAAAACATTCCTCACTGGTTTTTATGGCATCTATTCTAACAACCCAAGGACAGGAATAGAATCCAAGAACTCCTAAGTTTTAGCCAAGGTTCCGTCACTGCCTTTCCTTGTATTTCAATAACAATGTGATTCCTCAGAGACTCATCAGTAAAGTCTAGATAATTAAGAAAACCTATCATAAATCTATTTCATAGATGTCTCAAGGGCAATGAGTTAGGAAACAGTGTGCAATGACTTAAAGATATACATTATGTAACTGTATTAGTAATTATTATTGATCTTATAACATAAGCATATGACAGACACTGATATAACACATTTGAAATTCCTGTCCCTTTAATCCTCCTTTCCATACAAATGTGATGACATATCTCCAGTGCGTATAAAGAACATTTTAACTAAACATGTGATAACGGGCTTCATTTCTTCTGCCTGAATTGCAGCTTGAATCAGTAACTTGCTGTACCATTAGCGTTGTTTCTAAAGGTCTCTGTGTAGCATGCTCAGTGGCCAACAGAAGTGTGTCCAATAAGTATCAGTTCTAGCTTTTTCACACTTATTGAGCAAGGGCAATCCATCCAGACTTCTGCTGGTTTGGGTGCCACATACACAAACATGAGCAGGATAGTGAGTGGGATATGCATGTGTTCTCCTAACAAATTATCTGAGGTCAGTTTTAACAGTTCTGATGACCTTTGGAAGAGGGGTGGGGTGGATTTAAGCTATGCCTGCTTTCCTTATAGGACAGGTAAGTGACAGACTGATTATATTTGGTGGGGTACGCACATGCAGGCCTTCTGCTGCATGTGAATATTTTTGAATTAGGAACTTGTTTCTTGCAGCCTGATCTTAAACATAAAAAATAAGACCTACTATCTTCCTGATTGCAGATTTACTAGCTGGAGCCGACGTGGTAGTAAATAAATCCAAGGATACTTTGGCACCTTAAAAACCACTTTTGTTTGTTTGGTCATCTCTGCTCACTTATATGCATTTGCTCATCTTTGTCCGTTGCCTTGCCTCGCCCATTCCCCCTGCATGGTAGCTTTTCCTCTCCATTTTATCCTCTTCCTCTGTTTTATCTCCCACAGACAACATTTAGACTGTGGGCTCCTTATGGGGAAGACCTTCTGGTTCTTGTTTATGTTACTCTGCAAAGCAGGGGTGCGAAATCTCAGGTTTATGGGCCAAATCGTGTCCTACAGCGTCCTTTTTCCTGGCCCCACCTATTACCCTTGGCCAGTTCTACACCAAGCAGGATATAGCATGCTGAAAGCGGTATATGGAATGTGTCAATGGGCCCCAACAGTTGTCAGTGCACTTCAGTAGTGTTATAAAGCAGTAGTGTGGCTCCTGCCTTTGACTACCAATCATGGGGTGTTATTCCAGCTTTTGCACATTTCCCCCCATTCTAAAAGGTTGAAATGCCTCTCCTAAGGCTCAGTTACCGGCAGTAAAAGCTTTAAGCGAAAATATCCTGCTATTTGAGCCCCACCCTTTTGGCCCCACCCAACACTGGAATATGGTCTGTGAGAGTTTCTCAAAAATTGAATTTGGCCCTCAAGCTGAAAGAGGTTCAAAAGCACCATATAATTGATGCTGATGCTGCGTATGCAGTAAATAATAATAACGAACAATGATATGACTACTCTCTTGATCTCTTCTCTGTGAATCAGGCTGCATATTTGCATTAATTCAATATCTCATAAACATTTTGTTCATGTTCTGTTCACAAGTCCTGATACAGGTAGAGTGAAACAAAAGTACGCTCGGTGGTTATGACTAGAAACTTGGTCAGGCAGCCAGTAAAGGACAGAATATGCAACTCAGAGGAAACAAAGAGATTGTTAAAAAGGCTTCTGTGTTTTAAAATTTCAAAACCAAACTAATGTAGGATCACAATGAATATGGCTGGCGTTACTGCATTCATCTGTGCTCTCTAAAATATTTCCCAGAAGATTCAGCTTTGGGTCTAAAGTGGAAGCCAAGAAGCATCATGGCTATATATTTTTGGCATCCCTAAAGTGTCACTTTCAAATGTGCCTGTCTGCCATCTTACCTTTTGGCAATACAACAATTAGATACTTTTTTTTGAAGGACAAACACACTGAGGACAAAATTGGGTGAGTGGGTGTATCAGCAGAATAACTGGTTGGTCTTCCCTGAACTCACCTAGGTGCCCCCTTAATTACATATGCAAAATAACTAAGTTCAGGACAAAAGGCATACTATCTATGAGCTCCATCAGACAAGCGTTTTATTGCACACTCGTTACTAGGCACTCATGGATTTTTTCGGGTCTTTCTCACAATGTTGTCTGCCTCCCGCCCACCCTTCTAGCCTTCTTTGAGCAACAAAAAAATCTCTCCAGTAAGTCTGACTTATTTTTAAAGACAGAAGTTGCTGCTATCTCTTGCTGTGTGCAGGAGAAGCAGTGGGATCAAAACAGCCCACTGACTGGACCACGTGCAAGTTGTTTACTTCCTCTTTCAAGAGGGACAAACACATGGGTGGAGAAGTAAGGGTAAGCAAACATGATTTCCTCCTGTGATGATGCAGTCTGAAATCTCTGTTTTGTTGCATACATATACGGATAGAAATTTGGGACTGTCCGTTTCTCAAGTCATACGGTCTACAATGTAGGCCAAGCAAAAGCCCTTGGCCAGGAGTAATTTATGCCTCTGGCTTGCAGCATGTCATCAGCCTTCCTCTTCCTGTACTATAACAGGCTGACCTTGGGTAAATCTGTGCTTCTGTCTGAAAGTTGGCAGCCCACGTTGGAGAGTTCCGTCTGACAGTCTGAGGCTGGAGAGCTTTTCAGAAAATTTAAGGTATTCTGAAAGCTAGATCACTGATTATGACATACACCTATCCTACTATATTGTTGAGAAAACCTGCAAAACCTGTTTGACCAGAGGTGAAAGTGTAGCAACAGCAAAAAGTCCATACAACTATGGGAAGCGATGCCTCTCTCACAATGCTTTCGGAATTCATTGCTTGTGGTTGAATCTCCCATTTCTCCCCCTATGGCCCCTGCCCCTCTTTTCTCCTTTTCTTTTTTTAAAATGTATTTGTTCTCCCTTTGCATATGTAATGTATTTGTGCAACCTTCAGGGCCGGTGCTACCACAGAGGCCACTCAGGCGGCCGCCTAGAGCGCCAAGCTAAGAGGGGCGCTGGGCACAGCACAGCACTCACACGTATTGGCTGTGAGCTGGCCTGGCCTGAGGATTCAGCTGGGCTTGGGCGGGCGAGATGGCGCCCTGCGCCAGCCCAGCCGAAGCGAAGCCAGGGACCCTGGGGTGGAGGTGGGGCGGCTGCACGTTAGGACTTCCGGAACGCGCCCGGAAGAGAAAGAGAGAGAGAATGTATGGGTGAATGGGGTGCAGGGAGTCTTTGAGTGAATGCATGTGTTCATGCTTGTGTTTGGTGTGAGTGATGCTGAGTGTGTGTGCGTGCGCATGTGTGAGTTGGGGGGGATGATTTGGAGGTGATATTCCTATTCAATAATGCATTTTAGACCCATAGACGTTCCTTTCCAATTTGTTTGCTATAATTGGCATGATGCATTTCTTGCACTTTAAAATAAATTTAGCAGTTTCAAGTTTTGTGCTTCTTATTTTTTTCCAGGAAACATATGTTCTTAAAAATCAAAGTTGGCAGTGTGTGTGTGTGTGTGTGTGTGTGTGTGTGTGTGTGTGTGAAAGTAGCTCACCTTGCCTAGGGCGCAAAATAGTCTGGCACCAGCCCTGGCAACCTTTGCCTATTTGTGAAGCTCTTCCTAAAGGCGGCTTTTAACGTTCATGACATTATTTTTGGT
The DNA here is from genome assembly GCF_023053635.1 of Elgaria multicarinata webbii. Lineage (NCBI taxonomy): Eukaryota > Metazoa > Chordata > Lepidosauria > Squamata > Anguidae > Elgaria > Elgaria multicarinata. The sequence goes on along the minus strand of NC_086172.1, from coordinate 8,685,789 downwards.
TTCAACATTCGTGAAAGTCGGCGGCGGCGGAGTCGCCTCACACCACACACCACCCCGCCCCCCTCCGAACCACCCACCCCCGCCGTTTGCTTCTGCGGTGTAACCCCGCCCCCGTCGGGAGACTTTCGAGAGAACTACACTTCCCGTGCTCCTTCAGAGGGCGGTGCGTTTTGATGAGGTCACCGTTTCCCCGCCCACTTTTGTCTCTCCGTGTGTCTGTGTGGCGGAGCCGCGGCTGCCCCAGAGGGCCAGAGAGGCTTGTGCTAGAGGTGGCTTGATCGGATTATTGTCCTCCGTCCGCCTTGATCCCAGCCACAAAGAGGGCGACGTCCCCCCGCCTGCCTCCCTCCCTCCCTCCCTCGGCTTATGCCTTCGGGTGTTTCTGCTGGAGGTGATTGATTTGCCGCCCTCTCTGCTGCCGGGGCGGGGAGGGGGCTGCCGCCACCACCTCTGTGGCGTTTCTGCCGTGTGTTATTGGGGCTTCCAGCCAGTCGGGAGGAAAACGCCACGAATCCGTATTGGGTAAGTATCCCGGCTCTCCGTCTGCACGGGGCAACAATTTATCGCCTTGGCCGAGGGCGAAACGGAGGGGAGAAAAAATTAAAACGAAAAGGAAGAACTCCACCCACTCGCCCACCCCCACTCCGCCCCTTCCCCAATTTTCTGACTGATATCCCCCCCCCCCCCCCACACACACACTCTTCTTCCCATCCCCATCCTGGTTTGTTCTTAGCCTCTTGGCGTGTTTCTGTTTAGGGTTGTGTGCGGGTTCTTTGTCCTCCTTCTCAAAGGGGAAATTGCATAGGCAGCCCCACATCCTCTCCTCATAAAATGACACTTAAAATAAAACAAAGCTGGAGGTCTTTTGTCAAGGAGCTTTCTGCGAGGAAATTCCTCCCAGTTTGGTGGTGGTGGTGATTGAGGAAGATTCCTTAAAACTCTGGATGTCTTTCTTAATTTGTTCCGGATACTAAAGCAGCCCCGGACTGAAGCATAAAAATGGCAAAACAAAGAACTGTTATTATTTCGTGCTAATGTATATTAGAGCTTTTATTCTTCAGCCTTCTTATTATGGCCCACTGCCTCTTAAAGGGTTTTTGACAATTAAAAGGAAGTGTGTCCTTCATTTATTTATTTGTCCTGGCAGCTGTAAAGTTCTGCTTTATCATTCTTGTTCCTGTGGTTCTGTTCGTAATATTCTCTATATTCTCTCATCAGAGCTCTGTGTAGTCTGAAATTTATGTTCTCCCAGCCTCCACCCCTGTTTCCTCAAATGGCTAAACTAGAGCAGGGGAATATTGCTTAATTTCTGATTTCTCTGTCTTCTGTCACTGAAAAAGAGGAGAGCAATGAACTGAAATCTTGAGGAGGGGTTGTCCTTTGTGTCTAAATCATGGCATCTTTCAGTCTCACAAAGTGATGCTTTTTCTTTTTAACAAAGCATTTTTAAAACTGTGCCTTCTTATTTGTAGTTCTGTGTTACGCTATTTTGCTTGGAAAACCTGCAGTTATTATTTCTGTTAAACATAGTATCATGGGTATATGTGTGTAATGCTGTACTTCCCAGTGTTTTGTGTTCAATATTATCTTTTAAGGGCTCTATGTTTTTGTTTTGGCTGCAAAGCAACTGACTTTTTCAGTGCAATCTTTGTTAGTTCCTCTTCTCAGCTTCCTCTCAACTAAACTCCAGACTTCTCCTCAGCTTCCTATAAACTCCAGATCTCTCTGCTCTGTACAGCTAGCTTTGTCTCCACTATGAATTTGTAAAGGGCAAGAAGGTTGAGTTTCCTGTTTCACATCTCATAAAGAAGATATAATGAATGACTTAACAGGATTATTGGACATTTAGGTTAGATGCATTCTCTGCTGCTTTTAGTTGTCCTTTCTATGTCTCTGTATGCTATGTTGTGGGTTGAACTGTTATTTTCTTGTGTTGAGAACAATATCTCATGCTTGTAGTAGGTGGATATTTGTGATCTCACCATTTTCAGGAAGTAATGCCTAATAACTATCCAGTTGTTAGAGTTATTCTAATGTTTGGGTGCCCAACTCAATATTAAAAGAGCATATTTCTAGAAAACTGAAAACGTGCTCTGTGAAATTGGCAGTACTCTCTAACCTGGCACCCTCCAAATGTTTTGGACTTCATTTTCCTTCAGTCCCAGCCAACATGTCTCAATTATCAGGAATACTGAGAGTTGCTGTCCAAAACATCTGGAGGATACCACGTTGGGGAATGCTGTTTTAAGGTAATGGCTAATGTGTAAGCAACCTACTGTCCTCCAGTTGGGAGATGTAGTCAAAACATATGGAGGACAACAGGTTGCCAGCCCCGGGTTTAGTTATTAGATGCAGCTGGTTGCGGTGTCAGCATGCCACTTTCAAGATTCCAGATCAAATGAAGTTGGGCTCCCCCCCCCCCCCAAAATCCTGATTTCCTGGACAGAACTGTGAACAGTAGGGAAATGTCATGACAGTCTTTGGGTACAAAAGCAGAACTGCATAGGCGGTAAAAGCAAGTAGTATATTACAAACAATGCTTTGGTTTTCTTTTCATTAGCTTGATGATATAGGTTTCGATTCCTGAAGCTGTTGGAAGCTCATTAAGCTTCGTTTTGACAAATCTGAGAAATAATGTATGGGTCTGTCTTAGACTTTATCTATGCCACCAAATAATGTTGGTGAAATTTATTGCATAAATATAGGAGTCCTTGTTGGTATATTAAAAGTTGTAGTGATGGTCATAGTTAGCTTTACTGATGTTATGCTATTGGGGTAGTTGGTTCCTTTTTTTAATGGATACTATGCTAACTAGAGTCTAGAACTGGTGGCTCTCCCTCTTTTTCGGAAGTCTGATGGAATCCCTCCTCATTTTCTTGAAATATTTGTCCTGTGATAAATATAAGCATGTAGTGATAAATATAAGCATCTAACTCCCCTTCCAAGCTTTAAAATGTCAGATTAAAAAGTGAAGTTTATGTCTGGTTCTCTGTTCTTTGATTACAGTTTGGGGGATGAAGATGTGGAAAATATCTACTCCTTCAGTTTCCCCTTGTCCCAGCTCCCCTGATCTTCTCTGTTGCCAGAAGATATCGCAGTGGGCTAGCCAAAGGGAAGTGGATCTCTAGTAGAGATGTGTGGGCTCTGTGCAAGTAGTTAAGGGGAAATGAAAATATCTACTTTCTACTGGGCTTTTTCCAACCTGTACTGAAGACCATACACTGAAATGTGCAAGAGTTGGTAGTGATATTTCATCTGTCTTATATGTCTTTGATGTATATTAGGTTTTATGCCCTCTGCACTAAGTTTACAACAATATACTTCTGCTTGTTGAGAAATTTTGTGTCGGATGAAGTAGGCTTGTGCATATTTTGTATTGATTTAAATCAGTACAGTGTATATTAATTTAAATCTCATCAATAGGAAAGACTCATTTAAATCTCTTTAATAACTAAGATATTTCCTAAACACAATTATGTACTGATAGGTTCTATAATAATTAATACTGTTTTACAATTAAACACATGCCTTTATAGCAGGGTGGATTTGATCTAAATAATGTTTTAAATCACGATTTAAATCACTACTCAGAAAAACTCAATTTAATCATGTGACTTCCCTCCCCCCCAAAAAAAATGCACTCTTCCTTGCTATATTTTACACAACTCAGAGTTACCAAAGACTCATTCTTGCTGGTATAATCTTAATATTTACAACCAGATGAAAGTTTCATTTTTAGAATAACAACTTTTCAGATTAGTTTTAATCTTCACTTCTTCTGCAGATCTGTTCCACTCTCAACAATCTATTCATTGAATTTTTTGAAAATTAGCACTTAAGAGGTAAGGGGTTGATTCTGTGTACATAGATTTGCAAAGGAACAATGGGACTGTGATCTCTGCAGACACAAATACACAGTTTTGAGAACTGTAAAACCAAGCATCTGTGATAATATCTTCTAGATAGAAAAATTGCCCAATAATCTTAAAGAAACCTCTGGAAGAGCATGACATTGTGAATGGATTAATGGAATTCTTTTACCAAAAAATTTAAACATTGCATGAATATACAGCCTCATGCTACATAATTAAAAACTAATCCTTATTTCATGATGAATAACCTTTGGACTATAATGTATCTTAAATAGAAAACTATCTTTAGATAGATTTTTCTTCAAAAAGCATTTTATTAAAAAAATCCGATTTAAATAAAAAAATTCGATTTAATTTTAAAAATCCGTGTTTTTTGTTTTGTTTTTTAAAAAATCATTGTTTTTTATCCACCCTGCTTTATAGTATGTAGGGTAAATCAAAACACTTGCTTATGTAGATCACATGCCTTTTGCTCTCCCATCTATTTAGAGACATGATGAAGAAGGTATTTGTGATTTTTGTATACCAAGGTGGGCATGGCCCTCCAGAACTACATAGAGAACTGCAGTGCAAGTGAAAATCAAGGATGCTAGTTACTAAGCTATTCCATATTTTTCATTGAGATGGTAAGTAGGGTTGTGAACCAAATTCTGTGTGCCAATAGGACTTTGGAGTTGTATTTTGCTACTGAGGGTATTTTAAAATGCTGTTTAGAGAGGCTGTCCGCGGTTGGTTTTTTGGGTTTTTTTTTTAAAAAAAAGAAAATCCCACTGGGGTACAACTAAAAAAGCCTTTGGATGCTGGTTTGTATGTTTGTTCTGTTCCTTTACTTTGTCTAGTACAGTTATAAATATTCATAACTTTAGGATTGACTGGCTTGAGTAGTTAGAAGGCATGAAATAGTAATGTGCAATAAACCATGTATGCTCAGTACGTAATTCTGGTGAGATATAGGATGATATCATCAGGTCCAGAAACTGATTCTTAATGTTTGTGGTGATTGCTAGTCCCTGGCCCACAAGTTATGGCTTGGCTAGGCTTCTAAAATGTATGGTTGCCACCGGCCTCTGCTTTGTGGGTAGTTCCTGTCCCTTGTGTTGGGCTTTTGTAGCAACTCCTTGCTGCTGCCTCAAGTAAAACCAAGGAACAGCTGATCTTTGTGTAAGCAGCTAAGTAAATTCTTTGTATGTTTACTCAGAAGTAAATCTTCCTGTGTTTAGTGAGATATCCTTACTTGTGCATATGATTGCAAACATCATCCTTTTGCAGAATGTTAACATTCAGGAAGTAACAGGTAGGCAAGCTATTTTTTTCTGTTTGCCAACTATCTGGTACTTAAGGCAAAAGAAACCTTGTCCAATCCTAAGGAGCATTAGGAACAGCAGCTCATCTTGTTCGTTTCTAAAATGCCCATTCTTCAATGTATATAAATTCACAAGTGCCCTGACAAAACTGTCCAAGGGAATGATGGCAAAGTGCTGACATTGGAATTAGGTCAAGTAACGTTGATGTGGTTTCGTTCAGAAAAAAAGCGAGCACAGTTTTGTCTGATCTTTTGTCTGATTCTCCTTTCAGCTTATTTTTCACAGAGTACATTGCCTTCTGCAGCCAGATCCTTAACAGAAAAGGGTATAACACCTTTGGCATAGTATATACACTTGAATTGAGTAGATCAAACGTTTACATTTCTGAAGTTTGTACAGCAAGCCCTAGTCTTCTATTTTGAGTTCAGACAAATGTGAATTAAAATGTTAGGCAGTGTTCAGAGTATCCAGTGATTCTCACAATACCTAGCTGTCACTTTCTTGGGTCACTTTCTTTCTCTTTGAACCTTCCATCTCTCTCTTTCTTTTTTTAGAGCTACTAGAAGAGTGTTTGGATTTTCTTTCCAGTGGCTGTACTCTTTTCCCAGATTGGGGAGGGCGGGAATAAAAAAAATGCTTTTTAAACATCTGTTACTGTTCTGCATGAATGTATACACTGCTATCCTGTTTTCACTCTGGAATAAAACTCAGAGTGATCTCCTAGATCTCCCTAATATGCTTTCAGGCATCATGATGTAATTCAGCAGCATTAATACACGCTGTTAAACAATTTACAAATTTTATGGATTGTAAGGCGTAGGCAGGCACTTGCCATTTAAAAAAAAGTCTTTACTGAAATATTAAGCACTTTATGAAATAAATATTACTTTGAATGTACAAACTGATGAACTTAGTCTCTGGCATTTTCAGTTTGTAACTTCATGGTGTGAGCTTGGCTACAGTCAGTCCTAAATCTAAATTCCTTAAGGTGCAATCCTATGCATATTTAGAGAGAGAAAAAGACCTACAACTCTCAGCACGACCACCACCACCACCCACCCATCAGCATGGGTCGTGCTGGGAACTGTAGGAATATTTTCTGTTTAAACATGCTTAGGATTGTGCCATTGGACTGATGTGGGTTTTCTCGTCAGATGAATTTTTAAAAAGAAATGGAGTCTCTCCTACAACATAATTGATTGAGATTACCCCTTACACCAGCGGTCCCCAACCTTTTTGGCTCCAGGGACCGGTTTCGTGGAAGACAATTTTTCCATGGACCGGGGGGGGGGGTTTGAGATGGTTTTGAGAAGCCCCCCCTCCACCACCGCCCCCCCACTCCAGCGTCCTGGCTTCGCTTCGGCTGGGCAGGCGAGATGGCGCTCCACGCCCAGGTACACTGGGGTGGGCATGTGAAAGCAGCTCACCTGCGCGGCCCAGTACCGGTCTGCGGCGGACAAGTACTGGTCTGCGGCCCGGGGGGTTGGGGACCCCTGCCTTTCACCACCTAGGACCAAAGGAAGAATCTGATATATGCAGGCTTTCTATGTGCTGTAACATTTCTGAGGAAGGGACACCTGTGAAAGAAGAAGGAAAAAAGCCCCCAGAGATTCAGCACATTGGCACATTCTGTCAGTCAGCTCAACATGTGTGAGAATACAGCTCCCACAGATGTTCACATTCCATTGGCTGGAAGAGAGATGTTGGGTCTCTGCTTGCTTATTCAATTCCATCAGCAAAAATTGGATGGAAGATACACGCAGTTGCTAAGGGAGACCACAAGGTCTTCCGGTCTCCTCTCAAAGGAGCTTGTATCTCCCTTAGCAACTCCCTGTACCTTTTGAGAAGCATGGATATAAATGTTGGCCTGCTAGCTTCACATCCCCGTGATTGCATATTTGATGGTTGCTTCCTGAAGCAGGTGCTTTAGCAAAATGGGCTGGAGTCTAGGAAGTCCTTCCCCCCCCTCCCCATTCTGACAAACATAACATCCTGCTTCATAGTGTGGGCCAGCAGGGGACTATAACGCAAGCATTGTACTTGTGAACTGTGTGGATCGGATGTGCTGAAACATCAAGTTTCATTTTTTTAAAAACAAAGCTTGCATGAATGTGCCTTGAACAGGCTTGAAGTTGCATTTTGTTCTAATGAGGGTAATGATGTTTCGGCAATATTCAGCCTTAAAAGTCACAGACAATGTGCCCAGATGTCTAAGAAGAGAGGAGAAAAGGGCCGTCGATTTTAGGACTCTCTGTGCAGCCCCTTCCTGTTAGATTCCCAGGAAGCAGAGTTTAGCTTCCTTTCTTTGGCATAATCGAGATGACCGAGCCGCTGTAGGGCTCTATCCCCATGCTGGCTGGGGATTATAAAAATTGTAATCCAACACAGCAGGGGAGAGCCTTAACAGTGATTGCTGCTGTGGGAAGATCAAGGCCTTTTCTCTCTTCTATCAACACTTTTCCTCACCAACTACAACTCCCCAACCATGAGGCAAGCAGGCAGAAGAGGCTTCCCTTCCACACCTCATGCAACAAAAGGCAGTTAAGGTCTGTGGTCACTGCAGTTGGATTCGGCAGATAGCGTGAGGTGAATCAGGTGTTCCTTAGTTGATCTGTGGTGTCAAGTGATGACTTGCATGTGTGAATGAGCTGTTATGGGTCAAACACAAGGGATAGAATTTTCATGTCAATTGTCATCACCTCAGACACAGTGCTTTACAGGGGGGTTGGTTCTAATGTTCAGCTGTGAATCAAATGATGTGAATTTGAGTCAAAAAGCAGTAGGTCCCTTAAATACAAAATCAATACATCTAGATGTTTAGATGCATGACTGATTGAACTTTTCCCTGTCGCAAGAGCAAACACAATGGATATTTTAGTGAAAGGTGCAACTGAGGAGATTTGGGGGGGTGCTATGGGATGTTTGCTATTGGAATAGCATGTAGCTAAACTAAATGTTTGGTATGTGGTTAGAAAAATAAATCTGAAACGTATCGCATATGTAGGCTTACTATAAAGTAATTCACTTCCTTTCAAAGCAAGTCATAGCTCATTCCACTTCTGTAATGCACCACTTGGGATGTGTTACTAATTCTAAAAATATGTCAGTTCCTCAGTTTCCCACCATCTGCTGTAAACGTGGCTCCTCCCTCTTTTTTTGGCTGTGTGTATGTGTGTGTTTTCCTCGGAGGAATGTTGAAACAAGGGAGCAAATAAACATAGTAATTAAAGTTGCTGTGGTCAGAGCTTTGTTGTATTTCAAAGTATAAAGGAAAATGACTTAAATCTTGCCTGGTAAACTCGGGAAGCATACAATATTACGTGGGCTGTTCTCAGCTCTTGTTTGGTGCTTTCCCTTGCAGTCCAAACTCTGGCACTTTTCTTCCTATCGTGCTTAACTGAATGCTGAACTATCCCAAGTTTCCTCTGTATATCCCATATTTTCTTTGGGGGTGGGGTGGGGGTGGACAGTAGGTTCCTTTGCTCACATGTCATGTTGCATGACCAAACAGATTAATTGTGCTTTACCTGTACACCAGATATTAGGATAGTAACTACTTGGTAGGCTAGGTATATGGGCACAATTCAGCAGGATTAGTCATGTGCAGAAGGGCGCTCTTTATAAAAAATATAATCTATGAGAAGCATGTAAATAATAATTCATTTACTTGTGAGTCAGTTTGATAGATTGCACTGACAACATCTTTTTAAACATATTTGGCCCTTGCTATTTTCTTGTCTACTGGTATATATGAGAGAGCTTCAGCTATTGGGTGGTATAAAAATGTAATAAATAAATAAAATATACGTCACTGTTCACAGTGCAGCAGCAGGAGCAAGGCCGGTAATAGAAATGCTTTGCATTGACTCTACAACTTGGGTCCAGAGACAAGAGTATATGGTGAGGTTTAACAGCTTTTCTTAACCTTTGCCACTATTTAAAATGCTAGATGTTGGTCCTCTGCCAATCCATGTGCACCATTTCATAAAGCTTGCCAATTAGCTCTAATGTTGTCATGCCTTCAGAGACTACCTGGAATTGATGGGTATTTTTAAGAAAAATGCTTTGAGTGGAAACGATTAGTAGTTCTGCTTTGTTCTTCAAAGCCATGGTTGCTATATTCCTGGCTCTTGGCAGGCTCTGTGTGCAAGTACTTCGTGTTCTGCAGGACCTCTGCCAGATTTAGTGTATTGCATGTACTGAAAGCATCCAAACCAGATTTTGTTCAGTTTTATATTCTGCATCCAGTTTTCATTTCTCAAGGGCTTTTTTTTTTTTTTTTGCTTTCTATGAGGAATTTTAGGATGGATTGGTCACTACTGGTGCACATCTTATAGACAGGCTAATAAAAAGAATATGGTTAGACCAGGCTGCTTATTTTATGTAAATCATAATTAAGAGTTTTTGTTTGAACTTTTCAGGTTTATTTTTTATCTATAAGCATTTTGTGGTAAAAAATATTTACTTCAAACCAGAGAGCAGAAGGGAAGCACACTCTGACCTCTTTTAACAGTCAGGTGAACAAGGGCCATTGGGAGATTTACACATACACACATGCACCCTCCCCCAGGAAAAACATCATAGCAGGAGGGGAAACCAGCTGGCCCCATCCCTTGGCCAGAGAAGGAGCAAGTGTAGAGAGCTTGATCTCACCACCCACTGGCTCCAGTTGTCAGTTGCCCTAAGGCTGCAGAACCCAATGGCCGGGTTCCATTGCTGGGTTGTGTGTGCTTGTGTGTGTGGGGGAGGCATTTGTATTATCTGCTGCTTGTAAACCTCTTTGAGATTATTTGAATCTTCAAAATAAATAAATAACTACTGCCTTTCAATCATGTTCCCAGAATGGTTTATAAAAAGAATTGTGTGGGGTGGAACAGCCTTTTCATGAAACTGTTGGCTAGCCTGTGACTTTTTTCCTGTTTGCCTATTTCAGGTAAACTTTATCGAGAATAAAGCCACCCCTTTTCTTTCCAAAGGCTCAAAAAGTATTCCTAGACAGTATGGGAGCATAAGATTATATTATTATTGTTATTGTTGTTATCTATTTATTATTAGTATCATCCATGAGAGTATGTTGTTGTTGTTACCAAGATCAGACAAGATAGATAAAATAAATGCAGTTGGAACCACTGAGGGATTTTGAACTGCTGAGAGATTTTATTATATTTAGCAGTATATAAGTGTCACAAAGCGATAGATAATGTTAAGTTGGTCAGCAGGAATTACCTCAAGGAAAATGGTGTCTGATCTGTAACAGAACTACATTGTTAAGGTGTCAAAAGTATGGGCGAGACTTGATCTGGGTGAGAATGTACCCAGTCAGTACTCATTTGACAAGGTTCCTTACATGGTATGAAAGCCAACATCTTTTGTAAATCAGCAACTAAAAGCACGTAGTAGATAAAAACAAACTCTGCTCTAATAATGGAGAAAGAAGAGCAGGAGGCCCAGAGAACCTGCATGGAGACCTAGTTTATTATAACTTGAGATTGTAGACCACATTTTCTGCATGCAGAAAGTCGCAGGTTCGGCCTAGAGATTTCTAGGATCTTGGGTAACAGGAAAGATCCTGGTCTGAAATCCTTGAGAGTTATTGCTAGAATAATCAGTAAGGCATATCTACAGAGTGCCCCAAAAGTAAGTATACAGTACCTCCCATCAACATTCTAAACAACTATATACCTACTTTTGGGCCACCTGGTATGTATTCAAAAGGAAGAGAAACAGTAGAACGTTCCACTTCCCCCTTAACAGCTAAATCCATAGAGGCCACACGAGGTGCAAGATTTAAGCCCCAGGTGGCTGCAAATATATGGAAATGAAGTAGTATCTAAAACTTATGACGTGCTTCTCCAAAGACCTTATGGTGGGACCTAATATAGTCGATATGTATTTGAATAGAACTTCAGAACAGGGAGGGTCAGATGACCTCCCCATGTGTGAGGGGTGCCGTGAGGCTGCAAGGGCTAGTCCTATTGCTGACACGGTCATGCGCCCCGCTGTTGGAAAGGAGCTGTATGTACATCTTCCTCCACATGAAGGGGATCTTGATTAGGCCAGTGTCCCCCCTTCCACGGAGGAACATTACACTACACACATGCGTCAGTATGGCCATAGACTTTTCACGTCAGCCGAACACAGGTGGTCAGACATGACTATGCATGTCAGCAGTGTGTGTGTGTGTGTGTGTGTGTGTGTGTAGAGGGCTAGCTTGCTATTAGCCTGGTGAAAGAGAGAAACCCTTTGAAATGGGGAAGAGAGGAGACTGCCTCTCATTGTGCCACCTGCTTAGGAACCTGCTGGGACCCACTTATTAGTTAAGATATTAGATGGCTCTCTGAAGTGAAACACTAATATTGGAAGATCATAAAATGAAAATGTATCCATATTACAGAAGAGGAAATGGTAGACAGTTTTCCTGAAGATCACTCTGTACACCAAAATTAATAGCCAATAACACAGCAAAACTAAACAAATGCTTCTCTACACTACTTTAAGTTTCAGATGGTTGGCTGGGTACATATGAACTGAGATCATGACAAATATACACAGTCTAGATATTGATTCTGCCTTGGAGATGAGTTGGTATTAGGCATATGAACTCTCAAGCTGTTTGGAAGTACTATTGATGTCAATATGCATGAAAGTAGAAAGTTGTTCAGAGTCAAACACCATCATTTAATTTCAGAAGGAGAAACGTTTTTCAAAAATGAGAAGGATACAAAAAGCAAGCTTAGAAATATATTGGATGAAAATAGGTTTGGAAAGCAACCGTAATAAAAAAAATATTCTTAATTGGTGTTATACATGTTCATAATACAGCTGATGTGGCTATAAAGACCTGAGTTAAGGTCATAACAGGCCAGTGTGGTGTAGTGGCTAAAGTGTTGGACTGGGAGCTGGGAGATCCAGGTTCTAGTCCCCACTCAGCTATGGAAACCCACTGGGTGACTTTGGGCCAGTTACAGACTCTCAGCTCAACCTACCTCACAGGTTGTTGTGAGGATAAAATAGAGAAGAGGAGTCGGGGGGGGGTCTACACTACTGCTTTTAAAGTGCTTTAAAGCACTTTGAAAACGTTTTGAAAACTGTATATGCAGTGTGTCCTGGGCCCAAACAGTTGTCAAAACTTTTATAAAGCGCTTTAAAGCACTTTTAAGCAGTAGTGTAGATCCCCCTGAGGATTATGTATGCCGCCTTGGGTTCCTTGGAGGAAAAAAGGTGGGATATAAATGTAATGAATAAATAAATAATAAAAGGCAAAATGTCTTCCTTGAAATAGTGGAAAGTTTTTTTTCCAAATGAAGAAAATAATATTTATACTGGCAAGCCAAATGTTAAGCCAAGAAAGATTTGAGGACAAAACTGCTAAAGATGAAACAAGTAAGTAATGCACATTGCTCCCCGTACATCAGAAGCAGGAATCCAGCCAAGCAGGCAGGAAAAATGCTAGTTTGCAAGGGGTGCGGGGAAGAATATTGACGAATGACTGGAAAATAGATCTGTATTGTTTAACTCAGGTGTGGGCGGACTTCAGACTTACGCGATTTACTTTGTGTTTCACTCGAACTCCACAATCCACCTTCCTTAGTCAGTCACCAAATAGTTCTGAAGGTGGGGTAAAGTGACAAAGCTCGTCACAAAATTAACTCCTGTACACCCTTATGAGCAACTGGGGTGACCTGCCTATCCAAGAACAACTCCATATCTGAGTTATTTCAGAATAGCATGTCTTCATGCTTTGGAAAGATGCTCAGAAATTCTGACGAAGTTACTTAGGTTTATCAAAGTTCAGAGCCAAGGCAGCTGTCATGATCACCTTATCAAAATGAATTGCTGCCATCCCAAGATCAACTATCTTAACAGGTATAACTTTCCCACATTTTCTATGGAGGGGAAAATGCTTTTCCACTAGCAACTATTTCCAGTGTGAGTCAGTAAAATAGTAAAATAGTGGTTGATCCTTCCAACACAGAAACACACAATGGGCACATTCAGATGACATGAGGTGTGTGTGTAATGGAGAACAACAGGCTGCCCCCCCCCATGACCACGCAGCCACTCCATGCAGTGTGCTTTCCCTACCCTCTTGAAGGCATGCCCCCTCCAGAGTAATCCTATTCCACCCTGGCAGAGGAGGGAACCAGGCAGCCGCATCATGTGCTGCTGGGTAGATCTCAGTCATAGAGAATAGAGATCTGCCAAGTGAAACACGGTGGTGATGGCATTTTCAGCTGCTCTAGGCATCCATCTCCATGGTAGGTCCCCATTACCCTCGCATACTCCCCACACAACATGGTAAGCCACCATGGTGCCCTTTACCCCTACTGCAGAGCCTGGGTTATGAGGGTATTTATTTTATTTATTTATTTTATTTATTACACTTATATACCGCTCCCATAGCCAGGGCTCTCTGGGTGGTTTACAGAAATTCTAAAATTGAGGTAAAAACAAGTATACAAAATTTAAAACTCTAAAACACAGAACATACACACATAAAGCATTAAAAACCGATTAAAAACTAAACATGTGGGTAATTAGGATGTGCCGCCATATGCCTGGGCAAAGAGGAAAGTCTTAACCTGGCGCTGGAAAGATAGCAGCATTGGTGCCAGGCGAGCCTCATGAGGGAGATCATTCCATAGTCTGGGGGCCACCACTGAAAAGGCCCTATCCCTCGTTGCCACACTCCGAGCCTCTCTCGGAATAGGCACCCGGAGGAGGACCTTAGATGTTGAACATAGTGACCGGGTATATTCACGTCGGGAGAGGCGTTCCGTCAAGTATTGTGGTCCCAAGCCGTGTAAGGCTTTATAGGTCAAAACCAGCACCTTGAATTGGGCTCGGAAACATACAGGCAGCCAGTGCAAGCGGACCAGAGCAGGTGTTATATGGTCAAACCTTCTGGTTCCCGAAATCAATCTGGCCGCTGCATTTTGCACGAGCTGCAGCTTCCGAACCATCTTCAAAGGCAGCCCTACGTAGAGCGCATTGCAGTAATCTAACTTGGAGGTTACCAGAGCATGGACAACTGAAGCCAGGTTATCCCTGTCTAGATAGGGGCGTAGCTGGGCCACCAACCGGAGTTTGTAATTAACCCCTCATGGGTGGCAAGAACGCCTCTCAAACAACACATTAACACCTTGTGAGTCACTCCCAGGACTTATCCACCATGGCTTAGTGTATCATGCAAACCCAATCACTGACTTGGTGCACAGATAACACTAATCCATGATTTATTTAACTTGCAGGTTGCTGAATTCTGGGTTGTTGTCATGTCGAATTCTGGGCTGCCTCATTAACAAACCATGTTAATCACAAGTAATCCAGAAAGATAACCCATGGTTTGTTTTGGGGTTGGGAATTCTGGGTTGTTTAAGCAATGGGTTGTTGTTACATGTAAGCCCAGAACTGGGGGTTGTTCATTGTTTGTTTCACCAGTCACTCTACAACCCAGTACTACAGCACTGCAAAGGCATGGAAGGAACGGGCAAAGGAGGGAGAAAACAAGTAACCTAGGAGTTGAGAAAACAATCCACCATTTGTTCAACCATCTGCTAGACAATCCTTAGATGAAATAAACCATAGGTTAGCTCTAACTCAGAGTTCATAACCCAACATCAAACCATGGGTTCCTTTCCTTGGTTGTTCATGGTCACAGTCCATAGTTAAACCATAGTGCAGGCATGATTCAACAACAACCTACAAGTTAATGTGAACCCATACTCAACGCATACTCTGCGTTGTCACAACATGAGAACCAGGCCAATGTGCAAACCAGGTCAATGGGAAAGCCCTCATTGGGGCTGTTTGCATGTAATGGCAGCAAATTATAGGTTAATAAATGTACAATTGGGTATTTATTTATTTATTACATTTCTATACCGCCCAATAGCCAAAGCTCTCTGGGCGGTTCGATGTGTGATGTGTATCATGCAAAACACATCATGGTATGATGTGTGCCACCACCATTTTGCATACCCAAACTCTGACCAGCCTTATTGGAGGTTTCTTCATGGCATCCGACCCAGACACTCTGAGTTAATCATTGGTTAAACAACCAATGGAGCAATCTCCAGTTGGGCTGATTGGAGGTTGATGAGCGTGCAGGAGGCAGTGCATTTGTTCCCTTGCTTGCTTCCCCACCAATTCATGGGTTAAACAATTGAATTGGCATTATGTGAAACCAGTTCACTGAGTGCAAACTGTACTTTGCTGCATCTAAACCAGCAAACTGTGGTTGTGCTTGCCCTATATATCCCTGTTGCAATGTACCTTGCTGTTGCAACCAACAATAAGACCATAGTTTGAAGGATCAAGAAATGCCTTGGTTATTGTGAACATTTTGCGCAGATGCAGTGAAGCTGGAGTAGCAAGCTTTCCTCTCTGCCCTTGCCACAACCAAGTAGATCTCTAGTTGGACTCTAGTCTGTTTTGTCCTCCATTTTTTTCCACCAGCATTCTAATCATCGTCCCTCCTTTTCACTGCCCTACTTTGCTCTTAAACCAGGGCACTAACTTGACTCTAGCTAGCAGGAGGGTACTTAGGAGCGATAGTGTCAACTGTCTGGGCCATTTCCATATATTCCACAGATCAGCCAAGGCTTTGACAGTACTGCCAGGAAACAAGGCAGGAAGTGCATTTAGAAAACCATTCAGATGCAGGCCTGTGGTGGAATGCCTTTCAACCCTTTGGGGCCCTGATGAGCAATGGTAGAAGGCTTGTTTCTGAGAGGAAAGAGAGGTTCTGAAGTAATTGTGAAGGAGAGGCTGAGACAGAGACCTGTCACTCTTGATCAGACACCCTTTTGGATTAGGACCAGTTCCAACATGCTTACCATTTGGGTTATTTGAGGGTTGTTTCCCACCCCCTCAAACAAGCCATGCTTTGAGGGTTGTTTCCTCTTTAAACAAGCCATGCCTGGGTTCGGACGACACGACAAGCTGCGGCCAGGTGGGTGATAATACAATTCTGCCCAGCACATGTCATGGCTTAATCAAGCCTCAAGGGTTTGTATAGCTGATGATGGTATGAACTGGCCTGTTGTGTTCCTCACAATTCCTTTATCAGTCTCAGGTTATGGGTTCGGACCCACCAGTGGGTCTCATCCCATTTTCAGGTGAGTCTCGGTGCTTCAGGCTGCCCAGTACCTCTTTGCTTGAGCACCTTGTGCTATGGCCGTACCATGCATGTTACACAGGCAGGTGTAGCAGTGAGAGTTAGTCAGAGAACAAGGCAAATATTTTTAATAATTTTTTTTTAAAAAAACAACACCCTGGGAATAAAGAGAAATGGAATAAGAGAGAGAAGCTATTATAAGAGGAGGTGAATGTAAAAGCAGCAGTGAAGCAAACTGGCAGTTAGGGATAGAGTACAAGTTAACTGTGAAAGGAGAAAGGGTGGCTAAATGAATAAGAATACTTTGAGAGGCTTGTTGAGGAAGGAAGGAAGAAAACAATATAGAAGTCCTCCACTTAGGCCCTCTGGATCAGCAAATTCTGCTGAAGTGGGAGAGCTGAGTAATGATACCTCTAGAGCAGCCTTCCTCAACCTGGGGCGCTCCAGATGTGTTGGACTGCATCTCCCAGAATGCCCCAGCCAGCTGGCTGGGGCATTCTGGGAGTTGTAGTCCAACACATCTGGAGCGCCCCAGTTTGAGGAAGGCTGCTCTAGAGCCTAATGTCTGTATTCAGTTGAGGAAGAGACACTGCTGGCAGATTGTATGGAGGAGAAGGCTGCAGGAGGGAGGCTTCCATATCTTTTACTCCAACCTTGAATTTGCGTTTTAACTGTGTTAAACTAAACATAGGGGTGAATTAAAGCAATACAATGCTCAGGTTGAACTCTCTGGGTTTTTTCTTGGGAGTAAGTTTTATTGAACTTTGGGAACTTCAGGTAAACGTGCATAGGATTTGGCTTCATGAGAAATAAGCGCCTAGAATTGCTTTACTGCCCGTTGTAGTGCCTTCATTTGAATTGTTCTAAAATGTGTCTAGGTTATGATGCTTGATCTAACTTGGGCATGTCATAAACCTATGTCTAAATGAATTTGTCTAATACTGGTCTCTGTAATGCTGATTAAAAAACACAGAACCCAGTCAGTGGGATTAACGTCCAGTGTATGTGCAATTAGTATTTTGGCTCAGTAGGATTGCATCAAGGACACTAGGGAATTCTATCCCAACATTTTGTCTGCCTCACTCCATCACACATTGAATTGATAACTTAACTTATTGTATGCAATGCTTATAATTGGTGGAGAGTCTCTGTTTCTGACAAATCATCAACTAAACATGTGAATTAATGTCCATTATTTTGATGTTATTAAAAGTGCTGATGAGAAAATGAAAAGAGGGCTTATGCTGCTACTCCACTGTTAAATTTCTTCCTTTATGCTTTCTAGTAATAGCTGAGGACAGGGGCAATGCAACTTTAAAAAGTTGTACTTAACGGTAACTACATAAACTAACTTATTTTAAAGTCTCATCGAAGGCACTATCTCATAGAAACGTTCCATTTGGAACTAATACTATTAGCACTTTGTTAACTAACAATTTTTCTCTTTCTCACACAACTTTTCTTTGGGTTGAGTCTGAATCCAAATCCTCTCTCTGTGACATGCTGTACTTCCAAATAATTACTCCGAGGAAAGGAGTCCTATAGAAGAATGCTATCAATTATGATGCATTTTGCTAGTAGAAGAAAATGCCCAGATTACTTACATTTCTCAAATAAGCTGTATAGCTGCACTTTGATTTCCATCAACTGCTATTTCATATAATGACTTTGATTTTTATGAGTAGATGTCCCACTTTATGTGGCCAGATCAATTTGTTTTTGCAAAGTTTCTGTCTTCGTTGGTGTATTTAGTCCTAATTTAGTTGTAAATGCATTCAGCATCTTCACTGCACAAAACCATAGCTCTAACCTCTCCCCACCCTGCCACTCTTCCTCCCTATTTCTTATTTTAAATCTCCTTTTTCTTTAATGCTTGCTATAAGGTGTGGCCTTCTTAAACCATTTAAAGTGCATTGTGGAATGCATATCTCTTTAGACCAACCCTATCCAACCTGGTGCCTTCCAGATGTTTAAGATTACAACTTCCAGCATTCCTGCCTATTGGCCATGCTGGCCGGGTCTGGTGGAAGTTGAAGGCCAAAACATCTGGGGGACACAAAGTTGGGAAAGGCTGCTTTAGAGAGTGTTTGCATTCCAATGTCATGTTCTACTTTTTTTTTCTTTTTTTTTTACCTGCAACAGTGGTTGGAAGGCAACGGTCTGGCTCATTTCTTTATTAAAAGTCAACAAATAAATCACTTGACTCTTTATCCTGTTCGTTGAATGGTGCGCCCACTCTAACAAGGATGTCATTGTCATAGGCCTATGCAGCAGACTAAGGTGGTAAAACACACAGCTTCACTTCAGAATACATTTTTAATGCTCTCCTCCATTAAAAATTCCTAGCAAATAATAATAAAAAAATAGAGCAGACTAGATTAACTTTGTTCTCTTTTATATGGTATTAGTTTTTTGTCTGGATGCTTTAAAAAACCCTTTGGGAACCATTTCAAAAATGGGACCCCTCATCTGTTGTATAACCTCGTTCCTATCCTATCACGTTCCTCTAAATGTGTGGATCAAGCCATAGTCTTATGCCAACTAACATTTCTTATATCATCTCAGGACTGTCGTGTAACTTACTACTTAATTGACTTCCAAATTCCAAAACTGGATAGATTTTCATAGCCTTGATAGAACTTTTGGCCCTGATAAGAGCTTGATGTATTGTTCATAGTAAATAAATGGTTTGGATGTATCCAGTGTCTTGTTTGGCAACTGCTTTTAAACAACATTTCTGATAAATGGTTGGAGTATTTCAACCTTTGAGTTTTTGATAGCTAAAATGTATTATGTGGTGTGATGTAATGGAGTTTCTCCCTGAAATCAGCATTTAACAAACCTTAGTATTCTTCTTATGTACTGTCTAGATAGCAGTGCAAACATTAAACACATTTCAGAATATATCTTTGTGCACTGTACTTTGTTCATCTTCCAATCTGACTTGCAATAAGGGTTTAAAATAGGTTTTGCATCAACGGGGGGTTACTATTTTTATTGTTTAAAATCTGGGGTTGGAATGTGAAAAGCATTTATGAAAACTTTTTAAATTAAAACTGCCCCATAGTGCAGGTTCCTGGCTAATGCAATCAGATTTGTTGCATTCCAGCAATAGGCTGCTGATTCTTTGGAACTGAGTGACCTGGTTCACACATCACAGCAACAATTCCTGGGTTATTTAACCCAGGAATTGTGGAGATGAGTGGAGTGTGTGTGAGCCATTTCCACTTTTAATTAACAACCCAGGAGCGCCCACATTCCTGAGTTGTTTCATGATGTGTGAACCCATAAACTCTTGGGTTGTTTGTGGGTTAAACAATTCAAAGTTAACATAACAACAAAGCATTTGGTAGGGTCTCCTAAAGCTCTGTGTAGGATTTTCAGGGGGCTGGAGGGACTGCTGTGAGAAAGAAGAGGCAAAGAAGTCCACTTCTGGCCATGCAGTTGATCCATTGTATTTATTTATTTATTTATTTATTACATTTTTATACCGCTCAATAGCCGAAGCTCTCTGGGCGGTTCTGGATCCAGTCTAATCAAAATAAAAATGCAAGTATAGGAGCATTTTTGTGACTTCTGATCTTCTAGAGATCTTATGTAGAAAATTTGGCAACATCATCCCATTCTTAACAGTTGGGCATAATTGTCTTAAATTCTTTGGTATAAGCTTACCCAATGGCTGTGTTCAGTCCGTAGTGTAGTGCTTCATGAACAAGCCACCGTCTTTTGTGGACTTCTCTGTCTTCATCTGGGGTGGGCCTGGAGAAGCATCTGCTTCCATTTTTAACTAGCTGCAATTTGTCATTTCATCCAAAGCAGGACAAATAGATTAGCTTTAACTATGGTTTGTCCAAACCATGTTTAACTGTGGTTTCTCCAAATAAGCCCAGATCACAAACCATCTTTACTAAGGCCAGAGGGGAGAGGCATAAGCAGACCCTGTTTGGATATAACTATAAACTGAGGTTTATTTTATGTGTACAAGTATTGAAATCATATTGAAATCCCACTTTCTTCCAGCATGGTCATGAGGAGTAGATCAGAATCTTTTGCTTCTATTTTCAATTACCCATAGTTTAGCACGTCTGAAAGCTGCCAGGCTGTGGTTAATCTTAGCTGTGGGCCTGTTCAGACAACAGACTAAGCCATGTTTAGACCACTAACCCTTTTGCAGCAAATAGTGAGCGTGTTTAAATGGTGGTTATGCAGCCACCATGGTTAGGAATGGTTCATGCTAAGCCAGAATATTGAGCACAAAATGCTTAGCCACCATGGCTTAGCATGTCGTCACTGATTTGTTGAAGCAAGCCAACTACGTAAACTAATCTTTGAAGTTGACTTGTGTTTCAGTAAACTATAGTTTAAGTTAAGCATGGTTTGTCCATGTTCAGACAGAAAGCTAAACTGCAGTTAGTCAAAAACAGAAGCGAAAGCTTCTCCTTGTGGCCACATCAAAGAAGGAGCGGGCGAGTCCTTTATCTTTTCCTTCCTAATATCTTTGCTGTAAGGGTGCTGGAGCTAGAATAGAAGTTTTCAAAATGTATCATAGCTATTTGAAATACATCTAAGCCGCCCAAACAACTTTGATGGTTTTGGAGGACTACTCCTGTTTTTTAGAAACCAGATGCCCGTGGAGTCCCTTAAGGTCCCTGGAGTGTGCAGACAAATAAAATAGCTCCTAGTGAACTTCAGCAACTCTTCAAAACTGAATTCCTCAGAAATCGTTTGAAGAAACATGTACTACATCCAACGTCATGTGGTGGACTTCTGCTTGTACAACTGACCTTTCTCATCCTCTCCTCCCATCACAGCTCCCTGCTCCTCCAAATCTGCTCTGGAGGGTCTCCCCAACCTTCCAGAGCAATTTTGTGGGTGGAGGGTGAAGGCGAATCAGCTCTGTTGGTAGATGCAATTTCATCAGCAGACAAACACTCTGGTGTTTCACGCTATGCGTGGAATGCTGACCCTTCTGTCTACAGAGCAGTATTATATGAATTCTAGAATAGCAAAGAAAAGTAATTCTGTGCATTTTACAGCTTTAATTTACATAAAGAGCCATGTCCAAGGCAAGGTTTCTTCCTGCTTGGGAAAGAAGGGGCAGCCGTTGCCTGTGGGGCAGTTCCAATGTTAATAGGTCCCATGTAATGGGAGCTGTTGTGAGGAAAACTTTTTCATTATATGTCATTTCTCGTGGAAAGAAGCAGCTGTCCACGGATTTGAACTATTAGTATAGCTGATATAAGCGTTGTGGTTTATTATTATTTCCCCTCTATAGCCAATCCATAGGCTGCATATTGGCATTTGAGTTTAAATAGTCTGCTTAGCTTTGAAATTATACCATCTTTCCCCATCCTTTCTATGTGTTATGCAAACTAGTAGACGTAGCAACTAGAGGCATAGACCTCTTTCACCAGGCATCAGGAATGAGTGGGAGTTTGATGCTGAGGCATAGTCTTGAAGCAGGTGGTGTGTAGGCCTTTCCTCACTTGCAGTTGCTGAGGAAACCTTTCTCTAGGGATGCTGAGGAAGTGGGTGGCAAAGCATGGTGGAGTTAGAATTGTGGGGGTTGAGAGCCTATGTACAATGCATTTTGGAATGACTTGCACTGTGTGTGACTTGGAGGTTGTTTGAATGTCTCATAAGGTCAAATGTGAAAACATTGTCAGCATTAAACAGAATGAGACAGATAGAACTGGACTTCTCTGCAGGTGAGTCTGTCTCTAGCATCCTTCTTCCCTTTGCTTTTGGTTCTAATTTTGGATTTGAGGAGAAGTGGGTGGTGCAGTTTTTATTTCTGGCTACAGATTGATCTCAGAGTGGCTATGCAGTCAAAGTACAATGGTGAATAATGGCAAAAATGCCTCCTTGCAAGAGAATTCTATTTTGCTGCATGAGATTCCAGCAAGATGGTGTAAATATAGGAATCTGCACCTAAACAGTTTGTTTACCCAACATCATTAGTCTTTTTAGTTCCACTTTTGATTTGGTTTTAATTGCTGAAATTAAAGAAATTTAATTAAATGAAATTAAATGAAATTTAAGAGCTGAATGTGTGGAAAAGCGGCCATAAATACAGGCATGTGTGTGTGGTGGGATCTGTTTTTAGGGGAAATTACTATATTAAAATAGAGCTGTCCTTATGACAGCTAAAAGGCTTACGTTGGAAGAACAAATGCTCAACTCCCGTAATGCAATGGATTGAAGACCTATCAGTGCGATCAATATTTGAACAGGTTTTATACAGGTGTGACTTGCGAGTGGATATATGGTCTGCTTTTCTTGAAACCTATGCATAATTCCCCCCTTTTTTAAATGAACAGTATACCTGATGGGAAAAATGATGATATTCCTATATATGTAATGTTTCTTTGTTTTACTTTTTCACAATGTTTTTTTGTTCTGTTTTGTTAATATTCACAATAAAAAAGGATTATTTCTAAAGAAAAATAAAGCTGTCCAACACACAGAGAAAATAACACTTGCCCTATTTGCTGCACAGTCGAAGTGGTAAAGTTGCAGGCTACCAGACCCTTCTTTAACCATACTGCAACTTCTGAAATCTGCCATGCAATAAGCAGCAAATGTTTGGCAAAGGATTGTATGTACCTGTCCCTATGGCAAGAGGCCATAACTCAGTGGTAGAGCACATACTTGACATGTAGAATATCCTAGGTCTGGCCCCTTGCATCTCCAGCCCTCTTGTAGCAGGGCTGGGAAGTGGCCTCTGCTGAGGCCTTAGAGAGCTGCCAATACTATAGAAACTTCTCAGCTTGGTGGACCAAATCGCCTGGCTCAGCTTCATACGTACATAAAAAGATGTGGAAAGGGGACATAGAAAAAGTGAGGGTTGATGGGTGGAGTTAAAAGTTTTATGTGGTTATCCACAGAATCCATAGAATGACCATTTTTTCTAACATACAGTACGGCTATAATCTCTGACTTCCAGAGGTTTGAGTTCAAAGTTTAGTGCAAGTACAGAGTTGCTATAGTGTTGTGGCTAGAGGGAATGAGCATGAATCAGGAATCCTGGTTGAAATAAGAACATAAAATAATCTCTGCTGAGTTGGACTAAGGGCTAACAAGGCCAGCCGGATGTTTCTAGGAAGCCCACAGCAGCGGGGCACGAAATCAACAACTTCTCCCATCAGCCAATATTCTGAAGAATGTGTTCTCTGAACTTGGAAACTCTGTTGAGTTACAGTGGCTAATACCCATTGCTAGATGAATCAATGAGATCTCTCCTTTGCAATAAGACCAGTAGGTGCCCTCTGCAAGCCACCATTCTTTCAGCCTCCCCACCCGCCCATCTGCAATATGGGATAATACTGGCCCTACTATACAAGGATGTAAGGAATACAACAAGATATTGTATATGAAGAATTTTGGAACAGTATGAAAGTAATACAAATACAGGATGGTAGTGTTACATAAATAACATGTCCCAAGTATATTGGGATTTCTTGACTAACAACAGCCTTTATGCTAGAAGACTATGTAAATAGTATGTGCTGCCCAAAACCTGACTCTCCCTCTAGAAGTCATTAAACTTGAAAGTGTGATCGTCCATCTGTCATTGTTTATTCCACATAATGTCTATAACTAATTTCCCTAGACACAGAGTGAATTCCTTAAGTATGCAGTCAACTGCAGTTAGCTGCAGGATGATTCTTTTGAGGGAAACGGGTTGTGCATTCACTACTTGAAGAAGTTAATCCCAGCTGTTAGCAATAATGGAACTGCTGGCCAGCTCTCTGTATAATAACAATAATAATAAAAAATAACATAATATAATTATTTCTTTTCTGCCTCTCCCTTTGGATTGAGGCAGGGAACAACATTAGTACAACAATACAGTATAAATCAAATACATAAAATTAATTAAAAAGCATATAAAGCAATACAGTATCAAAAAACAATCAAGACATCTTAAAATTATTGGTTTAAAATTCAGCTGGGTAGGCCTGCTGGAAGAGGCTGCTCTTAATAGCTGTCTTAAACTCGGAGAGAGAGGTAAATTGATGAATCTCCTCCAGCAGGCCATTCCACAGTCTAGGGGCGACAGAAGAAAAGGACCTCTGGGTAACAGTTGTCAGCCTCGTTTTGGCTGATGGAAGTAAGTTCTCCCCAGAGGACCTGAGTGTGCAGGGCAGATTGTACAGGAGAAGGCGATCCCGCAGGTAACCTGGACCCAAACCATGTAGGGCTTTAAAGGTAATAGCCAACACTTTGTACTTTGCCTGGAAACTAATCGGCAGCCAGTGGAGTGATTTTAATGTTGGGGTAATATGCTCACCCCTAGGTGTACTGGTGACTAACCTGGCTGCCATATTTTGAACTAATTGAAGTTTCCGATCTAGGTACAATGGTAGCCCCATTGCAGAAGTTGAGCCTCGAGGTTATGAGCACGTGCACTACCATCTTTAGGTCTTCCAGCTCTAGGAAAGGGCACCGCTGGCGTATCAGCCGAAGCTGATAGTAGGCACTCCTGGCCGTTGCATCCATCTGGGCTGTCATTTGGAGCGACGGATCCAGGAGCACCCCCAAACTGCGAACACAGTCTTTCAGGGGGAGTGTAGCCCCATCCAGAACTGGCTGACACACCTCCAAACCTAGGTCAGAGCCCTTGACAACTAGCACCTCTGTTTTGTCTGGATTCAGCTTCAGTTTGTTTTTCCTCATCCAGCCCATTACTGCCTCCAAGCATTCATTCAGAGGAGACACACTATCCTTCGCTGACGCTGTTATTGAAGGCATAGAGAAATATATTTGGGTGTCATCGGCATACTGATAGCACCCTGCCCCGTGCCTCCAGATGATCTCGCCCAGCGATTTCATGTAGATGTTAACTAGCATTGAAAATAGGATGGTGCCTTGTGTTATAATTTATAACATTATAAATAGTTCAACATTGTATTATATGTTATCTGTTGTCTCTGTGTATATTATCTGTTTGTGTTTTTTATGTTTTTAAACTTTGCATACTGTATTTTTAATGTTTATCTGGAGTAGTAAGCAAGGATGGTTATTCCCACATGACTGAAGAGCACTCCTGCAAATTGCTATTGAAACTGAAAATGTTGAATGTGAAAGTGTTGATACACATTGCTACTCTAATGAAAAATGTTACTAATCTGCCCCAAGATCTTCAGCAAAATAAAAAGTGCCTTATAGGTTATGCCTTTGGGCATAACGTACTAAATAGCATTGTTGCTGTAAAAAAAACCAAAAAAGCGATTGATTGGAATAAGGGTAGGGTAAGCCATTATCCAGAATGGTTGCCACAGCACAAAACCAAGATACTTTAAGCATCTTCTTGCGTAATAAAACCAGGAGGTAATTAAAAGGCATTTATGTTGGGGCTCCTGGAAAAAGGTTGGAGGGTTATTACTCCCAAATGAAGAACACCTGGTCTAGATTCTGCTGCTGTCATTCAATGCTAACAGATGAACAACTCTGCCCTCCTTGAAATTTATTTATTTATATTTTACATTTCTATACCGCCCGATAGCCGGAGCTCTCTGGGCGGTTCACAAAAATTAAAAACATTCAATGTATAAAACAACAGTATAAAAGCATACTGTAAAATACAGTATAAAAGCTCAACCAGATAAAAACAACAGCAGTGCAAAATTACAAATTTAAAACACCAAGTTAAAATTTATTTATAGACAGTTAAAATACTGGGAGAATAAAAAGGTCTTCACCTGGCGTCTAAAAGCATATAATGTAGGTGCCAAGCGGACCTCCTTAGGGAGCTCATTCCACAGCCGGGGTGCCACAGCAGAGAAGGCCCTCCTCCTGGTAGCCACCTGCCTCACTTCCTTTGGCAGGGGCTCACAGAGAAGGACCCCTGAGGATGACCTTAGGGTCCGGGCAGGTACATATGGGAGGAGGCGTTCCTTCAGATAACCTGGCCCCAAGCCGTTTAGGGCTAGTGGGAAAATTGTTGAGAAATTAAGAGCTAGTGGGAAATTGTTGGGAAATTGTCAGTATCTTACAGACAAATGGCATTGCCACCCAAAGAAATATGAGGTATGACTAAAATCAACAGCTAGCTTTTTGCTGCATTGTCAGTAAATATGTATATATACTCTTGTTAGAGCTCCCTTGACTATTAAAAGCTTAGTCATAGACCCTGTTCAGATGACACGCTAAGCCACTGTGGATAAGTATTTTGAGTTAAACACACTAAGCCATGGTTAGCCTGCTGACCCTTTTGCAGTAAATGGTTAGGTGTGTTTAAACTGTGGTTATGTAACCACCATGGTTAGGAATGGTTCATATGACATGCTAAGCCAAGAGTAACAGAGGTAGGAAAAAAACAGGACACCAATGAGATTATTTCAGTTACCTGTTATTTGAAAAGAGTTGTGGTTGCACTCACACTTGCCTTTTAGAAATCTTTGTCTCCCCTCATTGTATTACAGTTGTACATTCAATGGTTATTACTTCACTTGTTCAGCCCCTGCCTGCACAATTTCATTAAGACTTAACTATGCCCATCTTCCTGTTCAGGAAAAACATTTATGATAATATCAGGCAATAAGAAAGAAATTGGGGAGATACCCACCTATCTCTGTTGAGGAGGGCAGAAGTGGTTGTTTTGAATCTTGAAACTGCCTGCTGTGTTTTCCTCAATACTGTCCAGAGGGGTTTCAAGTAAAATCTCCACAAGGGCCACTGTAAAAACTCAATCGTCTGTGTTTGTTCTTATTTATTTATTTATTTATTTATTACATTTTTATACCGCCCAATAGCCGAAGCTCTCTGGGCGGTTCACAAAAAGAGAACTTTGCATGTTCTCTTAGACGTGGTAATCACTTTGTAACAATGCATGTGGAGAATGAACACACACACACTGTTGAGGTTTTACAGAGTGTCCCCTGATGGAAATTTTACCTGGAATATGTTGGGCTGAATAAATTATAACATAATGCATCTTTAGAGGTGTTCTCTTCTTGTTCCTAAATCAGCTTGATTACCAGATAAGCACCACAAAAGTGAGGGCAGTTATGATGATGGAAGCACTATCTAGTGGCTAATAATGTAAAGGCAGTCATGGCTGCTTTAGAAAGGTATAATATATTGGGCAAAAAATGAGTGACTTGCCCAAGGTCACCCAGTGAGCTTAACAGCCATACAGAGATTGAGCCTTCGTTTCCCACTTCCCTCCAGCCGCACCATTACAGTAGCACTCCGCATGGTTCAGATAGTGGTACATTTACGGCATGTACTGATGCAACAGAAAAACTTGCCAAACTGGTACCTGCTATATCTGCATATCATATAATTTAGGTTCAGGTAATGCTGGTTAAGCCAGTTCAGCAGTGGGTCAATATTGCAGCGTATGCAAGTACAGAAAGCAGTAGGCTAAATCATAGATCATAACTAGTTAAGGAGTTTTCAAGTATCTCTGTTGAAGGGAAACACTCCTAGACATTGCATACTTCAACAATGTAGCAAGTGAAACAAAGATCAGCATTGGTGATTTTAGACCAAAGTGATCAAGAAGATAGTTGGTAGTATGCATACAAGCTGGACAGTCTGTGTCAGTGGGATCTTCTTTGACTATTGAATACTTCTGGCTGTTTAAACAAATATACCTTTCTACATCTCATTACTGAATAATGCTTGGAAAAAGGACTGGAGGAGAGTTAAAGTAACTTTGATCCCATCTTTTCTCCCATTTTTGATTTACCAATTCCAGGATGAAGATATCACACATTGTTTTCCATTCCTACTGCTTAGATTGGCAGCTGCCATGGTTGTTAGCATATCTTACTCAGTTGCATTAGAAAATCATGCCTACTAGTTACTTTTTGCCTTAGAAAATCACTGGCTATTTTATGTGGCCTTAGGAAAATGCTGAACCAGTTGTATCAACTTGTTAAACTTTGCATTTCCAGGACTGTAGATAAAACGTTTAGTTCTAAGAAATTATAAAAGTTATCTTCTAAAAATTTCTTTCACTGGAAATCAAGTGTCTATTTCAGATGACTGAAAGGTAAAAAAAAACATTGAAGTCAAGTTTCAGAAGACAACATGGAGAACAATTCTCTCTGCAGAAGTCCCCTTTGAGTGTGCTATGTGAACACTACAGTGTGATGATAATGATGCCACCTAAAACTTTCCTTCTCTGTTTAAACAGTGCAGTCAGAGTACATAAGAATATTGAACTATAGGAAGTTCACTATGGACTGATGAGCTGCTTTGAAACCTTTTCTATATTACCCAAGAATCTTTTTTCAGTGTCAAAAGCCCAAATTCTGTAATGTCAGATTTTTGCTTGCAATGACCTCCAGTTTTGTATTTGTTAGACACAAGTGGTGTCCAACGTCAGTAGAATTAGAAACGCCAGTAGAATTAGAAACATTATTACTGTCCTAGCAAGATGGTGAAATAGTAGAGCAAAAGGAGGAATGGGGCTTTAGGAATGAGGGAAAAGGTTCTGGTAAAACACCTCCTTGGCTTCAACTAGTTGTAGAACCTGCTTTCTTCTATGTCTTAGGCTTATTTCTGCAACCCCCAAGCTATTAGCTTAAGTCATACATGTGATGGGAGTGGGGGGGGGGGGGGACATCCAAATCCAGTATTATAGTTATAATGGAAAATCATACTTCCAAGAGAACTAGAAACTTGCCAGTCTTTTGAAATTTTGATTTGGAAGTATAGTTGAAAAAATAAGCCAAAAAGAACTGGTTTGAGTGAGTGTTTACAGTCATTTTACTTGGGGAACAACTTGTAAAAGTTTACTCTTTCCCAAGACACACACCTCTAAATTTGCTGATGGCAGATTAGCAGTCCTTCTGAAGACTGGAGAGTCTTCCATTGTGCCATTGCAAAAGGAAGGTATCACATTTATTTGCATTTCTATTTTCTGGGTTAACACACGGAAGTGAAATACTCAAGAGATGTAACAGGGCGAGATTGTTATGGTGGATAGAATTGTACAATCATGATTCTTGCTATGCTTGTTTTAATGCTGTCGATAGCTTCACTTTTATGGGCAACAGTTGTGGTTGTACAACCCTATGTTCACTCTATATTTTTGTTTTATCAGTTCAGGACTTATTCTTTTTTAATCTTTTAAGACCCGATCTGTGCAAGTGGTTAGATTACTGCTGTTCCCTGTTTTGGTAGTTGCTTAACCTGTTGTTTTTGTTGCTTAATTTCTGGTCTTGTTCAGTTATCTATGTTGTTTTCCATTATTACTGGTTTATAAACAGTTGAGTTTTTATTTTATATGTTGTTTGGCCATTTTATTGTTGAGTTCTCTTGAAACTGTGTGAACGGAGTGCTGGACTAGATGGACCCTTGGTCTGCTCCAGCATCAGGGCACTTCTTATGTTCTTAAATATGTGGAGTATAAGTTTTAAAATACAGTTATTTTGTTTTGTTTTCTACCTACTTATCTACAACACTGTCATAGCAAATGGTTTTTTATACGTCTCTGAAAGGTTCATCTTGAGAGTTCTGGTCTACTGTGTGTATGTGTCCTTGACAAATCAGATATAGCAAGTCCATATTTTGCTGTTCCCCAGGTTACAGTGTAGTTTAACTCACCAGTCCTGTTTCTCTATTGTCTTGTAATCATCTACACCCAGGTCAGGTGGGTGTAGGCAAGATCTATTTCCATTCTGATTTAGGCTGACATTTTTACTTGTCTTCCTTAAGGAGATACTGACTACTGGGGGGCAGGATGAAGAAACATTAGGTTTATTCCTACTGACTACATTGGCATTACTCCAGATTAATTGAGGGTTTATTCATACAAGGAATCTAATGTGCTACACTGCACTTATACTTCATGGTAATAGCTTTCATTTAGTTTGCTTGCTGCCTGCAGGGCACTAGCACATAAAGCGGCTCTGGCGTTCCTTTAAGATACAGACTGTCTTTTTAGAGCTGAATTGAAGGGAGACAACTTACTCCAGTTTACTATTTTGTTATTTTAAAAGTGTGTGCATGTATGCTCTCAATAAGATGGACTAAGGGGAGCAAATACTATCTGGATAATGTCCAGTTATTGTTCAGATAAAAGATGAAGCTGGTGTGAAGCTGTTGTTTTTATGCTTTTTATGTTATTAAACTTTGTATATTGGTTTTTAATGTTTACTGTTTTTAAGTTTTGCAAACTGCCCAGAGAGCTTCGACTATGAGGCGGTATATAAATGCATAAATAATTAAATAAAATTATATCAAAATAATATTTCTGCTCCAAGATTTCTGACTCAATTGCAAGTGTAAATTTTGACTTGGAGAGCCTTAAAATGCAGGGTTGAGCCTTGTATATTTTAGAGATTTATCTTCCCTATGCTCCGTTCGGAACTCTGTGGATATAGGGCAGGATTTGCCATGCTATCTCCTCTAAGGTTAGCCGAGAGCCATTTCTTTTTAGTGCTGTCTGAAAAATCAACTTCAAGCATTCGCAGGGACTGCTTCCCAGTTCTGTGAATGATTGGTTCAGTTTGCTGCTGGTTTGGTGCCATGGTGCACAACTGAGGAATGCAGAAATATCCTGGGAAAAGGCAGATTCCTTTTGACCTCCCTGGCTCACCTGTATACTTAGGGGTAAGCCTACATCCAGCACTGCTAGTCCACTGACTCTCCTCGTCATATTACTCTTGTGTAGACGGCCTGGGCATCCTAGGCTGGCCCAAAAGTTCTTCCCGTTTGTATTTAAGGAAATCAGATGCACTGAAGCTGAGCATTCAGTTCCTGTAACTTAGAGCACTAAGTTAGACTTGGTACCCCAATGTCAGGTGTTTGTCTGTAAAAGTGGGTGGGCACACAGCTGATATCACTAGGTGTGTGTGCATCTTTATTGAAATGGATGAATGTCGTGATGTACCTCTGATTCAAGACGGCCTGTTCCGGAAGCATTTCTGCAACTGTTCATCTAATACCTGCTGCATGAGAGAGTCATTGATGATGTGGGAGGTGAAAAAAGCTAGTTGATCTAGTAAATGCTAATTTAAAATGAAAAGAAAGAGTAGAGTAGCATGTTTCAGTACAGTTATGTAATGCAGGCTGACGAGGAAATAGAACAGTCTCTCTTCAAGACTCCTATCTTGACAAGCTTCTGGGGATTCAGTGAAACGTCTTTGAGAAACTGTATACCCCCTCCCTCCCTCCACTTCCTTTTCTTCCTTTTTGGAATCAGCGACTAATTTTGGGAAGGGAAGCAAGATGCCAGTTCTGAAACCAGCCAATGGGATCGGGCTGCTGCCAAGTGTTTACCTAGCTTGCGTAACTCCGGGCCAGCCTCCTTTCAAGCCAGAATGTATAACCCGAGCGGCTGAAGTAAAAGTATACAGAGAAAGACACACTCAAGCTTTGGGAGTTGGCTTTCTGAAGCATACCTGTGGATTTGATCTCGCTTTTTCACTGATTTTAAGAGATTGACTCCGCCTCATTTATACCAGCATACTGTGGATATGTGTGTATAGGTGCTGTGGAGACAGTACAGAGAGTAAGAAGGCACCCTGGTAAGTGCTTGGTCCTGGGATCTTTGTTGTAATATTGTATTTCTGTACAATAAGCGCACAAAGAATAGCTTATAATATTCATTTTAAGATAAAAGGTGATTTGAAAACAGAAGTCTGTTTCATAGGCTCCTCTTTTGCCAGAACTGAAGAGTGTTTTAAGTGATAAAACTACACAATCCTGTCAAAATTGGCCATGAGTTCTAAGTGTCTTTAGCGTTGCAGCTACATGCCTGTTTGATTTTTGGATGCTTCCAAGGGAACTTGCAAAACCAGGAGGGGAATATAGCCCTTAAAAAAAAAGTGTGTGTTTTAAATCTGAATATGTATTACTGGTATAAGAGAACCTGTTGCTTGCAATTAGCGGTGAAAGAAGAAGTACGTTGCTGTGTTTGGCTCGTGTAATCATATGTGTAATCAAATTTACACGTGATACATATGTGTAATCATATTTCAAAGGCATTAAAAAGATTTTTATCATTGATGACTGGGAGACATAGCAAACTGCAATCTGTCAGGTTACAAAACTCATCAGATATATTTGAAATATTATATCAGGTTTTTTTTTAAAAAAGTTTGTAATGTTGCTAAAGTTTATGCCTAGTTCATGAGTATTAGAAGCACTATTTTTCCCTATCACACAATGAATGGCTATCTAAATAGTTGCGGTAACCTTCCTGTCTTTGTCAGAATTGGTGGTTATGCCCCTTCTGCTGTGGTTGTGGCTAGTGAATTTTCATAATATATTTAATTTCTGAGATAGTGGATTTCTGAATGAAGCCAAGTGAATAAATCCCTAGTTATAGAAGAGACAGTATGGGTGTGGGTGTGGGTGTCGGGAAGGGAAGCCACAAGGTATAGGTGTATAGGGAAAACTCAGAAAGAATGGCAGAGGTGTGTAGAATTGCTTGCTCTTTAGTGGCGTGCACAGGCAAGAGAGAATATCAATGGGTTAAACTTTAACCGTTAAAGTTTAAACTGTGAAGATTGTAAACACAAGTGTGCATGGATTGCTTAATGGAGGAGGGCAGCATGTGCATACTCATGCTGTTGTGCTTGTAAAAAGTAGACTATCGGAACCTTCCTGTTTGCAGAAAAGCATGCATGTTTCAGAAAAAAGACAAATTGATCAATTTTTTTAAGGGAGAGAAAAAAACCCAGGGAGATCCAGAAAAGCAGAGAAAACAGACACACACTTCTATAAAGGCAGTGGTAAAGCTATTTCTGTGGCCCTTCAGTCTTAAGGATTGTATCCAGTGTTAGTCTAACTTAAGTCCCATTCATTTCCATTTGTCTACTCTAAGTAGGATTAATATTGATACACCCCATTGATGAATCTTGTGCACATGCTGATTTCTGAAAGGTGGGCTTTTGCAAGAGATTTCACCCAGGGCCTTCTTTCCTGGGCTGAGGGGACTCCAAAAAGCATAGATACTGCATTCCAACAGCTCCAGGTCTTTTAAAAGATTATGCTTTGATATCTGTACATATTTGTGGAGCTTTGAGCAATTTTATTGTTTTAGGAAGGCTAACAAAAACTGTTGAAAACTTTACAATCGAATTTATCATCCCTGCTGAAAATAATCCTATAAACCATTGTTTACTGTCATAAATGTTACATCCCATTTATGGGTGACAGAGAAAAAGAACCATATTTTAAATAATAATGTAATCATATGTTCACATGTACAGAGAGAGGGACTGGGACAAAAATTGTAGTCTCCAAAATCTAGTTACTGTTTCTCCATTTCATGTAACCTGAATAACTCCTACATTGTCTCAGTGCCGTGCTTAAGCCATCTGGGAAGGCTGTGGTCTCGAAAGACTGGTAAAAATGGATTAAATAAAATAAATGTAAATAAATCTGGGTTATTTTATGAAATTATTCCTTACATTGGACAGACCTCTATGGCCTATAATACTTTAGGTCTCTTCTTAGAACGTACTTTTTATTACAGTGGTTTAATATGTGCTATGGAATCGATTATGTGAGTCATCCTGCTTAAACAGGGAGGGGGATAGTGTAGGGGGCAGGCATTCGTTTTAAATATGGTGGAAATCATTTGAACAAACCTTCTCTGCCCTGAAAACAAATACCATGGAATTCAACCAACGTATGTTGAAACCACTTCCACCACACTTTACAAAAGTTTGTCTTCAACCTTCAAGATCAACTACTCAACCTAGATGAGTGGAGTTGAACTGAAGCCATAATATGCAGGGAAGTACCCAAAGTATTGCTAAGTTGCTGTACATGAACTATTAATGCAATGGTTTCAGCACCATATACAGTAGTCTTGACATACTCTATTTTGAGTGTGGGGTGATTTACTCCTGTAGTTCAGCTAAGAAACTGAGCCACAGAAATCCACTCCAATTCTCCCGCTCCATGAGAATGTTTGCAAAGTTAGAAGGCAGGAAACATAATTCTTTGGTTCTTCACATAGCTGTGTGAA
The DNA here is from genome assembly GCF_023053635.1 of Elgaria multicarinata webbii. Classification (NCBI taxonomy): domain Eukaryota; kingdom Metazoa; phylum Chordata; class Lepidosauria; order Squamata; family Anguidae; genus Elgaria; species Elgaria multicarinata. The sequence goes on along the minus strand of NC_086172.1, from coordinate 8,651,553 downwards.
TGCTGCTACTTACGTTCTGAAAGACCAGGTACAAATCCATGTTTTAAGTTATATAAAGTAAATATTAGGCTGAGCCATGAAAAAAGGAGATACACAAAACCAAGGAACTCATTAGCATGCTTCCCCTACATGTGTTACAGAAAATAATGTCATGGATGTTCAAGCGTTGTGTTGTTCATGTCTTATCATTCCTGCATGAGCTCTGTGTAAGGTATGGTTGTGTGTCTTGTTTTAGTTTATTTTTGTCTTGAATGGGATAACATTCTTCTATGGGTAAAATATAAGAGTAATTAAAATGGGTCTGGAATCAAGTTGAAATCTCAGAGCAAAGGTGGAGCAGCATGTTTTGATAAACAGAGGTCTGCTGCTCAAAATGCAACCCCATATTGAGTTCGTCTCTCCATAATGTGAGGTTTAATTTACCCAGTGTACTATACATCAGTACATTTACTGATGTTTAGTCAAATTTACCCAGTTCTCCCACACTCTGCATTATTGTCTAATAATTGATAAAAGAGAGCCATTATGACATAGGGTCATAAATACTTAAAAGGTTGTCACACAGAGGAGGGCCAGGATCTCTTCTCGATCCTCCCAGAGTGCAGGACACAGAAGAACGTGCTCAAGTTAAAAGAAGCCAGATTCCAGCTGGACATCAGGAAAAACTTCCTGACTGTTAGAGCAGTATGACAATGGAATCAGTTACCTAGGGAGGTTGTGGGCTCTCCCACACTAGAGGCCTTCAAGAGGCAGCTGGACAACCATCTGTCAGGGATGCTTTAGGGTGGATTCCTGCATTGAGCAGGGGGTTGGACTCAGTGGCCTTGTAGGCCCCTTCCAACTCTGCTATTCCATGATTCTATGATTCTCCAAAAAAATATTTCTTAGAGGAAGAGGGAAAACTCAACACAGTGGCAACCCCAGCAGGACTAATATATAGTGACTGAAAAGAACAAATTCAGACACAAACTGAAGGGTAGAAATTTCAGACACAGAAAGTAATGTAGTACATTGGATATGTTCTCTCCCACTCCCTAGGGAGATGGAGGTCGGATTTATGTATTGGATTGATCACATGCATGTAAGATTGGAAAATTGCCAAGAAAGCTCAATATATACATATGTTGACCTGGTTCTCACAGAACACTAACCCATAGTTTATTTAACAAAAAGTTAACCTATGGTTTATTACCCTAACCAGGCTTTGTCTGGCAGATGATCAAACAAACCATGGTTTGTTTTCTCAATCCTTGGGTTGTTTGTTTCCCTCATCTTTTGCCTGCTCCTTCCATATATCCCATATGCCTTTGCAATGTTGTAGTACTGGCATGCACTGAGGTGTTTCTTCTTTTGTTTTTTACTACTCTTGCCCACCACCGCATCTATAGCTGGTGAAAAAAATGATGAACAACACATGGTTTTGGGGTCATGCATGACAACAACCTAAGGGTTCCCAAACCAAGCCACTTCAGAGTTCACAACCCAACAACAACCCATGGGTTCCTTTTCTGTTTTTCATGATTAGCACAGTTGCCTTCGCACATTACAATAACTCAGAATCCGACACTCATGCTTTAGCATTATGTGTGAACCAGGTCTTTGTCTCAAGAGAGGATTTCTCAAAAAGGAGGGGTTTAGTTTAAAGAAAATTGGATAATTACTGTCAAGTTGCAAATTTGCCTTTCTGAGCAGGATACTTGAGCCCATGATGGGATCCACTTGAATCCAACTTCAGGCCTGGTTTTGCAACATTTCATGTTGGTCGCCTTGGTAGACTATCTGTGTGGGGAACAAGATGGAGGTAAGGTTCCTCTTGGTTCCACAGACCACTCAGCAGCATTCGAAACCTTCAGCCACAGTATACTTCTGAACTACCTGGATGGTATGGGCCTAGAGGTGCCATATTATGACGGTTCTAATCCTTCCTTGAGGGTAGGTGTTAGAAGATGCCACTAGGGGAGTTAAATGGGACTCATGAACTTTCCATTTAAACTTGTCAGGCTGTTATGTCCTTTTGAGAGAATTGCCCAATGCTAAGACAAACCCGGACCTTTGCCTCACTTCCCTACTATTGTTGGTGCATGACCGGCTTGCATTCTTCAATTGTACAAATTTAGAAAGTATCTTGTATTGTTCTTTCAAGACTTAGCAGGACTGGGGGGCAAATGAGGGAAAGGGAGGACTGCACAGAGCAGAACTACTCTGGCAAAGAGGAAGTTAAAGGTAGATGGCAATGTCACACTGGCAGTTTTAAAATAGCCTGTGCAAAAGAAAAGAAAAAAAAAGATCCTTGTAATTCTGAGACACGACACTGTGTGGGGGAAGTTGAGAACATCACAGATAATCTGTAGGATGGTGTTGTGGTTTCCTCAGAGGAGGATCGGCTGTTGCTTTTTCATAACTGCAAAATGTTCTGAGTTTTGTTTTGTTTTTTAATGTATTTTGTTTAGGTTTTGTGTTTGGGCTTAACCTAAAAGCTCTGGGCAAGTGACAATAAGCAATACATTTTTATATATTACATTATTTATAATAGAATATACCAATGAGCCACCAGAACAGGTTGCTTAACCCTGGATTGGCCCAATAGAAGGCGCATACTGGCTGGGTTCAGACATTATAATAAACTAGGGATTATCGTTATGGAGATGGGCTGCAATGAGGCTTAGGCTCACTCACTCCTTCCTTCCCCTATCCATCTTTGATATGGCCTTGAGATCATCAGTTTTCACTTTTGTTTTTGATTAATCACAACTTGATTGTTACATCCAAACCACAACAAGCGGGTTTGTTTCAACATGGCATAGTTAAGATTAGCCATCGTTTCAGGTGTGGATGTAACAATAAACTGAGGTTATTTAAAAACAAACAAACCCAAAGCTTCCAATCTCCTTATGTTCAGACTGGGAGAGGAGAGTTTATCATTATATCCAAATCCTGCCATTGTGTCTGAAATATGCTCAGACTAGAGCTCTGGTGAATCTTTCAGGGAATGAATTTGTATAAATAAGAATCAATAACTCCTCTGTGCTGTGTTATGCTGATTTGTATTCTTTAGTGGGGGTTTTGTTGTTGTTGTTGGACTTGCATGCTGGTACAACCTAGGAAAGTAGGCACTCCTAAGGTATGCAGAGCCAAGCTCCAAAGGCTTTCACGGGTTAAAACTGCCTTCTTTCGGCTGGCCTTTGCCAGATTCCCCCTTGCTCCTGCCCTTCTTTGTCCTGCTCAAGCACCTCTTCTGTATCCGTGAGATAAATTCATTCAGGTTAAGCTGTATAAAGCAGGATAAAGTTGCATGCTGGTACTGACACCAATTTCTTATTCAGTAGGTAAAATAATGGTTTCCAAAACATGCCACACACACACAGACACACACACACCCCTCCCTTGTCATGGTCTCCTGCCAGTTCCATGACACTTCCCAAAGACATGTCAAACTAATCTAGCAGGAACAATGGAGAAAATACCTTAATGTTGTATATTGGTGGTGGTAAAAGTGTGCTTTGTGTCTGCCAGTTTCTGAATTAAGCAGCAGAATTGTACCGAAGTATTATTATTATTATTATTATTATTATTATTATTATTATTATTATTATTAGATTAATTTATTAGCTATAGAAGTTCAGTGGTGTCCATTAGCCATTAATGTTTTTAAAAGATATTTGGGTCTGAATTTTCTCCTTTGCATATTATTATTGTTCGGCAAAATGGATGTTTTTAGGTGCCACTGGTACTAAGCATGTATACTTCCAAACAGAAGAAAGGATAAATTTGCCCTGCTGATGTCAAAATTATACTTTCACTTACAACCTACTGCTGCCAGTGTGGTGTACTGGCTAAAGTGTTGGACTGGGAGTCGGGAGATCCGGGTTCTAGTCTCCACTAAGCCATGAAGCTGACTTTGGGCCAGTCACAGACAATCAGCCCAATTTCCCTCATAGGGTTGTTGTTGTGAGGATAAAAAGGCGAGGAGGAGGATTATGTACGCCGCCTTGGGTTCCTAAAGGAGTGGGGGGGAGGTGGTAATAATCGTTAAACGTTTTTTACACTGGGTGAATGGTTTAAAGCTGAATGTAACTTTTAAAGCTCTGCCATACAAAGACCTCTGAAGTAAGAGCATGCAGGACATGTCTGGGAGGGGGGAATTGAGATGTGTGGGGTGTGTGCGTTGGGGTAGGTGGGGAAGATGCAGAAGAGATGGACATTCCAAGGTAGTACTGTATGAGCCAGATAATTGCTGAAATATAAAGACTTGGTTAAACTACTAAAAAAAGAAGAAGTTGTAGCTTTTTAGAAGTTGAATTGGTGGCTTAGATGACAGAGCTGAATATTCCACATAAGACTTTTCATTATCCAGTGTACAGTGTTGTGTAGTTCCATAAGCTATCCATCCTTCCCTCCCTTATTACAAAACATTTGTAAAATGACATGTTAGCATGTTGACTTTGTTGTTGTGTAATCAAATAGAATGATGTGAATTGAGCTGAACACAGTGGGAAAACAAGCCCATGTTACTAGTTCTAGAGGTAGGCAACCTGGTGCTCTCCAGGTGATTTGGACTACACCTCCCAGCTAGCATGGCCAATGTTGAAGGAAGATAGGGGGTTGTAGTCCAAAACATCTGGAGGGCACCAGGTTGCCTATGCTCATACTGTTTGATAGCCTTTAAAGAGGCAAAGCATTAGTCTGCATTGATAGGCTGGTGAGAGAAATTATTGACATGTATTCACTTGCAAATCTTTTTAAAGTATTTTACAAGTTTGAACCTCTGTGCATTCAGTAATGAAGAGCTATAGCCCACCTTCAGTCCAGTCAAGAACATGCAACTTACTGGAAATGGTTTCTTCCATTTTGCTTTGCTTTGCTTTGTACCTTCCTGCCATCTCTGCTTTTGTTCTGTCCAGTAAAAGTGACAGTCTTGCTTGTTTTCAATACAATATAATCTATTGTCTTTGGAACACAATTAGGACAGTAGTTGGCAAGTTAAGCTAAAGAACTCCCTGCTGATGGTAGCCAAATGGTCTGCTGACCTAGGAAGCAATCTTCTGGGAACAAAGGATGGTATCCAATCCTGCCTGTCCATGTATGGGCCCACTACCACTTTTGTTCTGCACATGGCCAGCCCCGCCAATTCTGTTGCACAAGCAGCCCACCACCACCACCAGTTGTGCAATAGCAATTTAGCACTTCCAGGGGCAAGGCCCAAAACAACTGGAAACCCTCCCTTCTGGAAGGGGGCAGGTCAGTGGAGTTCCCTTATGCAAGCTCCGTTGATCTGCCCCATTCCAGAAACAAACATTTCTACTCCTTTCAGAAGTACTAAATTGCTGTTGCTCAAGCAGTGGGGTCCACTTGTACAACAGAATTGGCACGGGCGGTGCCAGAATTGGGTTAGATCAGCCCAAAGGAGCATATAGTCCATTTATCTTACTGGTCTTCTTACCCTTACTAGGTAGCAGCCCTCTTATGGCCTATTCCAAGAAAGGAATGTAGGAAACACTAAAATTAAAAGTGATAAAGCATATATATATGGGTCGTTGATAACCCATGTGGCTCCCTACATGTCAGGGGTGGGCAAACATCAGGCTTGTGGGATTTTCTTTGTTTTCTTTAACTATATCCCTGAGATCCACTAACTTGTTGCAAAAGACATACACTTAGAATTAAAGGATTCTGACCCTAGGATTTGTTTTGACTACGAGAACCGAACGAAGCTCATGGTTGTTCCAAACAAACAGCCACTCCTGGTTTCCCCAAACATGCTTAATTTCAGCAGTGTAATTTTGTTGTTGCTATGTGGGTCAGAAAACTTTGCTGATTTACTGCAAAACACCCAGAGATCTACTTTCTGCCCACCCCTGCCCTATGGGTTTCTAATTCCTTTTGCAAGAGTAAGAGTAATAGTTCGCTGGTTGGCTTCTTGGCCTGTTAAAATACTTGGAAAAGATAACACCGCTGTGAGTCATGGAAGAAGAGAGAGTTCTGTCTGAACAACACCTTCCAGGATGATACTTCTGTGGTAACAAAAAACAGGTTATAGGCGATGGAATACTTGCAGGGAGGGTTTGTACTATGTTTGGCAGCAGGCTTTGCCATGGACAAATCAGTCTAATTGTTGACCATTGATGTGTGGTGAAAGCCGTGTGCAGTGATTAATGAATGAGTTGATTGTGAGGGGTTTTAAAGTTGGTGAGATGTCGGATCCATTTTACACTGCATAAATACAGAACTGCGTATATTATAATAAAACATTTGAATGTGTTTTTGGTACATGCATATATAAGTCCAATTCTTAAGGTCCGCAGAAGAGGCCTTCTTGAGGGCATACATCAAAGGGCTTTCTCCTGTAGAATGTGCTTCCTTGAGGACTACAAATGGCCCCGACTGTCTGAACTTTTAGAAAGGGGGTGAAAGACTGTTTAATGTACACTTTTTAAATGTAGGCTTTTAATGTAGACTTTTAAAATATGTAGTTGTTTTTAATGTTGTTTTCTTGTTTTAAATTGTTTAGATTTAGAATTAGATTATGGTTTTAGCAAATAAGGCAGCACAGAAATATTAATAATAAAATAAATATATAAACCAATCCACAATTCTTCCACTATGGAAGTAGTGGTGGTTTCTATTGCTCCATGGCTTCATACACCTCCCAAGCAATTGGAATTACTTGGCCGTGAAGCCCATTCCTGGGTTAGAAAGCTGTTGACTCTTCTCACGTAATTTCAGGGCTCTAACTTTATTGGGGCAGTGTGAGAGGTAGCAATGAGGCAGAGGGAACCATGTGACTCCTGACATCTTAAAAACTGGCATCTCAGTGGTTAAGTATACAGATCTGAAGTAAAACTACCTGGCCAATGAATATAGCAATGCATTTTGTAGGGTGGATGTGTCAAGATACGCAACATTACTTTTACTGAACTTGTAAGAATCTAATACTGCGGCCTGTGACCTCTTGAACAGAACAGGCCCTAGAAACATTTCAAAATGGGTTAAATGCATTTTTTCCAATGGAAAGACTTTCTGTCGCTCACTTCTCCTGCGTTCAGAATGCAGCCTTTTGCTAAAGGGGAGAGAAGGTCTTATTCAAATTTGATGCTGTAGGTTTTCCAGCTAGTGAACAAGTTCTAAATTCATAAGGAGAGGGAAATATTTAAAGGTTGCATGGTCAATATATACCGAATTAATGCTTGTCTGTTGAAAGTTCTGCAGGTCTTTGTGCTCTCTCTCCTCAGTAGGGTTAGGGCTGGAAGGCAGAGGACATGAAAGGGAAAATATGTTGCAATATTTGAGCAGAAGTGAAAACGTTTTGGTTTTACCTCTGAATTGGCACATTCTGTGTTTTAAAATAACCTTATTCAATAAATATACTGTGAAACCGTTTCCTTCCCAGTTGAAACACATTGGGAAAAGACCTAGTCTTCCTAGCTATAGTTCCTAATGTCACAGAATGCTACTTCTGTGTTTAGAAAGTGGTAGCAATTTTACCACAATTTATTTATTTATTTATTTATTACATTTTTATACCACCCAATAGCCGAAGCTCTCTGGGCGGTTCACAAAAATTAAAACCATAATAAAACAACCAACAGGTTAAAAGCACAAATACAAAATACAGTATAAAAAGCACAACCAGGATAAAACCACGCAGCAAAATTGATATAAGATTAAAATACAGAGTTAAAACAGTAAAATTTAAATTTAAGTTAAAATTAAGTGTTAAAATACTGAGTGAATAAAAAGGTCTTCAGCTGGCGACGAAAGGAGTACAGTGTAGGCGCCAGGCGGACCTCTCTGGGGAGCTCATTCCACAACCGGGGGGCCACAGCGGAGAAAGCCCTCCTCCTAGTAGCCACCTGCCTCACTTCCTTCGGCAGGGGCTCACGGAGAAGGGCCCCTGTAGATGATCTTAAGGTCCGGGCAGGTACATATGGGAGGAGGCGTTCCTTCAAATAACCTGGCCCCAAACCGTTTAGGGCTTTAAATGTCAATACCAGCACTTTGAATCAGGCCCGGACCTGGACTGGCAGCCAATGAAGCTGGAAAAGGACTGGCGTAATGTGATCTCGCCGGCCAGTCCCTGTTAGTAAACGGGCTGCCCTATTTTGTACCAGCTGAAGCTTCCGGACCGTTTTCAAAGGCAGCCCCACGTATAACGCATTGCAGTAATCCAAGCGAGAGGTTATCGGAGCATGGATAACTGTAGCTAGGCTATCTCTGTCCACAAAGACCCTCTTATCCTAGCATTTAAAAACAACAACACCCAAATATGTAATGGATCTCTTCTTAAGCCCATGCAACTCTGTAACTGCTGTCCGAATAATGTTCTGGGGTGCTGGAATCTAGGATCATGATATCCTGTTTACCTTAATAAAGTTGTTTTAACCTTTTCCTTCTTTTATTCGTGAAGTAAATTGACTACGAAAGAAATTGACCCATGTATCCAGTTGGGGGCAAATTGTCTAATCTTTTTTCTTTTTCTTTCTGTGTTTGCATGTTGGTGGTGACTAGTATGCAAAGAGAAGCGGTTACAGTGTTTTGGATTTGGATATGGGAAATCCAGATTTGAATACTTGTTCAGTCACACAGCTCCCAGGGTTTGTCACTCCTTCTTGGCCAAACCTGTTTGTCAGGGCAGTTGGGAAACTAAGATTGCAGTTCAAACGCCAAGGATCGATGTAATAAACAAAGGTGGTCATTGAAATTATGCTAGCCACTGTTTTACAGCCTAAAACAGGGGGTAGGCAATCCTTTTGGACCCATGGGCACAGTTGACATTTTGAAAAATTGCTGTGGGGATAAAATTTGGGGGGTACACCCCTCTCCGTAGTCTCACTTTTTTGTCCCCCTGCTCCAGCAATTTTTGGACAGGGGACTTTTTTGCTCTCCCCCTGCCCCCCGCTATTCAAGTCAATAGAACAATATAGCTCCATTGACTTAAACAGAGGTGGGTAGAAATGTCCCCTGCCCAAAAATGGCTGGTGGGGCTTAAGCCCACCCACCACCAAGGACGTTGTTGCTCCAAGAGTCCTTGGTGGGGGATACGGTTACCCCCCGCGCCGCCGCCACCGCCATTCTTTGGCAGGGCATGATATTGCTCCATTGACTCTAACAGAGGTAGAGAAAGTGTGTCGATCAGGAAATGAAAGGGCAGCAGTGAGTAGGAAAGGAACACCAAGAGCCTCACGGGCACACTCGGGGGCAGGGGGAGGGGAATTGGCAGGTGCCAGTGCACCCACAGATGCCATGTTGCCAACCCCTATTGTAAAACATGCTTCAAAAAAAGTTGTCCTAATTATAAATGATAACTAAATGTGGAAAAACTGACCCATACATTCTGGTACATGGAAGAAATCCTGCATAGTGAAGTGGGAGCATTATGGGTTGGCCGTGTGGTTTGTTCCTCTAGGAAAAGTTTTGTTTGGCTAATCATTTTGAGAATTCTTTTAAAGTGCTGTTGTTCCTTCTCTCTCTTCCAGTGCGGATATAACTTTCTCCAGGTGCCAACCATTTTCTGTTAAACTGCAGAAACATGTACTAGAGTCATTTCTCACTTCTCACGCTGTCTTTCTGCAATATACACAGGGTTGGGGAACACGGTGTGCAGGCGCTCACATCAAACATGATAGCTTTAGCAGGTATGCACGCTAAAGCTATAATGGAGCATGTCCTTATAGTCAGTGGCTGCTGGAGCAAGGCTTGAGTTCTGACCCAGATATTCGTGCAGGCCGAAAACTTCCCCAAAGCCCAGAAGGAGCCTGCCAGTTCCAGATGCAACCTTCGGTGCATCACACTAGAAAGTGTATTGCTATCCTTCAGATGCTTCCTTGCCTGCTGTACTGTAAAGAACCCAGCTGTGATTTGGAAGCAAAGTTGGAAGTGTGACTCTTAATTAGCCGTCAAGACAAAGCAAGAGTTGGGCTAACCAAATTAGATACCCCACTGCTACTTTAGTGAATGAAGTGATGAGTGGGTACAACAATACCCTGTTGGCCAGACTGCAGGCTCGCTTAATTCCCTGTGCTTAGCAAAATAGGCAGACATAACTATTTTTTCCTTCATCTTTCTCTTTCTATAGGAAATAATGAACAAAGTGTGCCAAGGTTCTTGATCAGAGAAGTGGAATTTGAGGTAAAGGAATTAACTAGGCTCATGTTTTCGCCTGATCAAGAAAATCATCCATCGAAAGCACCAGTAAAATATGGTGAACTGATTGTGTTGGGGTAAGTGGTTTGCATTAAAATGAGATCCTGTACGGCTGCAGTTAACCCTGCAGACAACAGCTGTTTTGTTGGTCCTATCTGTTTTCCTGTTCTGTAGTGATTTGCAATACAGTCTGGAATTAAGAAGATTTCTTCTAGCACCCTGACTACACACTACTTACTACCGTAAGACCTGATGTTAGGGCATATCGACATGATCTTGCTGTTTGTCTTTGGGCATGATCCAGCCAGAGTTGAGTACTTTTAAACTCCACTGATTTCAGTAAGAGACATTAAAGCATGCGCTTAACTTTCCCACTGAAATCAATAAACATCATTTATTTTTAAGATGTTTACAGTACAATGGGATCTGAAGAACTGGTCTGTTCTTCTAGACACTAAGCCCAACCTTAGGGGAGGTCATGAGTCTATACAGCTGCTGGGGAGGTTTGTGTGACCAGAGCTTCCAGTAGTTTCTCCTTTTACTTCCTCTTTTTATTTTTCCCAGGAAACTTTCTGAACTAAAGATTGTGCCCAATGGCTCAGAGTTTGCAGCAGACGAAACTGTAGTCTGGGCATGATTTCAATGTCTTCCAGAGAGTTTCTGCACTTTGAAAGCCATGTGTGCAGTCTTGCACTAGGGACCCCTTTCTTCTTTTCTCCTAACTGACCAAGGGCAAGGAACATTCCTAGTAAGAAAAGAAATTGAAAATGAAACCACGGCTAAATCTTTTCCATGCTACATAATGTAGCAGCAAACATTACAGATAAGAACTTAGTTGGAAGCAGTATGGCATTCAAATTCAACTAGGCTAACGTTATAATTCACCTGAACCTGTCTGAGGTGATGTGAGAAGGGACAGATATTTGTGTACATAGCTGAAGATTAATGATTTTAGTTAGTATTATGGAAAAGTGTGGGGAGAGTGCATGTAACTGAAGATCAGTTCTGATGTCACACTTTATATTCACAGGATACTTTTGTTTTAATAACTCCTTTGGAAGCATATAATTGGAAAAGTTTTGTTAGAATGTGTAATCTATGTGCCTTGTACCAGGATCCTATTTAGTACTGACAATTTTGCATACATTCCTGTAGTGCAGCCTTCCTCAAGCTGGGGCACTCCAGATGTGTTGGACTGCATCTCCCAGAATGCCCCAGCCAGCTGCTGGGGCATTCTGGGAGTTGTAGTCCAACACATCTGGAGCGCCCCAGGTTGAGGAAGGCTGCTGTAGTGTTTTTTAGAATGACCTCAGTGTATATGTACCATCAGAACTATTGACTTCTCTGATATAATCATTAGAGAACATATTATGATCTGGTGATTTTGTAGGAAAATACAAGTCCACATTTCTGCAATTTGTTTTTATTATTTATTTGTTTGTTGCATTTATATCTTGCCTTTCCTCCAAGGAGACCAAGGCAAGGTACATGACCCTCCTTTTCTCCACATTATATCCTCACAACAACTCTATGAGGTAGGTTAGGCTGAGAGTCAGTGGCTGGCCCAAACTCACCCAGTCAGCTTCATGCCCAAGTGGGGACTAGAACCCAGATCATCCGAGTCCCAGTCCAACACCCTAACTACAGATTGCAATGCAAATTGGCTTTGTCATAGAATCATAGAACAATAGTGTTGGAAGGGGCCTATAAGGCCATCGAGTCCAACCCCTGCTCAGTGCAGGAATCCACCTTAAAGCATCCCTGACAGATTTTTAGAGAAGTATGTTCCTATTCCTCTTACATTCTCCTATAGGCACAGACCATCACTACAGCCAAAGCATGCACCAGTTTAATGATAATACATGCAGATTAATTCAGAGATCCTCCCCCAAGCTCAGAAAACCTTGAGTAATTTTTCCTGCATTATTCTTCCACAGGTACAATGGCTCTTTGCCAAATGGAGATAGAGGAAGAAGAAAAAGCAGGTTTGCTTTATTTAAAAGGCCCAAAGCAAATGGGGTGAAACCTAGCACTGTGCATATTGCCTGTACGCCTCAGGCAGCAAAGGTAAGCTTGATTGATGAGCTTTCATCTCCAAATGCCTGATTTTGTTTGTTTATATACCCATGTAAATTAAAAGCATATGCTAATACTGAAGTTGGCTTAATGATTCCAAAGCAAGGCCTGTTACTTTGAAAGGCGCATCTCGCCTTCTGGACATAGACATTTTTAATACTGCGATTCAGACTTGTATCCTGCTCTTCCTTCACTGAGCTCAGGGTGGTGTACATGCATTTGGACTACCCACCTTTATCCTTGCAAAAAGCCTGGCTGAGATAGGTGGGGAGAGTCACTGAGCTAGTATACTTCATGGCTGAACGGGGACTTGAACTCTGATCTCTTCACCCAAAGCCCAACACTCTAACTACTGCATCACACTGGCTGTAGACACCGGACACTCCTTATAATTGCTGATACACTGTTACATGAATTTTGCAAACTATGCAAACTGGCCGACGAGACCACGTCACGCCAGTCCTTTTCCAGCTTCACTGGCTGCCAGTCCAGGTCCGGGCCCGATTCAAAGTACTGGTATTAACATTTAAAGCCCTAAATGGCTTGGGGCCAGGTTATCTGAAGGAACGCCTCCTCCCATATGTATCTGCCCGGACCCTAAGGTCATCCTCAGGGGTCCTTCTCCGCGAGCCCCTGCCAAAGGAAGTGAGGCAGGTGGCTACCAGGAGGAAGGCCTTCTCTGCTGTGGCACCCCGGCTGTGGAATGAGCTCCCTAAGGAGGTTTGCTTGGCACCTACATTATATGCTTTTAGACGCCAGGTGAAGACCTTTTTATTCTCCCAGCATTTTAACAGTCTTTAAATAAATTTTAACTTGGTGCTTTAAATTTGTAATTTTGCATTGCTGCTGTTTTTATCTGGTTGAGCTTTTGTATTGTATTTTATAGTATGGTTTTATACTGTTGTTTTATACTTCGAATGTTTTTCATTTTTGTGAACCGCCTAGAGAGCTCTGGCTATTGGGCGGTATAGAAATGTAATTAATTAATAAATAATAAAATGTGTGGTAGGCATTGTCTGGCCAAATGAAGTGACGCTGTCCATGTGACGAGGGCCTAGGTTTGATTAAATTAATAGTGAGGCCAGGGTAGGGGAATATTAACAGGTAGCTGAAGGTGGGACTTTGGCAAAGGGTAGGTTGCATTATAGAAGAGGTACTTGGGTGTGCCAGACATTGGGAATGGCATAGCAAAAAGCAGAGCGGGGAAGGTGAAAGGCAGAAGCAAATAAAAGCCGATAGCAATAAACTGGGAGAGAGAGCAGGTTCCACATCAACTGGAAGAGAAACTGAGAGACGGCCAATGCACAGAACTAATAAGGTGACTGGTGATACTGGACAAGTGAAAGAGGAGAGAATCTGAATTTAAAGATGTGAGAAAGGGTAATGAGGAAATAAACAAGGAAATAAAAGGAGATAAAAAGAAAAAAGGACAGATATTAGAGGTGCTGGATAACATGAAGCAGCAGGATCTTGCTGTGTCCCGGATCTCATGGGTGAGTGGGATGAAGGGTAGAGTTGTCTCCAAGGTCTGTGCTGTTGCAAACGCAGCAGGGTCCTGAGAATGGGGGAGGAGTTTTGTTTCTGTCTTTCCCATCAGATATGAGTGGAACATCAAGGAGGAAGTGTTGGGCAGATGGTTGAATGACTGTGACTGGGCAGGAAGCCAAGGGCTAGAAGGTTTCCTGACAGCTCAGGGGAGTTTCCGGCTTCATGTGGTTGGTGGTTCCATTGATGTCCCGGTCAGTCTCCGGAATGTGAGATGGCCTGATCGGTAGAGAATTGGTTCCCTGGTCCTCTGGGGAGCTTGGAGCAAGGAAATGCAAATGGCAGAAGATTCAGGATAAAGTCAGCCAAACAGAGCCCACTTCAGGGCCCACTTCATTTATTTATTTTATTCAATGTATGAGTTTTCCTGTAGTTGAACCTCTTAGGGCGACACACATAATAAACTTTATCACCGTTGCATCTGCTCAGTGCCCTCCTGCAGAGCCTGTCTGGGTATGAAGGGTCTCCTTCATTTGGAGCTTCAGGGAGATCTACTGGAACTCTTAGTAGCTTATTCAGACTTCTTTGCTCAGCCTTCTTTGTATATAGATCCACTTGCATCCTCTCTGACAGACTTGCTAAGACCCTGCATTTGTTCTGTGTGGTTGCATTGCTCTGGTTTGTTTCGGTGCTTTGGTAGGTATACCGACAGGGTGTTTGGATAGCTGTGGCCCACCACACCTGTGTGTGTCAGACTCTTGCTAGTCTTACTACAGGCATGGCCACCTTGAGAGAAGGAATCGTCTCGATAACCTTGAAGGAGGAGACCAGTCCTAAAGAAGCCTTCTTTGAACCCTTAGAAACCTTTTGCTTCCATATTTATTAACTGTTGCTTGTCATGCCATCCTAACCCAACAAGCTTTGCTTAAACTTAACTAAGATCTGTTTGAAACAAGCCAACTTGAAGCCATATGAAGCTGGCTTGTTTTTTAAAAAGAGATTAACCACAATTTAGGATTTGGATAACATGCTAAATTGCAGTTAATCAGAAATGGACGAGAAAGCTTCTGATCTTGTAGCCACATTCGAAAGGGGGAGGGGAGGGGAGTGCACAAGTCCATTGAGATAAACCATGGTTTATTGTGACATCCAGTTGCAACCGCAGAGTAAATGGTAAACATCAAAGAGATAAGAATAAAGACTGTTTCTTACGTAAGTAGGGGTGGAGGAGTGTGCCACTTGGTGAGGTAGAAGTTTTTAGATGTTTAGCTATGGCAAAATAGATATTTGTGTATTAGGATCATGTGTGAGAGTTGCACAATTCATCCTCAGAAGTGACCTTTGAAGCAGCCCTCAGTGCTCTAATGTTGAAGGAGATTATTTTGGGCTAGTGAAGGTTAAAATAAAGAGGACATAAGAACACAAGAAGTGCCCTGGTGCTGGATCAGACCGAGGGTCCCTCTAGTCCAGCGCTCTGTTCACACAGGGGCCAACCAGCCATCAGCCAGGGACCAACAAAGCAGGACGTGGTGCAACAGCACCCTCCCACCCATGTTCCCCAGAAACTGGTGCACACAGGCTTACTGCCCCGAATACTGGAGACCCACGTCTTGTCTCCCAGCTCATGTGATTGCCTCCTCCAAGCCCAAAGTTTGAGCTTGCAGAGGAATATGTCTGATCAGTTGAAGACAACACAGCGTTGTCTTGCAAGACAAATGCCACTATCTTCCCCAAGCCGGTCAAATGGCGAGAGCGTAATCTGCTTTGCAAGCTCTTTTCCATCCTGCATGAAGTAAATTTCCATTTCCTTTGTTTTCTGGTAGCACCCGTTTTGTCCAAGTGACTTATTAATCACCACAGGATATAAGCTGGAGTAAAAAGGGCTGTTTAAACACAAACCCCACTTTTCTTCCCTGAGTCCCTGTGGTAATAGCTGGGAGGAAGGGGAGGAGGCTGTGTCAGCCATCACGTTCAGTGCCTCATCCTTTGTCACACTTAATCATCCTGAGCATCTTAATCATTCAATACGTCTAGGCCAACATATGGCTAACAGTAGGCATGACTAATGTGCTTGTCTCATAGCAACATGTGTTCTGTTGCGAAGCGCTAAGTGGGACCAGTTGGGTCTCTTTTGTTGGATAGATCAGTCATGCACATAAATAAATAAATAAATAGGATTTCTGTGCAATTCGGAGCTGTGAAGTGACACACCTGCACCTAATTAGCATCTGTGAAGTTGAGCTTTGGGTGAGAGGCTAGTAATAGTAGCTTCTAAATGTATGCTTTATGGATAGCTCTGTGCTGGGAGTGATGGAAGGATCTCCACAGCAGCTGCTGAAAGGGCTGGAACTCCTAGTAAAAGAATCAAGACAATCAGCTTGGAGCACTCTTGTGAATCAGTTGTCCCTGTTCTTCATGTTTCAAAGCTACCCTGGGGTGGGATGTCAGGGGAGTGCATTAGCATTGCCTTCCGTTGTCGTTCAAAATGGGCTCCCCTTGGGCACTTCATTGGCTGCCTGCTGGTATTGGCTGCCTGCATATTTCTGAGTCTGCTTGCGTTGACTGCCTGTATGATTCCAAGCACAATTCAAGGTGCTGGTTCTAACCTATAAAGCCTTACATGGCTCAGGACCAGAATACCTGATGGAATGCCTCTCTGAACACAAACCTACGCTTAAGTCCTCCTTAGGGTGCCTACTCAGAGGGAGGCTCAGAAGACAGCAACAAAGGAGAGGGCCTTCTAGGTGGAGGCCCCCAATTATGGAATGATTTCCCCAACGAGGCCCGCTTGGCGCCGACATTGCTATCTTCTTGGCATCAGATCAAGACTTTTCTCTTTTCCCAGGCGTTTAGCAGCATGTGATGAGTTTTAATTGGTCCCAGATCTGTTTTTAGGTTTGGCTGACAGCTCAAAAGTTGTTTTTAGATGTATGTTCTCTTTGCGTATACTGCCAGTTGTATGTTTTATGGTTTTAAAGTTTGTATATCATTTTTAATGTTTTAATCTTTGTAAACTGCCCAGAGAGCTTCGGCTATGGGGTGGTATAGAAATGATGATGGTGGTGATGTTTCCACTAGCACTCACTGGCCCTGTTCAGACAACACACTGAACCGTGATGGTTAAGCATTTTGAGCTAAACATTATGGCTTAGCATGTCATGTGAACATGACTTAGTGTGTCATGCGAATCATTGCGGACCATGGGTGGCTACATAACCACAGTTTAAACATGCTCACTAACCACTTGCTGCAAAAGGGTTAGTGGCCTAATCATGGCTTAGCATGTTGTCTGAACAGGCCCACTGAAAGGAGACTTCTCGTGGAGATATCAAGAACTAGGCCTTCTTCAGGATGCTCAGCCCTACCTTTTCTCCAGAGGTCTGCAGTGCCCCCTTGAATATTCCTTAAAGAGCTGCCTTCCAAAGTTACTGAGAGGCTGAGCCCCACACCCTGGTGCCTTCCTTCATTGCGAAGGGCTTCTCAGAATATCACATGGATCCAAAATTAGCCAGGTGAAGAGTGTTGGTGAAAATCTCTGAACTCTTCTCCAGTGTTCTGGCTTCATTTCCGTGTGGATTGTGTAATGTAAACTTCGCTCTGCTTAAGAAATGCTCCAAGACGAGCTTAAGATGCTCAAAGTGGTGGGGGGAGAGGGAGATGACTTTTGAAGGCTATATCCTAGTGGCATTTTTCGACCAGTAAACAAACTTGCCCATTTGAAATCTGCATCCTTTGACTGGGTGGTCTGCTTTAAAAGCTGACAAGAAAGCTTTTAAGAAAGAGCCATCATAATAGACAGTAAAACACCCATAGACTCTCCCGTCCCCTCCCTCCTATATTTAAGCTATGTATATGCTGCTTTTCTATTTAAAGGCTACAAAGAGGTTTACACACACACACACAAACCTTCACAATAAAAGTAATAAGTTGCATCAAAAATATGAAATCCTAATGCCAAAAAATAAGCAGAAGACTTAATAAATGATTGAATTGCTTTTAATGAATAGATTTGTATTTCTGCACTGCTGCTGATTTTATCCTGGTTGTGCTTTTATATTGTATTTTATATTGTGTTTTTATTACTGTTTGTTTTATACTTTGAATGGTTTTAATTTCTGTGAACTGCCCAGGGAGCTTCAGCTATTGGGCGGAATAAAAATGCAATAAATAAATAAATAAATAAATAAATAAATAAATATAAAGTATGGAACAGTTGTAACATATGTTCCAAGGCATCCGAGCAGAGTCCTTCCAGGAGGTTGTATGAGGTTAGCAGAGTGATTCCACCCATTGTAAAAGAGAGTCCCCACATGTTTTGCTTGGTCAGGCAATTTGACAGAACGTCATCTGAGGCCATCTCCACAAACCATAGTATAAGAGGAAGGGGAGGAACCTCCATATTTGGGCTGGATAGCATCAGCAGCACTCATAATTGGTCTACAGTGCAATCCTATATCTACCTACTCAGAAGTAAGTCCCATGGAATACTCCCAAGTAACTGGGTATGGGATTGCAGCCTTGGTTAGCAATGGAAGGAAGGCTCTTCCCATGGTTGCTCCAGAATAGAGGAGGAGTCATGCAGAGGAGCATCCATGGCCTCGTGACATGGCAAAGTCACTGCCATGGCAGGCAGAGTGTTACTAGCAGAAGATGCTCATTAAAGGTAATGCTTTATGGTTGCTCATGATAAATACCAGTGTTACAACGTGTGTGTGTGTGTGTGTTTAGAGCCAGGCCAGAAATTGTGAAATTAAATGTCACAAGATTTTATCAGGAATAGTGGAGGTGAAATGAGCTTTCCGAACATACTGAAATCCATACACTGCAGTATTTCTTTCATAGAATCTTAGAATAGTAGAGTTGGAAGGGGCCTACAAGGCCATCGAGTTCAACCCTCTGCTCAATGCAGGAATCATTCCTAACCCGGGGCGCTAGAAAATGGAGGTGAAAGCAAATATTGCAGTTTCATCACATTTCTCTGATCTTTTTAAGACATCTTTCTAAAGATGAAGTGACTTCAGAATGATAAAAGGGGGTTACCTGATACAGCTTCTCCCATCCTGGCACCTTCCAAATGGGTTGGGCTGCAACTTCCATCACCCACAACCAGCTGGAAGGTGCCAGGTTGGAGAAGGCTGAGCTAGTAGGAGTGTTATGTTCAATTGCTCTTGCTAACCAATTTATTTCAGTTGCTTGCTTATAGTAATAAATGTTTTCTTTTTACAGGCAATAAGCAACAAGGACCAGCATAGTATATCCTATACCTTGTCTCGAGTTCAAACGGTAGTGGTCGAATATACACATGACAGCAACACAGACATGTTTCAGGTATGTATAAAGTATGTGTGTGTTGGAAAGTAGTCCCATCAGTAATGTCATCATTGTCAGACTTCTTTCACATAGGAAGAAGCAGCTGGAGTTGCACTAATATGGAGTAATGCTTTCCCCCCTCCTTCACTGGCCCAGGCCGTTAACACCACTAACATCATCAACAGCCCTGAGAAAAGCTAAACAGAGAATGTTGGTCAATGGGCAGTTTAAAAGTGCAATAAACAAATACATAAATGTTAAAAGGCTGGGTGACCTTGAGGTTTATTGGCTGGGGAGATGGGAAGGAAGTCCTTGTAAATAAGCCACAGGGTCAGAGCTTTGTTCGCATCTTTGCCACAGACATCCGGAGTAAACATTTTTGAGGGCTGTGCAATTTGACCTTTCTGTTCCTTCCTTGTCTGTCACACTCCCCACCCACCCCTTCTATAAAGGGGCTTACTTCACCAGCAAATTTTGATGTTCTGCCCAGCTGAAAACCATTCAGAATCAGTCAGTACAAGTTAGCTATAAGGTAGGCGACGTGCTTCCAAGGATGCAATGACCATCTCTTGTGTAAAATATTACTAGACTTCTGTTTAGAGAGAAATTGCTCTTCAAGCCTTCTACTGCAGTTTTGTTCTGATTTCTGATCTGGATTAAAGTTGCTGGCTTCGGATCCAAACTCTACTAATACTCTACTCTGGACCCACAATACACTCTTCACCTGTCTTATTTAGTGTGACTTTTACACTGTTGCATGCTTTGCAGACTTGGAGTCACTCTCTTTATCGTGGATTTCACTACTGGTGTGCTTTTCTCCTCGGTTATCTGGCTTGGAACCTCTGTAGATTTTGAGATGTAGCATTTTGTTGACACGTGCTCTTAAATTCAACTTCCAGAAGAACAGCAACGTTTCATGACTATAGCAGCAAGGAGGTCAAAAGTGCTATGTCTGTGCCATCTGCCTCTCCCATTATGACAGGAGTCCTTCATAGTTCGTAGTTTGGGGGTACTCTTAGACCTGTTTCTGTCGTTGGAGTCTCAAGTAGCCGCCACGGCTCGGAGTGCCTTTTACCAGCTTCGGTTGGTTCACCAACTACAGCCTCTCCTGGACAGGGCTACTTGGCCACGGTGGTACAGGCATTTGTAACCTCAAGATTGGATTACTGCAACATGCTCTGTGTGGGGCTGCCCTTGAATCTGCTCCAGAGGCTGGAGCTAGTGCAGAATACTGCAGCTCAGCTGTTGTCTGGAGCTGCCTCTTTCCAGCATGTAACTCCTCTGCTGAGGGAGCTGCACTGGCTTCCTATTCGCTACTGGGCCAGGTTTAAGGTTCTTGTACTTGTGTACAAAGCTCTAAACAACTTGGGACCAGGATACCTGAGAGAGCGCCTTCTCCCTTACCAACCTGTCCAGTCACTGCGGTCATCTGGGGGCCTGCTCCTGGTGGTTCCACATAGATCCATCCTCCGATTGGAGTCCACCAGGGGAAGAGCCTTCAGCATGATGGCTCCCCTCCTATGGAATTCCCTGCTTCTGGAGGTCAGGCAGGTTCCAACTTTGTACTCCTTTTGGTGCCTCCTGAAAATCTTTCCTTAATATGCAGCCTTGAATCTCTGTATTTGCTTCTTTTAAAATTTGTTTAACTGTTTTATTCTGTTTTTATTTTCATTTTATCTTGTACACTGCTCCAAAAATTTTCAATGGGGAGCAGTATGTAAATATTCTAAATAAATAAATAAATAATAGGCAGTTGCCTCCATCAGCTGTGAGGTGCCAGAAAAAGACTCTAGCCAGCTGAGGGACCCCTTACATTGTTGGACTGCCACTCCCATCAGTCTTAGCCAACATAGGCAAGGGTGGGGGATGATAGGTGTTCCAGCCCAACAACACCTGCTCTGAGGCACAGTGATCTGGTTTTGAAACACATGGACAAGCCACTTACTTGACATTGAGCCAAGCAAAGAATATAAAAGAAATACACCATATCTTATCAAGTAGTAAAGCTTTTCCCTGAAATTTAACACTTCAGCTCACAAAATGCTCCCCTACAAATAAGTCCCTGCAGACAGAAAACTGATGCCTTAGCCAGACCTAAGGTTTAACCCGGGATCGTCCCGGGTTGATCCCTGTTCATGTAAATGACACACAGGCTATCCCGGGAGCAGGCTGGGATGACCCCGGGACAAACCTTAGGCCTAGCTAAGGCCTAAGATATCAGGGAGGAGAATTCTAGCCTAGCTTTCACCCTAATGTCCTTTTCTACACATAGGATTTCTTTTTTAATCTCACAGGAAGCATTGAAAACATTACAACCTGAAGCAGTACATTCCAGTAGAACATATTATCACGTGATTCTTCTGATGGTATAAGCAGGACCAGGTACACAGACAAGGGCAATCTAATTTGTTGCCCTGTGTGAATAGCAGCAATAGTTGCAGCTGAAAATCAATAACAGAGCTCAAGCAACACCTCTGCATCTCCAGGGGTGGGTGGGGAGTTGAAACACTTCCCCCTTTTGTTCTTTCAAGTGTGGGTCAATGGGTGGAACTTGTCAGCCTTTGACCACTTCAAAATAGGTCAAGTCTAAGTGCCCCTTGTCATTATTAATGTTTATATTCTGCCTTATCTGCTAAAAAGCCATCAAGGCAGCATACAACAACTTAAAACCTTAAACCTATAAAAGCAAAACTGTTAAAAATAGTAAAAATATTCAAACTACGTCTTTTAAAAGACAAATTGAAAAGATGCGTCTTCCCACCCTTTCCAAAGGCCAAGAGAGTGGGGGACCAATTAAAGTTTTGGGGGGAGCACATTCCATATTTTGAAGGCAACATAGGAGAAAGACTTCTAAAAGTACCCAACAACCAACAGGCTGTGCAGGTCTTTCCTGCAGTTCTTAATACTCTGACAAGTTCTAAAGTGGTCCCTTAGATAACCAGGTCAAAATCAACACCTTGGATTGCACCCAGAAAGTGCAGGTCCTTCATGACAGTGTCATATGGCCCCAGTACTGTGCACCAGTTAGCAGCCTAGCTGTTGCATTTGGCACCAATTAAAGTTTCTGGACACTCTTCAGGGCTGGCCCCACATATCGCACATTTCAGCAATCTAATTGTGATAAAATCAAGGCATGGATAACTGTTGCCATGTCAGACCAATTCAGGAAGTGTTACAGTTGGCACACCGAGCGTAATTGTGCAAGCACACTCTTTCCCACTGCCACCACCTGAAGATCCAGGAATAGCATAGGATCAAGAAGTACCCCTAAGCTATGGGCCTGACTCTTCAGGGGGAGTGCAACCCCTTCTAGAACAGGTTGAATCCCAATCTCCAAGTCAGGCTTTCTACCGACCAACAACACTTCTTCAACTTCTGCTTGTTTATCCTTGTCCAGCTCTTCGTTGAACCCAGGCAACACTTAATGCTTCCTTGGTGTAAGGTGACAAAGAGCAATAGAGCTGGGTGTCATCGGTGACACTTTACTCCAAATCTCTGAATGGCCTCTCCCAGCCATTTTATGTAACATGAAATGAGCTTAAAGAAGAATTCTGAGAACTTCAACAAGATAGAATCCTGTGGGACACTATAGGTTAATTAATATGCAGTCTAACAGTAATCCCCTAGCACCACTTTCTGGGCGTAGCCCAACAGAAAACACCCAAACCATCACAAAACAGCACCTTAATTGTTGTAAACCGCCCAGAGAGCTTCGGCTGGGGGGCGGTATATAAATGTAATAAAATAAATAAATAAATAATAAATTAAGGCCCTTCTGGTCCAGAACGATACCATGGCTGATGATACCATGTCAAAAGCCATCGAAAGGTAATAGGCTCAGGCACCACTCCTCATTCAGTTCCACCAAATAGACCAGAGCAAACTCAGTCTCATATCTGAGCTAAGGATGGGCGAACATGCAACGTTCGAGCTCAACAAGGTTGTTAAAATTCTTCCTTGTGCCTCATTTTGCCTTGTGTGTGTTCCCAAATGTGAGCATCCCTTTTTTTTTTTCCTGATTGGGAAAAATGCACTTTTTTTACGGTGTGCATTTTTTTCCCAATTGGAAAAACACATTTAAAAATAAAAATAAAAAATGCATGTTTTTCCCAATCAAAAATGTGCATTCCCACCCCCACCCCCCAGGCTAAAGTGTGAAAAAACAGATTTGGGGGGATTTGAGCATGTGCACAAGTGTGCATTTTCAGAAGTCCCCACCTGCGCAATTTGAGGAAATTGCAGATAAATTCCCGAGAACTGCATTCCTGTTCATGTTCAGGGCTGCAAACAGGAATGAAATTGTTATACCTCCCTAATCCCAGCTAAAAGTCTGATTAAAAGGAGTCCAGATAATCAGTTACATCGAGATGCGTCGGCAGCACCACCATGAGGGTGCAGAGACAAGGGTGACCACTTCCATGAAGGGCTATAAAAATAGAACTCCGAGCCCACTGGTTCTAGTAGCTGCAGTCCAATTTTTTGAGTAACCTGAAAAGATGCAAGGGGACAAACACTCAGTGATTCTCAAGAGTTTCAAACAGTGATGTTGGATGAAGTTCTGCTATATCAGCCTTCCTCAACCTGGGGCACTCCAGATGTGTTGGACTACAACTCCAAGCATTCTGGGAGATGCAGTCCAACACATCTGGAGCGCCCCAGGTTGAGGAAGGCTGTGCTATATTAAGACCAAGCGACTCGTAATGTCAAAGGCATAGCTAGCAACTACATCTTATTTTCTCACTTCCTCTAAAGTAAGTGCAACCGACCTCCATCAGGACCTAGCATGGAGGCTTTAACCCTTTGCCCCCCCCTCCCCACTCTGGTCCTGTTCAAAATTAGGGGATCCATACTGCTAATTTTCATTGCAAAAAAGTGATCTATTGGTTTTACAGAGTGCTAGCTACATCTTCAGAGTAAAGTGTAGTTTAGCTCTTACATTCTTGTAATGTCCCTTTGAGGGCAAAGATGTTTTGATTTTACAGAAGTTTTCAATAAACTTAAAAAGTGCCAGTTAGTTTACCTAATAGGGGATTCTTGGATTGCAGCAAAGACTAAGAGGGCAATCCATTGTTTTCAGCCAGAAACAAAAGAGCAAAGCTTTTAATGTTTACACTTAATTAAGTAGCTCATCTCCAATCTGATTATATGCGAATTAAAAAAGAACAGTGGTGCAGTTAGTTAATTTTAGGCTCTGGACTTACTGGTTTTACAGGGGAGGGGGAGGCTTTGAGACACTCATATGTCTTATTCCAGCTGTGAAGTACACAATGAACATGCCCCTCCCTCCGCCCTTCCATGCTTTACAACTCCTGTGTTTCTGATAAGCTGACAGCACAGGCATGTTAAATAATATATTTAAAAAATAAAAATAATATAGAAAATGTGGGTCTTTAACCATGTACATAGGTTGGCTGGTGCAGTAGTGATGATGATAATAATGATATTATTTGTGTGGGACTGAATTCCAGTTGCACAAGACTGAAAGAAAGCCACTCTGTACATGCATAGATTTGCTAATCTTATTACTTCAGGTTTGTTTTGCGGGGGGGGGGGGGGGAACCTGTTTCCTGCCATTGAAATCTATTAGGACTAAGCCATGGATCACATTAAGCCAGGGCTGTTTAATCTCTTTCAGCACAAAGACCGAATTCCATTTCAGAGAAACTCTCGGGGTCACATTCCAATGGTGGGTGGGCAGGGTCAAAAGAAGAACGCACCGGCCTGTTTTAGCTTATACCTCTGCCAGTAACTAATCCTTAGGAGAAGCATCTCAGCCTTTTAGAATGGGAAAGATTGCATCTAAGCGAGGGAAACCACCGAACCATCTGTGGTCAGGGGAAAGGAGGTGGGGCCATCTGGGGAACCCTGGAGGGTCAGATTTAGCACCGGCCCGAGGTATCCCCCCTGACACACACACACACACACACAGCACTTCATCTACCTTATCAGGGCTAAAGTTTCCGGCCAACCATTCAAACCCAGTAGAGATCCTTACAGACAATCTTATTAGCTATTTAACTAGTATAGTCCCCAGCCGTGCCACACGCAAAAAGGAACAAAGAAAAATGTTTAGAAGCTTTGCTTTCTGACCAGTGGCAGGGAAGCAATAGTAGAAACACAATATTTTCATATTTACTTGTTGCATACATAAAGATCCAAGCAGAGGTTGCGCTTCATGGCTGAGTGGGGATTGAACCTTATCGATCCTTACACCCTAACCACTATAGCGCCTGGCCTGGCCTTATGGGGAGGGTAGTGAATTGATGGGGATTTTTTTTTTTTTGCCTGAAAGTTTATCTGAGAGAAATGAAATTTAGCCTCTAAGCATCATAGCACATCCCAGCTTCATCCTATTCTATTTCTGAAATGATTCCATCTAGTCCCCTCCTTTCTTCTCTACATCTTCCTCTTGCATGCACAGGAATCTGCGCATCAGTCCCGTTAAACTCAGTGGGACTTACTTTGGAGTAGAAATATACAGGATTGTGCATAGCATCTCTCTCCCCTGCCCCTGCAAGCGAAGGATGGCCTCTTCTGCATTAAAAAAAGAAGAAGGCAGCCCTCAACTTACTCAACAGCACCTACAGATGCTTATGCCACTCTGGTACCAACATATGCCGCCTGTTCACTCTTCCTGCTCAAAAGCTTTGGTGTGTGTATGCAATGCAGGCATGAATGGTGCGTGCTGCAGCTACTACCTCTGAGAAACCTTTTCCCAGTCCCTATGGTAGCTGCACTGTGAGTTCATAGAATCATAGAATAGTAGAGTTGGAAGGGGCATAAAGGCCATCGAGTCCAACCCCCTGCTCAATGCAGGAATCCACCGTTCTCATTCTCTCTCTCTCACTCACTCACTCACTCACTCACACACACACCTCAGCTGATCTGTGTCCTTCAGACACATAAATGTGCCCGTCAGAGAGACTTAATAACATTCCCTCCACATTTTTAAAAAAACCACACATGCTTTATTCACATCATTTATTCATTTGGGGTTTACAGCTTGCAAGCATGCAGCTCAGGCAGTTCCTTCTCCTAGCTCAACTCTGGACTTATTCTCTCTCTGCCTGGCATTAAGCCCCTTTCCTCCCCTCTAGCATGCTTCTTTGTCCAGCTGCAGGGAAGTTTTTCTCTCTCTCTCTCTCTCCTGCCGTTTCCTTGGCTTTTCTCAGTGAGGGTTCTTCCATGGCCTAGTTCCTTTGCAAGTTGGGATGGGAAAAGGTGAAATGGCCTGAAGTTTCATGAGACACTGTTGGGGGCTGTGGCCCAGTGGTGGAGCCCCTGCTTTGCCAGCAGAAGGTCTCTGGTTCAAGCCCCGGCATCCTGCCTAGAACCCTGTGGAGTCATTGCTGGCAGTCCGTGTCGGCAATACTAGGCTAGATGGATTCAGTACAAGGCAGCTTCCTACGTTCCTGGTGGAAGCAGAGCTGGCTTGGGATGAAGGGCAGATGCAGGCAGCCTGGTACAATCTCATGCTTAGGTGTGCTCACTCTCCAGCTTACCTATGGAAAGTGAAGCCCAGGGCATGGGCAGAACAGCTGAAAGGGGATGGAGAGAGGGGGGGGGCAAAGGTACTGCTGCTGCCTTTCTCTCTGTGTTTTTCTCCTCTTGCCTCCTTTCCTGTCACAGTGTCTGCTCTGCCTCCTTCTCCTGTCCAAACTGATACTCAATTTGAAAAGGAGGAAAAAGGTGAATCAGAAAATAGCACAACTGCGAAGTTATTGTGCTGGTTCTATCTTCTCAGTGGTGGCTATGGTGGGGTGTGGGGGCTTTACTTATTATGCAGGATGGGGGGCCCGGATTTCTGTCCTCAGGTCCATTTGTAAGAGCGCCACTGCCAAAGAGCATTCATTATTTTTTTGACAATATAGCCGGGATGTGTCCAGGGTCAGAGAGCAAACAATGCCTGAGGTTTGATTCACCACCACAAAGACATCAGATGTAGCATTGCTGATCTGAATGTGTCTTGGGTTCGTGAGCCCACTGCAAAGTTTTCTTTGCCTTGGATTATAAATGTTGCCCTGAAACTTTTATACGTGGTAGCTCACTTATCAGATTGACCCATGGGTTTTCTGTTTTGGAACATTACAGTGGAATGAAGGACCTTTATTGTCTGGGGGCTCACCTCTGTTACAGTTTTTGGTAGTTATTCTCTGGGCTGTGTTAAGATGCTTATATTAGAATAACTTCATGCATGATTTCTTGGGTGATGGACGGATAGATCATATTAGTGCTCTTCCTCCACACATCTCAAGGTATCATATGTGGAATTATCCTATTTTATCTTCATAACTCTGTGAGATAAACTTCGTGAAGACCCAAGTCTTCACGAAGACTTTGTGACATCTTCGTGAAGAGGCGGTAATTAGACTACTCCTGAAGAAGCCTAACTTGGATCCGGAGGATGTTAACAACTACAGGCCGGTGGCTAATATCCCATTCCTGGGCAAGGTGCTTGAGCGGGTGGTTGCAGGACAACTCCAGGCACTCTTGAATGAAACGGATTATCTAGATCCATTTCAATCAGGTTTCAGGCCTGGTTTTGGAACGGAAACTGCCTTGGTCGCCCTGTGGGATGACCTCTGTCGGGAGAGAGACAGGGGGAGTGCGACCCTGTTGGTTCTCCTAGACCTCTCAGCGGCCTTCGATACCATCGACCATGGTATCCTTCTGGATAGGTTGTCTGAGCTGGGAGTTGGAGGTACTGCGTTGCAGTGGTTCCGCTCCTACTTGGATGGCCGATTCCAGAAGGTGGTGCTGGGGGATTATTGCTCTGTGCCGTGGCTCCTAAGCCATGGGGTTCCGCAGGGCTCTATTTTATCCCCTATGCTGTTTAACATATACATGAAGCCGCTGGGGGAGGTTATCCAGAGATGTGGACTGAGGTGTCATCAGTATGCGGATGATACCCAGCTCTACCTTTCCTTTTCATCAAACCCAGGTGAGGCAGTGGCTGTTCTGAACCAGTGCCTGGGCACGGTAATGGACTGGATGAGGGCTAACAAACTGAGACTCAATCCAGACAAGACGGAGGTACTGTTAGCGGGTGGTTCATCTGTCCGGCGAGGTGATGTTTGCCCTGTCCTGGACGGGGTTGCACTCTCCCTAAAGGATCGGGTCCGTAGTTTGGGGGTGCTCTTGGATCCAGAACTGTCACTTGAGGCACAGGTGAACTCAGTGGCAAAGAGCACCTTTTATCAGCTTAGGTTGATATACCAACGACACCCTTATCTGGACAGAGATAGCCTAGCTACAGTTATCCATGCTCTGATAACCTCTCGCTTGGATTACTGCAATGCGTTATACGTGGGGCTGCCTTTGAAAACGGTCCGGAAACTTCAGCTGGTACAAAATAGGGCAGCCCGTTTACTAACAGGGACTGGCCGGCGAGATCACATTACGCCAGTCCTTTTACAACTTCATTGGCTGCCAGTCCAGGTCCGGGCTCGATTCAAAGTGCTGGTATTGACATTTAAAGCCCTAAATGGTTTGGGGCCAGGTTATTTGAAGGAACGCCTCCTCCCATATGTACCTACCCAGACCTTAAGATCATCTACAGGGGCCCTTCTCCGTGAGCCCCTGCCAAAGGAAGTGAGGCAGGTGGCTACTAGGAGGAGGGCTTTCTCCGCTGTGGCACCCCAGTTGTGGAATGAGCTCCCCAGAGAGGTCTGCCTGGCGCCTACACTGTACTGCTTTCGTCGCCAGCTGAAGACCTTTTTATTCTCTCAGTATTTTAACACTTAATTTTAACTTAAATTTAAATTTTACTGTTTTAACTCTGTATTTTAATCTTATATCAATTTTGCTGCGTGGTTTTATCCTGGTTGTGCTTTTTATACTGTATTTTGTAATTGTTCTTTTAACCTGTTGGTTGTTTTATTGTGGTTTTAATTTTTGTGAACCGCCCAGAGAGCTTCGGCTATTGGGCGGAATAAAAATGTAATAAATAAATAAATAAATAAGTCATCTGCCAAGTTTTGCATATTAGAAGGATTTTAAAATAGGTTTCCACAATCCAGGCCTAAAATGTTGTACAGTACGCCACAGTGCTTAAGTGCAATTCATCCCTACAAGCCAAGTAGAGAGATAGTATGGGGGTGGGGTGGGGATAACCTGATGGACATTGTCCACACAACCCCCAAAGTGATGATGGCATTTTATTCTCCTGCATCACACTCTTCTGAGACTGTTCTGTGATGATGGGTTATAATAGATACCCACCAAATCAGGAGAGCAACGCAAGGCTGCACTATCAAAAGGTTGGGAACAAAATAGTAATTGGATCAGACAAGATTGTATGCTGGAGACTGAGCTGGGGAGATGAAATGCTGAACGTTGACTGCTAGTATGCTTTATTTTATGCCGTAACTGAATCTTTTATCTGTTTTATTTTTGCCAGATTGGACGATCAACAGAGAGTCCTATTGACTTTGTCGTGACAGACACTGTTCCTGGCAGCCAGAGCAATTCAGAGACTCAATCTGTTCAGAGCACCATCTCAAGGTTTGCCTGCAGGATAATATGTGAACGAAATCCTCCTTTCACAGCAAGAATATACGCCGCTGGCTTTGACTCCTCCAAAAACATCTTTCTAGGGGTAAGGATCTGTCTCCCTCTGGTGCTCAAACGCAGGTTTAACGTTTCAACTTCAACAGATCTGTAGCGGAATGAATAACAAATGAATAAAAGCTGCTTCTTTGATGTTTCCCCATAGGAGAAAGCTGCCAAGTGGAAGACATCTGATGGGCAAATGGATGGGTTAACCACAAATGGAGTTCTTGTTATGCATCCACGCAATGGGTTCACTGAGGATTCCAAGCCAGGGGTGTGGAGGGAGATATCTGTATGTGGGAATGTGTTCAGCCTCCGCGAAACAAGATCCGCTCAGCAGAGAGGGAAGATGGTAAGTCTGAGAATAGCAGGTTTGCCAGGCAACTATGCGCGGTATAGCTCTGCAACCGAAGTAAAAGCCAGAGGTTTCCTCCTGTACGCTGATGTCATGCTACATTTGGAGTAAATTGCTCTATTTCCATGGGGATTTGACCCAGCTTAAGCACACGGGAAGACACAAACAGGTGCATCCAAACAGCCCTGTTTCTGCAACTGTGGGTATACACAGCTCAGCATACAGGAACACATGCGCGTGAATGTCCAGAGGTTGCACATGCACAGCAAGCTAGTCTTTCTAGCCACCGTCAGACATATGTACTTAAGTGTATGTGAAACTGGTTGTGAACAGACAACTAAGGACACTTAAGGAATTTCAGTCTTTGTGAATTCTGGTATGAATTGACCTGATCTGCACTTTCTGGATTAACGGATCAGAATCCATTAGATTTGCATTTCTCCAAAATAGTTCAGCAGAGTTCCCTGCTCAAACAAAATATATCAATATGCATTTTAAAATGTGTATTTTAAGGGGAAATGTATTCAAAAATACGTGTATATGTATTTAAACCATTTTTTTAAAAAAACAAAAACCCAAAGTTTAATCCAGAAATGGGATGGAAAGGGCTGAAGTGAACACCTGCAAAAGTGGCAGGGACTGGAATCCATCCCTGCTGGCAACACACTGTTTCAGTTTCTCCCCCTCAGCCAGACTGCGGGATCTGTGCAGAGTGTCTTACGCTAGAGAAGAAGGTGCTGCTACTCCTAGGTGGTGGGGACTTGGACTTCACCAGCTGCTCTTGTGTCGCTGTTGCAGATGTTTATTTTTAGAGCACAATGCCTCATAATGGTTTCTTTGAAGCTTTCAAAGTTTAATGGCTTTGCATGATCTGAGTAGATCATGTTTAGAAGGAATAGTAATATGGAAAACTTTGAACCAGATGTGGAGGAACTTCCTAGAATGTTATGAACCAGATGGAGATCAGGATTTGGCAATGTAACAGCTAAATAAGTATGGGGACAGATTAGGAGGGAATTGTGTGGCTGTATAAAGTGTCAATGTAT
Source organism: Elgaria multicarinata webbii (assembly GCF_023053635.1). Taxonomy (NCBI): domain Eukaryota; kingdom Metazoa; phylum Chordata; class Lepidosauria; order Squamata; family Anguidae; genus Elgaria; species Elgaria multicarinata. The sequence continues at coordinate 8,620,590 of NC_086172.1, read as the reverse complement.
AAAGTGACAAATGGCCTTTGTAATAGTTGTAAAGTGTTTGGGTAAAATATAAACATGTTGCAACACTAAAACTGATAAGTCTTTAAAGGCATCTCATAGAAGATATGCATATCTGATAGAAGTCAAAGGGCGTTTTTCCCCTGTGATGGCTGGTTTGAAAAGCCTATTCTAGATGTGATGATTTTCATGATTCCAGTCTTTATATTGGTGCAGAGTTAAAACCAATGCTTATATAGTACACTTAAAGTGTTCAACGTGCTGCACGTGTCTTACCAACGTGCCTTGGTAAGCCTAAAATAGGAGGCAGCATCATAACTTTTTGCTCCAGGCTTTGATACCAGACAAGCACAGATTTTCACATAACTTGGATTGGCCCATTTTAGGCAGAATTGTGCTCTAAAAATTTTCAGTGGGGAGCGGTATAAAATAAATCTATTCAAAGGAAGGGTGTTTCTAGTTGACTAAGTGGCTTCAGTGTTCTGATTTTTACTACCTTTTAAACATCTCAGTATTAAACAATAGGTAACCATTACTCATTTCATAGGTGTAAGGTTGTGTCAAAATAAAAACACTAAGACCAGGATTGGTAGAAGATATAAAAAGCTATTGAAATTTTGTGAAATATGTGTATATCTTCCCTTCCAGGTTGAAAATGAAACCAACCAACTCCAGGATGGTTCATTGATTGACCTCTGTGGAGCAACATTGCTGTGGCGTACTGCAGAAGGACTTTCACGCACTCCAACAGTGAAGCACCTGGAAGCTCTAAGGCAGGAAATTAATGCAGCCAGGCCTCAGTGCCCCGTGGGCTTTAACACATTAGCCTTTCCTAGTATGAAGAGGAAAGACGTTGTAGATGAAAAACAACCCTGGGTTTACCTGAACTGTGGTCATGTCCACGGCTACCATAACTGGGGGAACAAAGAGGAGAGAGATGGGAAGGATCGTGAATGCCCAATGTGCCGATCTGTCGGTCCCTATGTGCCTCTCTGGCTTGGATGCGAAGCGGGATTTTATGTGGACGCTGGGCCTCCAACTCACGCATTCAGCCCCTGTGGACATGTGTGCTCAGAAAAGACAACTGCCTATTGGTCCCAAATCCCTCTTCCTCACGGTACCCACACTTTTCATGCAGCCTGTCCATTCTGTGCACATCAGCTTTCTGGTGAACAAGGCTACATAAGACTTATTTTCCAAGGACCTCTTGACTAACACACACACACACGTGTTACCCAAGGACTGCAGTTAAACTTATACGCATAAGCTAAAGGATTCTGATTTCAAATGAACTGTCGTCTTAAATAACTGTATTTCATTCTCTGGGCTTTGACAGTTTACTTTGAGATGAAGAATACTTTTATTATTATTTCAGCAGTTAAATTTCTCTGTAGATAATGGAAGAAGTTTGGCTACGCAGAAAAAAACTGGTGGTGGGGATTGGAGGCAGACAGAAGCTAGTTCCTGGCCCATCGTTTTTTGAGGTGGAAAAGATAAAATTATTTGCCTTCAATGTAATGTTTTGAATAACATGCCTTTAATATCTAAAAATGTCTTTTTTAAAGTATATAACTGAGGGTAAAAGTGATCAGTTCAAAAGGACATTCGTTTACAGCTTGGATGCAAACATTATGTAAAATAGAGCAACATGTATAGTAACTCCTTTTTCTATTTACCTTTACTATGAAAAAATATCCTAGATGACTTGGATAGAGTAGCATGGTAGTGGTGTGTTGCATCCATTGATTGGATGTGTAGAATAGTTCTTGACCAGAGGAGGGGGAAATGGTAGAGGAGTTCTCTTTATTTTGTAAAAGCTTAAGTGAGCAGCATAGTGTTGATAGAAAAGCAGAAGGTTTAAAAACAAAATTAAATCAAATTACATTGATGTGCTTTTTTTAAAAAAAGTGCTTAACCACATGTCAGGTAATCCAGATAAACTCTTGGTTCTTTTTTCTCTCTCTTTCTCTGTCTGGTAGAACTGTAACAAACGAACTGGTCACATAACATTTACCTGATACTTGGAATATGCAATTTATCCTCAATGAAGTTATTTTCTCCCTCTGTGTTAAGTATTCTGTGTTTGTTTTGTTTTTTGATTGTTTTTGCATTTGCAACACTGAAGGGTTTGTTTATTTAAATAAAAAAAAATAACCAAGTTATATAAGGTTGTTTTTTTTTCTTTTCTCCACTGACAGAACAAAAGGGAGTTATCCAAGAAGAAGGTGGTCAGGTTCATACACTATATTACGAACTGATTTATAAAGGGGCACATTAGGATAGAACACTGCATGTACAAAAATACAAATATAGGAAGAAATGTATATCATACCATTTCAAAATTCGATGTACTTTTTGATCCTATAGATGTGAAGGAAACTGCATGGTTTTCCAGTATATTAATGGGGACAAAAATATTGTAATTCCCATGTTAAAATATTCAGGCATCTTTCTAGATGCAATTGGACCTCCAAATACAACAGTTTAACATTGAAATGGGTCCTTCCTGCTGATCTGAGATGTGTTATCAGCCTCTGGCATGTGGCATCTGAACCAAGAGTACATGGAGAACAATTCCATGTAGGATATCCCATTACCGCAGGGATTGGTTTGAATAAGACATATTTCGCCACAACAACACAACTCATGCATGTTTATTCCAAAGTAAACCTTACTGGGCGGTATCCAATATTGCTCCTGCACTCCTTCACATTGCATTGCACCAGTGGGACCCACTGCTAGCACAATGGTGAATTAGTATTATGTAAAGGTATCCAGGAAACGAGCACTTCTGCTTGTTTATGGATCAAGGCAGGTCCATAGAGCCCCTTTCAGGAACCTCTGCTAACCTGCCCCGTTTTGGAAATGAGTGTTATCATTTATTTTCAGTTCTTTTCTGTAGCGGTGGATCCTGCTGGTGTGCAGACTGCATAGGATACTGCCCAGTGTGTTTAAGGGACTCGCTTCCAAGTAAATGTGCATAGGAGTACAGCCTATATATACTGGAATTTGTTAATGGAAGGATCATGTCTTATGGCCTCTGAGCTTGACATTAAAAGCTAGCTATCTAACAAGCAGAAATTCAGTAAGTTAAGAAACTGGTATATTTTTTTTGGCATTTCGTTTTGAAGCTGCACTCCTAAACTTGGAAGCAAGATCTAGTGAGATCAGTTTGACTTGCGTGTGAGTAAATGTGTTATAAGAACACTGATCCAATAGCGTTCTAAAATAAAGCAGTAACCACTAAGAGTATTGTATTTGCCACTAATGACCCATATTCCATAATCTTCAGACCAACACACAAACCTCTGATAGTAATCACCACAATATTGTTACCAGATCAAAAGGGCACCACCTATTACTGCGAATAAATGGTTGGAGACATTGGAGCACTCTGGGAAGATTGTATTTAAAGGGTTGGATCCAGATTTAGTCATACTTCAAATAGACCCACTGAAATTAATGGGTTAATGAATAACGTAAGTGCCATTAATTGCAATGAGTGTACTCTTAAGAATGACTAAATGTGGATTCAACTCCATAAATTTTCTACATTGCTCTCATTGTTGATTCCAGTACAGTATATAACCTACTAAATAGTGGGGGGGGGGGGGAATCCACAATTCTAACAAATCAAATAGCACAGAACAATGGCAGCAACCACAGGAGGCAGGCTTTTTAAAAGTACTTAAAAGGCCTGGGACAATAAAGCTTATGCCTGATCCCTACAATGTAGGTTCCAGGCAAGCTTTCCAAGGGAAGGAGTCCCACAGGTGAGATGCCACAACAGAAAACTCTCTTCCTGGTGCCTATGATGGGAGTACCCAAAGGAGAGATTCAGGAGATTGATATTGGTGCAAGTGTTTGTCTTGATACCTGGATCCCAAGCTGTGTACCAACATAAATTAAATATTAAGGTTGAAACTAATTCTTGCCTTCCATTCATATCGTCTTCCATTCATATTCCATAGCATATTAAATGTAGAAAAACTGTTCATCACCAAAGGAAGAAGACAAGGATGCTTACAACAGCAGCTGTAGTCTAACATTCAAACCTAGTTGTGGACTTGTACTCCTGGGTTGCTTTGTAGCTTTCTGTAAATTCTTCTGTGTTTTAAATCAAACCAGTCATGTGTAACTACTTTCCAAGTGCCATCTGAGCTTCCAGAGGCATCTGTCCGGCCCCTGATGGAAACAGAATGCTAATTCTGATCTATCAGGACTAATTTAGTGTACCTCTATTATGTTTTTATAGCCAGGATTGCTGATCTTTTTTTCTTCTTTAACATTTCATCTGATTTTATTTTAAATAAAGAGGGGGAAAGTATTGCAGTTTGTACCAAAAACAGAACACAGAATTTGGGCCTTCTGAAGCCTGTGGCCTTTCGTTCTTGAATCTGCATTCTCAAATTTGTGATCAATTTTAAAGCAATAGAAAATGGAATTTGAATTTATTTCCATCTCCCACACAATTTCAGAATGAAGCTGGACCAGATATACCACCTTATGGTAATGGAATTGTGGTTGTCTCTATCCAAGTATATGGACAATTTATATAGTATGCTATTTAAACTGGGAGGTAGACAAACTAGTTCAGATAGCATGCCACCTTTCTTCCATTGACTTTCATGGTATCAAATTGGCTTAAATTCAAATACTTGGCTTTGAAATAAATTAAGGGAAGGGTTTACCAAGAAATCCAAAACTGATACAAATGACTTTGAATATCTATGAATCCGATCCGTGGATTCTGCAGCAGAATGGCATTTTATGAGTTACACAAATTTGCGGACTGGTTTTTTTACTTTCTAAAATTGTGCGCAAACTTAGTCATCAAAATACAAAAGTTGCTGAAATAAATGCTAATACATACACCATTAAACACACACACAACACTTCTATACATTTCTGATCTCTCTTCAGCCTCTGCTGTGTAACAGTCTTTTGTTTTGTGTGTGTGCGTGCACACTCTGGTTACTGACTGTATGCTAAGCTAAGAAAAATACAGAAAACGTTACCTGCCAATGAATGTTCTGAAAATTGTGGTGGATTTTTGTGCATATTTTTCTGAAGAGACAGTGGGGGAATCTGATTCCATTAATGAGCAGATGATGCAATGAGAGACGCCTGATAACCCACCAAATGGATTAAACAGAAGCTCTACATCCCTAGCTTTTGAAGAGTCGCTGAGCAGGAGACAGAGGAGTTTGAACTGCATATAGATGGAAATAATTCTATTGACCATTTATATCAACCCTCTTAAAGTATTCTGAGGGATGTACGTATGTTCCCTACTCTTGTAGAAACTCTCAGTATGTGATCCCAATAAGAACTATCATGAACCAGAAGCTACTTCGGTAACCAGCTGCTAATGGAGCAATCTGGTGCCAGTTTAGCAAGGTTGAACTCTCCAGGATTTACTTCTCTAACCGCTTTGCACAGCTATTCTTCAGCAGCACTCTAACTCCTAGTTCACCGTTTTCTTTATTTTTAAAATTTTATTAATAACTTGGGAAAGGCTAAAGTTTAAGTCAGTGATGCATGAGAAATTTCCCAGGTGTGGCTAGAAATTGTGTTAAGTGTTCTTGCAAATAAATTCACAAAAGAATTGAAGAGCCTGCCAACATGCATTTAAAAACCACTGTCAGCCCCCTCTTTTTTTTTTTTTTTTAGAAAGGGTTTTTTAAAAAACAGCTGTTCTGGGATTACAAAATATAATCCTTTATTATGAACCGCCCAAAGAGCTTCGGCTATTGGGCGGTATCAAAATGTAATAAATGTAATAAATTTATTTATAAATGTAATAAATAAATTAGCAAAAAAGGAGGATTTTTTTACCATGATATAACCTCAGAGAAACACAAGGATATACAGAAAAATCATAGCTGCATAGGTTGACTGTTCAACATGACCCTACCTATCCAATAAACAATTTCCAGGATTTTTTCTCCTAAAATTTTGTGCAGCAAATGCAAACAATTTGTTTAGCATGCACCTTTCCAGTAGTGGGCCAGGGAGGAGGTAAATAGAAAGAAATAAGAGCGCCTTCCAAAAACACAGAGCACAAACAATGAGTAACTGAGTTGCTAGATTAATTTACTGGGTTTTGAACATTGCAAAAAAAACATACAAATGGGGAGCACTTCGCAAAATAAAACAGGAAGCATCTGATGTGAAAATACTGAAGAACTGATGAGTTCAATTAGAACTGGAATGAACACTCCAATGGATTTCCTCCACCACCACCCCAGCCCCCCGTTCCCCCTCGCCCTAAAAAGCTAGCCACGTTGGGGGAACGTGCTGCAAGTTTGCCGGGCACAATTTCAACATATTTATAATTGGGCAATTGCTAGGTAGTCCAACACAGTCCCATTTTACTTATCTGCAATTTCTGGATATATTAAGAAATCTTTGGAGTAATTCAGAATGGTACCAAATTGAAATATCATCTCCTAAATAATAAAGAATTGTCAATATAGAAGACTGAAGTGAGGCATGAGAAAACTGAACTACATTTATTCTTCAATTTATTCTAGTCATCTAACATATTACATATCGTTACTCTCAAAAGATGTTCTATTCCTTTTGTCAGCACCATAGGTTTAGGTAATGTCATTTTCGTCTCTTCCCATTGTGATATAGGCCTTAGCTAGACCTAACTGATAGTCCGCGACGGAGGAGGGAAGATCTCGCGTTGTGATTAATGCGAGATCCCTCCTCCATTTACATGTGATGCACAATGACCTCAGGAGGAGAGGCATCCGCCCGCCATTTTTTATTTTTTAAAGACACAGGAGCGCACGAACGCTCATGTGCTAAAGGTAAGGTTTTTTTAAAAAAATTAAGTACTTTTCCACTCCCCCACCGCACCCCTGATGGGCGCAGCTCTGCGCAAGGAATCACACGGAGCCAGTCAAACCGTGGCAACGGGCCACATGTTTTGCGGTCTCGGGCTCAGCCCGGAAAAAGTGGGCCCAAAAGGGAGGGCGAAATCCCAGGGCAAGGGAGGGATGATCCCAGGATCCCCTGTGCATCATGTGGATGCAGAAGGATGATCCCGGGTTCGCCCCGGGATTTTGCCCGGTCTAGCTAAGGCCATAGTTGTTTTTTCCAAGTTAAGTCAAACTTGTACAGCTACTAATTTTTATGCAAGTCATTTTTGACACTTCTGTATGCTTTGAACACATTAAAATGTTTGATATTTACATACATTGTAGCCATAACTTTAAAGTAAATCAGTCTGAAATTAGCTTCTTATAGTAGCTACATTGCTAGGAATTTCCTCCCAGACTGCTGTCTGATAATGTTACAGGAAAGAAGTGTCTGTCTTCCATGGATTTTGAAATATTGTGCCAGACTGCCATCTACTGTAATATATGGAGGTTGCTGGAGGTAATTGCTTTTTTGTCCTTCTACTTGTTATTTCATTTATTATTTCCTGGTATCTCAAAAGAAACATGGAGGCTTTAGAGGAAGAAGATCCTTTATTAAAACACAAAGATAAACAGAAGGAATCGCATATACACAGACACAGACACACATTTTATGACACCCTGGAGCAGCCTTCCCCAACCTGGTGCCCTGAAGATATTTTGAACTTCAGCTCCCATCAGCCCCACTCAGGAATATTGGTGTCATAGACCAAAATATACGGAGGGCGTCAAGTTGAGAAAGGCTGCCAAAGAAACACACAGAAAATAACATTGGCTTAATTTGAGCGAGGGTTCCTTAGGTTTCAGCTCCGCACTCAATTTCAGGGCTCAGCCCTGGCATTTTAAAATTTTTAAAAAATGACGGATCTCTGAGCATACAGAGATTGCGTTGTATTCAGGCACAGTTAATTAGGCACCCTCCCCTTATGGGATGGCTCAGATTCCCCTTGTCTCTTCCTTCAGACTAGGGATACAGATCCTAATGGTTCTAAAACCATTGATGGGCACTAACTTTGTTTAAATTCTAGACTACATTTTAGTCAAAGGAATTGGAACGATTTTTTTTTAAAAAAAAAACTGCTTTGCTCCACTTGCACAAAATTCTTCCCCTATTTTTTATTTCCTCCCCACAGCCCCTTGTGCCCCATCTCTGTTCAGGAAGGTCACTCCAGAAGGTTTTTTTCTGGGGATGCAGGCAGGAGATGAGCGTGGGAAAGTTCTCTTCTGTAAGCTTCCTACTGCTTGAAGAATAATAGAATCATAGAATAGCAGAGTTGGAAGGGGCCTACAAGGCCATCGAGTCCAACCCCCTGCTCAATGAACTTGAGATCCAAGCCATTGGTTGAGCTCAACTTCACTTGCTCTTCCCATGATTGGGAAAGCAAGAGAATAGAAGGAAGAGTACCCTATTATTATTATTTATTTGTTTATTTATTTATTTATTTATATAGCACCATCAATGTACATGGTGCTGTACAGAGAACAAGAAGTGGAGTAGGCTGGATGGAATGGATGAAACCCAGGTGAGGCAGTGGCTGTTCTGAACCAGTGCCTGGACATGGTAATGGACTGGATGAGGGCTAACAGACTGAGACTCAATCCAAACAAGACGGAGGTACTGTTAGCGGGTGGTTCATTTGTCCGGCGAGGTGATGTTTGCCCTGTCCTGGACGGAGTTGCACTCTCCCTAAAGGATCGGGTCCGTAGTTTGGGGGTGCTCTTGGATCCAGAACTGTCACTTGAGGCACAGGTGAACTCAGTGGCAAAGAGCACCTTTTATCAGCTTAGGTTGATATACCAACTACGCCCTTATCTGGACAGAGATAGCCTAGCTACAGTTATCCATGCTCTGATAACCTCTCGCTTGGATTACTGCAATACGTTATACGTGGGGCTGCCTTTGAAAACGGTCCGGAAACTTCAGCTGGTACAAAACAGGGCAGCCCATTTACTAACAGGGACTGGCCGGTGAGATCACATTACGCCAGTCCTTTTCCAGCTTCATTGGCTCCCAGTCCAGGTCCGGGCCTGATTCAAAGTGCTGGTATTGACATTCAAAGCCCTAAATGGTTTGGGGCCAGGTTATTTGAAGGAACGCCTCCTCCTATATGTACCTGCCCGGACTTTAAGATCATCTACAGGGGCCCTTCTCCGTGAGCCCCTGCCAAAGAAAGTGAGGCAGGTGGCTACTAGGAGGAGGGTTTTCTCCGCTGTGGCACCCCAGCTGTGGAATGAGCTCCCTGGAGAGGTCCGCCTGGCACCTACACTGTACTCCTTTGTCGCCAGCTGAAGACCTTTTTATTCTCTCAGTATTTTAACACTTAATTTTAACTTAAATTTAAATTTTACTGTTCTAACTCTCTATTGATTAAATCAATTTTTGCTGTGTGGTTTTATCCTGGTTGTGCTTTTGATACTGTATTTTGTATTTATGTTTTTAACCTGTTGGTTGTTTTATTATGGTTTTAATTTTTGTGAACCGCCCAGAGAGCTTCGGCTATTGAGCGGTATAAAAATGTAATAAATAAATAAATAAATAAATAATACCACTCATCTTCATATTGCCCCACCCAACTTTTTGGTCATGATAGAATATGACTGAAATACATTATGACTTTTATTCTCTGTTTACACAAATTGCCTTCGTAAACACAAGGAAATGGCAACAGGCCATCAGCTGATTAGGAAGTCCTTTAGGAACAAATGCTGTGATGCTACCTTAAAGCACTTAAATTAACACTGGATACCTTGAATTCAAATGAAAATCATAGCATCACCTTGGGAAAATCAGTGACTGACAGTAGTGGTAGTTTAAATTCTAAATGGTCATTATTACACTAGGGTGATCCTCCTGTAGTCACTTGCTTAAACCATGATCCGTAAGCAAATTTACTTGGAAATAAGTCTAATTTATTTCACTCTGACTTACCAACGCAGATATGCTACACTATAGCCTTGAACTAATAATTCTGTCGCATGATATTTATATCACTTTGTGATTAGACTGCTGACAGACTAAACTTTGAAATAACAAAACAGGAAGATCTGATTCAGAGTTCACATGGGGGAAGGATGTGTTGATACCAACTGTCCAGTTTTACAAACCAATATTCTTACTACTACTTCACAGTACGTGAATCAAGTCCTTACTCATTGGCCTTTGATGAGTTTATTTGCTGCCATCTGCTTAATCCAGAAATTTGTTTGTGGCATGCCAGATGGTAAGTGAGAACGTAACAGCAATGTAGGCAGCCTAAGAACATTCAGTAGCAATTCATAACATTTGCCAATATTTCACAATTAGTGGAAAACAGAGCCAAGTTTGCAATACTAGTCAGCCTACGTAATAGCCTGTCCCGGGAGCTAACAGAAGAGAGTGCTCTTGAATATCTCTGTATCGTCTTTAATATATGGCCATATCTTTACTTATTTAAAACATGTACCCTGCCATTTGTCTTGAGTCATCATTAAAGCAACATTCTCAAAATAATTTGATATATTTTACTTAACTTTAAAATGTAGTTTAAAGTAAACCAGTTTGCTTTGTTGTAAACCACTGAGGATGGTTACATTTTACTAAAAGGGTGTCATATTTCATGTTTTCAAAGGGCATGTCTACACCTACAGGTGTAAAGGGCCAGAGTGGGGGTGATCACGGACTTACCTAGTTCCGGGATCATCGCCTTGTGTCTACATGCGGCGTGCGACGTCCCAGGAGGAAGAGGACGTTCTGTTTGCCATTTTGTTTTTTGTTTTTTATTGGAAAAGAGTGCACGTGCGCTTGAGCACAAAAGGTGGGGGGTGTTTAAAAAAAGGACTGTGCTCACCCCACCCCACCCCCGAGTTGCTCTGTGGCCTGTGCCCGGTTCCTGGCTCCTTGCAGTTACTCGCAAGGAGCTGGAATGAAAACAGGATGCCTGGCCACACCTCCTGTGGTCTTGGGATCATCCAGAGACCGCGGGGAAAACTGGGATTAAAGTGTAGGGCCGTATCCCGGGGCAAGGGAGGGTTCATCCTTCCCTGCCCCCGGGATCCACTGTGCGTCATGTGGATGCACAGGGATGATCCTGGGGCAATCCCCGGGATATCCCCAGATCTAGACATACCCCATGTCTATGCAAAACATTGTCCTGCTAGTGATGGGCCAGGAGCAGCTCTTGGCCTGATGCTGAATGGAGTGGAAGATGCCATATGGCAGTTCAATAAACATTTCAGCTGAAAATAATGAGTTGGGGGGTGGTTTCACTAAAATAATACATATGTCATTAAAAAGGCAGTTTTTTCATTTGATTTTTGGCCTACTTCTCAGAGAAACCTATAAGCATTTTTATTTACTACTATATTGTAAATGCCTGCTCATGCTGCACTAATTGTGGAAACAAGAAAAAGAGGGTATTTTCTGTAATGGCACCCCATCTGTAGAAGACTCTTCCTTGGGAGGCTAGCCTAGTGCCTACTTTGTTGTATTTTTAGTGCCAAGTGAAGACCTTTTTATAGTCCCAAGCTTTTAACAACCGATGACCCTTTAATGCTAATGTGAAAGAATTACTATCATGTGCTCTATGAGCTCCATCACACTAGCGATTTATTGCACTCTCGCCATGTCTGGTATGTGTTTTTGAAGGATGTTACTCACATGATGTTGTCCATGTCCTGCGCTCTCTCGCCTCTTCCCCTCCCTTTTCGGTCTTATTTTGGAGCGGGGAAAGTCTGCACAATAAAAACGCTCCTCTGTCCCATGTATTGCTGTCCTTGCGCTATATCGGACCATCCTGTTTTTTGTTGGGTGTGTGTGTGTCGAAGGGTGGTCTTCCTGACAAAAGAGGAGGACAGGACGGTTCTCTGCTCAACTGTGAAAAGGGAGGGAGGGATGGCTCTTGGACACCCCATAGAGAAAGTGACTCAGTCCCATTCAACTCTATGGTTCTTACTCCTGAGTAGGCATGTCTAGGTTTCCTGACCAGAACAATGTCAGCTTCCCATTGCCATGCCAACATTGACCACAAACTTCTCCAAAAACTAATTGTAATACTTTCTCTTCACTTATATTGTTTACTAACTTATATTGTAAGCTGCCTTGAGAGCCTTTTTGGGCTAAATGTTGGGATAAAAGTGCTATAATAAAAATAATAAATATAAATAAATAATATAATCTTAGGGGAAAGTATAGTGTGTTGTTCTACCATAATTGCGTAGTTTCAGGCTGCCCTACTATTGTATTCACGCAGAAATAAAAAAATATTAAAAATATAAATAAAAAATTAACTGCAGGGGGAAGGAGAACGTACGGGGTGGGGCGGGAAATTTCGCTGGCATAGTAGCGATACAGGTGAAAAGATACATGAGCTGAAATAGCGCAACAATACACAGACGTGGAAGTTCCCAGGGCTTGACCGTCTAAGGAAATGGAGGGGGAAACCATGGACTCAAAGCAGGGAGGGGGAAGTAGGTATGAAAGCTCTACGTTGGTTTTGAAAAGTACTTAGAATTAAATTGATCCAGAATGCAACCACCAGAGTATGGCCTGGGTCTAAGTGTACAAAGATTTGTTACTAAAAAAAATTCTGAGCCCAATACCGGATACTGGCTTTGACCTTCAAAGACCTAAATAACCTGGGATTTGGATTTCTTAAAGGCAATCAATGCTGATACCCAAACACATAGATTGGCATTGACACACACACAGCCTGTGTGTATGGGGTAAGCAGTGCGTTATAGCGCGGGTACTCCCACACAACATGTTGTCCTGCCCCCCATCACACAGCTGAAAGTCCCTTCATCCTTCCTGGAGCCTGGTTCTCCTCCCTCAGTCCTCCTGGCCCTATCCCATCATGCACTGCAAGTTCTGCTGCCTGTACAGGAGCAGTCGGGGCGCTTTCAGCCGCTCCTGCTGGAGAACTCTACAGCCAATGGAAATAACACACGATACACACAACAGAGCCTGCCACATTTTAATCAACAGGTCTCTGGATAAGCAATGGAGCAGCCCATTGTTAAATGGGTTAAATGGGAAAAAATGGCATACCATGAGTTGTATGCCCGTTGTGTGTGTGTCCCTTCCACATGACATGATAAACAACACAACGGATGATTGACTCTTCCCCCTGTTGCAAAAATAGCTCGTTCCCTGGTGTACTAAGTCCAATACAGCACACAAGGAGGAGAGGAGATGAAGTATGGGTCTAACAATGTTTATTCTGCAGAATAAGAGACACAAGGAGCTAATTGCTGCAAAGCATGTGCCTACCTCGCAAGGGAGGTAGCTAGGTTTTATACACTACCTTCTTTGGTGCTGCATACGTAGACACCATCTAACAGAAAATTTCTAGCTGGAAAAGAGAATACATGGCATGTTCTTTTGGCAAGCATCAACACAATGTTTCTTTTTTTTATATAGGAATTTTCATTTCCCAGCGTTCCAAACTGCTACTCTTGGTATCCATTTAACATCACAACTGCTGCTGAGAGTGGAAGGCAAAATGTTACACACTAAATATATTTAAAAACTACTCTGTTGTTAGTCTATCTTACCTAGAGCTTCATCACACCAGCGTTTTAAAGCACTCTCGACATGCCTGGTGTGCGGTTTTGCAGCACTGCACTCACATGACGTCATATCCATCCTGCTGTGATCTCGCTGTTGCGCTGTTTCCCCCTCTCTTCCGTTTTATTTTTGTACAGTTCTTTTTGCCATGCACAGTAATTTCGCTGTTCCATTCCCGTGTAATTTCGGATAGTCCGGAGTTTTCTGCTGGGGGGGGGTGTCTGTAGAAGGGTGTGTGTGTAGGGCAGTGTGGCTAGGGTTGCCATATTCTGAATCCACAAAAGTGGGACAATACTTTTTGATGGGGGGAAGGATTTTTTTTTTTAACTGAGCAAGATGTAAAGGTCTAGGGAAAGAAAGAAAGCTATCTAAGCTTTCGTTATCTAACACTGCAATCCTATGTGTGTCTACTCAGAAACCAATCCTATTAAGTTAAATAGGGCTTATTCCCAGGCAAGTATGCATAGGATTGCAGCCTAAAGTACTTAAGCACCTGCAAATAAATAATAGGCAAAGCACAGTTTAAGCAAACAAACAGGAAAAAAATGACACTAAATTACATTTCTCCACTAGTTCTCAAAAGCTAGAGGAGACTTCAGTATGGAGACTTACACACCACTGAGCAGGCTCAAGGCACCATTTCAGAGGTTGGAATTTCTCCGGCCGGCTGGAACAGGAATCTGGGATTCTTGACTGACTGGCCGGGACATTTTGGAAATGCTTGGAAACCGGGACATTCCCGGTTTTCTGGGACTTATGGCAACCCTAGGTGTGGCTGACGAAAGCAGAGGGTGGGGTGGGTCTCCTCCAGCGTGCCATTTCAATTTCCTTTCCTCATCGTTCTCTTTGGGAAAGCCTGTTGGATTGTTGGTGCAGAGTTTGCTGAGTTGGTCCATCATACTTTCAGTCCTCCAACTCGGTTTATAAGGATCTTAGGGAAAGCATTGTGTATTCTTTTCCCCCTTAATCCCTTGGGTACATCATTACACCGTTTCAGCCTACCAGAATTGTAGTCAATTGCATTTGCACAGAAATAATAATAAAAAAGGGAAAATAAGAATTAGGGTGGGGGAAGGAACCCACGTCCATCTCAAAGACCCTCCCGGCCACAACAACCAATCTACTGCAAGGGGAAGGAGAAGGGAGGAGACAGGGCAGTGCAAGCCCACCCAGGTGAAAGGATGCACACGCTGAAACAACGCACACATGTGAAAGTGATCAGCACTTGATGCGCTGTCGAAACATAGGCGGATAGTGCAGTGTGATGGTGCTCTTACATTCCATAACTAGATGACTCCTTGTTGCTTTGCTGTTATGCCACGTTACACCTACTGCTTTCTTTCTATATCTCTTTGTCTCCCTCTCTATAAGTGGGACTGGGCCTTCTTTTTTAAACTTAATGGGGCAATAACTTTGCAATACTCCTGAAGGAGGCTGGTCTGGCTCTGTCTGCCTTGGCTTTTCACCATGCTGCAAAAACATAGCATTTCCACAGAATATCTAGAGAAACTATATGATATATATACATTGTATTGTTACTGGGTTGTTGTTGTTTTATCCTTTTAACTGTGTTGGATTTTTGCAATATTTTAAACCTTTGATTATGAACTGTGAGGTGCCTTGGGGGTCTTTTAGATGCCAGGTTGGGACACATATCATAGAATCATAGAATAGCAGAGTTGGAAGGAGCCTACAAGGCCATCGAGTCCTGCTCAATGCAGGAATCCACCCTAAAGCATCCCCGACAGATGCTTGTCCAGCTGCCTCTTGAAGGCCTCTAGTGTGGGAGAGCCCACAACCTCCCTAGCTAACTGATTCCATTGCTGTACTGCTCTAACAGTCAGGAAGTTTTTCCTGATGTCCAGCTGGAATCTGGCTTCCTTTAACTTGAGCCCGTTATTCCCTGTCCTGCACTCTGGGAGGATCGAGAAGAGATCCTGGCCCTCCTCTGTGTGACAACCTTTTAAGTATTTGAAGAGTGCTATCATGTCTCCCCTCAATCTTCTCTTCTCCAGGCTAAACATGCCCAGTTCTTTCAGTCTCTCTTCATAGGGCTTTGTTTCCAGACCCCTGATCATCCTGGTTGCCCTCCTCTGAACATGCTCCAGCTTGTCTGCATCCTTCTTGAATTGTGGAGCCCAGAACTGGACGCAATACTCTAGATGAGGCCTAACCAGGGCCGAATAGAGAGGAACCAGTACCTCACGTGATTTGGAAGCTATACTTCTATTAATGCAGCCCAAAATAGCATTTGCCTTTCTTGCAGCCCTATCGCACTGTTGGCTCATATTCAGCTTGCAATCTACAACAATTCCAAGATCCTTCTCGTTTGTAGTATTGCTGAGCCAAGTATCCCCCATCTTGTAACTGTGCCTTTGGTTTCTATTTCCTAAATATAGAACTTGGCATTTATCCCTATTAAATTTCATCCTGTTGTTTTCAGCCCAGCACTCCAGCCTATCAAGATCACTTTGAAATTTGTTTCTGTCTTCCAGGGTATTAGCTATCCCACCCAATTTTGTGTCATCTGCAAATTTGTTAAGCGTTCCCTGCACCTCCTCGTCCAAATCATTAATAAAAATGTTGAAGAGCACTGGGCCCAGCACTGAGCCCTGCGGTACCCCACTTGTTGCCTCTCCCCAGTTTGAGAAGGTTGCATTGATAAGTACTCTTTGAGTCCAATTCTGTAGCCAACTGTGAATCCACCTAATAGTTGTTCCATCTAGCCCACTTTTAGCTAGTTTATTAATCAGAATGTCATGTGGTACTTTATCAAAAGCTTTGCTGAAGTCAAGATATATGACGTCCACAGCATTCCCATGGTCCACAAGGGAGGTTATCTTATCAAAAAATGAGATCAAATTTGTCTGACAGGACTTGTTCTTGAGAAATCCATGTTGGCTTCTAGTGATCCCCTCATTGATTTCAAGGTGTTTACAGACTGACTTCTTTATAATCTGCTCCAGAATTTTCCCAGGGATGGATGTCAGACTGACTGGTCTGTAGTTCCCAGGTTCCTCCTTTTTGCCCTTTTTGAAGATAGGGACAACGTTAGCCCTCCTCCAGTCATCCAGCACCTCACCCGTTTTCCATGATTTTGCAAAGATAATAGACAAAGGTTCTGAGAGTTTTTCCGCTAGCTCCTTCATTACTCTAGGATGCAGTTCATCTGGCCCTGGAGATTTGAACTCATTCAAGGAAATTAGGGGTTCTTTGACCATTTGTTTATCAATCTCAAACTGTAATCCTGCCCCCTCAACTTCTGCTTCACTTTTTCCAGGGGGGTCATAGACCCGCTTTTGGGAGAAGACTGAGGCAAAGTAGGAATTGAGCACTTCAGCCTTTTCTTTGTCATCTGTTATCCCTAATCCTCTTCCAAGAACCGGGAGGATGGATGAGAAAACTACCTGGGCCCCAAAGTTCTTCAGTTTCCTTCCCAGAGCTTCAAAGTCTGAAATGATTTCTTCGTAGCTCTGCTTGGTGACATCATTTGTTCCCACATGGATGAGAAGAAAGGGGTACGTGTCCGTGGACTTTATGAGCTTCAGTAACCCTTCAGTCACATCTCTAATCTGTGCTCCAGGGAGACAGCACACCTGGCGAGTCAATGGGTCTTCACGACATACTTGGGTTTCAATCCCACGCAGCAGGGAGTCTCCCACTACGACTACTCTTCTCTTCTTCTTGGTTGACCTACCTTCTGCCTCTTGTTCATTGTTGCACGATGTCTCCTGTACTTCTTCCTCTGCAAACTGTCCTTCAGACTCGTCCTCCAGAAGCTGAAAGCGGTTGCTTAACTCTAATGGTTCCACCGGTGCAGAATACCTTCTAGTTCTTCTGCTCCTAACTGTCACTCTTTTTCAGAGAGTTTCCTCTTCATTGGCTTTCCTCCCCTCAGCATATTCCACTTCTGCTTCAGCTGGCTGTTGCTCTTCAATCTTGTGTGCTTCTTGTTGCTGTTGCAGTTCCACCGTTCGGTCTAAGAACTCCTCGTCTTCTCTTATTCTTTGGAGAGTGGACACTCGCCGCTCAAGTCCTCTCACTTTTTCTTCCAAAAGTGCCACCAGCTTGCACTTGTTGCAGGTATACGCCATGTTGAGCTCAGGCAGAAACACGAACATTGCACACCCTTTGCAGGTCACCACCTCTAGGGGCTCCTTTCCATCCATATTGTCTTTTTCTGCTTTGTTTTTTCCTTTCTGATTATAGTGGAATTGCCTTTGCTTTGTCCTGGCCTCTCTGAAGGTACACAACTATATGAGTATGTCTTAAGGGAAAATAAGATTTTTTGGTTGTTTTGTGTGTGTGGTTTTTATGGGGGGGGTTCTCTTTATGTTTTTCTTTGTCCCCCCCTCTTTTTTTTCTTAGAGGCCTCCCCCTTGACCTCCCCTGCCGAACTCCCCCTGTCAAACTCCTGTTTGCTCTTCCTGTTCGCTTGCTCTCTGGGAACTGGCTTGCTTTTCTAGCTTCTACTTGAGCTGGGCCAGCTGCTCTTCCCTGCTTCTGCTCAGCTCCAAGTCAGGAAACAGGTCACTGGGAGGCCAACAACAATCAACAGCAATCAGGCCACTGATTGCTGAGTACAGAGTACAATCAGCAATCAGGCCACACCCCCTTCAGGTCCTGCAGCAACTCTCCACACCAACCCTCTTCACTTAGCACTCAGGAGCACATGGCAAGCACACGGCCTCTTTGAATTGGCAGCCTCCTGGATTTCCTTGAGGGTTCTCTTCTTCCCCTTTCCTTGGTCTCCTCGTCCCCTACACTCCCCCTGTCAAATTCCTGTTTGCTCTTCCTGTTCGCTCGCTCTCTGTTCGCTCTCTCTCTGGGAACTGGCTTGCTTTTCTATCTTCTACTTGAGCTGGGACAGCTGCTCTTCCCTGCTTCTGCTCAGCTCCAAGTCAGGAAGAATTAGGCAGAGTCAGATGCTCCCCTCAGGCAGTTCTTTCGGGGTATCATGAATGGGCAGTTTAAAATGCATTATTGTTGTGTTTTTCTGAGCAGTTCTGTTCAAGAGACTGTGCCCAGGTAATGATGACTAATCCAAAGCTGGACAGAGCATGTGTGTTGTTGTTGTTTTGCCTCAGATGCTTTGGGTAACCCGCTGACTACGCGTGTGTCTGTGGCCATAGCTAGACCTAAGGTTTATCCCTAGATTGTCCAAGGGTCAAACCTGTTCATCTAGGTGACACACAGGGGATCCACCGCTCAGGCAGGGGCGAACCCTGGATGATCCCAGGATAAACCTTAGGTCTAGCTGTGGCCTAGGAGACACACAGGGGATCCAGCGCTCAGGCAGGGGCGAACCCTGGATGATCCCAGGATAAACCTTAGGTCTAGCTGTGGCCTAGGAGACACACAGGGGATCCAGCGCTCAGGCAGGGGCGAACCCTGGATGATCCCA
Source organism: Elgaria multicarinata webbii (assembly GCF_023053635.1). Classification (NCBI taxonomy): domain Eukaryota; kingdom Metazoa; phylum Chordata; class Lepidosauria; order Squamata; family Anguidae; genus Elgaria; species Elgaria multicarinata. The sequence continues at coordinate 8,601,713 of NC_086172.1, read as the reverse complement.
GGATAAACCTTAGGTCTAGCTGTGGCCTAGGAGACACACAGGGGATCCAGCGCTCAGGCAGGGGCGAACCCTGGATGATCCCAGGATAAACCTTAGGTCTAGCTGTGGCCTAGGAGACACACAGGGGATCCAGCGCTCAGGCAGGGGCGAACCCTGGATGATCCCAGGATAAACCTTAGGTCTAGCTGTGGCCTAGGAGACACACAGGGGATCCAGCGCTCAGGCAGGGGCGAACCCTGGATGATCCCAGGATAAACCTTAGGTCTAGCTGTGGCCTAGGAGACACACAGGGGATCCAGCGCTCAGGCAGGGGCGAACCCTGGATGATCCCAGGATAAACCTTAGGTCTAGCTGTGGCCTAGGAGACACACAGGGGATCCAGCGCTCAGGCAGGGGCGAACCCTGGATGATCCCAGGATAAACCTTAGGTCTAGCTGTGGCCTAGGAGACACACAGGGGATCCAGCGCTCAGGCAGGGGCGAACCCTGGATGATCCCAGGATAAACCTTAGGTCTAGCTGTGGCCTAGGAGACACACAGGGGATCCAGCGCTCAGGCAGGGGCGAACCCTGGATGATCCCAGGATAAACCTTAGGTCTAGCTGTGGCCTAGGAGACACACAGGGGATCCAGCGCTCAGGCAGGGGCGAACCCTGGATGATCCCAGGATAAACCTTAGGTCTAGCTGTGGCCTAGGAGACACACGGGGGATCCAGTGCTCAGGCAGGGGTCAACCCTGGATGATCCCAGGATAAACCTTAGGTCTAGCTGTGGCCTAGGAGACACACGGGGGATCCAGTGCTCAGGCAGGGGTCAACCCTGGATGATCCCAGGATAAACCTTAGGTCTAGCTGTGGCCTAGGTGACACATGGGGGATCTAGTGCTCAGGCAGGGGAGAACCCTGGATGATCCCAGGATGAACCTTAGGTCTAGCTGTGACCTAGGAGACACACAGGGGATCCAGTGCTCAGGCAGGGGCCAACCCTGGATGATCCCAGGCTAACCCTTAGGTCTAGCTGTGGCCTGTGTGCATGCGGGGTGGGGGGCTTTGCCGCCTCGCCTCAGGCAGAAAACGGCATGGAGCGGCCCTGGGTGTTTCTTGATAGTTATCCCCATTGCTGTTGTACCAACAACAGAAGCCTTTGCCAGGCGAGCCAAAGGCCAAACGTGGCTCTCCAAACACCCCTCCCTAATCTCCTCCTCTGAGAAGGGGGAGGAGAGAAGAGAGAGGCGGCGGTGGCGGCCTCCGTCGCCTCCACTCAAGCAGCACAAGACCGGCGGCGGCGGCGGCGGCGAAACCAGCGGCTCCTCCTCCTTCTCCCAGCCAGGGCTGCGGGGAGAAGGCGGCGCTTGTCAGTGGCCAGTTCGGTCGCCGCTGCCGGCTGAGGCGCTTCCCTGGGCCGAACCGGGAGAAGGAGTCGTCCATGGTAGCGACGTGTCGCTTCGGAGGCGCCGGGGGACGCGCTAGGCCGCGTCGCCGCCTTGGAGTTTCCCGCGGCTCCAGCTGCTGCAGGTATTCCGGGGTTGCTGGCGCGGGGCGGGGATCGCGACTGCCCCGACATGGATCCCAAGCCAGGAAGGGCAAAAGGGAGGCCAAGGCAGCCCTCTCGACCCCAGTACAGCTGTCTTACCCCAAACCCAATTCAGTCCCCACATAAAGGCAAGGGGGAGGGAGGGCGAGCGAGCAGTGCCTAGCCCCGCTCCACAGAGACCTCTCCTGCCGTGGCCTGTAAGCAGCAGCCCGACGTTACCTGAGGTAATATTATTAATATTTATTTATAAAGCGCCTTCGTAGCCCACCCTTCCTCTCGTTCACACTCAGGCTGCGATTACACACACATTTCCTAGATTCGGTTGGTAGGTTTCTACTTCCCTTCCCATCCCCTTCAAGTTGGCCCTTCTTTTATAACCTCTTCTCCCCCCGTCGCCTCTCTCCTTTCCCAGGCCGTGAGAAGCTGCCTCCATAGCTTCCCTTCCACGCTCACAGAATATCTCCCTCCTGCCGCCGACTTCGGCTCATACACTCCTACTCCATCCGATCCACCGTCTCCTTGCGCGTTACAAAGAATAGCCTCCTTTCTACTTGCTGCTATGACTGTATAAATCTCCTTGCATTTCCCCCCCACGAAGCGTATTCAACACTGTTTTATCTCCCCCAGCCTTCCTTTCCCTTATCAACCCCCCAGGGAAGAAATTGTAGTTTTACTGGAGACAGGCCAGCAAATGTAGGTATACTCCCATTCTTATAGAATCATAGAATAGTAGAGTTGGAAGGGGCCTATAAGGCCATCCAGTCCAACCCCCTGCTCAATGCAGGAATCCACCCTAAAGCATCCCTGACAGGTGGTTGTCCAGCTGCCTCTTGAAGGCCTCTAGTGTGGGAGAGCCCACAAGGTCACTGGTTCCATTGTCGTACTGATTATGATTATTATTATTATTATTACATTTCTATGCCGCCCAACAGCCGGAGCTCTCTGGACGGTTCACAAAAATTAAAAACATTCAAAGTATAAAACAACAGTATAAATACTGATCACACACAGGCAAGTCCATCTTCTCAGCCATGAAGGATAGGAACTTGCTTTGTGGGTTGTTGTTGGGTTGTTGTTTTTTTTAAAAAAAGATAAAGCTGCAGTAATTAGGATGTTCCATTCTCTGCCTGAACTCCACACTCGGGCAGCGCAAATAAGGGATTAGGCAACGCACAGAGACCTCCCGCTTCTTATTCTTATCCTCCACTCCACACAGGAGAACAGGCTGATAGCATAAATTCCCTCTTTTAATAAAAAAAAATATATAGCAGGAGGTCTTGAGAGGGAAAGAGGGCGTGGGCTGTGCCAATCAGAGACACCATTTTTGGCAACAAGGGAGAGGGCCTTTTCAGTGGTGGCCCCCCAATTATGGAATGATCTCCCCGATGAGGCTCGCCTGGCGCCAACTTTGTTATCTTTTCGGCACCAGGTCAAGACCTTTCTCTTCTCCCAGGCATTTAACAACGTATGCTAAGTTTGTTTGTTTTTTAAAGGACCCCAGAACTGTTGTTGTTTAAAATGGATACTGTATACTGTTGTTGTTTTTAAATCTTTTTGATGGTTTTAAATTTCGTATACCGTATTTCTTCGATTCTAAGATGCACTTCCCCCCCATATAAACATCTCTAAAAACGGGGTGCGTCTTAGAATCGCGGGTGCGATTATTATTCTTAGAATCAAAGCTTTTTTTTCTGTTGGTGGTACTGAAATTAGTGTGCATCTTACAATCAATGGCGTCTTACAATCGAAGAAATATGGTACTTTTTTAATGTCCACTGTTTTTTAACTTTTGTAAACCGCCCAGAGAGCTTAGGCTATGGGGCGGTATATAAATTTAATAAATAAATAAATACCGTTGACTAATATTCAACTCGACGCTGGCCTTAATCCACACCACGGTTGATTATAATCATGTTATGTGGGGAGTACCTCTCGATAATCAACTGTGGAGTTGACTATTAATCCACCGTTGTGTGGTCCAAATGCAGCCAGGCAGTAGGATGAATTTGGGGTTTCTAAGGAGACCTAGCAATTCTTCTGAATTCTTTTCGCCCTGGTAAAAAGCTTGAGAGCCATGAAATAAAGCAGCAGAAAGTGCTGTCATGATGTAAGAGCCAGTGTGGTGTAGTGGCTAAAGTGTTAGACTGGGAGTCGGGAGATCCGGGTTCTAGTCCCCACTCAGCCATGGAAACCCACTGGGTGACTTTGGGCCAGTCACAGCTCTCAGCCCAACCTACCTCACAGGGTTGTTGTTGTTAGGATAAAATGGAGAGGAGGAGGATTATGTGTACACCGCCTTGGGTTCCTTGGAGGGAAAAAGGTGGGATATAAGTGCAATAATAAATAAAATAAAAATAAACTATAAAAAGACGAGAATTAAGTCCACACTAGACAGGGCTGCCCCATCATAGGCACCAATTTGCCAATCTAAGCTTTTTTTAAAAAAAAAAACAGGCTCTTATATTTGAGACATAACTACATCAGTTTAACCAACATTCCCTACGTTGGTGTCCTTATATCCAAGACAGAAGCATGTTAAGTTCACGCATTATGATTTCCTTGATCTTTAGGTATAACTTATCTAACAGGGTGCCCATAATTCCATCACACAAATGAGAAATGACCCTAAGAAGCTGATGACAGAAATGTCATGCATATACAGACACTGGAGTGACCATCCTGTCTATACAAAATGAAAAGTGAGAAGACGTTCTGAGTTACGCCACATTCACATTTTAAAGGATTTCTATTATTTTGTGTTTTTTAAAAAGTCACATGGCATTGTATTAACTGAATCTATCAGTATAGTTGCAGTTTTAATCAGAATTTTAAAATAATGGTTTGTCACATTTGTTTTTTTTAATTCCTGTTAAATGTATTTAATGCTGTTATATTTTGTTTAGAACTTGAAAACAGTCATGTACATTACAATCTGAAGATATTTTTAACTAATGGAACTGGAAGAGATATGAGGTCTGCCATATTGGGACATTCTTGGAGTTCTGTCATTAAGGTATGCAACCTTAGTGCCTTAGGATGCAACCCTATTTATTTATTTATTATTATTATTATTATTATTATTCCGCCTTTTTCCCAGTACTGGGACTCATGCATGTTTACACAGAAAAAAAAGTTCTGTAGCTCCAGGCACCATGCTTTTTTATCTAAACAATCATTGGGTTGCACCTTTAATACTTTTATAATTTATAGAATACTTGTAGAATGCAATGTTTATCTTCTCACTGTTAGTAGAGTTTGGTAACAGGCTAATGTTAGAACTATGTTTTTTCTCAGTGAACCATGTGAACATAAGCTTTAATACTCATGTAAAGTGACTTTTACTCTATTCTTGACATCAAGGGAAATCGTATATATATATATAGATAAGCATCTCTTGAATTGGGCAATCATAACATATAAAGGATTTGAAGTTCAGTTACATGGCAATTTAACCATGGGTTGAATTCACACATGAGCCTCATGTGGCGCAGAGTGGTAAGTGGCAGTTACTGCAGCCGAAACTCTCCCCACGGCCTGAGTTCAATCCCAGCGGAAGCTGGTTCTCAGACAGCCGGCTCAGATCGACTCAGCCTTCCATCCTTCTGAGGTCGGTAAAATGAGTACCCAGCTAGCTGGGGGAAAGGTAACTGCGACTGGGGAAGGCAATGGCAAACCACCCCACTACAAAGTCTGCCAAGAAAACGTCAGCGAAAGCAGGCGTCCCTCTAGGAGTCAGCAATGACTCAAGTGCTTGCACGAGAGGTTCCTTTCCTTTCCTTTCCTTCCTGAATTCGCACAATGTTTTTCTGTGATCCAGTACTTTCACTGGAGTGAGTAAGCGGTTACTAGAAATAGGTTACTCACCAAACCCAGATAACTACTCCCAGAAACCAGGTATATAAAAATAAATGAAATTAAAAATCTGATTGAAACAAATAAAATTTAATTTTTAAAGCAGCTGTAGTAACTGTAGCAGTTCTTTAGAGCAGCAGCACATGAGGGCCACAGCGGAAGAATTATTGCGCTTCTCCCACTGCACACGTGGTAGTGCTCTTTCTTGCATATGGGAGATTTTTTTTTTATTCTGACCAATATCGTGTATTTATTATTTTGGTCAGCTTTCCAGACTGAGAACCCAGGGACTGATACATCATCACAAGTGTTAGGATCCAAAAATAAAGAATCTATTTTATCAGGATAATGTACAGAGCCTACGTAGATGATTGAGTTCCTCTTTTATATCCTGTAGCTAACTCTATAGTGTGTTTTGTTCTCAAATTAGGAATTTATGACTGCTAAACACACACCATGGGCTTTTGATCTCATTGAAAAAAACTGTTACTACTCTTTTTTATGAATATTCTGGACATAATGGTGGGAGCCATTTTTACCCCACCAGACATTCCCTCACACGGAGGGGGAGGAATAAAAAACCCCAAAACGGCATCTACCTCTGCTGTGGAATGACAAATAGGTAAATATTAGCTTGTTTGCAAGCTAATTTTGATTCTATTGGGACTCCATATCAGCCATGGCGCTCCTAACAAGCTAATGTTGACCCTTTCGGCATTCTTTAGTAGCTCCAGGTTTAAAGATTTGAGGGGGTACCAAGATTTGAGGGGGGAAGGAGAGTGATGGGTGCTATACTTGGGGGCTCTGGGGACCAGATGTTGCCCACTCCAGCTATTGTGTTATTTGGTCTGTTGCAGGGTTATCAAATAATCTCTGCACCAGGGTTTGGACTACACAACAACCCCCGCAGGGATTAAGTATTCAAAATGGCCATTAGCACATACCACATTCCCTTGTGGCTTAAATAAACCATGGTGGGCTGTGATGATCATATGAACAGGCCCAGGCCACAGCTAGACCTATGGTTTATCCTGGGATCATCCAGGGTTCGCCCCTGCCTGAGCACTGGATCCCCTGTGTGTCACCTAGATGAACAGGTTTGACCCCTGGACGATCCGGGGATAAACCTTAGGTCTAGCTATGGCCTCTATTACAGCAACTATTTAGTATGGATGCCTTCTAATGAAATATTTTAAATTTAAACTGTGTAGTTCTGCTGGAATTCACTAATGTGCCTTGCTACATATTGTTTCTATCCCCAAAATTGTTTCTATCCCCCCTCCAATACCTTCAAATCTGTACTGCCTCCTACTCTGACTGAGGTTTACGAAAGCTCCTAAGAAATCTGCACCCATTTTAGCAGGCACAATCATCTGAGAATAAAGGGGCCTGCAACACCTCCTTTTTTCTTGGTAGCCTTGTGCAAAGTGAGAAGTTTAGCTGCCTCTGTATAACATACAGCAGACCAGAAAAGAAGGGGTTCAGCGAACCCGATCTTCTCACTTCCCTGAGGCCTTGAAATGAGAGAAAACAGTGCAGCCTTTTCCCTTCTCAGGTGCTTGTGCTTGACTGCAGGGTGCTTTGTTAAATTCCCTCAGTTGGAGCAGACAGGCAAACAGGCTATAGATGTTGGGCAGTTCATTTAGGGGGAATTTGCAATACCTACTCAGAGTCTTACAGGATGAAAAGAATAGTTAGACTTTGGGCATGTCTAGATGGGGTGATATCCTGGGAATCGTCCCTGTGCATCCACATGATGCACAGGGGATGCTGGAAGCAGGGAGGGATGATCCCTGCATTTCCCCAAGATATGGCCCTACACATATTTTGCAGTTTTTCCCGCGGTCCCAGGATGATCCTGAGACCGCAGGACGTGTGTGCAGCCATCCCGGTATAATCCCGGCTCCTTGTGAGTAAACTCAGGGAACCAGGCACAGGTCATGGAGCTCTGCAAGCGCTCCGTGCCCATCGGGTGGGGGGGATCGGGGTCGGGGCTTTTTTAAAAAACAAACAAACAAACACCTTTGCGCTGGTGTGCTCCAGCTCCTGTTTCTTTTTTAAAAAATGGCGGGCGCAACGTCCTCTTCCTCCTGGGATGTCGCGCGCCACATGTGGACTGAGGGGGATGATCTCGCGATCATAAAATCACAAGATCTTTCCCCCTCCCTCCTGGAAAGCCAGGAGGTCTAGACATGCCCTAAATTGATAAAATTGCCCAAATGCTAGATTATGACCATGCAAACTATGAACACTGGTTATCAGAATGGATAATCCTCCAAAATAGTTAATGAACCAGGAGACTCCTTTAGCCCTATAAAACTAAGGTTCATTGTAGTTAAATCCAAGACCTCATCTAATCAGTCAAAAATATTCCATAATATCATATTTCATGATCTCAAGAATTTAAGAAAAATACAGATTAAGTGCTATCAAATCTCCCATTGCAGCAGTTATCAAGTGCAACCTGGATATCAACCCAATGGGCGATTTGCTGAATTTGAGCTCTGGAAACAGAGCTCTGGAGACTCATAAAATTAAAAAAAAATCAAGTGAGATCTGCAACAAAATGTTGTACAATATCCTTCCTCCTAAAAGAAGTGTTCCTGTTCAGGGTTCCTGCTAGCCATATCCTCCAAGTAGGACATTATCCCCTCCCCACTTCCATTTTCTTTTTCCAGTTATCGCCCTACATTCTATAGCTCAGTACTTATTAGACTGAGTACTCATTAGACTATTATTATTATTATTGCCCCATTAAGTTTAAAAAAAAGATTTTTGTACTTCAAAATGGATGTTGATTTTTATTTTTGTTTTTGTTTATCAGCGGCCCTGTTTTGGCTACAGTCCTGTTAGCACTCACCATCTGAGTTATCTATTAGAAAACATGATGGGAAATTAGAAACCATATTGGTTTCAGTATTTACAATGTTTGAAATACCTTTAAGATTGCAAGATGGACATTTTCAACTTGGACTATGAACAAAATTTTATTCTGTAATAATAGAGAATAGTAAACATATTCCATAAAAGTTCTTCAGGAATTCTGCTGAGATGGAACAGTTCAACATTAATAATTCAGTAGGCCCAGGATTTGGGGCAGGACAAGAACATTGATGTCTGGGGATGTACTGGGTACCGAGAAAGTAACTTCTCTTATCTGAAAGAATTGACAAGATTATATATTACTACAAGTAAAATATATAACATTACTGGTACTCACAACCTATGTTGGAAATGTGAGAAAGATCTCAAATACTTTCTATCATGTTGGTCCTGACTGAGGGACCAGGAGGGCCAGGATCTCTTCTCGATCCTTCCAGAGTGCAGGACACGGAATAACGGGCTCAAGTTAAAGGAAGCCAGATTCCAGCTGGACATCAGGAAAAACTTCCTGACTGTTAGAGCAGTACGACAATGGAATCAGTTACCTAGGGAGGTTGTGGGCTCTCCCACACTAGAGGCCTTCAAGAGGCAGCTGGACAACCATCTGTCAGGGATGCTTTAGGGTGGATCCCTGCATTGAGCAGGGGGTTGGACTCGATGGCCTTGTAGGCCCCTTCCAACTCTGCTATTCTATGATTCTATGAATATTGGAAAGCTTGGACAAATAGTGTAACTTGTGGGTTTACCTTTTCAGTGTAAACCAGTTGGGAGGGTGATTGGTGTGCAGGAAGATTTCTTTCTGTTATCTCAGATCACAATGACCTAATATAGCTGTGATTTCCAGGTATGCATGAAACTGGAGACTTGGCCCACTCTGGGAGGAGCAGTTTCATCCTTATGTGTGATATACATGATGTGTAATTGGTTTAATGTAATGTGCATAGGCTTAAACCTAACCTCCCTTTAAAGCAGTGGTTCCCAAAGTGGGCGGTATTGCCCCCTTGGGGGTGGTGGGATTGCATAGGGGGGCATTAAGAGGCAAAGGGACAGCAGGGGGGCACTGGCAGGGGGCGCTAACAGGCAAAGGGGTGGCAGGGGGGTGCTCGAGGTGGTCTCTCCAGAAGGTCCTAAAACCCAGGGACCAAGCAGGAAGGAGCGGCAAATTCAGCTGCTCTCCCCACACCGCTGCTGCTCAGGAAGGACTTTCTCATTCACGCAGCCGCTCTCTCCTCCTATCTCAAGCCCACAGCGGCCCCACCAGAAGTAGGGGGTGGGGGAAGCGCCCACAGGAGGCAGCAGAGCAGGAAACAGTGGCAAATTCAGCTGCTCTACCCACTCTTCTCCTGCCTAGGAGGGCCCAGAGCTTCTTTCCTGCTGGAGCCACTGCCGCCTGCTCGCTCGCTCCCTCCCTTGGCCAGAGCTGCTCCCTCCTACAAGCTGCCCTGGCAGACCTCTCGCGATAGTTGCTGCACAAGGCGGGAACAGCAGCCATGTGGCGGAGAGGAAGGAGCACGTGGAGGACGGCGGGCGGCAGAGCAGCTGCCAAGAACAGCAGTCAGCCGGCAGGCTGGGTGGGTGGGGAGCAGGACTGCTTGTGCTGCTGCAAGGTATCACCAGGCTCCCTTCCCCTGTCAGGAGTTGCAGATTGGGGCCATCTCCCCTCTGAGCTGCTGCCCTCCTGTCCTAATCAGCCTGGCAGCTACTGTGAGGCTTGTGGGGAGGGGGGGGGGTGGAAAGAAAGAGAGAGAGAGAGAGAGAGAGAGAGAGAGAGAGAGATGATGTGTGTCTCTGTGTCTGCTCCCACCCCCCCAAAAATCTGGACTACAACAGGATTGGGAGAGAAAAGAAAAGGGGGAGGGAGAGAGAATTGCAATTCCCCAGGTCCTTCCTGGCTAAAGAAGATTCAGCAGCACCTTTTTCCAGAATGCTTGCTGAAACCTTTCCTATCTGCCCTTGCTTATTTCAGGGTGTCCAACCCCCTTTTTTCACGCGTTCTTTTGGTAAACATGGTATGTGTGTATCTTGTGTCACCATAAAAACAGAGCTGCAACACAATCCTAAGTATGTCTACTCAGAAGTAAGCCCCACTGAGATCAATAGAACTTACTCTGAGGTAAATGTGCATAGGATTCAGCCTGAAAACGAAGAGAGGGTGAAGAAAAGACAGGAGAAAATGAACTGTAGAAATAGAATAGCAAGGTAACTGTGGGATATTTAACCATATTTAAAGACAATAAGTAGTAGTACAGTGAAATTAGTGCCCCTTTACTTCAGTCCCAGCCAGATTTTCCATAGGAAAACTCTGTACCAGGTGGCAGATAATTATTTTAAATTTTTAATTAAAATACATTATCCTCTCCTATAACAAAATGGTGCTTACTCCTAAGTAAGTGTGTTCCACTGAAGAAGGAAATCCTATTTGATTCCTGTATTCATGCTAGTGTGGCATTGATAAGTTAAAGGCACAATTTTATGCATGTTTAGACAGAAAAAAGTCCTTCAACTCCTAGAATCCCCTTTAAATGGGAAGCACCGGCCCCAGGCTTGCTGAGGGAGGGAGGGAAAAGAGAGCGAACACTTCTGTTTGCAGCCAGCATGGCAGGGCACACCAATTGGATTTTGAATAAAGTATTCAATTAATTGTTACTGTTTTGAATTTTATTGTTATTATCTTCCTTGGTGGGTCGTTGAAAACCACTATTCTGAATAATGATTTTTATAGTGTAGGGTAGGGGGGCGCTTGGCATGAGTTTGTGGAACCAAGGGGGCAGTGACCTGAAAAAGTTTGGGAACCACTGCTTTAAAGCACACTTTTCCTGCTTTATATAGATGTATGAACTTCTTTCAACAGGCTTCTGGATGACTTGCACTTTTGGGTGCCATTCAAATCATGAGACTTGCAAAAAGAAGAACAAACAATGAGCACTGCTGACAATTAAGGATTTTTCTTAGTTCCTCTAACACAGTTTCAGCCTAGTAGCGTGAGGGTTTTATTTTATCTTTCAACAGCCAGGTGATATCAGTCATCTTATTTTTCACCATCTTAATATATGTGTATTCTTGCATAATTATTCAGTAGGCAGTTGGCTATTTCCTAAAAACCTTTAAAAAGAAGGCTGTTTAAAAGTCATGAAAAATATGGTTGAGAAGATTACTATTGGAAAGAAATAAAATACTAATATTTTCATAGCTGGGCTGTCTGCATTGGTGCTACCAGAATGTCCACTGTCCATTACTATTATTGCACCAATATAGGAAGTGATTGGTGGAAGTCCTATATCTTTGCCAGTTTCATCTTTGGCTTGGATCTCTGGGGAGAAAAGTGTGGTGCAGCCTTCAGCAAAGTACTCACAAGCAGACCAGGGGTGAGAAAGTCTTTGATCTGGGCAGCAGCTAAATTAGGTGGAAAGAAAAACCTGGAGTAGATTTTTGGGAAAGTCTGTTCTCTGGTTCTGAATAACAGCAAGTATTTCGTCGCTTTCTTCTCCCTTCCATTTCTGGGATTGCTTAGATCTGATGGGGGGGGGGGGGCTGGAGGATTACTCATAGATAAGCGTGCAGGGTTGTAGCGTTAATTTTTTAAATATTCAGGGATCATGTCCTTTAAAAGACTTACCTCTCGCTCCAAGATAAATTGCTTTGCAATTCCTAAGATTCTGAGGTAGGGCAGGACATAAATAGTTACATTAAAATAAAATGAATATTTCCCTTATCTATCTTCTCTATGTTAAAGTTGTGTTATCTGTTGCTGTTGCCTTAGATTTAGTGGATCCTGTTCTTGGGACTCATTAAACAAATAATGTTTCTCCAATCACAAGTGACTTGCAAGCAGTTTCTGAGTGTGCTGACACCTCACCTGTGCAGTCCACTATACTATGTATCAGGCCAAGCGCTAGTCAGTGTTCAGGGGACATCAGTCTCCCTCTACTCCTGCTGCAAACTCCTTCCCCACTGCAAAAAAAAAAAAGTTTCCAGACAAGATGTGTTTCTGTAATTAATCTCGCTTTCTTCTCCAGTGGTTGACAAGCAAACCATGCCCGCTGCTAAGCTTGCCTGGGGAGTAGTAATGTTTCTGGTAAGCCCTGAACGCCCCGTGGCTTCCTGGGCTCATACTGAGAATCTGCACCAAACAGCCCACTAGGAGGAAAGATCCTCCTTATTGTAAAAAATACGTACAAAATCTGGACTGATCTGGCTCTCCCTGCACCAGGGCAGGACAACTGTGCAAGTAAAAACCAATTTTTAGCAAATATTCTTCGGAGGCCTTGATATGACAGGAAGGATTTTACCACTGTCTGAGCAGTTTAATGATACTTCTGAAGCACATTTTGATATTTTTCTATTAGAGCTTTACTCTTATTTAAGTGAGACAAATATGCATGATGGGGTTTTGTATGGTGTGGGTATTTTGTTGTATGAACCATCTACTGCCTTTACAAATGCAGTGGCTTATAGAGGTTAATTATCCATAAGGTCCTGAATTATGACTATACTCAAATAGCTTTTAGCTATGAATAATTTAGTGCAGCCTCATATTGCAGTTTATTTAGGAGGCCTCTGCCTTGTTTCTAGTTGAAGCCAACTTGATGATGCACAAATGCTTTATCCATTTTGTTTCTGGAATTAGACATTCATATATCCTGCATCTTTGGCAGGGAACAAATAAGGCTTATCAGTATATGGGGAGAAGGAGGAGCAGGTTGAAGTAGAATGCATTGTGCTCTGTCCAGAATATTTGGCATAGCCTGTGCTCCCCACCTGTCTATCCCCTGGTGCAGAGCTTTCCAAACTGTGTGTCGCGACATCTTAGTGTGTCAGCTGCAGTGTGTAGGTGTGTCACGCGAACGTAATGAGAAACTTCTGAGTCTATGTGAAATAAGCAAGACCAACTTGCATGCATTTTTATGCAGCAAAGGTGCTGATTAGTATGGTGCGCTAGCATATTCCCCTTCCGTCATATCCGTGTATGCACACCACGGTCAAGGGATCATACAGGTACTGCGCATACGCAGTATGCATAATCGGGTTGAAACAGCTGATTCCGCGTCACTTCTGGTGACGCAGCTGCACCTGGGCTGGATCTACACTATTGCTTTAAAGCGCTTTACAACTGCTTTATAGTGCTTTAAACCATATGAAAAGGAGGACAGGGCTCCTGTATCTTTAACAGTTGCATAGAAAAGGGAATTTCAGCAGGTGTCATTTGTATATATGGAGAACCTGGTGAAATTCCTTCTTCATCACAATTAAAGGTGCAGGAGCAATACTAGAGTGACCAGATTTAAAAGAGGGCAGGGCACCTGCAGCTTTAACTGTTGTGATGAAGAGGAAATTTCACCAGGTTCCCCGTATATACAAATGACACTTGCTGAAATTTCCTTTTCAATACAACTGTTAAAGATACAGGAGCCCTGTCCTCCTTTTCATATGGTCACCCTAGATTAGGAAGGCACTCCTACTTCAGGTTTGATATTGGTCCTCCCTAAAGCGTGATGGCTTAGCTACTCTGCCCACCCCCAACCCAAGCTATTTGAAGATAGTAATACTGACCTACATTACAGGGTGTCTGTAAGGATTACTGAGATGATATATGTGAAACACTATCCATTCAAAAAGTGATGATTACTCTTGAGTAATAGCATAGATTCACAAATAGGAACTCCTCTGTTTAGATACACCTGCTCTGATTCAGGCTGCAGTGAAAGGAAGGTGCCTAAAATTAAGGAAAGTGGAGTATAACTTGCTGTTGGGAAAGACTGCCATGAGATCCCGGAATAGATGAAATCCATTCAGAGAGGGGAGAGGTGTGGATAGGAAGAGAGACTGAAGAGACCTTTGGAGGAGAGTATGGTCTAGCACAAAGGCTAACAGGTTGAGCCTCTTATTGGTGATTTACAGGATGTACGACCTCTGACTATTGGATAATGTTTAAATTTGTTCATTGTCTTTTCTCAGCAGCATAGCAAAAGAGGAAGCAGTTCTTACTTTTGCCACATTTTGTGGAGGATGGGTAATATGTAATCATGTATGGTATGCTTTTAAAGTAATCTATGCATAAAGTAACTATGCTTTTAGTTAGCATAAAGTAACTATGCTTTTAAAGTAATCAGACTGGAATAAATTATCTTAATTGAGTTGGAGTATTTGAACATTTGGGTTAATTTTGTGTCTGTGGTGTTGCGAGAGTGAGATAAAACAATTTAAAATTCCATTAACGTGTTGTCATTGCTGCTATTACAATTTATTTCAGTTACTGTTGCTGTAAACGCTTTCAGTTTATATAACTGGTTGTTATATAATTTTATCATTCTTTCACAACATCTAAATTAATGAATACGTTTTACGCATGAATACGTTTTATTTGTTTTAATCCAGTACTTATCCAGTGGCAACTTTATGCAATGGCCTCAAGCCACCGGTCTTCACCAGTGCCTCAGTCAAAGAGCAATGATGTATTCTTTAAAAAGGAAGTGGATTCTAACAAACGCTTTCGACCAGTGCAGTCGCTGCCGGATGTATGTCCTAAGGAACCCACAGGTAACACCACTATCAAAAAAAACTTGGTACTTATGTTTACAGTATCAGTAACACTTTGTTTCCTGTGTATTGCAGTTAAATGGATGAGCAGGTGACGTAGGTGTTAGCTCCTTGCATTGTAGCTAACACCTAAACCAGTTTCTTAATACCTTATGTAGCACCAAGGAAGATTCCTTTTGTGTGAGTCCCTGGGATCAACCAGGAATTTTCCCAACCTCCCATGCAACTTCAGGAAGTTTTCACTTAAAATACAAAAAACCGTCCCCCAAATTCAAAAATAATAGTTACTGCTTTGCATTACAGTTTTTCTTTAGCCCTGTAGGCATTTGAGGATGCTTAAGTTTCTTATATAAACCCAAACTAGCTCTTCATCACTAAAAAGGTGGTACCATAGAGTATTTGAGAAAGGGTAGGAATAGATAATTTAAATCTATAATTATGCCTGACTTGCTAAACTATGGGTAGTATCCAATGGGGACCTTACACAGGCACCACCAGCAGTGGCATATACAGATGGCCCCACCAACAGTGGTGTGAGCTCAGGCCCTACCATGGGTGGGTGTGATATTGCACATCCCGGGGCAATTGCCGAAACAAGCCAAGAAACTGCTGTAATGCTAAATCAGTTATGCCCCCACAATGCACAACCAAATACTAGTTTCAGAGAAATTAGTATCACTAAACTAGTGATCCTCAGATAAACCACACACGCAAAAGCAAACCAGGTAACACACGTATAAATGCAGCATACACAAAACAGCCCCCTCACTTCTTACTACCCTCTCAAGTCCCTAGGACACTCCCTACCACCCCAGTGGACTTTTTTCTGGGTTGCTGGGCATGCATCAAAATGAAGTGCTAGGTTGCAGTCACTAATTTTTATTTCCTAAGATTGCCTCTGGGGTTCATCTGTGGTCCAGAGAACTTCTTGGAAATAAAGTAAGACTGGAGACTATCACTTTGCTTTGCAGCATGCCAGCCTCTTAGGTGTGGTGTGTGGTTTTTTTTTTTAATAAAGTATAATAATCTTAAAAAACTTAAAATCAGGATGGTCAGAGAGTGGCAGGTGCTACGTGAAGTGTCTGAAGGCACCATGTTGGACACTCCAGGGTCAGATCCTGAGAAACAGTCAGAGGGCGTTGAAGATAAATGGAATACATCTTCATCTGTGGGATCAACATTCTGCTAGATTCACTATTCCTGTTGACAAAAGCCCAGAACTGTTATTTTTAATGAGTCAGGTGACTGTATAGTACACTTAGGATGGAATCCTATTTTTGTGTAGGAGTCCTCTGAGGTTGGAGTGCTCTGGTATTTCCAAAGTCTCACTAGAGTTCTTCTAGCAGGGTTGAAGTGATGTCACGATCTGGGGCATGGGCGGCAGGGTCCTTAGTCAGGAACGCCAGGGCTGGGACGGACAGAGACGGAACCGGCTTGGGCGGTTGGAATACTGGTGAAGCAAGTTGGGAGTGAGGCACAGATTTCAGGTGGCAGAGTCCAACAGAGGGCCAGAGGCAGGAGTCAAATCCAGGAAACAGGCACAAGGTTAGACACAGGTTCAGAATCCAAGCAGGGGCTAGAGGCAGAAGAGAAGTCCAATCAACAAGCAGGCAAGGTCCAGGCAGGGATCATGGCAAGAGGCAGAGTCCAAACAAGGGTCAGAGGCAAAAGTCAATAATCAAAAGCAAAACAAGGTTCAGGCATGTACCAGGTAGCAAAGGGGGCAGAGGTGTGGTCAAGAAGAGCAAGAGGTCCAGCGAGACAAGATCTGTGATAGTAAATGGTCAGGAACTGGCTGTAGCTAGCGTGAGAGACCATGTTGCTATGGCAAAGGCTGAAGGTGAAATGCAGCCTTTCCTAGCAGCTCCCAGCTGTTCTGTATGAGCCCACCTGGGAGTGCCTGCTGGTCTGGGCCTGAACCCTGTAAGGCTTTACCATCTAGGGCTCGCATCCTGCAAAGCCCTGTGCCTGGTTATATGGAAAGCTGCCGCCAGATGGTGCTGCAGGACAGGACAGGTCCTGACAAGTGAGGAGGGAGTGGCTTTTGCCATTAGTCCTTGATCCTCTTGGGAACAATGGAAGGGAAATCATGTAGACCAGCTCCTTCAGGTCCAGAGCCTTCCCTGCTCTGCCCACACCAGGCCCCTATTCTCCCCCGTTTCCTCCTCCGATGTCAGAAAGGGAAATGGATCCTTCTGCAGAGACAGTGGGCATGTCTACACCATCTATCCCGGGGTCAGCTCGAGGTCGTCCCTGTGCGTCCAAATGAGGCACGGAATCCTGGGATCAACCGGGGACGACCACTCACTTTCCCCAGGATAACTGCAACCACGTTTTTCCTGTGGCCCCAGGAGAGACCCCGAAGACCACAGGTGGTGTGGCACGACCTCGCGGATCTCCCTCCTCCCCATGAGTAGAGAGCCTCAGCAAATGGACACGGAGCTGGGGCGGGCTCTGTGCCCATTGGGGGGGCAGCAGTTTCACCATCCCCGGGATGGCTGTCGGCGCTTTTCAGTGTTGAGTTTTTCTTTTTTCTTCTTGTTTTTACTCACTTTTTTCACAGGATCAGGGCTGTGCAATTGCACGAGTGGCTCCTGCTTCAAAACACACACATACACACGCCTCCTGACTTCTGGGACATTGCACTAGCATATGCACGCTGGGGGACGATCCTGGAAGTGGAAAAGCCCGGGATCCTTCCCCCCCCCCCCCCAGTCCCAGAAAGTCACGAGGTGAAGATGAGCCCAGTGAGGAAGTTCTGTTCCAGGGACCATAGGATTGCCCTGTTAATTTCTCTGTGGAAGTTAAACTGGCCCCTTCTTCATTCATTTTTAGGTTGGCTGTTAAAATATTCTTTTGTTACACATGGCTTTTTAGTATTTAAAATGTATTTGTTTTTAAGATTTTGTCCTGCTCTGAATTCTTCTGTTTGGTGATTTAAAGCTTTTAAATTGATTTAAAGTTGTAATTGTAAGTTGCTCGGACAGCTCTATCTGGGGCAAAAGAGGACTCATACATTTATAAATAAATAAATTCCTCAAAAGGAGGTAATGCATACATCTTGTCACTTTGGATTTGTTTTAATGGTGAATAATGAAATGGTGAACAATCAGCATTTTTTAGGGAACTTGACATTATTTTCTCCAGGAGTTAACTTGGGAATAAAATAAGAACACTCTGCTGAAATGGAAACATTGGCAGTACTTTGTCTCAAAAAGCAAAAGTACTAAATTGGCTGAAACAGGGAGGGGGAATAAGATGCCTTGATCTTACTTTACCCTTGTGGGATGGGAGTGGCTGAAGCATTGCTCCTTCCCGTGCTGCTGGAGCATCATGGGAAGCTAATCTTCTAGAAAGTGTGCTAATAACTGGTGTGAGAGGGTGCCAGGAAATTCATAGCGTCGTGTATGTATGTTAAAGACGTATGCATCAGAGACTAACAATGGCCACAGCTAGACCTAAGGTTTATCTTGGGATCATCCAGGGTTCGCCCCTGCCTGAGCACTGGATCCCCTGTATGGCCACAGCTAGACCTAAGCTTTATCCTGGGATCATCCAGGGTTTGCCCCTGCCTGAGCGCTGGATCCCCTGTGCGTCACCTAGATGAACAGGTTTGACCCCTGGACGATCCAGGGATAAACCTTAGGTCTAGCTATGGCCAATATCACAGAATTGATATTGTTGTCACTTCATAACTAATGAACTCCTGAATTCCCATCCCATTCCCAACTGCTGGTGAGGTTTTTTTCCTGCCTCATAAAACATGACCACTCAAAAAAATCCAGCGCTTTAAAAGTGCAGACCTGTTTCTGACAGAGCAGAGCACTTTGAAAGTGTGAGGGAAAGCTGATTTTTTTTAAAAAAAAATCATTTTAGTGCAATGTTTTATAGCAAAATATTTAAAAAATTGTTTCAGAATCATGCAGTTCATGAAACAATGCATTCTACTCCATTTTTCCCCATCCCTAAGTTTACCCTTATTCTCTTCTGTTTTGACTTTAAGTAGTCTGTTGGTTTCCTGGAGTATACTAAACTATAGGCATAAACAGCAAATTAAATTATGATGATTGCAACAAAGATTGTAATTTGTGCTGTTTACTGTTTTGAGAATTCACAAAATCTGTCTACCTCTGATACACCTGAAATCTCTGATATTTGAAATGATTTTCTACATGGGGAATTGGTATCTGCTACTTCAATCCCAGCATTGAAGTGTTCAGGGTTTTCTGTTCTTCCCTGAGAATCAAAAGCAATATAAGTAATGATTGAGAACAAAAATAATATGTCCATTTGGGCTTGTTTCAAAAATGGCTTTGGTGATACAAATAAAGAAAGGCACATATCAAACCAATGGCACATATTCCTACACAGTACGTTCTTTAGTTATTTGTATGGTTTAAATCTATAATCTAATTTAAGAATTACCTTCTCATTACTAGAGAAGTGCATGCCTTTTTAGGGTTAATTATATTTATTGGTAATTTTTGTTTTGCAGGTGATCCTAATAGTTTATGTGATAGCCCGTCTTTAGTTGCTGATCAACATAGATGGACAATCTATCATTCCAAAGTAAATCTCCCAGCAGCACTAAATGATCCTCGGTTAACAAAAAGGGAATCTGATTTCTTTACAAAAACATGGGGACAGGATTTTGTGGACATAGAAATTGTGCCTTCACTCTACCTCCCACAGATCAACAAGGAACATTTTGCAGCATACCAACAGGAAATTGTTCAGGTAAAAGAATGTATTGCAGATTGTCCTTTAGAGGTTGCGATGACTGAAGTGCTTTAATATCTATTAACATGTCATATCACCGTGGATAAAAGCCTGATGGCTTAATGTTTAAAATCTGATTTCTTTAATTTCAGCTATAATATAAAAGGACATCTGAATTTGTTTTTATTAAACATGGTAAAATTGTCACTTAAATGTTCTTAAAACTGAATCACAGTCATCTATCAAAGATTGCAATCAAAGTATGCTATTCTTGTGAAAAAGAGAACCATGCAGGAAAAGACCAACTTCTGAAGTTAAGCATTATAAATGTCACAAGAAGCCATGTGTTTTATTACTGTAGTCTTCCTCCTAGACTAGTAAGCCATCACAAATGCTAGGATCTAGGATATGGGTTCATTGAGATACAAGATGTGTTCCTGTATCTCACTGAATCCATATGTTAGACCAGTTCTTCGTCCCAGGGACGGGATCCAATCAGCCCCTAAGCACAACTCCACACTTCAGCGACAGAGGGTTCAAAAGCGCTTTATTGATTATAATCAAGGTCTGGTCTCTTCAAGGCGAGCAGTCAGACGAAGAAGCAAGGATTTCGGTAAAGCATTTGTAGCCTGCAAAGGGCAGAGCCTAGTAACAGTATGAACCAATCAGAACGTAACACTGGGTCATAACGGTCTTTCTAATCTTTACTAAACAACCCCTTTGCTCCACTGTAAATTAACCTTCGTGTCGGAGCCAGAGGCTCTTGTTTTTGTTAGATAAGACAGACACAAGGAGACACCCTTGGGTACGTGGCGCTTTGCTTGCTGCATAATGGCTGCTTCATAGTTTCCTTTTTAAAATGGAGTCACTTATGCTAACACATATGGATAAACTTGTCTTGCTGTTTTATGGTGTCCCGAGTAGAAGGAGGTTTGGAATGTTTTCAGTTTTGAAATTATTAGTAGTTATGATGCTTCCAATTAATTTTCTGTCTCATGGAGAAATATGTTTTTCTCAGTAACTACTGTCCCTTATTAGAAAATTCTGGACGCTTGTTATATGCATATGTGCACTGCATGGTCAGACATTTTGGATGATGTTATGTTAAGAGTTCAGGCATAACAATGCTATCTTAAACCATGGTTTATTAAACGTAACGAGCATCATACACAAACATGCACACTTGCCTCTCCTTTTGTATGCTGGTTTCAGTGCTTCAGTTATGGCTTGCTTTAATACTAGTTTCCCAATATGTCTGAAATGGGAAAGTGAGGTTTAATCTTGACCTCCCACAGCCCTGTGAACTATTGATCAATGAACTGTGAAGGACAATGTAGCCATGTGTTTGTATCTCCCATGGTTAGTGATAAGAAGAGCATTGATGGAAGGAGAAGTCATGTTTGTGGATTGTGGGAGGAGAAATGCAATACAAACTGTTCAATTTCATCTTTTGGATTGTTTATATAAGTTGCTTTGAATGTTCTGAACATTGAGCATTCCTTCAGAAAATACTATGGCCTTAGCTAGACCTAAGGTTTATCCCGGGATCATCCCTCTTCATGTAAATGACACACAGGATATCCCGGGAGCAGGCAGGGATGACCCCGGGATAAACCTTAGGTCTAGCTAAGGCCAATGTTTCATGTTAAGCCTGAAATGGCTTACAGTTAATGGAAATTTTTACACTCATGGTTGACTTAGATGTGCCAGTGCACACTCACGCACATACACATATACTCACACAGAGTATATTGGCACAAAAGAAGAATTCTGTATATTGCAAGAAGAAACATGAACTGTTTGTTTTAAAAAGCCTAATCACTATTTTTAACTAATATGATGAAAGAAGAAAGACTAATTTATCCTGAAATTACTTGCTAAACTTTATGAGGAAACTTTAGAGGCTGACAGTGCAATCCTTTGCATGTATCTATTGAGTTCAGTAGTCCTTACTCCTAAGTAAGTGTGTATTACATACACACTTATTTTTTAAAAAATGCTGTATTTCATTAATAAAATTATAGTTGTGAGTTATACGTACCATACCACCGTTTGATTCTATATTTCACTCTGTCTGAGTAATTTTGCAAAAGTATAAATTTGCATAGGAAACTTAAACAAAATATTATAAAAATGCTCATGTTTCAAAACCAAAATTTTCTTCACCTGCCATCTTTTTTAGAGAGAGAAGATTCATGAGAAATGCAAGACTATATGTCCTCCTAAAGATACTTTTGACAGGACACTGTTACATACTCATGGTAGGATTCTGTTTTTCTTCTGTTTTTTTAGTCGTTCTCTTTAGTATGGCTTGTACATTTACAGTAATCTTTAATTTACCAAAAGCCCTGCTGGTGTCTTAATGACTGTGGGCACTGAAAAATCCAGACATATTCCACTATTTTCAAACTATTTTTTATGAACCGAATAGGACTTATTTGGAGCTAAAATATTCAGGTAGAGAGGTATTTATTATTTCTTTTATTTGTACCCCATCTTTCTACCAAAAATGGCACTTAAGGGGGTAATCACTATCCTGGTGAATTCTGTTTCGTCATTCTCGTTCCTAGTCGAAAGCTTCTCGTTTTAACTGTCCTTCATTTTAAAATTAGCTGGTGCGCCCTGAACGTATTCCATTACTTCCAGCCATCAATCATTCATCACTTGTGGGAGTTGCTGCAGCCATGCTAAGGAAATTGTAGGGATAGTTAGTACTCCATTCTGCTTATTATCCATTTCAGAAGAGACTTCAAAGTGATGCAACACCCCAATACTAAAAAAAAGATAGGAAACGTTTACAAGACTACAATAAAGAGTCTAGCCCTATACTTACCACCTTGGTAAATGACTGTTGAACAAAACTTAGCCACGTCTCCTGTACAATTCCAATCTCAGAACCACCTCCAACCACAAAAAAAATCTCTTTGTTCCTCATGCCTTTTCTCCAAGAGTCCTGTTACTCACATCGGCCTGTACTTTATTAGTCATCAGCTCACCCAAGTTGACTCAGTTTTTGTATGCCTAATATAAAGACACCCCCCCCCCCCATTTTGCCTCCTAAGGCCTGTTCTTACACTACCTTGGTAGTATGTAAACCAGTGCACTACATCTCCTCCCTGGCCTGGTCAAGTAACATCAGAAGCTTTGGACTACAGGAGAAAGTCCATGGCCTTAGCTAGACCTAGCTGTTAGTCCGCGACAGAGGGGTGAAGATCTCGTGATGGTTTTATCGCGAGATCCCCCCTCTGTTTACACATGGCGCATGACGACCTCGGAGGCAGAGGTGTCACGCCCGCCATTTTTTAATTTTTAAAGGGACAGCAGCGCACGAACGCTTGTGCACAAAAGGAAGGTGGTTTTTTTTTAAAAAAAACTTTCCCCGCTCCCCCCACCCCCGTTGGGTGCAGTGCTCCTGAGAGACAAACCGCGGCACCCGGCCACATGTTCTATGGTCTCGGGCTCAGCCCGAGACTGAAAAACCAGGCCTAAAGGGGAGGGTGAGATCCTGGGACAAGGGAGGGATCATGTGAACGCACAGGGACGATCCCGAGAATCATCCCGGGATTTTGCCCCACCTAGCTATGGCCCATGTTACCGTGGCCAACCTTGCTACATGTTTGAAAAAGCAACATTGGCATGGGGAGTTGCCCTGCAGTGAAGATAGTCCTGTTTCATCAGGCTTTTAATGTTCAGTGTTTTGCCACTCTTTAATTTTAATGCGCTAGTGAATTATAGTGTATGGGTTTTGTTATTCTGTTCTTTGAATTTTATGTGAAGTTTTAATGTTTTTATTGTACCTCACCCAAAGCACCTGCTAAGCAGGGGGTGTTATTTTATAAATCAAATAAATAAATAAAACCATCCTGCCACGGGGGCTGGGACTTCTATTGTTATCTACGTCAGTCATACTTCGCATGATAGAAAATACATATGTGGTATTGAAATACATAGTGACAGTAAAAGTGAAGGTGCCACAAAAGCCTTAGTGAACTCTCTTGAAATAGATTGTCAGCACGTCCTGCACAGTTCTATGGGTTACTAAAATATATTACTGTGTCAACAGTTTTTTCTTAAATGTAAACAATGTAAGGGAAATACATGCTATTTTATTATTTATTTATTTATTTCTTATCCGACTCTCCCTCTGGATCAAGGCGGGGAACAACATTAAAGACAATATAATTAATTTTAATTTTTTTAAGTATTCCAATTATTTTTTTTACATAATATAACATTTTAATCACATGAAGTTTCAATATATTTCTTCTAATAAATTAGGTCAAATAATTGTGGTGTGTCAGAACAAAAAGTTAACGTGCTATACTTTTCTTTTTCGTTTTCTATATACTAGTAAAATAAACATGCTAATTTAGATCTCTCCAGGGCATCAGAAAATTTTCCAATGCAAACTGCAAATTTCCCTAATTTTCTGGCAAACCCACATGACTGGTGTGTGCATGTGTGCTCATATGTGTAGATTTTGTTTTGCCCCCTAGATCTTTCTTTCATTAAAATTGAATTGAACGCAGAGTAAAACTTTCCATTTCCAACTTCCTCCAGTGATTGGAGAGTGGGGGAGACGAATAACTGGTCTACCCTCTTCTCAGTGACTTCTTAAGTCTATAAGTGAGGATGTTTGCCAAAATCAGAATGTTTTCTTCCCTCTAAAACTTTAGAGGGATTTTTCTCCAATGTGGTATGTTCAATCTTTAACAAAATCCAGAAATATTGTAACAATCAATAAGAGTCATCATAATATAGCAGGGCAGTCTCCAATTCGACAAGAACGCCAATGTAAATTATATTGCGCTACCATAAGGGACTTCTAGCACAATACCAATAACATTCGCTGGCATGACAGGTTTGCTGTGGAATTCCATCACAGTAGCTAATGCTATTGGCATTGCACTAGAGTTCCCTTATGAGCATTTCGTTATTTCATTAATGCTCGTATTGACTTGGAATCAGACAACACACTAAGCCATGGTTACTGTGCTAACCATTTTGCAGCAAATGCTAAGTGAGCATGTTTAAACCATGGTTATGTAGCCACCATGGTCAGGAATAGTTCACACAACATGCCAAGTCATGGTTCACACAACATGTTAATCCATAATGTTTAGTTCAAAATGCTTAACCACCTTGGCTTAATGTGTCATCTGAACAGGGCCTGTGAAATGTAAAAATCAATGACTGGGTGGAATTTCCTATGGAAGTATGCAATATAAATCTAACTTTGCTATGGCATTTCATTTTCATTTTATTTCATTTTTAGATAAATCCAGGACAGATTTGGAGCAAGTACCTAAGGTATGGATGTAGTATTCCAAAGGCAACAATTTGGAGAAAACTATCGCTCTTATTATTTGCATATTAGTTTATTCTGTATGTATGTATAGGGAGACATATTTTAATAGCTTAGCTTAGCTTCATATAGGATTTGGATAATTAGCCCAAGGCCCCCAAATGGCAGAAATAGGAATTGTTCCTGAACATACTCTTGTGTTTACTTTCCAGTCTTTCCTTATCCAAGTAGCTTTTTCCTAATATTGGTCTGAGCCTATACTGCACTATACTGCACTGTCCTCTTTGTCCGTTCATATTGTCAGATGCCTGTTTTCTGATGACAAGTGTTCAGCACTTGACATTTGAAATATGCATGTCACTTCAAAATATGGGCATAAACACTTACAGAAAAAGTGGTTTAGAGAGAAGTGAATGTAAAAACTTACCATTTTGTTACAGCTTACCTCTCTCCAAATGATCTGTTGCATGGTTATGAAACAGTAGGGGATGCAGAGCAAAATAGCAGCCTCCAAAACTATTTTGAATTGCAGTCTGGACTGGAGACAGAAGGAGGGATTAGATGAAAGTTGAAAAGGACTCAAATGCATCAGAACCACTTTGAGTGCCCCAAGCCACCTTGAGTGCCATCTTTGATGGAAAGGCAGGGTATACATTTAATAAATTATTTAACTGATTAATGAAAATGCCAGTAGAAGCAGGTAATCCCCATAAGAACAAGGTATTTCTAATAAAAAAATAAGACAAATGTAAGAGGCATTGTTGAGATAATTTTTCTGTTATTATGTTGGCACAAAGGGGAAAAGATTAGTTTCTGAGGGTTGGGAAATATTCCATAGAAAAGGATTTCAAAAGCAACTAGGTGCCAGATTTGCGTATTAATATACATTTATTGAGTAGGAAATAGATGACTTTGTCCTACCGGAATCAGCACACCAGCTAGTACTGTTGACATTACACTAGAGTAGTTTAAGTTGGAAAAACATAATTTACATTAGCAGTTGCGCCCTGTTGAATACTGTCCAGAATAATTTAGTGACTGTGTAGAATAAGAAACAAAATGGGGGGGGGGGGATAACTATATGGATATACAAAATTAATGTTTCATTCTGATGGACTACAATCATTGTGTAGGACTTCAGTTTTTTTCTGGCCACCTGCTATAACTGGAACACAAGCAATCATTGGTGGCAAAAGTCAATGCCTAAGACCACCAATGACTTGGTGTAGGAACTATGGGAGTATCCCTTGCATGTGATTTGTCTGTCTGCTCTGATACTTTGCTTTATTTGAGGGTTTGTTTGTAAATTTAGGCTGATCCTAGTGTTCTAGGATTAAAGCCAGAGAAGAGCTCTTCAGTGAATTGCTCATATTTATAGAAACATTATTTTAGAAGTCATTAAAAGATATAATTTATTATTATTATTATTTTTTAAAAAATGTTAATTTCATTGTTTCACATACAGTTTGTTTTTGTTATTGGCATAAATAGCAAACTTGTTGATGAATAACATATTTTTGTTCTATTAATGTTTTTTAAAATACTTAGCTATTATTTGACCAGTAATTATCTAGTCATTTGAACAAATACTGTTTGACTGATCAAATGCCCAACATTAGATCTAAAGCATTACATATTGGCACCTATATGGAGGACCTCAGCATTTTAGACTGTGTACCTGTTTATATAAAGTCAGTACTGTTCTGAATCATGTTTAAAAGTTGACAAAATACCCAAAGGGTGTAAATGGATTGGACAAATCTGCACTTATACAGGTAAATGGGGGAGCCTTAGTGATGTATGGGAGTGAGATGTAATTGTTGTTTATTTTCTTAGATTTTTATGAAACCAGATTTTGCCTTGGAAGATCCCATAACATTTAATGCAGTTTTACCTTGGTCTCATTTTAATACTGCTGGAGGAAAAGGAAGTCGAGATGCAGCTTCCTCAAAGTTGCTTCAGGAAAAGGTAAATAACCAGCATGTTTTCATCGTAAATATTCAGTAAATGTAGGTTGCTTTGTTAAGGTACCACGTTGAAGAACAAATTAAGATGTTGCATGTCGCCACCTCCATTTTCCTTAGTTTGCACAGCTATAAACATTGGGTTGTATCCAGTGCTGTCCTTTGGTTCATGGAAAGCTCTTTAATCCCGCAGAGGCTTTCCTGAATGTAAGTGGGAGTGAGGGGATTTTTTCTTTAGCTGCTCCCCCCACCACCCGCGAAAATCTGTTCCAGGGCTGATCCTCTGGAACAGTGTGGGCAGTGACATGGGGGATTCAGGAAAAACAGTGAGATTGTGAAAATCACTTTGGTTCTGGATCAAAGAGCCTTCCAAGAATGGAAGGACAGCACTGGATAAAAACTATTATTTTATAGATATGTATACAAGGCATGGGGATGAAACAAGATTGGTTACATGCAGAATATCCACGCAGTGCAGAGGGGAGTTCCTGCACAACCGTTGTGTTGCGTGTTGTGTGGCAGGCTCCATGGAGTTCTTCGTTGCATTGAGTTGACTTTTCCCACTGGATACAGAGTTCCCTGGCAAGAGCGGCAAAAGGAGCGAATGCCACTCTAGTAGAGCTGCTGGGATTGGGTTGCGGTTTTGGTTTTGCAGCAGTGGCTGAGGGGATACCATCGGGAGGACCGGGGGAGGACAGAGGGTGGAGGAATTGTCAATCAAACATCATGATGAATTTGACTCAACTCCATGGTAGCCCAAAGTCACACAACGGTGGAGTTAGAACATGTTGTGTAGGGAGTACCCCTAAAAACTCAACCATTGAGTGGAGTTTTCACACTGTGTTGACTAATGTGCTGTCTGAACTAAGCCCAAAACTAATTCTTTGCTCAGAAAAATTTATATTAGCACACACATTTGCCTGATATGTAGTTCTTGCTCAGCTCTCTCAGAATAAAAGATTTAGATATTCCAGAACTGTGTTTACTTCAATGATGGCTGAGCCTGCTGTGGATCTTCAGTCACCCTGTTTAGGACAGATGCACAAACTTTTAATTTAACTTACTGCATTTCTATCCTGCCTTCCTTTCAAGGAGCTCAGGATAATACACACAGTTGTTGCCCCTCCCATTTTATCTTCACAAATGCCCTGCGCGATACATTAGTCTGAAAAATAATGACTGCCCCGAAGTCACTCAGGCCATAGCTAAATCTAAGGTTTATCCCTGGATCGTCCAGGGGTCAAACCTGTTCATCTAGGTGACACACAGGGGATCCAGTGCTCAGGCAGGGGCGAACCCTGGATGATCCCAGGATAAACTTTAGGTCTAGCTGTGGCCTCAATCACCTTAATGGCTGAGTGTGAATTTGAACCTGGGTCTCCCCAATCCTAAACTACACTGGCTTTCAGAGTTAATTTGGCCACCTGGTTCTGCCTTTTCCAAACAGGTCAATTGTGCAGACTGCTGATGGGATAGATTTGTGAATCATGAAACCATTCCCTTCCCCCAATAAAATAAGGATTTTTTTTAAGGCTTGGTGTTCTTTCTTTTCTTAAAAGGTCACCAAATAGACACCTTTAACATGTCAGGCACTTAAAAAAATGATAAAAAATAAATTTAAAATCTTAACCCTGCTTGAAGCAAGGGATGGGACAAAACTGCACAATGATGTTGAAGCAGGTATATCTGCTTCTCTACTGACAAAGATGTGGGAAAACAACATTCACTGAACACCAGAATAATAAATTCCTCAGCTTTTGGAAGGAAATAGTGACTGTTTTCGCACAACCAAAATAGTCCACCATGGTTTAAGCCACGGTGGGTTGTAGTGCGTGCTGGGCGGGATTCGCATTTTCAACACTCCACCATAGCTGGTGTTGTGTGAACCCAGGGACCGTGGTTATATGAGGATTAAATAATCCCCATGTAACTCGAGGCCTCTGGGTTGCATAACACAAGCTGTGGTGGGTAGTTGAATATATAAATCCCACCCGGCACGCACCGTGTGCTGCACTGTTACACAACCCTTGCATAACTCAGGGCCCCCAGGTCACAGGACACAACAAGCTGCAGCTGGGCATTGAATATTCAGAAAGGCTGCATGCATGCGCCACGCACCCACGGTCACGGTGAGCTGTTTGACCATGCGAACCAGCTCAATCTGTCTCAGTCAAGAAATACAGGTGAGAGGGAGAGAGATCTTCTTATATCAGGAGACCAGAAGGTGCACCAGTGGAAGTATTCCACATTACTGTTGTAGAATACAAATAAAAACTCAGACCAGTTGAAAGAGTAAAAGTGGGTATTCATTACCCAAATGGTAATGTATTGGCAAAATTCCGATTATGAGTGTCTATGAGTCCTTCATGGGAGACAATTCTGTAGTGTCCCAGTCTTTATTGAACCTAAGTCTGATAGAATCAAATCTGCAAAAGAGTTCCAGCTCAGTAGATTCATCCTGGAGTCTTGTCTTGAAACTTTTTCTTCCTTGAAGAATGGCAACGTTGAAAACTGCTTTTGAACATCCAAGGAGATTGTTTGTTGTTTTAATCAAGATAATCGTTTCCTCAAAATCCATTGTTAATTATATATGGGTGAGTGTGTTTTGGTGGAGTATAAAATGTAAAGGCAATATGCACATTTTACTTCTATCAAATGTTTAGCATTGTGGAACTGATAATGGTAGATAACACCAGATCTTACAAAAT
This sequence comes from Elgaria multicarinata webbii, assembly GCF_023053635.1. Lineage (NCBI taxonomy): Eukaryota > Metazoa > Chordata > Lepidosauria > Squamata > Anguidae > Elgaria > Elgaria multicarinata. The sequence goes on along the minus strand of NC_086172.1, from coordinate 8,572,214 downwards.
TAATTTCTCTTTTTTTCTCTTTAGCTGAGCCACTATCTGGATATTGTGGAAGTAAATATTGCTCATCAGATCTCTCTCCGCTCAGAAGCATTTTTTCATGCAATGACCTCCCAGCATGAACTGCAAGACTACCTCAGGAAAACCTCCCAAGCTGTTAAAATGCTTCGAGATAAAATAGGCCAGATTGATAAAGTCATGTGTGAAGGATCCCTTAAAGTTTTAAGACTATCATTGACTAAAAATAACTGTATAAAAGCATATAATAAACTGAAGTTGATGGCAACCGTGCACCAAACTCAGCCTACTGTACAACTATTGTTATCCACTTCTGAATTCGTTGGAGCATTAGACTTAATTGCAACGACACAGGAGGTGTTACAGCAGGAACTCCAGGGCATTCATAGTTTCCGGTAGGGCACACTTGTGATTCCATTTAAAATTCATAATTGCGACTAAAGTATTAATGGTATAACATATATCATTTCTTACAGTGTTCATTCTTCAGTTTTACGAATTAATTCCATTGTTCAATGTGGGGGATAAATCAGTGACTGCTGAGAGAGTAAGAAGGAGAAGCTTACTTTAATTAAACAAAATCCTTTACCATATCCTTGATGAGGGTGAATTCTAGAGCGTATAGTACATAGGTTGAAATTCTGGCTTCATTGTAATCAGTAGAGTTAAAGTAATAATGAAGCTTAACAATTAGCTAGTTCTTATAATACTTTATATGTGGACTGCAAGGTAATTTTTGTAATTAGTGATTCACCCATTTAGTCAAAATTAAAGGTAGATGCTTATGCAACAGCAAGTTACACACATATAAATTGTTGTCTTTTGCCACGTAAGAGGGATCTAAAGACTACGCTTCAGAATTCTGCAGAAAAGTGTTTTTGTGCAAATCTCAGAACTTACTAAAATTTTATAGAAGATACTAGGAGAGAACATAATGGCTTTTGAAAGGAGGATGGCTTCATAAAATATAAGAAGAGTGTTGTTTGATCAGTCTACTATTCTGTTTACAGCAGTGGTCATCCAGATGCTTCCAAGAAGCCCTCAAGCAGGGCGTGAAGACAACATTCACACCCTGCCCCTATCATTTGCCACTCTCAGCAACTGGTATTCAGAAAGAAACTGATACGGTCATACTTAATACCCACTGGTAGATCTAAGCTCAGTGAGTTTGGATGAAGTCACCTAAGACCCATCTGAAGTCAGCAGCTATTGCCATATCTTATGACAATGAATTCCATAATGCATTGTATGAAGGAATATTCGCCTTCTCATTTGCCCTGAATCTACTGCCAGGCAATATCATTGGGTGTTACCAAGCCCTAATATTATGGAAGAGGGAGAAAAAAATATCCCCACAGCATGCATTATTTAATAAACGTCTCATCTGCCCCACATTCATTTCCCCCCTAAACTAAAAAGCTCTTAACACTGTAGCCTTCCTTATAGCAGGGCATTATAGCTACTGCTTCTGCAATATCCTTTTTGAGATGGTTGAGTAGAACTACAGAGAGCTCCGGCTATTGGGCGGTATAGAAATGTAATAAATAAATAAATTCCAAATATGGCCAAATAATAAATCCGTATATGGGCATTACAATACTGTTAGTCTTATTATAAACCTCTTTTCTAATAAATCCAAGATGGAATTTGCCTTTTTCACTGCTGCTATTCTTTTGAGTTTAATTTTTCATTAAGATATCCAGCATGTCTCTTAAGATCTTTCCTGTGTATATGTGAAGCTGCAATTTCAGTGTATATGTGAAGCTGCAATTTGTGCCCCTGTCACTTTATATTGGACCTCATCTGCCATTTTCTTGCCCATTTGCCAGTTTGGAGATACTTTTGGAGCTCTTTGCATCCTCAGAATTTTGTGTTGTCCTGTCTTGACCCACCTCATTGCCCACCTCTATGACTGCACTTCTCATTTTTGAAGATGAATCCTTGTTGGCGGGGGCTCACTGCCCTCTACTGCAAGAAATGTAAATTTATTCCTCTCCTCTATTTGTGCCCCCCCCCTTTTTTTATCAGTTACGGATTCTGAAGGATAGAATTGCTGAAGAATTTAAATGATTCCAACTCAAAAAGCTCTGCATGAAAATGGACACTGGCAGACTTCAGTTCTGTCTTGTAAATTTAGTTATAAAAACCGTGCCTCTCTTTTACCTTAAGCCTCATACGGGACCTTTTAAATTCTTCCTGCTCTACTTAGGAGAGCTTTTCTTTGAAATTCAGACAATCCTCTGTGTTGAAGAAGGTTAACAAGCAGAGAAAAATCTGTCCTAGAGAATTGTTCCTCCTTTGATGGGAATTTCTAACTTCCATTAATGTCACAGTAGAATTCTCTTGGCTTCAAAGAAAGATGTAATGCATACATATTATATTTGACACTCACTTATATAATGTTAATTATTGCTGAGAAAGTACCAAAATGATAGTTACTTCCTTTGTATTTTCCTAATATTCGGCTGACGTATCACTAATACTCCCTTTCTTGATGATTTAACTTTCATTTCTCTTATTTTTTTCTTGAACAGGCATCTTGGATCACAACTCTGTGAATTAGAAAAACTCATAGATAAAATGATGATTGCAGAATTTTCTACCTATGCTCGCAGTGACTTAAATAGACCTCTGGAGGAAGAATGTCAAATTCTAGAAGAGGTACAGTGTTCACCATTTAATAGACTTTAGACAGTTGCCTTTTCAGGACAAAACTGGACGCAACTGCTATAAATCACAATGCCATTGACTTCTTTTCTGCACAAATGGAGCATAAATTCTCACAAGTGATACAAGGTTTAAATTTCAACTCTACTTTTACACGTTTTGATATTTTCCATTGTATTCTTAATTATTGAGGCTGCGGTGCTTGTGGGATTCATGCAGCCACCATTTTGATATGCGAGCCCTGTTCAGGGATTGTTGTGTCATTTCAATCCAGCGAGCGGGGATTATGCAAGGGTTAAACAAATTAGGTTTAAATAACCCATGCACAACTCCTGGTCTGTTTTAGGCCAAGCAAAGGGTATTTAACTATTACATAACCCATGCTTGCCAGGTTATCATGGCATGACAACCTCAAGCAGGAGTTGCACATCCAACCTGATGCCCATGCGCACCATGGCTCATCGTGCATTAAATAAGCTGCCGCGTGTCATCCAAACCCAGTCAATATCACATTGCAGGGACTAATATAATAAAACACAAAAATGTTAACATATTTTAAAAGACAGATCTTTAATTTTTTTTAAAAAGTCTAGGATCACAGGAAAGTTGTAGCCTGGTGCTGGGAAGATTGCAACATTGTAGTCATTACAGTATAATAATCCAAAATTTATAACACCAGGAAGTGGTACTAAATATTATGGGATGGATGAGTATTTTCTGTTTCAGTCCTGTGTTTTTCTTTATGACATGAAGCTCATATATACTAGAAGAACTTCTACTGTAGCCTCTTCATAACATTTCTAAATAATGTAGAGGAACTAAAATAAACTGATTCTGTTTTTCTTTCCAAACAGGCTGGCTCCAGTATTGGGGGATTCATAGCTGGGTACCATCTTAGTGGCTGTGGCCATTGCCATAGTTTTTCTCAAAATGCAGTGCCCTGGAGGTTCTGTCATTTTGTAGCATTATGGGTCAAGCACCTTTTTTTTTATCCACAATACTGTGGAATGATGAAACTGCTGGGGCATTGCATTTTAGGGGAAACTAAGATTGCCTGTAGTGGAGGCCCTTTCATATATTGCTAGTGGTGATAAACTCCAATAGGCGTTACTGTTGTTAGTGTGCACAAACAGCTCCCCTAATATATTGGGTAATAATGCCAGGCCTTGGTCCAAGTACAATACAGGGATGGAAAAGCCCTGACTTCTGTATACAACTTGCATAATTTATTCCTTTTGTATCAAGATATGGTTGATGAACCTTGTTTAGTTTTTGCGCACATCAGTGGATGTCAGTCAACTCTTCTTTCTCAGAGTATCTATACACATGATTCTTGTGGGAAATGTTCTCACTGTTTCAATAAGCACATGGTTTCTGCAGCATCTCATAACACCTGCCAGGCCAGAATCGAACCTCGATATTCATAATTGTGCAACTTACTGTTTAGTGTGTTGGGTTGTTTGTACTATTTGGGTTCTAATTTTCCTTTTAGGTTTTAATTATCATATGTTCTATTATTTGTTTTCCTTCTAAATAGGAAAGGCTTGTATCACTAGTGTTTGGACTCCTAAAACAAAGGAAGCTGAATTTTTTTGAAATATATGGTGATGAAATTATTACAACAGCAAAGAATATAATTAAGCAGGTAATCTATTTTTTTGAGGGATTTTTACTTACCATGCATATATTTAAATGATTCTTTAAGTTCATAATGGCTGGTTTGCATGATCATATCGGTTGATAACCATGTTAAGATGTGCGAACCTGGCATTCTGTGTTTTATAGGGTTAAAAAACTCGTAGTTTTAACAGTCACAACAACAACCCAGGAACAAGGAGTTCCTGGGTTGTTTCAGCTGAGTTGAAGTGGTGAGTGGGCAGGAGATTTGCTCCCATGCAGCCAAACCAATGCCTGGGCTGTTTAACCCAGGAAAAGGTATCACGTGTGAACCAGGTCATCTAATATGTCCTGGTGGCTTAATAGCTTTTCCTTCTCTATTTCAAGTTTTAAAGACACAGAGAAATCCATACATGGTTGTTTTATCATATTGCTCTGAATAATTTATTGATTGTTATTCTAAGAAATAAGCTAATTATATATTTAAAAATAGATTGAGGGGGGCACTTATACAAGCTGTAAATAACAGAGTACCTCTAAAATATGATATGAAATAGATTACTGTAAATAAACTGGGAATCAGAATGCCCAATATGTTTCTCTCAGAAATGAGGGATTTGGGGCAATTTACTAGAAAATTGTGTGTGACAATACCATTTGTCTTAAAGCCGTGATTTTGCCTGTACGAGGTTTTGCTTGTTATTGGGGATGATGTGAGCGTTCCCCTAACTTCTTCCAGGTTGCTTTCTGCAAATATCTTGAATGGGATCAATGGAACACTGGTGGCCTGCCCATGTGCAGTCAGAACAGCCTGTGTGATTCTGTGATTCTTGTACACAGTTAGCTAGCTAGCTTAGTAGCCTTTCTCTCAGTCCCACCACCATCAAGGCATGTCTGGTGAGAACACGGGAGAGGGCCTTCTCGGTGGCTGCTCCAGTGCTCTGGAACTCTCTTCCCAGGGAAGCCAGACTGGCTTCCTCCTTGATGTGCTTTCAGAGGCAGGCAAAAACTTCTTTGTTCTGGCAGGCCTTTGGCAAAAGATCTGGACACCTGTCTGTGCCAGGGACTTCTAAAATTGTAATTTTAAATGTATAAATATTTTAATATTGGAACATATTTAATATATTTTAATCTTTGTACATTTCTATTTATAGGTTTTCATTGTATATGTTTTAAATTTTGTAATGCCGCCTTGAGGCCCAGCATTGGGCAAAAGGCAGGAAATAATAGTAATACCATATTTCTTTGATTCTAAGACACACTTTTCCCCCCGTATAAACATCTCTAAAAACAGGGTGCGTCTTAGAATCGCGGGTGCGTTTGCTATTTCTTAGAATCAAAGCTTTCTTTCTGTTGGTGGTACTGAAATTAGTGTGCGTCTTACAATCGATGGCGTCTTACAATTGAAGAAATACAGTAGTAATAATAATAATAATAATAGGACAGCTTTTTAACTTGGATTTTTAATTTCCCTATTATCCTGCCTTTCCTCTTGCAAGGAACCCAAGGCGGCATTCATAATCCTCCGCTTCATGTAATCCTCATAACAACCCTGTGAGGTAGCTTAGGCTGAGAGTCAGTGACTGGCCCAAAGTCACCCAGTGAGCTTCATGGCCGAGCTAGGACTAGAATCCAGATCTCCCAAATCCCTGTCCAGCCCTCTTACCACTACACCATACTGGCTCACATGTCTTCGTTTGTCTTTGAGTTGGCTCTTCTTGGACAGTAGAGAGTAACCTTTGGCCTAGAAGCCAACTCTGGGTTTTCTTCCCATCTCCACCTTTGTCATTGCAAATATTCCTTGGTTGCTTTCCAGCCTTATTTTCATGGTGATGTGGTTAGCGTTAGCCTCATGGGCATGTGGGTTTCCCAGAGGGGGAGCCGTGATCATGGGAAGGGCATGGTAGCTTACTGAAGAGAACCAGAAAGTGATTGGGAGACCTCTAGACAGAGCTACTTTGCTATCTCTATGCCAAAAGTGTAGCCCATCAGAAAGTAGTGGAGCCCAGCACAGATTACTTAAACATTCACAGTACTTAGTGAATACTTTCCCAAGGCGCTCACTCCAAGGATGAAATAGCCACTGCTGAATGTGATACACATATGGAAGAGGGGTGTATCCTCATTTGCTAGGCTGTTTTTGCTTTTCTAAAGGAGGTGAACAGAAGCTGTTCCTCTGTTCTATTCCATTGTTGCCTGCTGAGCAAGGATTCGTATGTGAGGCAGCATATATGTCCATTGGTATAGTGTACTGCCCGTTTTAGAATTGATGGCAAGTCCCCTAGATTAGTTAAGGTTGCTCACCTTCCAACTGAGCACTCTACATTTATTTAATCTGCACTACAATGAACGAGTACCTGTGTTCAGGAGCTTTCCTATTATATAGCGTTCAGATTAGTCGCATGTCATTTTGTAATGTAAGTTTTAAAATGAAAATTCATAGTCCTCTTTCATATCGTTCATTTCTCTTTGTGTTTGTGGCTGTCTTTGCATGTAGACATTATAGTTGACAGAATCAGCTTTGGGGATTTTGCTACATGCATGTTGTCTTCTGCACTCTCTTGCTGTACATATGCCCTACTGCCCACACAATCATCCCCATGTTGAAGTTTTGACATTTTTGGTAGACAGAAAGGATTGCTCATTTTGTGCTTCTATAAGCCATTTGCTAATAGCTCTTTCAGTGTATATAGTTAAGGGTAGGGTTGCAAAAACCCACATATTCGTATCCAGATGTTCCTTAGCACAGCACATGCCTCAGGAGCAACTGCCCTTTACCTTTAAAGGAGTGTGCAGAATGGGAAAGAGGTGGCAGCGGCATCAACCATATTTTGTCAGGCTTTAAAGCCTAGCCACTAGAGATCAGGCCAGTGCCTCTGCAGACATGCCCCAAGAAGACATAGGAATTGATTCTGAGTCAGAAGGGGGGAATAGAAAGAGTTGTTGCAGTGTCAGGATTGCAAGGGAGTCAGTGAGAATATCGGTGTCAGAGAGGGTGAAGCCCAGATGCAGTCTAATCAGGCAGTCCCTTGAACCAGTGGGAATGCAGGCTCCTAATGAAGAGGCAGAGGGGGTGGGAATAAAACCCCCCTGGAGTTAGACAAAAAGGGAGGAACAGCGCAGGGTCATGAGCTGCTGCAAGAGACATGCAGCAAGGGAAGAGACTCCATGGAAAGACCCACCTTGAGGGCAGGACTTGGTAAGCGGCTCTGTCTGAGAAGGGGGTTTATAGTAGCAACTCTCATGCATAATGTTTTAACCCAAGTAGTTACTTGAAGCTTCCTCTATTATGCAAAGACTGCTAGAAAAGCTTGTTGTCAATTGTGGCATATGGATACTGACTATAGCATGAAGCAAGGCATGTTTGTGTGTAGTTTACATAATAAAAGTAATTGACTAGAAACACAGCTTGGCTACAAAAGAAGCCAGGGGGCTGGCACCTGACAGCCATGTATCTTCATGCAAGTCTCTGGTAGAATGAAACCAGATAATATATTTGCATCCAGGACCCTAGGCTACGTGCAGGTGGGGCTTCTGTAAAGTCAATTAGGGAGGGTCATGCTAATAAGATTTGCCATTCCCCAAGAGAACAAAGGAAGCAGGAATTCTCAGTTACTGGGAAATTCCTTTAGAGCAATTCAGAGTCACTTAAACCTGATTGAACAAATAGAAAGAACAGGGAAGAGCTAGCAATTGTTGTCCTAGCATAAGACAACCAGTACACATAGGCTGACTGTCTTTTTAGTTACACAAAATGGAGTTGTAAATTAGAAACTAGCAATGCCAAGGAGGAGATATAAATCATTGCCTAAAATCACCGCACCATGAACTAAACACACATCTAAAAGCCATTGGTATGATTTCAAATAATCAGTTCATTAGTAGGGTTTGATGGTACGCCCAAACGTTCTCAATCTGCCCCTCAAATTACTAGCCTTCTTAACATGTCACCATCTTAACATCCCAATATATTGCATCTAAAGTAACTTGATCTGTTGTTTTTTAAAATGCCTATAAATTGAACATTATTATTTTTTAAAAAATGAACTTAATCTCATATAGAGTATAATGAACTTCATATTTTGTGTGTATTAAAGACACTGGCTCAGTTCAGACAACGTGTTTCTCAATGGTGCTTTTAGAACTCCATGGTGGAGTTTTTATACCACCTTTGAGAAATGTGCTGTCTGGCAGGAAAAGTCCAACCCACTGTGGAGTTTTTTGGGAATACTCTCCACCCTGTATATTCACGCTGTGCAGAGGAGAGTTCTTGCACAACCATTGTGTGGCGGGCTCTGTGGAGTTTTCCGTTGTGTTGTCTTGACTTTTCTCACTACAGAGTTCCCTGGCAAGAGCAGCGAAAGGAGCGAGAGCCTCACTAGAAGACCTGCTGGGATTGGGTTTTTTGCAGCAATTGCTGATGGGATACCATTGGGTGGACCAGGGGAGAAGAGGGGGCAGAGGAACTGTCAATCAAACGTCGCAATGGGTTTTACTTAACTCTACGGGAGCCCACAGTCACACAATGGTGGTGTTAGAACATGTTGTGTGGGGAGGGCCTCCTAAAAACTCACCTGTTGAGTGGAGTTTTCACACTGTGTTGACTAACTTGTTGTCTGAACTGAGCCACTGTGTTTTGGAAACTAGAGGCAGGTTTGAGTTAACTTTTCCAGTGGCCTGGGCTCTTCAGTCCTCATAATAATTAGTAGGAGGAAAATATGTGTACATTTATATAATTTGTGTGGGGTCCAGTTTCCACTTTTCCTGGTGTAGATGTTTTAATTTATGTCAGTTCAAGAGATAAATAGCCCCAAGTAGTAGGATAAATAAAAAAATACCTAAATAATTAGGATTTGAAAGAATTAAATTTGGGGGAAAGCTAAGACATGTTTTCCTTATGTTTTGCAGTGTGTGGTTAATACCGTATCACAGATAGAAGAAATAGACACAGAAGTGGTTGTTAAGTAAGTATAAACCTAGAGCTGTGAGTTGATTTGGTAGGGAGTGAAATAGATTATTTTTATTTGCTGCTTTATCTGTGAATAATTAAGAACTGTCTGCTAATTGTGTCTGCATGTTCCCCCCTATTTAACAATTTATCGTTTAACATTCTGACAATTGCGATATCTAGGGTTATACATATTCAGATGCTAGTATGGTAGAAAAGTGGATGTGGGTGAGGGGATCCCTGCATTTTTATTTTTATTTTTTTAAATTGTGCTTAAGGTCTCAATTCTGTGTCTTATATCCAAGAAATTCCATTGGCCTAATTCGGGCATAATGTTAAACTATGACCCAGTTCACATGTCGCAGGAGCAAATCATGGCTTATTTAATCCAGCACTCATGGGGATGTGAGTCACCTGCAAACAACTTCCAGTTTCCATAAACAGCCTCCAAACAACTGGATTGGAGATTGTGAATGTGACATGCAGACCTGGACCTTGGTTCATTGTTGGCTTAACTGCTGGGTTGTTTAGCCTCTAAACAACTCAACAGTCCAAGTTCACACGTCACACTCACAATAGTTGATCAGAGATTATTTACAGATAATTGAAGCAGTTCATGTGTGGCATGCATCCTGGCAAATTTTCCACTGTGACGTGTGAACTGGTCTTATAGCGTACTTATGTATTTGTTTATTAAATACATGCCCCATAGCCGAAGCTCTCTGGATGGTTTACAGAAGTTAAAAACAGTGAACATTAAAAAGTATACAAAATTTAAAACCATCAAAAACATAAAAACAACAGTATAAAAACAACAGCTTAGTGTTGCGAGAATGAGGTACAGCAAGCCTTGGATTTAAATGCTTTCCCTCTTCCTCTAGTAAGCTGATCAGAAACTTCCAATTCTGTTTTAGGTTAACTGTTGTTTAGTGTGTCTTCTAAACTGGGCCTGTTCAGACAACATTCTAAGCCATGGTTAGGCCGCTAACCCTTTTGCATCAAATGGTTAGTGAGCGTGTTTAAACAATGTTTATGTAGCCACTTTGGTTAGTAATGGTTCACACAAGACATTAAGTCATGATTCACATGACACGCTAAGGCATAATGTTTAGCTCAAAATGCTTAACCACTGTGATTAATCATACTCTTAGCTATGGTTAGTGGAAACAAGCTGGCTTTGTAAACCATGGTTTGAAATTGTCCTGCTTTCACTAAACATAGTTAAGACTAACCATGGTTTGTTACGTTCAGAAAGTACAGCAAACTGCAGTTAATGTATAGTGGAAGCAGAAGCTTCCAAACTCTTCTTTGCAGGAAATGGCTGGAACGTTAGGTCCATTCTTTTAAACCTAAATTAGTGATATGTCTGAACCAGCCACCGGAATGAATGGGAATGAATTCATGGAAAGTGGAATTCTGTGTTATTTTTTCGGAGTCTGAAAACCTCATTGCAAAGCCTCTTAGTTATTAAATATTCTTTGTAAAGCAAAGAATATTTAATAAGAATTAGCAAAGGCTGGTGATGATATTCTAGATGCACATTTCAGTCTGCTGCAGTTGATCTCAGTGTGGTAGGAAAAGAAAAAGCTGCTGCTGTTTCCAATTTGCAGCTAAGAGGCAATTCATTTTTGAAAGTGAGCTCCAGTCAGTTAATTTGGAAAACCCAAAGGATTTGTAAAGAGGACTTTTGGGCTATAATTCTGTTGAAAGGCTAATTGATTATTAATATGTTTACTACTTAGGATTCTGTTTTATTTGTTTTGTTCAGAGCTGGATTTAAACACTTTTTGTCTCAGAATAGCTACTGATTTATAATTACAGAAGTGTGTTTTGATAGTTCCTGAAAACGGGTTTAATCTTACAAATTTTTCTTATCTTAGAAAAAATAACATAAGACTTAATTTTTCTCATTCAGAGCCATAATTACTGTTTTACAGCGATGAGGACAAAATAGTGTGTTCCATTTTTAAAGGAATATGTTTGAAGTGGTAAATTACCCATTCACAATTCTGAGACTATGAGCTGGTTCAAATGTAATCATCATCATCATCCATCTCTTTCGATTTTAGGATACTTTTAGTATGATTTTAGGATTTGTTTAGGATTTTTTTAACAGTGTATACTATGTTTTTAATTAGTATTTTATGTATTTTATGCTTGCTGTTGTTCCCTGCCTCAATCCTATTGAAGAGGCGGGTAAGAAATATATTATTTATTTATTTACTACCTGCCTATCCCTCTGGATTGAGGCGGGGAACAACACTAAATAAAATATAATACATAAAATTAGTTAAAAGAGCATATATATGATAAAATATAGTTTATTGTGATGTGAATGAGATGCAGTGAGCCTTACAATTGCATGCTCCAACCCCTGCTCCTCTCCTACTCCAGCGCAGCCACATGGAGCAAATCAGAAGCTTTTAATTCCGGCTTTGATTATCGAAGTTTGTTGTTTCATCCAAACTGATGATCATTAAGTATCGGTTGTTTGAAACAAGACAGCTTTAAACCATGGGTTATGAAGCTGGGTTGCTTCAAGAGACCATATTTAAGATTAGCTGCAGTTTATGGATTAGACGTAATAGTGGTTAGTCAAGAACAGAATTTCAATCTTCCGATCTCCTCATGCCCGTTCCAGTGGAGCAGAGGGAGTGCACGAGCCTGATTTATTGTGACATCCAAACTGCCCTGTTATGTAGGGTGCTTGAAATTCTTTGCAAATGTAAATTGTGCTACAAAAATTATGTCAATGCAATTTAACGTTTATTTTCCTCGTGGTTTTTATTATATATTTCTGAAGGTGTGCTTTTGGTTCTGATCTCATTAATCATCAAAGTAATTGTTGGTACGAGTACGGGACTTTTCACTGGGTTGCTTTCTCTTCTGCTTCAATCAGGGCCTTGAGCCTATGCAGAGGAGTAGCAGCAGCAGAGGAGAAGGTACGCTGGCATCTTTTCCAGAGTGCTGTTGCTGCTCCTTCACAGGCTCAGCTGAGTCACTCACCGTGACTCACCTTATGCGCCTGAGGCGGCATAGAGGAGAAGCGGCAGCAGGGAAAGAGGCACGTGTGCTCTCCTCAGGCTGCTTGAACCCGGTTTGGTGAGCTTGGCTGGTTGTGGTCAGAGCTTTAGAGCTGGGCTGTTTGTCAGGGGAAGAAAGAGAGTTTTGTGCAGGTCTGAGTGAGTGAGCGGGAGAAGGACAGGAAAGGAAAAAGAAAAGAATCCGCCCCCGCCCCCCCAAATCACCCTTCAAATCCATCTTTTTCGATTTGGGTTGTAAGCCTCAAATTTGTTGTCTGATTTAACTGTTGTTGATGTTTTAATTTAAAATTGCACTTTGCAAAAACGTGAAGCTATTTTCCTTGTATACACTTGTGTTATGCATGTAGAAAAATGTTTTCTTTCTTTTTAATTGAGAAATAACAAAAACATTACTTTGCAACAATGTACAAAAGCAAACTTTCATTTTAATTGAATAACAATACAGTAAAGGAGATCTATGTCTGGATTTTTTTAAAACAACAACAACATAATGGCATGATCCAGCTACTATTAAACACTTTTTGCTCCCTAAACTTATGCATGTTTGCCACAGAGCTCACTGGGACTTACTTCTGAGTAGATGTGTCAGGGATTGGACTGCACAGCTGGAATCCTATGCATGTTTACTAGGGAGTAAGTCCCATTGCCTGCAGTGGGGCTTGCTTCCAGGTAATGTGCAGAGAAAAGCAGGCATTGAACGTTCTCCCACTGAAACCAATGAGATCGCAGAACCCTATATGTTCGCTCAGACATACGTCCCACTGTGTTCAATGAGTCTTATTCCCAGGGTCTTGAGTATATGTGATATTATTGCACTGGGTCATGGGGGGGGAAAGTTTGAAGAACACTGACGTAGACCTTAATGCTCTCATTTTAAAGATAGGAAAATGAGGCTGAGAAGCTGAGGGTTGAGCTGACAAGAGCGTACTCAAGCCTACCCTGGGAGCTGAGTGCTAAACTGGAGTTTAAATGAAGTTGTAATGATTGTTTTATGATATTTGTCATAGACTTGCAGATCAAATGAGGATGATGAATTTTCCACAGTGGTTTGATCTATTGAAGGATATTTTTTCAAATTTTATTATCTTTCTCAAGAGAATTAAGGTAAAGTATACTTTGAATAGACTTTATTTTGTGTCTTGTACTAGCTGTACTAGTTTCCGTGGTTTTATAACAGAGACCCAAATGAGTTGTATCAAACAGAACTGTAGAAAAGCAAGGTAGCATTATAATTTATTAATCTGTTTTAATTAGGTTTGATTTTTACTGCATCATAGGATTCCAAAATTTGCTCCATTTTTTTATATCTGATCAAAATTGGAATCAGAATAGTAGAGTTGGAATGCAATATTTAAAATTCAAGTTACTGCTAAAGGTTTTTTTAAAAAAAGAAATACAGCATAATCTGTATTTTAACAGGTCCTGTATTTTATTATAGGCAACACTAAATGTCATCAGAAATGTGGTTCTCTTGGTTCTAGACAAGAACCAAAGGAGCAAGGAGTTGGGGGATACTTCTGTGCAAAAGGACTCTGCAAAGGAAAGTGCCGTAGACACAGAAGTGGCTTATCTAACTCATGAAGGCATGTTCATAAGTGATGCCTTCAGTGAAGGAGACCTTCCATCCACAGAAGCCGATTCTGTCTCTCAGAGAAATCTTTCCCCAGACAGTGAACCCAGCAGCAGCGACTCTGTATCTGAGCCTGAATGTACCACTGACTCCTCATCTAGCAAGGAACAGACTTCATCCAGTATTACACCAGGTGCAACTGACATCATGTATGTAGTAAAGATCCTTAATCCAGATACTGTCAAAGCAGCAGGAATGGGTTTCTGTTGTATAAACTGGAACTGAAGTAATCTAACAAAGTCAGTGCAGGTTCACTGTTTGGAAATCTGAAGATTTGAAAGTAAACATTCACAATATCTCTAAAAATGTGAGCCCCAAAACCATGATTTCCAAAACTCAAGTTTTTCAGGCTTGGTGCCTGTACTGTGTAGCCTTTGGGGAGAGAAATGAATCTTGTGACCCCAACCCTGAATTCTAAGAGCAGACAGTTTTACAGCATTCAAAGCCATTAACTTGGCTTTTCTTTTGAATTCAACAAAGGAAATCCATGATATAATAGTAAATTGTCACTTTATCCAATTTTTATTTCAGATTTAATATGAAATTAATTGTCTAAAACTGGTGGTTTGGCCACCCAGTAACCTGGTTTGCACATAATGGCAACAATTAACCCATGATTTCTGGATTGTATGCTGCTCATGAGCCTCTTCTGCTTTGCATAACCAACCTATCATAGGTTGTTGCACGATGTGTAAATCCAGACACTTTGTGTTATTAGTTGGTTAAACAACCCAGAGTTAACCTACAGCTAGTTCTTAGGATAACTTTGGGTTGTTTTACCCACAGACAACCCAAAATATCTGGGATTTGCTGCTATTATGTGTGAACATACCCTGTGTATGTTTGTTAGAAAGTACTGAGATCTACTGCAATTACTTTTTCATGGGGTTTATGCTGCTTTGTAGGCCTTACTATATCTGGGGCAAGCAGATGCTACAGCCAAACTATATGTGTTACATTGTGCTTAATTGCATCTTGAGATGCTCACAGGTTCTTTTTATATTTTCATTTTTATCTGATATACTTGGCCCTGCTTTTATGCATTTATTTCATCCCCCCCAATCCCTCTGTTTCTTTAAGGGAGGAAAGGTTTCTAGTCCTTCTTTACTATTCAATTCTCACTTCACTGTTAGGGAAGGCTTAACATATATTGATAGAATTTACTTTACTTGAGAGTGGGCGTTGTGCACAACACAGCCATGAGGCTACCAGTCAGCCATAGCTCAGCAAGTGAAGACACAAATCTCCAGTGTCATATCTCCTTTTGATGTAAGATAATTTCAGGTCTGAAGCTACTGTAGGGACCTTTTTATTGTGTGTTCCAGTGATGTGGTTTGTAAATCACTGTTAAGTATGTGTTAAATTCATACATGAACAGTAATTGGTCATCATTGTTTACTTACAAATTATTTGATGTTTGCTGCAAATACTGGATATCTGTTTAACAACAGGCAAGAGTTCATTTTTCTTTCACTTTGAATATAGATATTGATATAAGAATACAAAGTTGTCAGTGTGTATGTATGTAGATGTCGGTAAATCAATGTGAGTGTTGTTGCGGGTCGCTGGATTATATTGGCTGATACTTTTATGTAAACAAACTCTTATTTGTATTACTTTTAGGATTGGTGAGGACATAAAGCTGTCAGATCTGGAACTGGGTAGATTAGCAAATAACATCCAGGAACTACTTTACAGTGCCTCTGATATTTGCCATGATCGTTCTGTCAAGTTCCTCATGGCTAGAGCAAAAGTAAGTTCCAAATATGTACCTGTATCCCAGAAGAAAGTTTTATTTTATTTTCAACTGAGAAAGTAACTCTCCCCCACCACCACACTGCTTAAACTTATAGTTGGGTCAATCCTGGGAAATTGCTGTGCAGAAACATGCTGAGGCCCAATGGAATAGAAACGGTACTTGCTGAAAAGTGTGTATTCCTTTAACAACACTTAAGGGTAATTCAGATCGCACTTAATCCTAATGTGCCTAAGCCTTGCACCCTCCTTCTTTCTCTCGCTTTTTGTGCAGCAATTGCTTCCTCCTTGCAGTGGTTTCTATAAACTGTTAAAAAGAAAAGTGAGGCACAGATTTTTTAAAATAGTAATTTTACCGTGTTGTTGTTGTTATTATTATTATTACCTTTAATCCTATCTGCTGTTCATCACTCTGAAATCTTGGATGTGGAGCAGTATAGAAATATTGTAAATAAATATATAAATTGAATAAATAAGTAATAAAATGAGGCCTCCAAATGTCTATATTTCAGAAGTCCTCCTGACCATGTTAATGGGGTTTTTCCTACTGTGTGGGAGTCTTTGAGATGGGGTAGAATAAAAGTGGAATTAATTATAATATTATGGCATCCTTTCAATCCTTTGCATTTAGGATGGGTTCCTGGAGAAGTTGAATTCTACAGAGTTTGTTGCTCTTTCACGAATGATGGAAACTTTCATCTTGGATACAGAACAGATCTGTGGTAGGAAGAGTATGTCACTGCGTGGTGCGCTTCAGAGTCAAGCCAACAGATTTGTAAACAGATTCCATGAAGAAAGAAAGACTAAACTTAGGTATCTCTCTATGCATATGTGGTAATTCAATGCAGTTTGTTACAAATTTTTTAAGTGTTCCTCTTTATAGGATTGCTCCCTTCATTAGATTTCTTCCTTGCATTTCATACGATAGATTACAGTAGAACACCAAGGTTAATTAAACCACTATGAGTTAACCACATCAGTTACCTAGGGAGGTTGAGGGCTCTCCCACACTAGAGGCATTCAAGAGGCAGCTGTACTACCATCTGTCAGGGATGCTTTAGGGTGGATTCCTGCATTGAGCAGGGGGTTGGACTCGATGGCCTTGTAGGCCCCTTCCAACTCTGCTATTCTATGATTCTATGACTCTGTGAATTAACCCTCAGGGTGCTGCACTGCCATCTGTGCACCATTATGCATATGCAAATGTGGCCAGGGCTTGCCAGGGCTTGTCAAATCATCTGAACCTGGGTGGTGGGGGTTATTTGAGGCTTATTTATTTATTTATTACATTTTTATACCGCCCAATCGCCGAAGCTTTCTGTTTAGCCGAACGTTTAAACAACGGTCACATAATCCATGGTCTGTTTTATGGTTATGTGAAAGTTATTTAATCCTCAAATCATCCCCTCAGATAGGATTGCCTGTTCATAATGGCGGCCACAGCTCTTTGCAAGTAAATTCATCCACAATGAGCTGTTGTGTCGTGTGTGCCCTTATGTCTATTTCCTATCCTGTACATATCATTTTCATCTGTCAAAGTGTTTAACTATCTAGATGTTTTATATGTCCTTAAGAGAAGGGAAATATAGGTTGGTGTCAGGAACAGTAGTTTATGGAAGAGGGAAAGAGAGTTATGAATGACACAGAGAACACACACACCCAACCCTATGACGCAGATCATATAGATTTCTTTTAAAAGGAAACAAAAGCCCACAACACTTCCAAGAACTGCCAAACTCTGCACAACCTATTTGGTGCTTGTGTAGTGAACCTTTGGACATTAACAGAATGGGCTGGTTTAGATGTTATTTGCTGCTTAAACCATAATTTATTAAGCCAGGAATGAGTGTTGGGCTCACATGCAAGCCTTTCCCCTCACTTCATCCCATAATATACAAGTTTTGGAGCTTCAATCCTAGTCTCTTTAAACCACCATTTGATCCTCGTTAGTAAACTGACATTAAACCATAGTTCTTCTTCGTGGTCTCTGTGCATCACACAAAATGGGCTCTGCGCCTGCGTGGAGTCTCGATCGGGAAAAAACTTCTATAGCTGAGGCGTTTTTGGCGGGAACCCCTCCCCCACGCGCGGAGCGCGCATGCGCAAGCTGAGGGGTTCCCGCCCAGAAGCTCAGTTCTCTTTCAACCACCATTGTGGTGACCTCGTTGGGAAAATTCTCTGTAGAAAATAAAATTGTAAGAGGCTATTCTTCTTCTTCTTTCTACCCTTCTCATATTTCTACTTTATTATTATTATTGTTATTTTACAATTTTCTTTTCCTATTTTTTCGCGAAAAGCGAAAATGCCCGTAAGGGCGCATGGCCCTCAAGGCCCCGTGCAGGAAGTGTACGAAGTGTGGAAGTAAACTTCCCCCCTCAGACGGACACTCCTTGTGCCTTTTGTGTTTGGGTGAAGCCCATATTGTCGAGACCTGTCGTTTTTGCCAAGCTTTTTCCAAGCAAACACGACGACACAGGTCAGATAGGCTAAAAGCCCTGCTTTGGAGCAAAGCCTTACAATCAGTCGAAAAACCCTCGACATCGACTTCCAGCACTATGGAGCCTGTTGAAACTTCCCCAAAATCTCCTTTATTGGCTCAGGAACAGCAACAGCCGGAGATACCTGTGACGCCTGGGAGAAGTGTTACGCTTTCCATTGCCAAACGATTAGCAAAGAAAGCAAAAAAGGCAAAGCATACTGCCTCATAACCAGAGGAGTGCAGGAAAAAGAGAAATAAAAAATCTCTTAAAAAGAGTGTGCCGAACCCTACTCGGCCATCTTCTCCTCCTCCGATGACTAATATACCGATGTCGACGGTCGATACCGTACAATCCCCATCGTCATCGAGGAATAATCCTTTGCCGCAAACTTCGGCGGCCGAGGCTTCGGCATCGATGTCGATATCGGCACAACCTCTGCCACCTCCACCGCCGCCGCCGCTTCTGTTGTCGCCTATACCGACACTAAGACCACAGTCGGCACATGGTCCGAGATTGACTTCAGCGTCTGAAGGGGAAATCAGAGACATTTCTCCCACTCCTATACCCCCTGGACAGACGCGACCTGAGGACAGGCGCTATAGACACGACTCCCCAGAGTCCATGCTTTCGGGTCACTCAGGGAGAGGCTATTATTATTATGACAGACCACCGCTGTCAAGAGACAGGTCCCGTTCACCACACCATGAGAGATGGGAACGGTATCCTCGCAGTGACCAATATTACGGTCGAGACATGTATTATCAAAGACCTTATGAAGGACAGTGGGGATATTCTCCCCAAGCCTATCACGCCCGACTACCAGATTATGGGGGACATCCACGGGTTGAACCTGTAGCTAGACCGTCCGCTACAATGCCTAACCCTCAATCCAGTCTCATCGATGCCAGTACACAACCAATGCAACCGCCTTCAACTCTACCTCCCAGTATACAGGCATCCCAACCACAACAACCGGAACCACTCATTCACATGCCGGTTCCTAGAGTCAATTCTCCATCGTCTCCTCACAACGATTATGAGTCTGATTCTTCATCTTCGTCGTCGGCACGACCATCCATTGCGTCCCCAGATATAGAGGTCGCTCCACAAGGTGGCACCTCCCCATCAGAGGATTTGGATCATTTTTCTGACCAGATTATTAGAATGGCTCAAGCATTAGGTCTACAAGTCGAACAATCCACATCCTCGATACAGGATCCGGTCTTCGACTCCATCTCGTCCGATACCTCGAAACCAGTGGCCATCCTTATGTTACCAGCCTTACTTGAAACTATTAAACAATCTTGGAAGTCACTTTTGACTGCCCCAGACTAGAAGGGATGTACAAGGTCCAGAACGCAGATGTCCAGTTCCTTTTTGAGCATCCGCCTCCAAACTCCATTGTCGTCGAGGCCGCTCAGGGAAAAAGCAGGCATCAGCATTCATCACCTGTCGATAAAGAGGGACGTCATTTAGACCTCCTAGCACGCAGGTTATATACTTCCTCATCCTTAGGCTTGAAAATTACAAATTACCAAGCAGCAATGTCTGGTTACCAATTACTGCTATGGGACAAGATGGGGAAACTGATGGAACACTTACCTGACGACAAGAAGCATTTGGCTAGACTCTTCTATTCTGAAGCTTCACAGCTATCTCGTCAGCAGATACATGCCTCCAAACACCAGGTTGATTGTATCGCAAAGACCCTGACAGGAACCATAGCACTCCATCGACATGCTTGGCTCCGCTCGGCGGGCCTTTCTCAAGAGGCTCGCTCTAGAATAGAGGACTTACCATTCGACGGTATCGGGCTTTTCAATGCCGACACCGACAATTCGCTCGATACCGTACAAAAGGCGAGAACAACAGCCCGCCGTATGGGGTTCAACCAACCCCAGCAACAATTCCAACGACGCTGGGTTCGACCACGGTCTTCATATTATCTTAATAGACAACAATACCAACAAGCTCAACCTCGTCAACAACCACAACAGCAACAACAGCCCTTCCTGCAACGTAAGCAATTCTCGGGCTACAGAGGCAGAGCAACTCCTCGAAGGACCGACGCAAGCTTTAGGCGGCGTCTTTGATTTCCCCCCCTCACCTGTGGATAATCCCACCATTTTCTTTGATGATAGACTCTCCCACTATTACCATCAATGGGAGACTATCACTACCGACACCTGGGTCCTCTCTATAATTCAAAGAGGATATCGGATAGAATTTAAAACCCTCCCTCTTCTTGGTAATGTAAAGGTTACGCCACCTACTATACCCTTACTCCAGGAGGTCGATATGCTTCTTAGCAAAGGCGCTATCGAACCTATTCCAGGGAGTCAGCTTCAAAAGGGTTTCTACTCTAGGTACTTTACCGTACCGAAAAGAGACGGAGGGCTTCGCCCTATTTTGGATTTACGTTTACTAAATTTACATATCACAACCAAAAAGATTAGGATGGTTTCTTTAGCTTCTATTACCCCTTTATTATTTAAAGGACCATGGTTTGCATCCATTGATCTTCGCGATGCGTATTTCCACATCGCCATGGAGGGCACATACCGAAGATATTTACGTTTTATAATTGGCCATAACATCCACCAATACAGAACTCTCCCGTTTGGCCTATCTATGGCCCCGAGAGTTTTTTCAAAATGTATGTCTACAGTCTGTGCTCACCTTCGTCTCAACGGAGTAGAAGTCTATCCATATCTTGATGATTGGCTTTTGGTAGCACCAACAAAACAACAACTAAAAAATTCGATACAAATTACTTGCTGTTTATTATGTAAATTAGGCCTCTATATCAACTATGAAAAATCCCAATTAAACCCCTCACAGGTCATCCAGTTTATTGGGGGGATCCTCGATTCTGTAGCCGCCCGAGCCTTCTTGCCAGCCACTCGACGCGAACGCATCATTCATCTCGCTCAAACTTTTCGACGTTGACCCCACATATCAGCGTTCAAAGTACAACAACTTTTAGGCCTCATGGCTTCTACCACTGCAGCGGTTCAGTATGCCCGCCTAAAGATGCGACCACTTCAATCTTGGTTTCTGAAACACTTCAATCCTCAAAAGGATTCAAAAAATCTCTTACTGTACCCCCCAGCTACAGTAAAGGACTCTCTTGTATGGTGGACGGTAACCGACCATCTAGCACAAGGAATCCCGTTCAGTCAAGAACAACCAACAAAGATATTGACTACGGATGCTTCAATGAGGGGTTGGGGCGCACATCTAAGCTCCCTAACTGTCCAGGGTCTATGGTCCAAAAAAGAAGCCAGACAACACATAAATCTTCTCGAGCTGCGAGCAGTGCAAAGAGCCCTCGTTGCATTCGAATCCCAGATTGCGGGACATTTTATACAGATAACCACAGACAATACCACAGTGGTTGCGTATCTAAACAAAGAGGGTGGTACCAGATCAGAATGTCTTCTAAGATTGACAATGAAAATCTTTGACTGGTGCATCCCAAGACATGTCACTTTCACTGCCATCCATATTGCTGGAACCGAAAACACACTGGCCGATTTCCTGAATCGATCCCATCATCTTGCACACGAGTGGCAACTCAACAGAACTGTAGCCAAATCAATATTCCAAACATGGAACATACCAGACGTCGATCTTTTTGCCACGGATACAAACAAGATCGTCCACAGTTTCTGCAGCCGAGCAGGTCAAGGCAGGAACTCCTTGGGCGACGCCTTCACGTTGCAATGGACGAACGCTCTCTTTTACGCGTTTCCTCCGTTTCCCATCATACCCAGGGTGATTGCCAAGATAATTGCCAACAAGACCAATTGTATCTTGATCACTCCCTGGTGGCCAAGGCAAACGTGGTTTGCCCCACTTCTACAACTGTCGAACAGCCGATACCGACAGCTTCCACTGTTACCAACACTGCTGACACAACAACAAGGCAAAATCAGACACCCCAATCTACAAACCCAGAGGTTAACAGCATGGAACATTCAGTTCACCAACCTGATGTGACCTCCACTCGATTACAGGACATCCTAGACGCAGCTAGGAAACCATCCACTCGAAAATCGTATATACAAAAGTGGACTACCTTTGAAAAATTTGCCAAAGACAATAATTTCAACCCTCTTTCTTCCACCATGGACCAAATTCTCATGTTTCTGTTATCTCTCTCAGAAAAAGGCTTATCCACGTCCTCCATACGCGTATATCTCGCAGCAATATCATCAGTCCGGCCCAACATAGAAAGCTCAACTGTGTTTTCACATCCTCTGTCAAAACGTTTTCTGAAGGGACTCAATAATTTAACTTCACCAATCCGTACACGTATACCATCTTGGAGCATCTCAGTTGTACTAAAGTCATTAACTTCAAAACCATTCGAACCATTGGCCACAACAGACCTTCGGTTACTCTCCTTTAAGACAGCCTTTTTAATAGCCATTACTACGGCTCGGAGATCGAGTGAGCTTGCAGCTCTCCGTATAGATCCTCCTTATCTAACTTTTCATAGGGATAAGGCAATATTAAGACCTGATATAACTTTTCTGCCCAAGGTGGTTTCAGAATTCCATCTGAATCAAGATATTATTCTTCCTGCGTTTTTTCCTTCTCCATCATCACAGATGGAGATTACTCTTCATACATTGGACGTACGACGGACCTTAGCTTTTTATAAACAGCGTACAGAACCTTTTCGCAAGTCACCCCGTTTATTTGTCTCCTACTCTGTCAACATAAGGGCATGCCTATTTCGTCGCAACGACTTGCGCGATGGATCGTTGAGACTATCAAGCTGGCATACCAACTTGCCAAACTCCCTCTGGACTCAAATGTCCAAGCTCATTCTACGAGGGCGATGGCCACTTCGACAGCCTTCGGCAAGGGCATTTCCATCCCTGAACTTTGCCGCGCTGCGACTTGGTCAAAACCATCGACTTTCGTGAAGCACTATCGCTTGGACACGAGAGCGAGAGCTGACTGCTCTTTCGGGAGGGCTGTTCTTTCATCGATATTGACATAAGGACACTGACCCACCTCCGGTAAGTCAGCTCACTAATCTCCCATTTTGTGTGATGCACAGAGACCACGAAGAAGAAATGCAGGTTGCTTACCTGTAACCGTAGTTCTTCGAGTGGTCATCTGTGCAGTCATACAACCCACCCTACCATCCCCACTTCGGTGTAATACGTATAGTAACTTATGTATTTCTTAATAACATATATATATATATATATATATATATATATATATATGGGTAGTTACCCTAGGGATATAGTAGCATTGTTTTGACAAAACTTTATTTCGGTATCGACACCTTCATCGATGCTAACATTTAATACTACTGTAAGGACATTGGGTTCGGCATCGATGTCTCCATCGATGCCGGCAGCTTTTATTTTTGCTCAGTTTCGAGGCCACAGTGTCGGTCTCCATGAACTGAGCTTCTGGGCGGGAACCCCTCAGCTTGCGCATGCGCACTCTGCGCGTGGGGGAGGGGTTCCCGCCAAAAACGCCTCAGCTATAGAAGTTTTTCCCGATCGAGACTCCGCGCAGGCGTAGAGCCCATTTTGTGTGACTGCACAGATGACCACTTGAAGAACTACGGTTACAGGTAAGCAACCTGCATTTCCCTGTTTCAGATGTAACAAGGAACTGTGGTTTTATTTAACAATTATCATTGTGGTGAGGGTAGTGTACGAGGGGAGAAACAAGGAAAGGACACTTAGGCCTCACTATGTTTTAGGAAGCTGAGATCATTATGTTCATATAGGCCTGATGGATGTGTAGGCAGGTACAGGGTGTTTGGGATATTCAAAAGAACGTAGCTCTGGTGGAAGCTGGCTCAGTACTGAAGTGCAAGTCTGCTACACCAAAATGCCGTTCCTTTTTGGAGACTGGGCTTTTTTGGGCCATGACTATCCTACAGTTGTAGCGAAGTTTAGATCTTAACGTATGGTCAGCTTCTGATGTTAGGAACTAGCAGCTGCAGTACAAAGTGGGAAGAAGTGCCATTGAAATTCATAACATTCCATGTAGAATCTTTACTTCTGAAATGGAATGCGCATACAGAACCCATGTTAAAAGCAGGTTTAAAGTTACTTTTTAAGTCTCTTTTTAACTTTTGGTATGTGAAGAGAGGCAATGAATTTCAGGGAGGGAGGGGAAGCAAAAAGAAGGAGGTAATTTCCCCCTCTTCCCAATCTCCCTCCTCCTCCTTTCCTGCTTCTGGCTTTAATTCCTGTTCTCATTTGCCTTGTTCCTTGAAGTCTCTTTGAGAGGAAGGCAAGGAAGCAGCCCATTGTTAAATGATGCTGACAGGTTTCTTGCATCTGCCCCTCCCCTCTCCATTCCCATTTTCTCACTCTCTCACGTCTTCCTCTCTCAATACCAGCACCTTCCCAACTTCCTCCATCCTTTAATCATCTCTCTCTCTCTCTTCTCCTGGCACAGACTCCTCATGGTCAGAGTCTCCTAGGGCCAGTGTGCTGGAGGAGTCAGGTTGTCACTGCTTCAATTGATTTTCAGGCATCTCAGCATCCTGGTGCCAGTGCCTCGTGTCTAAGTGGCTCCAGGGATTCAACAGGCAGGAGAACCTAGATTCCTACCCTTTCCTAAGCTGAGCATTCAGTTGATCTCGGCCCTGAGGAAGGCAACACAGATTTCACTTGGGTAAACAAACGTACACGTCACTGCCCTCCCTTCCTTATAAATTCACCGTTGCCTCATTGCTTCATGTGGAGCCTGGGTTCCGTTGAGTGTTTACCCAAACTCAGGCCAGGAGAAGAATAAGCTGGGAAGAAGTGAACAATACCCAGCTTGTTCTCTCTCATCCCTTGCCTTCCCTGGCAGGCCTGGTGCTTGTTCCTACATACCGCTAATTCCTGCATGCTGGAAATTCCAGACAACTTGAAGGATGTTTACATGCATCATCCTCACTACTATGATTTTTTGAGTTTTGGGGGGCAATGGGAGGTTATTTGACACCCACTACTTTTATGCCAAGATACCCACTTTGCAACCTTCAGCAACTGCATGCAAGAAACTGGGTTACAAATAAATAGGATTTTAATCTGTGTTTGCTTCATTAACAGCTTCATTATTTAGATTTTTTTCTTTATCTTGTGCTCCGTATGGGCATATGAAACTTTTTTTTTCAATTTCTCACAGTCTGTTCTTGACTAAGAGTGTCCTAAAACAGTATTGTGTTCTTAATGACCCTGTTCAGACGACATGCTAAGCCACACGGTTAAGCATTTTGAGTTAAACATTATGGCTTTGCGTGTTGCGTGAACCATTCCAAACCATCGTAGCTACATAACCACAGGTTAAACATGCTCACTAACCATTTGCTGCAAAAGGGTTAGCAGCCTAACTAAGGCTTAGTGTGTTGTCTGAACAGGCCTGTAGTGTTTTAACTTCAAGGACCCTTACTTTGCCTGGCTATTCTGTGTTTTACTTCAGGCATAGACAACACATGGGCTACATTCAGCCCATCTTGAACTTTTGTGCAGCTCCCACCCAGTCTCTGCCTCCGCTGTTGCCACACCTGAAATCCCGGCAAATCTGCTGGGAAGCAAGGTATAGGGAGTGCATGTCTAAGCAGAATGAGACTCCTGTTTTTTGGCTGGCTGGCTGGCTGTGAATACCACACACCTTGCTTCCCAGCAGAATCACTAGGATTCCAGAGGTGAGAAGGGGAGGGGGGCTGCCCCCACAGGGTTCCAGGAGGTCAATGTAGCCCCTCAGCCCACCAAAGTTGCCCACTCCTGTTTTACTTAGGGCCTTGCTAGACCTACCTGATAATCCATGTGGGAGGAGGGGCCAGTCTACACGTCAGACGCGACAGGCTGCAGGAAGGACCCATCGTGTCCACCATTTTTTTTAATTATTTTTAAAGGGCCGGGTAAGGTTTTTTTTTAAAAAGAGTTCCACGCTCCCCCCCTGGCTCCAGTTCCCCCCCCCGGGCCGCAATTCCTCCCATCTCCAGTTCCCCCCTCCCCCGCGATCTCTGATTTCCCCACCCTGGTCGCGATACCCCCCCCCATCTCCAGTTCCCCACCCCGAGACCGCGGGAAATACTGGGGCCCAAGTGGTGACGGTTTTCCCAGGCCAAGCGAGGGTTACCCCTGCCTGAGCCCAGAATCCCCTGTGCATCATCTGGATGCCCGGGGCGAGCACTGGGCTCACCCATCGTCTAGCAACGGCCTTTGTCAGTCTGTTAGATTCTTTGGGTCAAGTGTGCCACATTAGCAGCAATTTTCTTTGAGGTCCTATTTACACTTGTGGTAAATTACACATAGATGGCTGCGACCACATGGGCGTTGTAGCGTGTGGGAAATGGAAAGATGTTTCCCATATGGTTTAACCTGTTTCAGCACCACAGGTGCAGTGTCCCCAAAAAGAATTGTGGTGGTGTCATTGAAATTGACCAAAATGTGTGGGAAGTCATTTCACACAAATGTCTTTCTACGCACGCTGTCTATGTGAATTAAGCCTAAGACTTTGGTCATCAAACTGCTTCATGAGAATGTATTCTCATTTATTTTCAATTTGCCAGTGCAGCTCTCCTGAGAATCTTTCTGATGTTGATTGTATTCCATCAGTTTAATCCTTTATGACTTCATGTTCCTGGTAATGAACATAAAAACAAGTACAGACCTGAGAGACTTCAAGACAGTGTATTCTTATTTTTGTACACTCCTTTTCCTTTATGTTTATAAATAGCCTCCTGCTAGATAACGAGCGATGGAAGCAGGCTGATGTTCCGGCAGAGTTTCAGGATCTTGTTGATTCTATATCTGATGGCAAAATTGCTTTACCAGATAAAAGAACCGGAGGTGGGTCTCTTGTCTCTGTATTCCTATATATTCTAATGTTGCCAGGCGGAAATGTTGTGGCAGACAAATTGCTTTGAAATAGTTCATTCCCAAGCTCATTTATTTCTAAAGAGAGAGACAGAGGCCATAGCTAGACCTAAGGTTTATCCTTGGATCGTCCAGGGGTCAAACCTGTTCACCTAGGTGACACACAGGGGATCCAGTGCTCAAGCAGGGGCGAACCCGGGATGATCCCAGGATAAACCTTAGGTCTTGCTGTGGCCTGACTTGTGGAGGGTAAAGTTGTTTAGAAGCCCAGTGGTCAAGAAGTAAAGCTGCAAACCAAAATTAAATGTAATAGCTTTGGATCCATATTGTTCCCACCTGCATAGTCACTTTTTTCACTTAGAACTATATATAAATCATGCATGTCTTAATGCCACTTTCAAATGACAGATCTTGGAGCTGATCTACAGTTAGCTTAGAGAGAGGATCATTGGAAGAGATTTAAATGAAATTAATTGTATTTGCTTGGGTGGATAAGTGAGTGTAAGAAAGCTCCTTGTGTTTAGTACAGGAATTGCCGCCAGAACGGCTACATTTTCTCAGAATACCCATATTATCCACATAGTAAGTCCAGGATGTCAGTAAACAACCCCACAGGCTTTAATTGCTCCTAAGGGGTAGCTGCTCCACAGCTGGACGCACTGTCACAGTGCTAATGAAGATGCCCATTATCAAGATTTGTTGAGGGAGGGGGTCCCTGTTTATTGCTCCAAGGACCTGCAACAGCAACATATCTGTGTGTGTTTTATTATAGTGCCCCCCTTGAGCAGCCGTTAACTTTTCCCTCATAAAACAGATATAGTAGAGGTGTGCATACCAGGGTGAGAGAAGACCTGCTCACTGGGTGATGCAATGTTTGATATAAGGCTCAGAGGTTTAAGGAGCACGCATGATCTTTCAAAGCCTCCTTGTGGGCTCTGTTTCTTGATTGTGAATGGAACCCAAGCAACTCACTCCTTGCATCCTGAAGCACTTCACATTCCCATACAGTGGCTTTAGATACATGGAGAACTGGTTGTCTGTAGCCTCCAACCACACGGGGCCACACAAGCCCCTCATTCTCTGATCTCATTCAGCTCTTCTTTGATTTTCTAAATGATTGTGGAAAGGTAGAAGTCTGACGTTATAGGCAACCTATTCTCCATGTATCCCATAAATCTCTGTTCTTCATGTATTTAGCGCAACAGGAACTAGCAGTCCCGGAAACAACCAGTGGCTCATTTTCAGAATTGGGCAGGTCAGCAGAGCTCCCAGGAGGAAGCTCCACTGACCTGTGCCATTCTAGAAATGAGCATTCCTGGCCATTTCCATGCTTCTTTCAGAAACTACTAGTTCTCCAGGCTGGTGTGAGGAAGGCATCCCACAATGGGTTAACTCCCCCTAGCAGAGGCACAGGGGCACTGTAGGACACTGCTCCGTGTGTTTTGACCTGCCATGATCTAATAAGTGGCTGATTCCACTTTTCGTATGTAGCCTTCAGGAGAGGTGAAGAATGGCAGCTGCCAGTCTTCAAGAGAGTGTTGAGAATGAAGCATCTGGCCTGGGATCTACTGCGTATCGTACAGGGGTGACTCTAGGGAGCATAAACTGAGTGGTGTAACTGCTCAGAAGCGAATGGTAGCTTTGCTGCACTGCTCTATGTGGGAAACTGGGGAATGGAAAACAGGTGGTTGTTGCTGTTGTTTCTTCTTTTTTTAGCCTTGTAAATAAGTTTGCAAAAGTTACTAGCCTGCAAAAATGTTTTCTAGGCTGCTGGCGGCTGACAGAGAAGGGGTGTTGAGTGCCATCTCCCTTGTAGCATTTCTGTGCTGAAGTGGGCTTCCCTCCTCTGCCAGCCCATTTGGCTTCCATGCTGGGTGAAGAAGAGACATGGAGTTTGCCATTCCTCCTCCCCCAACCCGCTCACTCGCCATCATACCATTCCCTCTTGCCTGTAGCTCCAAGGACGGTGCTTAAATATAAGGATGATTTTCAAAGACATTTAGACTGTTCTTTGAATTGTCTTCAGTTCTAGTTGTTTTTCCTTTTTGTTCAATGGTCTAGCTCCTGAAGAAAGAAAGCCAACTGATGTCCTTGTCATTGATGGAGAAAAATACGCTGTAGTTGGGTAAGATCCCCCCTTCATGACAAGTTATCTGGCTTTACCGGTTTTAAGAAAATTAGGACTATTCCAGACCATGTCTCCTGCATATGATCCATCATTAAAAGAAGAAACCTCACCAAATTTCAATCAACTATCTACATTTTTTCTTTCAGTTGGTAGTTCTTATGCCAAGGCTGACCTGAAAAATTTAGGTTCCACCAAAATCAGTGGCCAGAGATGTTTTTGTTGCAAATTTTGACCTGGTTTGCACGTAATGCTAACCCGTGGCTTATTTAAACCATGGTTTGTTTACCTACCCATGGTTTATCTGGCAGACATTTGAAGAAGCCAAGATTTGTTTTCACAGTCTGTGGGTTATTTGTTTCCCTCCTCCTTCATCTCTACCATCACCTGCTCCCTCGTTGTATCCCAACTGCCGTTGCAGTATTAACATGTAAAGATGCTGGGGGTTTTACTGCTCTTGTCCGCTGCAACCCACAGTTCTGAATTTGCATGTAACAACAACACATAGTTTAAACAATCCTCAGTTCACAACCCAACAACAAACCCTGGGTTGTTTACGGTTAGCAGCCTATAGTTAACCCATAGTTCCAGGGTTGCACAACCCCATGATTCAACAAACCATGGTTAATTAATTAAATTAATTAATATCCCACAGAGGGTATTAATAAACCGCCCAGAGAGCTTTGGCTCTGGGGCGGTATATAAATGTGATAATAAAAATAAATAATAAAATATAATAAAAATAAATAAAATAAACCATAGTTTGTCGTTACATGCAAACCAGGTCACAACTTTAAAAGGCATTTTTGTGATTTTTTTCTAGGAAAGACTAGAAAAGTAAAAATACACAGAAATAAAGTGTGTGTGGGGGGGCGTGTGTGTGTGTATCTGATTACGTTATTACTCTATGCCCAATGTACAAGTTCGTCAATAATGAAAAAATGACATTCATTTGATTTTCATGAAATGTAAATGTTGATGCCTGATTTTGTAGATTGAGGTGCTAAAGTACTAAATGTTTAACATGTAATTATCTACATCACTTCTATGCTGCCCAAATAACCATGTCCTCTGGATGGTTAAAAATAAAAATTAAAAACAATCAGTGCCCTAAAAATCAAACAGAGTAAACCCAACCACCGTACAAACTAACTAAATAAAACCAGTACCAGGAAAATATCAACACAGCAAAGATAAAACAATAATTATCTTAAAAGTTTCTGTACAAGCATTAAAACATAAAAAGTGCTTCACCTGGTGCCCAAAAGGCCATAATATAGTCGCCAGGCCAGCCTCTCTAGGAAAGGCATCCAACAATTAAGGTGCCACAGTAAAAACAAAAAAACCAAACCTTTGGCTGTTTGCTGTACTTCATCTGCCAGGGGCATCCTGAAAGACCGGTCTGTGAAGACGTTCTAAGAATCTGGATAACTCAATATGATAGGAGGGGAATCTTCATGTGAATTGGCCCCAAGCCATTTAAGGCTTCAAAGGTTAAAACATAATGAAAAATTAGTGTGCTTTGGCATTTTTATTTCTAGCAGTATTTGCTTCAATGTATTATTTATTTATTTATTTATTTATTTATTTAATTACATTTTTATACCACCCAATAGCCAAAGCTCTCTGGTAATGATGCTCAACCCTCTGCATTCGGAAGATATAGAATTGTGCATACTGTTGCCACTCAAATGTGTAGTCATTGCAGCACAGTACACTTTGTTGAAACAGTGCCACTCTCCAAATACATCTTTAATTGATGTGCAGCAGAAAATCACACTTCGCACTCATTCAAAAGCATATCAATGTTTGAGCCTTTTAACTTTCCCTAAAAGACAGAATTTCTCTCTAACTGACAATAAGCTAGCTCCATAAATATCAGCGGAGCTTTCCCATTTAATTCAACGGCATATGGACTGTGTTCATCTGGGAAGTAAAATGCAGGAGCCATTGAAAAAAACTGCCAGGCAGTGTTACTGGTGAAGTAGTAGAAGTGAACAGGAAGTAATTGAAGTCAACCTTTCAGAGATGTTGATTTGATGACTTGCCAACCTTCATATGGTCTGAAATCACATGCTTGATTCTTTGTCTTGCAGGACAGTATTGTTGTTAATTAGAATCATCCTCGATTACTGCCAGTGTGTGGATAACATACCCTCCATAGCCACCGACATGCTCACTCGCCTCTCTGATTTACTGAAGGTACAAGTTCCCTCAGATCCGTTGTCACGTGCAGGAAATGTACCTTGCATTTTTAAATGTTGCTTTGACATAAATGTTTAATGAATCTAGTTATGCATGGTCAGGCACTGGAAGAAATAGCTTAACTATTAACATCAGAAAACGTGTATGGGACTTTGAACTCTGTTCAGTGCCCAAGATAAAAGGTCAGAAGAAAGCTTTCTGTTCATTTGTTCACCTTGTAGGCTGCAGGCCCTCCGTTATGAACGCCAAAGTCATCCCAATGCTCCTTTTGTCATTTTCTCTGAAAAGCCGTGCGCAGATTTCTCCTCTGTTTAGCACATATTGGTGCTAGACAAATTATTAGATTTGATATTGGTGAGCTGTTCCTTTAATATTGGAGATTGTGGATCCTTGATTTATGCGTGCCTCCTATCTCACTGGCAGCTGGGCAGGCTTCACTTGCAGGCATTAAACCACAAATTAGTCAAAATGTAAAGCGCCGAAATCCACAGCTAAACCAATTGAAAGGCCCTGCCTTGTGCTTTGAAGGACACATGACTCAGTCAAACTGATCAATAGTGATAGGGAAAGGATGGCAAGTGTTTTTTCTTTAATATTTTAGCTGTTATTTGGTTTGTTAATTTTTTAACATTAATGTACTGGTTTCTACAAATATCCAGGTGGTGTAAAGTAAATGCTACGGCATGACATGCGATCACTCTGTCTTCAGTGTTAATTTAATCTGTGATTAACCAGTTTATAAAAATTGTTTTCTTTCTTTCTTTATTACATTTTTATACCGCCCAATAGCCAAAGCTCTCTAGGCGGTTCACAAAACCTGTGGTATACAATATTTAAAACATTTTATACCACTTTCTATTCAAAAGAATTATTTTAATGTGGTTCACAACCTTAAAACATACATTAAAATTCTATCTGAACATACAAGTATTGAAGCTAGAAAACATCGTAAAAGTGTCTCAAAACACTGGGTGTGCATAGAGATGTGTTTTTAATAACATTTGGAAGCACATTACTGTTGATGCCTTTTGAATATTGTAGGTGGGCCTTCTCGAGAGTAGCACTATCGCGAATTAGGCCCTCTTCCGTGTTGCTGCAAAACGACACACCATAGATTGTGGTACATTCAGTAAGGCATCCCCTGAAGACCTTACAAATAAAAATCTATCCAAGCCTTTTATAACTGACATTAAAACAGACTGGATCATAAACCAGGAATTATTACCAGATTGGTCAGTTGGATTCCTCCATGTTTCTTTAGGGTTGAATTTTGCAGACAAAAATTAATTCTTCTGCAGATGTTAAAGTCTGACGTATGATAAGGTGTTGGGACAATGCTGCTCCATCCCATCCCACCCAACCCTGATACACTTGCTTCCCAGGTTATGTTTGTACACATTCATATGGAAGGCGAGGCTGCTCTTGCGTTCCCGGAGAGCAGGAAGGCGAGCGAGCAGCCAGCCGGGCGCTCCGGTAACAGCATGGGTAGCCTCCGTGGAGCCAGCAGTACCCTCCTCCTTGCCCCCCTTTTGGTCTTGCTCCAAGCGCCCAGATCCATGAAGTTGTCCTGCTAGACTCTGCTAAGGCACAGGGAGATCTGGGCTGGCTCAATCAACCCAACAGCAAAGGGTGGAAACTTCTCCAGAATGTCATGAATGAGTCCCTCATCATGCTGAGTTTTTAACTGACGCCAGAATAGTTGTTTGAAATGGATATTGTTTTTATGCTTTTGTTGGTTTTAAATTTGTGTATATTTGTTTTAATGCTCACTGTTTTTAACCTTTGTAAACCGCCCAGAGAGCTTCACTATGGGGTGGTATATAAATGTAATAAATACATAAATAAATATGAGAGCCCACATACAGAGAGCCCAAAGTTAAAAGTCTCGTGCTTTTTACACCGTAAAGCCAAGCTGTAAAAACTGTATGGGTGGTAGTGCCTGTGCGCATTGGGTTTCACATGTGTAGATCCCTGTGCAGACATAAATACTAGTGAGATCCCAAACTTCCCCATTGCACATTGGATTGGAGTGCTACGTAGGCTCATGAAACACATATGATAAGTAAGAGGCAACCAACGTTTTTTATATAGCTGTTCTCAATTTCTTGGGATCAGCTATAATTAATATCAGGGTGGCCATGAAAACCAAGGAAGGATGTACTACAGAGCCATATCTAGCTTGACGTAACTTGTCAGTAAGTGTCAACATTTAGTGTTAGCTTCTTCAACTCATTAATCCACTGGGATTTTTGTCATGTTGCAATGAGTTAGGAGGTTTAGAAAATACGTTTAGCACAAATAATTTGCTCCTTTGCACATAGATCTTGTGTGACGATTTACTTCCTCCATTTCTCATTCAGTATTTCAACTCAAGAAGTTGTCAACTAGTGCTTGGAGCAGGAGCATTGCAGGTGGTTGGCTTGAAAACAATAACTACAAAAAATTTAGGTATGGATCCCATTTTCAAACTTCCATGATCTCTTTAATTTTCAAGCTAAATGTCTCTCAGTTCACAACCTTTTAGGGATATATTTTGAGTGTTGGCTTGGTGATGAAATGGTTTTCTTATGAATCTGTTTGTGAGCAGTAAATGAAGGTGCTTGTATGTGTTACGATCATTCTTCAAAATACATAATTTTGAATATTTAAAATGGAGATGATATTCTTTAATGCAGATATATATTTTATTTATATCTTGTATAATATAGTAACCGCTCTTCTGTGTTATGTTTTTCCTACTTTCTCCTATTTGTCTACAGCCCTCTCATCACGGTGTCTGCAGCTCATAGTACACTACATTCCTGTCATCAGAGCTCATTTTGAAGCTCGCCTACAACCCAAACAGTTCAGCATGCTTAGGCATTTCGACCACATTACCAAGGTATTTTTACAAGCATTTTGTGATTTAAAATGCCTGGTTTTTTATTATGGTGTATTAAAAAAAAAAATCGCCCCCAAATTTGCATGCATTCAGGGTTCCCAAAGTGAGAGCCAGGCTCCCCAGAGAGGCATGGACAACTGCTTTGGTGCTTTAAGCCTAAAGGTGTGTAATAAATGCAGAGTAATAATCTCCCTCCTCGGTGCAATATGAGCAGCCATTTGTCCCCTTATGTTCATTGACAATGCCGGGAACGGTTGGCCCTCAAAGCATGCTGCAAATTCTCATGACCCATTTCTTTTCTCCACAATAAACAGGGTTCCATAATTCTGCTTCCCAGAGACTAATACCCCTGGTCTTTTGGGGAGAAGGACTCCCAGTAGCCTCTAACAGATTCTCTTTGCGTTGCAGTTTGGAGAAAGGAAGAAGACGCAAGAGTTTCTCCTGCTTCTTCTTCCTTTCTCCAAACACATTGTAAGTGAAACAAAATCCTGTCTTTCTTCTAATTCTTCTGTGCTTGCTGGAAGGATCAAAGGAGAACCACAGTCCTGTTTCCCTTGCATGTAATGGAGGTTTCGATTCCAACTTTCTGCGTAAGTGAAAGAAGACTCCCCCTTTCAATTGAAGCACCTCCAGCACGAGTATGGGGCTTGGAAGAGAGGTGGAGATTTTTCTCTTTTGTGCAAAAATTTGTGAGGAAGGTGGAATTCCCTGTCCTTTGTGCAACAGTTTAGAGGAGAGGGTTGTGAAACCACACTGTTCTTTGCCTTCTCCAAACTGCAGTGCAAGTGAGCAAAATCCCTGACTATTCCCAAAGCCCTCTGCACATTTCAGAGGACTGGGGGATGGGGAGTTGGTAGCAAGGAGGCTTGATCCTGTCCCCGTAACCCCTTTCAATAACAGTTTGCATTACTCAGTAAAGTATGGAGGCTGTTAACATTCACCGTGCAGTTGCTGTTTGTTTTTCTTCATGCCTTCTGGATAGGCTGATGAGGAAAGATTCCTTTGCATAAATCTAAACAATAAATACATTTTTAATTCCAGGATTATCATGACCACATAGCTGAAATTTCAGCAAAGCTTGTAGCCATAATGGATAGCTTGTTTGACAAGCTGCTCTCTAAGGTAATGATTTCTGGATAGAATTATGCTTTTTAACTTACGTTTAAATTCTTTATTTTGTACAGAATTCTAAAGTGGTACATGGGATATATTTCCTGTGTTCAGATAGTTCAATTCAGGTAAATTACCTCAGCAGAGGATTCCAGAGGATGTTTGCTGTTAGCCTTTATCAAATTGCTCACATACCATTTCTTCATGCAGTATGATGCTACCTTATTACACTAACAGTGCAATCCTATACATGGATTGTATTAGAGAGATATGCCAGTACTATGGCAACTCTCAGCCTAGAACAACAAGAGAGAAGAAACAATCAATCTGATAAACACACTATGGAGCAATGATGGCCTCGTGCCCGGCATCCATGGTACAACAGCGCCAGTACCCACCAACCACATGCTGTTGTGGCAGTGACGCCCCAATGCCATGCAGACACGGAGAGCGCCAGTACACCAATGTCAACAGGGACTCCCCCACTCACCTGTCCATGCCCATACACAGCAGCCCCATATCAGTAACAACCCACCCCAGCTGTCCCTGTAGGCAGGAGTTCGATTTCCCTTATACCACACACTTCTCACAAGCAGGACTGCAGAAAGGAGAGTCAGCCATATTTGGGTCAAGGCTTAAAGACCGATTGAAAATGCAGAAATTACTATGCCAACTCTGTTCCTATGACAGCTAGTTCGGAGCCATAATGGATCTCTCTCCCTGTCCCTTTCTGATCTTCCTGATGTGAAAGCAGCACAACTTTTCTTGGGGGTTCTTGGTCAGTCAGGGCCTGGGAATTGAGTTTACTGTCACTTGCTGGTTTTAAAATAGCCAGTGGGGAAGTTGGTCTTAAACTGCTCCTTCCTGACAGTGTGTTAATTATTAAAAGCACATAGTATGGATAAGGACATGGAATGTCCATGCAATGGCGAGGTTTTTTCAACAATCACGTTCCATCTGGAAGGGAAGTGTGTGGTGGCTGCCAGGACAGTTGGTGTGAGGCAACTCTCCCCTGGGCATATTTGCTGATTCCTGGACTGTGACTGAATCCAGTATTCTCTCATGGCATCTGCAGAACATATTTCAGTGCATTTGGGGTATCGCTGTATGTCCAAAAGGTGGCCATCACCTTTTGGATAATATTAAACAAAACCTAAATAAACTTAAATCCGGGCATTCTAGCCCTTGAGTTGCAGTTGTGTATGGAAATGACATTTTCCCTCTCTCAAAAATACCAGAACCCGAGATCATCCCATGAAGTTGATTGGTGGGTGTTTCAGGACAGATAAACTTCTTCACACAGCAAATAGTTAAACTATGGAATTTGCTCTCACAAGATGTAGTGATGGCCGCCAGTTTGGACAGCTTTAAAGGGGGTTAGATAAATCCCTGGAGAAGAAGACTAGCAATGGCTAGTCCTGATAGCTATGTGCCTTTTCCAGTAGCAGAGGCAGTATGGCTATGTACACCAGTTGCCAGGGAACGTGGGTGGGAGGGTGCTGTTGTACTTGTGGGTTCTTGCGGGTTGGGCCACTGTGTGAACAAAATGCTGGACTAGATGGACCCTTGCTCTGACCCAACATGACTCTTCTTATGTTCATGGAACTCAGCCTAGAATCTAGTATGAAAAAGAAATGCCCTGGAAAATACCAGTTTTGGGGGGAAATATATTTCAGGCATAAGGAAGTGAGCTTAAAAAGTAAACCCTAATAATGTTCTTAGCATAAATTAGGGGTGCATACTCACACACATACAGCGACTGTCAATAATTGACCAAGCAAAGACGTGTTCCTATAAAAGATTTTTTTATGACTTTCACCAAATAAGGATTATACACAGTGGGAGAAGACTCTCCAGAATCATTGCAAAATACCCTAGCCTCTGCCTCAACCATGTGGAAGCGATAAGGAACAATACAAGTCATTGTGAACTAGTGGGTATCTGATTAGGCCCTACCTTCTGAATAATGAAGATTTTTAAACTACTTGCATGATTCAAACATCTGCCTACAAATTGTACTAGAAATTTTCTTCCTCTATGTGTGCTTTAACATTCCACATTCATATCTGTGCATATGAGGTTTATCTGTAATGATCTGTATTGTGTGTAGAATACACATTTGCAACAAATGTGTTTATTGTTCTTTGGGGCAATTCAACCTAATGAATGGGGAAAGTGTTTTGTGTGTGTGTTGGCTGTCTGGTTTTAAATGTTTAGCATATGCTAATAATGCGTGATTGGTATTGCAAACCTTAGTTAGGAATGAGATGGTTAAGGATTTAGCAGGAAAATAACATCACTGTGTTTTTATGTTTAGTTAAAATTCTCTTTACTATGAAAACAAAAAAGTAGTAGCTAAGATCAAAAAACACATATAGTAACACATTCCCTGTCTGTATTTCCAGTATGAAGTAAAAGCACCTGTTCCTTCTACCTGCTTCAGGAATATTTGTAAACAAATGGCAAAGATGCATGAAGCAATATATGACCTTCTTCCTGAGGAGCAAACACAGGTGAGCCATTTTGAGTGGTCTGTCTACGGCTGCTGCATTTCTCTTGTACAACATGCTCCCAACTGAATCCCACAAATGACACCTACACTTGGAGGTTGCTCACAGAAGAAGGATCAGAGCTCACTTTAGGGCAACTGGATCAAGTACTGCCTAGGTAGACTTCAGCTATATTGTTGAATAATATGTAACTCATAATAGTATTTATTAGTTTTATTCATTTATTTGTATTTATTTATTTATTTATTCATTCATTCATTCATTACATGGCTCGCAGGACATCTTACATCTAATCAAACAAGACCATCCCCGCCCACAGGCTTACAATCTAAAAAGGCGCAACACATAAGGAAAAAGGAATTTGGGGTGGGGGTGGGGAATTCTTTCATCGGGGTGGGGGACTGGCCCTCCTCTCCCTTGCATCTCCCCCAGGCTCAGCCTGCTGGAATGGCTGCTGGTGGTGATAGTTGAGGAAGGAGGCGCCTTCATAAGGCAGGCCTTTCAGCAGGGCTTTTCCATAATGGGAAGAGCTTTGCCTACTCTGAAATATGGCTGCAAGAAAATACTCAATTATGGAATCTCTTGTAATGCTCTGCTTTCCCTCTCGTCTCCTTATATATGAAGCAAAGCTGCTCTCCAGTTGTAACTGTAAATTCTTTGTCTCATTAAATCTACTTTGGATGTTGGCCTTTGTGTGTTACGAAAGGGTATGGCCACTAGTGGGTGGGTTTGAGGGGTGATCCCAAACAACCATGACTTACGAAGTGGCCCTTAGATTCTGTGCTGGTGAAAGTGCACCAGGGGTCCTGAATGGGAAGGTGATTGTGCATATTAAATTGAATATAGTAATATCTTCTATATTATGCCCTAGATGTTGTTTTTAAGAATAAATGCAAGCTACAAATTTCACTTGAAGAGGCAACTGGCCCACTTAAATGTAGTCAATGATGGAGGACCGCAAAATGGGTATGTTACACACACTGTTATATTTTTTCCTAAACTTCTGTGCTACAATAAAGTAGTGCCTTACGGGTTTTTCTCTTGTAAAATGGACGCCTTCTGTTTCATTTATTGTTCTGAGAGGATTGCAAAACAGGGTAAAAATATTCATCCAGTCAGGGTGAGCGGCAGAAAGCATTGCCCGGATTCTGATTTGGATGTGTGGTACTGTAATATAGCCAAATCTGGCTGGGGATTACTTCAGGAAGAAGATTCTTTAAAAAGAAAGCCGCTGCAGCTGCTGCTTTCCTTCATCTGTGGCTTCAAACATGTAGAAAAGGGAGAAAGAGAGGCCTGCATTCCACATCTCCGCCTGGGTGAGGAGAGCCTGACCCTAGAGGATCGGGTATTTCCCCCAGGCTTGACACAGGCCCCAGGGCAGCAGTAGCAGCTGCAGATAAAAATGTCGTAGCACGCCCAAGAGAGGTGGAAGATGTTTATTCCATCTGCCCCAGCTTTCATAATATTGCCATAGTCCAGCAGAGAGGAGGAGCAGCCTGCACTTCTCTGTCTAGGTCTGGGCGAGCGGGAAAAATGCCTTCCTGGGACATTTGAAATGTGAATTGGTTGTGTCCCAACAAAGGCAGGCATTTGTTTCAGCTCACTGCTACTCAAAACATTTATAGAGAGGGAAAAATAAGTTGAAATGGTTTGCTGTGGGGCTGTAGCTTTGCCTGGCTGGGTACCACTGCTTCCTTTTGCCACCACTTCCTAAGGTAAAAAAAGACAGAGGGAGGGAGGGCCTAAAAGCCAGCAGGCACCTCAAGTTTCTGAATCCAATTCAGTGTACCCAACCTACAAAGCCCTTTAGACCCCTTTCTGAGCCCTGAAATTGCAATGAGGCCCTGATCCAAGAGTCCTCTCATGCTAAGGAATGGGGGGGGGGGGTAACTCAGGCACTGTCCTTTACAGTTACCTTCCCCAGAGAGGTAGGTCTGGTGCCTACTTTATTATCCTTTCAGTGACAGCTAAAGACCTTCTTAGTCTCTCAGACTTTTCTCTATATTTCTGTTGCTATGCTGTTTTGAGTAGCTTTATCTTTGATATTTTTCATTTTTCTAATGACTATTAGTTTCTATTACTTTTAATTGTTTTATGAGGAGTTTGGATTTTTAGTTTTTACTGAATATCAGCCTGAAAGCTATGACACATAGGATGGCTAAGGTATTCTAGAAGGAAAATAAAAAAGTAGATGGGGAAAAAGGGGTGGTGTTGCCAGACTTCATCACGCTTGGATGAGACCTATTGCAATCAATAAGATTTAAATTAGTCGTGACTACCTTCTCATTAATTTCATTGGGTCTATTCTAGCCATGACTACGTCGGGTTGTAATCTATTATATATTATGAAATACACACCGTAGTATTTCTGCTTTGCCCATTTTATTCATAAATGTAAAAAAGCCGTTTTACTAACAACTTGCCCCACAGTAGATGGTAACTATATTTTTGTGTTAGAATACATGGATTCCAGCACAGAACGAAAGACATCAGGTGTAGAGCAACAAATTTACCTTATAACACATAGCTTGAACTAATGGCTAAATTATTATCTAGTCTAGTGCTGTTACAGACACAGAGGTTTGGAATATACTGTGTCTTAATGTTTTTATTTCTATTTCACATAGATTGGTTACAGCAGATGTAGCGTTTTACACTGGAAACCTCCAAGCTTTGAAAGGGCTTCAAACCCTAGACTTAAACATGGCTGAAATCTGGGAACAGAAGAGGTGATAATCCAGTGAGTGGTTGCCGCTCAGCATGGGATGTTTTCTTCTTTGCAGAAGATGAATACTTGGAACCTAGAAGAGGAAAGTCTCTTGAAATGTGATCAAAACTAGCTATAGGAATGACTTTGGAAGCGTCCTTTAGCTAGCAAGGAAAAGAGTGATCCGTTCTTTGTGCAATTTCTTCATTCTCTCTGGAACCAGGCTCAGGTTTCTTTGGACCAAATCCAAAAGAATACATAGCTGTAACACAGCTGTTGTTGTCTAGAGAGTGCTCTGTAAATCTTTATATTAAAAAGATGCTTTGCATTTCCTCTAGTGCAATGAAATTCACATGGTGTCTCACCTTTATTTAATGATGGTAGTTTGACAATTCTTGCTCTTGAATTCTAGAAAATGTTTTCACGATAAAACTATACTGTTAAATTATTTTTTTACAGATATTTCTATAAAGTCTTGATCGCCTACATAAATTTGGATTTGTTAGGATGCATTCAAAGTATTTCTTGCAGTTGTTCCTCATATTGCCACCAGAGGACTATTTTAAATACTTCCCAGATCTTGAAAATGAAGCTGTAGAGCTTGCTTCTGTTTCTTATAAGGGCAAGCTGACAAGACAGTTTGAGCTGTTTCAGTTATGATGATATAGGGTGTGTAATTTTAACTTTTGAATACTTACAAAACCCCTTTCCATGGATTATAAATCTGTCAGTTTCCATGTAATCCTTACCTCCCATTCTCACACCTTTCCATCCAATTAAAGCTATTTTAAAAGGTAAGTGTAAGAAGATGACGTATGACTAACTTATGAAAAAAAATATGCTACCTTTCAGGCAGGTACTTGCCTGTATTAAGTAATGAAGTGCCTGTGTATTTCACTTCACAGCATTTTTACCTAAACCCAGTGAGTGCCTACTCTCGTGATTATTATGTACAATGATACAGTCTGTGTTTTGTGTGCCTATGTTTTCTTCAAACAGGCATGCCTATTCTGTTAACATTAGCAGAAGTCATTGTCAATCAAAATAAAGCTGTAAAATGAGCTGTTTAAGAGACCAACTTCTTTAACGCTAAAAGTACTACAGCCAAGTTTGGCTTTCAAAACGCCAGCCACAGAAAACAATTATCCAAACAGAGGGCTTTATATTTTTTTATTTAAGTACCTGTAGAGGTGTGGAATTTCTTTCCACATTTATACTGTCACATGATTTAATTTGTATGAACATGAGTACACTGAATAGTTGATCTGTCCCATATTTAAAGATATACTGGAACTCTTAACCGCTAAGAGATAAGCTAGAAGATGTAAGGTAATGAGAGTGACCAAAGTACCCATTCCAATGTTTCATTCAAGCTGTCTTTCTTTGGGTAAGTAAAGGAGAGCAACAACTCTAGCTTTAGAGCATAATAAAAGTGAGGTATTGAACTATCTGTGAAAAGGAAGAGCTGCTGTGAGTAGTATAGCTTGACGTATTAACTATAGGAGAAAACAATGTCAACAGTTAAGTATTAGACATTTTAAACACTTTACTTGCTTTAATAGCAAAACTCTGGGTGTTTTTCGTGGGTGTCATTTATACTTCATAAAGTGGATGTACTTAATATTTAACAGCATATTGCTTCACAACTTTTTTCGGTTACAAGCAATTCAAAATTGATTAAACAGCATGTTAAATTCCTTACGTAAGAGCTGCCTGCCTTAAGACAAACAATATTGCACTTTAGATTTAATTGAACAGCAGAATAATTTAAAGATTTGAATCTCCTTAAGTATTCTTTCATTTGAGAAAGTACAGAAAAAACTACTTTAAAATAATACTGTAGGTACTGTGTACAAATCTAATGCCTATGGGCTCTTCCATTTGTGAAACTGTTCTAGTAGATTACCAACAACAACAGCATCAGTTCATATCAGCTCAGTGGTCCAGGATCCGAAGATTCCCAGAGACTATTTTGTTCTCCAGTACTGCTCCTGGTGGGATATCTATCCTGTCACCGTGGTTTGCAATAATGATGACTGTTCCCTAAATAAAGGGGGAGAAATTAACATGTGACTTTTTGAAACAGGCGACTGTAAAATTATAGAGTTATGCCTAAAGATTTGAATCCTTAAATTTGGGGTCACTTTGGATTCGTAACCTGTTCAGATAACATTTCAAACAGAAGTTACTATCCAATGTTAGTCCTACATAGATAAGACACATTGGAATGAATAAGACTTAAGTTAGTCAAGAC
This sequence comes from Elgaria multicarinata webbii, assembly GCF_023053635.1. Lineage (NCBI taxonomy): Eukaryota > Metazoa > Chordata > Lepidosauria > Squamata > Anguidae > Elgaria > Elgaria multicarinata. Next base: position 8,529,408 of record NC_086172.1, on the reverse strand, counting down.
TTACTTGTCCCATTCATTTCAATAGATCTCCTCACAGGACTAATATTGGATCCTACCCATTATAGTTGGTACCCAAATTTTCAAAGTTGCAGTGTATCACCTATAAAATGAATACAAGCTAAATAGTTAACTTGAAATGTACATGTGGCATTATTGCATTAATGCCACATACTCCAGAACTGTCAGTCATATCTAATAACTGCATGGACATTTAATTTCAATCTCAAAAGTATCTTCTAAAACTAGTAGAGCAGGTTTTAGCTTCGTCATGCAATTATTTCTCACATAAGAGTTTGAATAGCTAATTAAGTTGATTGGCAGTGGGCTCAGATCAAATTAACTAACTTTGGATCCCTAAAACGCATTCGTCACTAGATGACTTTTTAAAAGGTTTAGTCAAATTGACTAAGAAGATGATTATCAAACACTCTTAGTCATGGTAACTTTAATGCAAAAAATAGATAGTAAGAGAATCTTTCTATAAATCATCCACTGAGAGAGAGAAGACAGAACCTTGGTCTATTTTACCTTTCTTTAAGTTGGTTATGGTGCACTTCAAGAGAGAAGGGTCAGGACGGCTTCCAAAAGCTGAAATTAATCAACCGGCCTACTTCTGGTCTTCTGTGGCAGTGGAAGCTGCCGCATGTAAGGACGGTGGTGGCAGCAGGTAAGGGGAGGAGGAGGAGTTACTTGCCGCCGCCGCCGTCCTTGCATCCGGCAGCTTCCACTGCTGCTGCTGCTGCTGCATAATCCCAGAAATAGGCCGCGGCCTACTTTCAGTCTTCGGCCTACTTTCAGTGGAAACTGCTGGACCAAGGACGGTGGCGGAAGGCAGAGGCGCCATGTAAGTGAGGAAGGGGAGACTTTTCTGGGTGCCGGCTGCGCAGCCGGCACCCAGAAACGCCCGAGTCGCCTCGGAGGGCCTGAATTTCACCTGGGCAACTCCCGAAGCCCCCCCCCGAGCTGAACCGGGGCTGCTTTGGGGGCTCCAAACCGGCCTCCAAGGTGGATGGGGGTGTGTGCACAGCCCTAAAAAACAGCATTCCCAATGTCTAGAACTAACTGTATCTGCACTATACACATTTCTCATTGCAATTTTATGCATGGTGTTCTTATATGAAGCCTACTTTAGCATCAATGCTTAGATGCAAACCACACAGGTCACCACAGAATTAGTAATTGCATGAATGACTTTAAGAGTAAATAAGTACAGGGGGGCTGATTTAGCACAGCACCCTGGCTTTAACCTTTTGTCTCATGTTACATGTATGTTACCATGATACACAAATACAACATTTGTACATATGTCGTGTGACCAACCTTTAATGCAACGTTTTTGCCAAATGTGACATCGCCAGAAACAGTCAGATGATCCAATTCAAGCATATCCGGGATACTTTCAAACCTCCTCAGGTAATCTTGAACCTTTTCAAAAGTAAGAAATGGGAGTGTGATGCCTGAAGTCATGTGTCACCCTGAAATATTTGTCTAGGTAGTAGTGCCAAGATTTTCAAGGTGGTAGAACAAATCCACACTATTTACATTTAGACTTATCTAGTTCCACTAAGTAAGTAGGATCTAACAATCTCAACCTGAGCTATGCTGCTATGAGGCCAATACACAAGAACTACATGGGGTGTGACACAGGATCTAGGAAGAGCAGGCATGGGAACGATTTAGCTGCATAGTATAAAATAACTTCAGTGACCACACAGATTTTGTACCTTCCTTCCTCTCTCCTACCCCCATCCTGTAGTTGATAATATCAGATACATGTCAAATAATGCACCATAGTAGTACAAATCTATCCCATAAACTTCTAGGGTGGTGCAGTTAAAAAATACAATAAAGGTCATATTCAAGCTATACGTTGAGCCTATACTGATTATAAATTTTGTGTTTTGTATCGTCAGCTACTCTGGATTTCATATCAACAGGAAAAGTGTGGTAAAATGTTTAAACAAATTGGAAAAATACAATTCAAACAGTAGAACAATATAAAAATGCAGAACCATAAACAAAACCAAGTATTCAACATTCTGGATTGCCTAGGCCCCTAGACAAATAATAAAGGCTTTGCCTGATGCCAAAAGTTCATCCAAGAGTGAAGAAATGAGCTTTGCTGACAAATGCATTCCAAATACAACACACCATAATCAAGAAGGCCTTCTCCAGTTACCTGTGATACATGCTCCAAATAGCTGGTCCCAATTAGTAACCTAGCTGCTCCATTCTATACTAACTGAAGTTTAAGATGAGGCAGAAAGTAGTTCTCCATATTGCAATGTCTGGTCAAGAGGCTACCAAAGCATATAGACAATTGACCATGCTATCACTATCCAGAAAGGATCTCAGCTGGCTGTACCAGTCTTAGCTGGTGAAAGGTGCTGCATCCCCCAAAAAGCCACTTGGCGTTCCAATGAGAATGTTGGGCCTATCAGTACTCCTGGAATGCAGAGTTGGCCCTTTAGAGGGATTGCAATCCAAAATAGAACTTCCCCAGCTAACAACACAGTTTTAGCTGGATTGAGCACCCATTTATCCATCTTCATCCAGTCTACTACTGACACTGAACACCAATTCAGTACCTCCACAGCCTAACCTGATTCAGATGAAAAGGAGAAGAACTTGGTGTTATCAGCACCTCTTTCCAAATGACCACATTTACTCTTACAAGAACCTACAAGAACATTATCAGGCTGGATCCTGGTCAGCTATTAAGGATAATCTATAGGAGCCAGGTTAATTGGCTTATGAATTGGATAGTAAAATTGTTTCCCTAGTATTGGAACATTTTACTCAAGAGCTACGCTTACCTTAGTGAAAGAGCTTCCCAATTTGACAAGTGGAACAGTAGGGAATTCCCTTTTCTCACTCATTGTTAAAGATCCAGCATTAAGGCTATATAGGTTAGACATAACAAGTAGAAGATCAGATGTGGTCTTGACCGGCAGGAAGCGGCTACGGGGTACATTTATTCCCATTGAGTTCTCAAAACTTTTAATAGCAGCACCAACAGCAGTCTCCAGCTGAATAACATTTAAACCACCATCTAAAGTCTGGAAGAGAAAGTTTAATCAATAAGGTAATAACGCTCAAACTCATGAGTTATATTGGTAACAACAAATTGAATTAGTTCCATGGAGTCACAAGTTGAAAATTCAATTCAAGTTCTCCCTGTGCGCTAAGCCTGAGATGAAAAGTTATTCCTATAAAACACAACTTTGCCAAACCATCATCACAAAGTCACACAGTATTAAAAGTTATCTTGAAATGCACATTAATGAAAAATGGTGCATTTATTGTGGGTCTGATCCAGTCTACAGAGGACATAGTGTCAATGCATAGATAATTCTATCCATTCCCCCACCCCTGCCTGAAACATGAGCATGAGCATCCTACATATGAGGACATTGTGTAGAATGGGAGGCCAAATTGCTTGGAGCTTGAGTTTCATGACCACATGGAGCGAGCGGGATAGATATGAATATGGGAAATGAGCACACCAGACAATATGTACAGGCTTCTCAGGGGGGTGGGGGGTGGAAGAAACTAGGCTCTATTTTACCCTGCCTATAGGGATCCTTCAATGTATGCTGTAGCTGCGCTGGACTGGACAAAGCCCTGCATGTATATTTTATTTAAACCAATCTCTATCCCACAAGCAAGAGATTGTTTTCAGCAATTTCATCCATCACTTACCAAGTAAGCTCATAATGGCTTGAAGAAAACAAAGACAAAACAGCAATAAATAGGTCACTTTCATCAAGTACATTTTGTTCATGTTGTAAGTATAGAATATATTCATACCAAAAGACAAAAGGATGAGCATAAATGAAAGAAAATCCCCTAAAGCCCCATCCCACACACATTTTAAAGTTTAAGTTATTTGGTGTCCTGAGGACCCATTGTGGACTTGTACTGGTAACAGATACAAATGCATGTATAAAACTAAAATGGCACATAACATAGAAAAGTACTGACCATTTCAGTATAGATTATCGGACCGAACTTTTAAAAAATTGGTAAACGAACTGACTGTTACGATGTGAAGTTCTAAAGAAAAGCTAACTGTCCCAGAAATCACAGTATTGGTTTCTAATGTGTGGGTGGTTTTTTGAAATGGTGAAGATTTTTCAGTTTAACTTTGATATATTTCTTAAATATTAGAAAATATATTATACACTTCAGAAGACATTATAGGCAGAAGTATGTATTTTCCTTGAAATACCTCTTCCACTGCTCACTCAAGAGAATATAATTTTAGATCACATACTCAATTTCTCCTAAACTTTCCACGAGGTCTTCAGAGTTAGTGTGTTATTTATTTATTTGACCCCTTTCATTTCAGGCCTTGCTAGACACTTACCTTTGGATTGACAATAATTTCCATATCAATAGAATTCTGCTCTTGCAGCCGTTTAATTGCAGTTAATGAAATCCATAGGTTGTTAGTGTTGAATATTTTGAATTTTGAAACAGATTTGAATTCATCAACATGTGGTTTTGGCACTTGGGCTATTTCTACCAGTCTCAGTTTGTTTTCATATTGTGTGAGTGTACCACCCTGGAAAAACAGAGCAAATCCAAGTGAAATAGAAATCTATAACTCCACAAGCAAATATCTAAGAGAGTCTATGGCTTCAGTACAGCTAAAGTTAAACACTCTTATTAAGGTGTTTTCATGTGGATTCAAAATAGTTTCCTCCCAAATGTGGACCTGAAGTAAACATTTTGTAGAACCCCAATAGAACCAAGTATCTGATGGGCCCCAAAATACATCTGATTTGCTAACTATAAAAGGATGATTTCCAAAAAATCAAGTAAATGCATACAGTTCTAAAATAAACCGAAATATCAGAGCAGCCTCCTCCTCTATCCTCTCACACTAATGGGAGAAGACAGAAAAGGAGTTAGCAGGCCCACTGTGAAATTGCATGACCAAGCACAGTCTTTTCCCAGTCAGAATATTATTTGCTTCCCCGCCACAGTGGGGAATTCAGGGGTTCATGAAGTGACTGGTGAAAAAAGAAGTACATTTCTATGAGATTAGTCTGTTGTGCCTGGAAAATATAACAGAGATATCATCCCTTGTGAATACACAAAATAAAATGCATTTTATTTTGAAATAAATTTGTTTTTACCTTAACATCTGCCCTTGTTTTATTGGTGACCTCCATAACAAATTCACACCGTTTTCCATTTGGCGAATTCATAAGGTGGTTAAGAATGTAGAGATCAACAGTGGCACCAAGGTTATCTATGTTGGACACAAAAATATACTCCTTCCCCTCACCGATAAGAGTATCCAGCAATCCAGAATTATAGAAACTTGCATAGATGTCCCCATGACCTGGGGGATACCAAGCCTCTGTATTCTCTCCTGTATAAGACACATCTTTTGCTACTGGTAGTAAAGACTCCTTATTAATTCGTGGGTACCTGAAAAAGCATACATATTTTAAGTCACTAGCTGGGTCAGGAAACCAGATGAAATATGGGGCTGGGGTGCTAATGGATATTTTGGTGAAATAATAAAAGAGTGGAGGGAATGTTAACATCAGCCACATCTTAGTTGTACCATGTGGGTGACATTGTATGTGCAGAGATTATGTGCATATTTGAGAGTTTTTGGTGCTCTTTCATCTCAAAGTGTAATGTAAAATGAATATATAAAACACATGGGATCAAGGGTGCTTAAAATGCCTCTGATTCTATGGACAACTGGTCATCCATAATATCCAGTAGCATATGAAAACTAGTACCAATCACCCAAAATATCTCAGAAATGAGTGAGGGGAAGAGAATTACCTCAAACATTCATTGCAAAATTTCCAAACAAAAGTAAATTGGGAGGTGGTAACTCTTGCTCTCTCACCAAGTTCAGCCCTTTCACATTTCAAACAGCTTCTTTATGCAGAAGAGGAAATTGAGTCAGTTATAACTCATCTGCACTGCTTCCAGTTGTGAAAGAATACATTTATGATTCACTGCCCTTCTGTCTGCACCACATCAACATCAACAGTATCATTTCCTTGAACGTCTCATTTTGCAACTTTCTAAACAGCCTTTCTTTAAAAAATCTGGTTTTAAAAAGCAGCAAGAAGAGACACTGTACCCAAGCAATTATTTTTATTAAAAAATATATTTTTATTAAAATTGTTATTTTTATTCTAAAATAACCCAAGCTATTTTATGGTTCATAGTTTAAGGCATGATGACTCCTCAAATGTATTTAGTCTTATCACTTTTATGATCAAAAGCGCAGTGCGGTCAATACCTGCTTTGACTGAAAGTGTGAATTTTCACACGACTATGGCTGTATTTTTGCAAGATTTTTTTCGTGTCTTCATTTGTGTTGAAGGAGTTCATTAGTACCAGAGGAACATCTGTATTGTATGATTTATTTAGATCCTGTAAAAACACATTCAAATAAGCACCATTGGATTATTATTTTACTTTTGCAATTAAAAAAAGAATTCTACATATCCTTTACTCAAGAACTACCATCAGAAAATCCATCTTTTTGAATCAACATCAATCTGTAGGAGAAATTAACATAATAGTTGCCTAAAATTCAAAAGGCTGTAGCTAGGATATTAGAACTATTACTCTAAACTCTTAATTTCCTTCATTGTAAAACTGTTGATTACCACCATACTCCACATTTATTTTTGAATTAAAGCAACCTGATACACATCTAAAAATTGGATTGCAAAATTTAAAACCATTCAAGTAAAGAAGTTTTGAGTAACTAAAAATGTGTCCCTGATTAAATCGACAGTAGGATTTTATGGAAAATTATGTAAGTACCAAAAACTATGGATGGCAGATACTTTCTTAGAAACAGGTGTTGCTGGCAGCAAAGTAGAGTGACTCTAACCACAATTATTTTTCTGCCTCCTAATAAGCAGGAAAAAACAAACAGAATACATATATACAGGACTAACTGACATCATGACCTTCTGGGGAAGAAGAACGAGCGAAGGAGACATCAAGGCCTGCTCTTGTTGGACTCCGCCCCCACCCCAGGGCTAACTGATATCATGGCCCCTTGGGGAAGAAGGACCAAGGGTGAGGATTGTGGAAGCAGGTAAGTCCGCAATCCTCCCCCCACTCCCGCTACATCCTTAGGTCCAGTGTCAAGACAAACCTGTTTGGAAAAGAATAAACAAGAAACCTACAGCAGCCTGAAGAAGCACAGTGACGACCACCCATGACTTTCCAGATAGAGATCACTCTGGCAAGCACAATGTATTGCCTCCAAGGGTCCCTGCTATATGTGCTCAGATGCATGGTTCTTCTTCGTGGTCTCTGTGCATCACACATATGGGCTCTGCGCCTGCGCAGGGCCAGCTTCGGAAACTTCTCTAGCTGAAAATCTTTTAGGTGGGAACCCCTCCCCCACCGTCTCAGGGGTTCCCGCCTAATCCCCCCAGTTCTCTTCAACCACCTGTGGGTCAACAGCGTTTTGGAGACTTCTCGTTTGTGGTACAATTTACCTCAGCTGAAAATATTCTATTTTCCTTCTTTCTCTTTCTCTCCAGTTTTCTAGTCTTTCTATCCTATATATATTGTTGTTCGTTTGTCAGTTAGCCATCGTGCCTATGGCACAACAAGGCCTTTTCAAGAAGTGCTCCGATTGTGGGCAGAAGATTTCCCAGACGGACGGTCACTCGTTGTGTTTGCTCTGTTTGGGGGAGACACACGTTGTTGAATCGTGTTCCTTTTGCCTGAAATTCTCGAGGCAAGCAAGGAAGAACCGCTCAGACCACCTTCAGGCGATACTCTGGGAAAAGGCGTTGGAGGCAGTGGAGAAACCGAGACCATCTCGACGCTCCACATCTCCTAATACAATGGAGTCTATGCCCCAACCTCCTCCCGCATGGAGTGAAGCCTTAACAGTTCCCCCCTCCTCCTCCTCTCAATCCGCATCTTTAAAGGCAGCTAAAAAGATTGCTAAGAGTGAGAGAGCATTCTGGAGCAGAAGAACCCCAAAAGAAGAAAAGCAAACTCAAGTCAAAAAATGGGAAGAAAAAATCGTCGAAACCGATCTCGTCGGTACTGAGGAGCCCGGTACCGAGCATTTCAGTACCGAGGCATGCGGCAGGGCATAGGAGCCCAATATCGAGCCTTTCACTGCAAAGGTCTCCGCTGCTACCGATAAGCCCGATACAGAGACCATCCTCGATACCGAGACGGGCGACTCCATCCTCACCACTGGTACTGAACCCTCCGCCGCAGGCAGAGTGGATTGCTGACTCGCCGGCACCGTCTCCACTACGGATCATCACGGTACCGGCTGACAACCCTAGCATAAGGGCATTGATTTCAGAAGGCGAAATTAGAGGTTCTTCCCTGGATAATACCATGGCGGATCGGGGCCCCATTTCCCCTCAGTACTGAGAGGAGCCGCAGCCCATCGATACCGAAGGACGTTGGTACCGACAAATATCTCAGCAACCGACGGTCGATACCGAAAGCTATCGATACCGACGGACGCCTCCTTACGCCCAGGACCGTTCACCGGCTTCAACTCATTCAGGTCAACAGTATGCCACCTACGGCGAACGATCTAGATCCCCACCGAGAATGCGGGACTATTATGCTGACTGGCAACCTCCCCAATATCCTCCATATTACTATGACGATTGGGGACACAGAAGACACCAAGATTATTACTACCCGCAGGAATGCCCATACCAAGTGTACCCGCGTTTCCGTCAACCACCATCCGAGACGGTATCCCGTCCACCGCCTCAACCTTCGGTACCGAGGCACCTGTCGCAATCGGCTCAAGCTACGGTACCGACCACTTCGGTACTGTCGCAAGCATTGCAGATGCTGCCTGCATCGCATATGAGACTGGACGCTCCATCGGAGGAGGACTACCAATCTGACTCCTCACAAGAAACATCACCCACACCGTCCATCCCTTCACCGGATGACCTCATGGTTGCTACAGATGTGGTATCTCCTTCAGAGGACTTAGCACACTTTGCCGATCAAGTACAAAGAATGGCAAGATCCCTAGGGATTGAGATGTCTCAGCCGATAGAAAAATTAAATGACCCAGTTTATGATGATGTATACTGTGAGTCATCGACACCAGCGGCCATTCCATATTTGCCTGTGCTGCTACGCACGGCGCAACAATCATGGAAGTTACCCTCCTCTATGCCACCAACGTCAAGGAGGCTAGACAACATATATAGGATTCAGGAGAAAACTCCCCCGTTCCTATTCACACATCCCAAGCCAAACTCAATAATCGTGGAGGCATCACAAGGACGCACTCAAAGGAGACATAATGCGCCAGTGGACAAAGAAGGCCGTAGGCTGGACGGCCTGGAGGAAGAGTCTACTCCTCCATAGCATTATCCCTTTGTGTGCACAATTACCAAGCCACAATGGCAAAATATCAGCTCTTCTTATGGGAGAAAATGGCATCCCTCTCTGGATACTTGCCAGATGACCAAAGGGAACTGGCAAATGTTTTCTGTACTGAGGCTATGAGACTGTCTCGACAACAACTCAATACAGCTCGCCACGCTACTGACTGCGCCTCAAAAGCCATGGTAACTTCCACTGCGCTACGAAGGCATGCGTGGCTAAGGTCCGCAGGGCTGTTCCAGGAGGCACGCACCAGGATAGAGGACCTTCCTTTTGATGGAGAAGGACTGTTCCATTGCTCCACGGATGAATCCATGGAAAACATACAGAAGGCCAAGAACACGGCCAAAAAGATGGGAATTGGGCAACAACAACAACAGTTACAAAGGCCATTCTGTCAAAGGCGTTGGCTGAGAACGCAACAACAGTTCCAGCCAAGACAACAACAACAATCTCAAGACCGTGTCTCTCTGTACCAACCCCAAGGTCAGTACAGGAGGCAACAATACTCAGGGCACTTTAAGCAGATCAAGAGCAAGCCTGATCCAAACCAAAGACGGCGTCTTTGATTGCCCTGTACCAACATCTACCTCACCTAAGTTTGGTGACATCCTTGCCCCTTTCTTTCATAATTGGACCATCATTACAACTGACACATGGGTCCTTAACATCATTTCTCGGGGCTAAAAAATAGAGTTTACCACCCTCCCTCTCCTCGGAACCGCAAGGTTCTCACCACCTACAGACGCTCTGTTGCAAGAGACCATGTCTCTTTTGGACAAGGGCACCATAGAGCGATTACCAACTCATGCCCTAGGATGCGGGTTCTACTCACGCTACTTTACGGTTCCAAAACGGGATGGGGGATGAAGACCTATTTTGGACCTTAGAGGTCTAAACGAGTTCATCAACCCTAAAAAAATTCCGGATGAACTCTTTAGCAAACATCCTACCTTTCCTCTCCCAAGGGGACTGGTTCACATCCATCAATCTCAAGGACGCATACTTCCACGTCTCGATCCACTGCGATCACCGCCAATTCCTTCGGTTCATAGTAGGGGAAGACATTTTCCAATTCAAAATGCTTCCATTTGGTCTTTCTACTGCCCCCCGAGTTTTCACAAAGTGCATGGCACCGGTGTGCGCCTTTCTGAGAACTCGAGGGGTGGAGATTTACCCCTACTTGAATGATTGGTTGATAGTGGCAAATACAAAAGAGGAAGCCACTCACAACACTCACCTTACCATCAATCTCCTTAACGAATTAGGCCTTTGCGTCAACAAAGAAAAATCATTTTTTCAACCTTCCCAAAGAATAAAATTCCTCGGAGCAATTCTGGACTCAACCCGCTCCAAGGCTTTCCTCCCAGAGGACAGAGCTTCCACATTAGTGACACTCGCACTCAAGCTCTTTCACTCTAAAACCATATCTGCTTTCCAGGTGCAAAGACTACTGGGTTTCATGGTGGCTACTGTCAGCGTTGTCCCGTGGGCACGCCTACACATGAGGCCCCTACAATTGTGGCTCCTGCGGGAGTACGACAATACAATGGACGCTCATCGAGTGAAATTGTCGCTCCCTACCAACGTGAAAGACACCCTCCTTTGGTGGATGGAACTGTCCAATATCATGAAGGGCTTGGACTTCAGCCCGCCACTGCCATCTCAACATCTGATGACAGACGCGTCTCTTTTGGGCTGGGTAGCCCACTGCGGAGACCTTACTATACAGGAACGTTGGAGCCCTACCGACAGGAAGAGGCACATAAACGTCCTGGAGCTCATGGCCATTCAAAAGGCACTGCATACCTTCCAGCAGACCTTGTCAGGACATGTAATCCAAATTCATACTGACAACATGGCTGCTGTTTGGCATATAAACAAACAGGGTGGAACACGGTCTATGGACCTGATCTCCCTAACTTTGGACATTTGGCACTGGGCAATCGGCCATTCATATCGCAGGCCAAGACAACATATTGGCAGACGACCTCAGCCGCACTTTCATGGACACGCACGAGTGGCAGATGAAAGAGTCTGTACTCGATATGGTCTGTCGGGCATGGGGACAGCCTGTAATAGACCTTTTTGCATCAACAGAGAACGCCATCTGCAGCCAATTCTGCAAGTGGGCAGGTCACGGGATAGCATCCCTAGGAGACGCCTTCGAGAGGACGTGGACAGGACAGCTCCTGTACCTATTTCCCCCCATACCACTTCTATCCAAGGTGATCCTGAAGTTGTGCATAGACAACGCCAACGCCATATTAGTAGCACCTTGGTGGCCAAGGCAGCCGTGGTTCACTCCGCTACTCAAACTGTCTTCAGCGGAGTTTATCAAACTGCCCCGATGCCACAACCTCATCTCCAAGGGGAAGGGACTCATTCTCCATCCAGATGTCCGGTCACTGAACCTCAAGGCATGGAGGATAAGGCAGCATTAGATAACCAATCCCTGCCTGCTGACGTGTGAGACATTATTCTAGCAGCTAGGAAACCTGCTACTAGAAAATTATATGCCAACAAGTGGGCAACATTCTCTGCTTTTACCCTTAGCAGGAATGAGAACCCTTTCTCAGCACCAATAGCCACGGTGCTTTCTTTTCTTTTTTCTTTATTTAAGAAAGGACTCAAGTTCTCGTCACTTAGAGTTTACCTGGCAGCAATTTCTGCTTCACACCATTGGGTTCAGGGCTGTTCGATCTTCACTCACCCATTAACTAAACGCTTCATGAAGGGTATGAAGAACACCATTCCACCAGTTCATTTGTTCCCCAGTGGAGCCTATCCGTGGTGCTCAAGGCACCGTCTGCTAAGCCCTTTGAGCCATTGGCTAAGACTGACTTGCGGTTACTGACTTTTAAGGTGGCATTCCTTGTTGCCATCCCGTCTGCTAGACGTGCATCAGAGCTAGCAGCACTCCGTATGGACTCACCTTATACGGTGCTTCATGCTGACAAAGTGGTCCTTAGACCAGACCCACCCTTTCTCCCTAAGGTTGTTTCTTCTTTTCACCTTGGACAGGGTATCACCCTGCCAAGTTTTTTCCCATCACCGACATCTCCTCTTGAGTCGGCACTACATACACTGGACATTAGATGTGCTCTCGCCTTCTACCAAGTCCAGAACGGCTACCCTCTGGAGATCCCAAAGACTTTTTGTTTGTTATGGGGGCAAACAAAAGGGACTTCAAGCATCTCCGCAGAGAATATCTGCTTGGGTTGTTCAGACTATTAAATTAGCCTATGAACTCGCTGGCCTCCCGTTGGAGGGTAGAGTGCGCTCTCACTCCACCAGAGGAGTGGCCACTTCTACAGCCTTTGAAAAGGGGATCGCTTTACCAGACCTCTGCAAAGCGGCTACCTGGTCGACACCTCTGACCTTTGCCAGTCACTACCGTCTGGACATCAGAGCGCGTAGAGACTGTGCATTTGGGCGTGCCGTCTTATCGGCAATCCTTTGAATTTTCATCCATCACCTGACACCACCCACCAAGTAACAAGTAAGTCAGCTTGTTATTCGCCCATATGTGTGATGTGTCTTTCTTCTTTCATGAAGAAGAAAGACATGTTGCTTACCTGTAACTGTAGTTCTTCGAGTGGTCATCTGTGCAGTCACACAACCCTCCCACTGTCCCCACTATGGTGTCATTGTTTTTGATTACCTGGTGGTTCACCTCAGTGAGACTGTTTAGGCGGTTTCAGGAACTGAGGGGATTAGGTGGGAACCCCTGAGCATGCTCAGTGGACGGTGGGGGAGGGATTCCCGCCTAAAAGATTTTCAGCTAAAGAAGTTTCCGAAGCTGGCAGGCGCAGAGCCCATATGTGTGACTGCACAGATGACCACTCAAAGAACTACAGTTACAGGTAAGCAACCTGTCTTTCTCAACTCTTCTTCATAGTCCCTTCCCAGAAGCTTTTAGTATTGGTTATGTGATCAGGACAAGAGCTCCTGCTGTCCTTCACCAGCGCATCCCTGTCCTTTCTAGCCCAGGCTGATCCAAATGGGGAGACAGTGCTGTCCAGTGGCAACTTCCGCACAGAAGTTAAGCTGGTTCTGCAAAGAGGCAGTGGCTCACATGCTCAACAACACTGGTGCTATGGAGACAAAAGTTTAGAAAGGAAGGCAGGGAGGAGGGAGCTGCAGTTATGGTGGCCACAAAAACAGCAGGACCGAGGGAACTACTGAAAGGAACGGCAACAGGGTACCCCCACCTGCCCCACACTCCTTCACTTCCTGGTGTCACAGTTGTTTCAGAATCTATTCTGTCACTGGGGCCCCATCTAGTCAGTTTTCTATGAATGCTTTTTAGCTTTTGCAACCTGACTATTTGGACAAATGTTCTTGGAGAGGTGCAGCCTATTGTGCATTCTGGATACCCCCACAATGGTTTCCATTGCATCTGCAAGGGAGGGAGGAACAATCCCCATTCAGATTTCCCCTTCCAAGGTCATAGCAGTGTCTATGGTCTCGGAGGGGGAACTCCGAGATATCCTAGGGTCCTATATAGGCAGCACTTAACCTCCTTTCACGTATTGCTCACATGAAGGGCTCTACACGATTAGCAGCCCCACATCTGACAACACACACCTCTTGACTCCTCCCCACAGATCGAAGCAGTGAGCAAACACTGACCAAAACAATCCCTGGCCTGCAGAGTGGATTATTTAACCCATCATGGGTTTGTGTATCATGTGGTTATCACAGTGGGCTATTTTGGCTGGTTACAGAGCTGTGTAGCAAGAGCAGTCAAAACAACTGCCACTCTGCTGTTTGCTGGCTTACTGATTAGGAACATGTTAAAGGGACCAAACCAGCAGTGCAGAGGGGACAATTTGGTCCCAATCCTGCAACTCACAAGGTGTTATAGGCATCTTCTTGGTGACTTACTGCTCAGGGATTTGATGGTTGATTAGATGCCTCCTGACTGTGGAAGACCACACACACACAATGTGGGATTTCACTCTAGATATTTATTCATAAACCTATACAAGTAGCCCTAACCAAGAGAGGACCAAAGCAAGTTACTCACCTCAATCTGTTGAACTGTCAGATCCAGGAAGGTATTCTCATTTCTCACACCAATGAGGCTTTTTGGACCTTTGCATCCCATACTGGTACCCAAACCGCCATTGAGTTTCACTACAACTAACTTGTTTAAAACTGAAGCAATACTATCAGGTAATCCTCTTGCTTTTATCTTCTCATAGGGCTGAATCTGAAAGGAAAGCAATGGTTTTAAGAATTATTTACAGATGGCTGAAGTGCTTCACATTCTTTATACACTTTCTCACACGTTTATCAGAAGAAAATAACAAAATAAATGGCTCCACTTGCAGTGATACTTCTTGAGAAGTATTATGTTTAGAAGGAACTCTCAACTGAAGGTTTTTCTAATTCTGTTTTAGTTTTCTTATCTGTACCCCTTAAATTACTTCGACTGTAATCCTATGCTTGCTTACCTGGGAATACTTCTGAGTAGGCATGTAAGACTGCACTCTTTGTTAAAATCTCACTGCATTTAAGACGGAAGCAATGTGCTTTGAGCGTCCCCTGCTTTTCAAATACGTCATTTCCCATTTATATAAATGTCTTATAGCGTGTTCATTATTATTCAGATACAGTAATAGGCCTGTAAGAGTGTTGCCTGGATAAAAGCAAGTCTTTTTTTAAGGTTTTAATAGTGTTAGCTTCTGTCGCAAATTCTCATTAGCTAACTCTGTTCTTGACAGCTTCATATCGAAACTTACATTTAAAGACAGGCTATCTTCAAAATGATCATGCCAGGGACTAAATTAGAGGTTTTTAAATATACTTTCCATATTTCAATCACCCTTCCCTCATCTCTAACTCCCATAAAAGCCAATAACATCTACTGTAACAATGACAATTCTACTGTAACGTGTTGCTGTGTGTATTCCATTTTTCAACTTGGTTGTCCTTTTTCCAGTGTTGCCGCATATATGCTTCTTCCCTTGAATTTCATGACGCCTCAGTCAAATGACTACAAGAGCAAGGGCCTTTTCAGTGGAGGAAACACCCTCCTCAAAGAATATCCCCTGGGATCTAAATTATGGTCTTTACACACCAGGTGAAGACCTTTTATTTTCCCAACCTTTACAGGAACTGCTTTAGTGTTTTTACACTGTTTTATCCTTGCTGCTGGTTTTTACTTTTTGTTTTATTATTTGCTCCATTGTTTTTATGCCTGCGACTGATTTTATCTTGGTTTTATCACATGCTATTTTATTGTAATTGTATTATCTTGTATTTTTTATTTCTAATTTATATGTACAACACACAGAGAACTTTGGTTACTGGGCAGTTTAAAAATGTAGGGAATAAATAAAACAAATTAGGAGAAGCAGATCTTGAAAATTTCAAGTAGGTATAATCAAAAGTTATGGCTGAATGTTTCACCTTAGGTTTCTCTACTTTGGCATAAGAAATGTAGCAATCCATTTGAAAAATTTAGGCTTATGAGTACTTAGGCTTGCATTGGATACTTGGAGACTTACAAGTATCCAATGCAGAGCGGGAAGTGCATTGCACCTCCCGCTCTGCATTTTAGCTAGATGGGCATTTTCACCCATCTAGCAGAGGCTTCATGGAGGGGGAGGGAAGGAGGCTGAAGACAGCTCATATCACTATGTCCCCGGTCCCCCCTCTCTACCCACTAGCACACCCCTCTTCCCCCTCTATGAACTTTCATTTAGGACCCTGTATCAGCAGGTAGCACTGTTATCTTTGCACCAGCTGCAAGGGGGCAGGGGAGGGTGTGGGGACCTCAGAGCCAGGAAACAGAACACTGTCTAGAGGGCGTAGGGATAATCACTAGGAAAAGCTTGGTAACTGAGGTTTGGAGTGGGGGCACTCATAACTGCATCACACTTAAAACCCCTGATACCTAAACTTATTCTTGGTAGTTTTCCAAACTATACTCCAGCACCAGCAGCTGGCCAGCTAGAAGAACACCACTGGAAGGATTAATCTGCTTATTCCATGGATCTCTTCATATTTTTTTCATTACATAGGCCAGGAAAAATGAGAGGGGGACAAAAGAATTACTCTGCACCTTCTCCACATCTTTCTTTTTTCTCCTCAAAGAATTAGGACAGGAATGGGGGATGGGGAGAATCTACTCACAGTGCAAGCCTATGAATGTTTACTCAGCAATTAATCCCACCATATTCAATGCCTCTTATTTCTTTTATTGCATATTACAAAGGCAATGGATTTTAATAAAAACAACAACAACACCCAGCTTCATCAGGAGCATCATCTTCAAAAACATAAGTCTTTTGGATCTTTACACTACTACTTCACAAGCCGAGCAAAATTCAGGAAAAGGTCTGATGTCACAGAAGCACAGGGCTCCTCGGAAAGACTAACTGAACCAGAACTTGACTGGGAGGAGGAATTATCTGGCAATAGTAGTGAGTCTGATATTTTTGAAATAGATAATTCTGAAGATGAAAGTGTTTCAGAGTTAACAGGTGCTAATTTAGGGATTGAGTTAATGGCTCCCTTTGTAAAAAAAAAAAAAAGTTACCTGATCCAAGTGACATTGCACAATCTCAAAAAGAAAGTCCAATTCAACCAGCGCTAAAAAGTTATCCATCAACAAAATATGGCCAATTGTCATGGAGACATTTCAACCCAGCATGGTACAAATGATATTCTTGCTTAGAATACAGTGTAATACAAAATGCTGTGTTATGCTTTGCTTGTCACCATTTCTCTGGAAAAGATCCCTATACTGCTGAAAATTCATTTACTCATAAAGGGTACAACAACTGGAAAAAAGCTACTGTTAATGATTCAGGAATGAAGCTGCATAACAGAAGTGCAGTCCACAAAGCCTGTAAGGTTGAATGGGAGAGTTGCAAACAAACTCAGAAATCCAAAGGAGGCTCAGTTTTAGTGCAATTATGCACATAAAGAACTTATAAAAAATAGGCATTATATAACCACTCTGACAGAAATTCTTTTGCTCACTGCTGTACAAAAAATTGCTCAGCGTGGACATTGGGAAAGTGAGACAAGTGATAACAGGTGAAATGTTCTTGAACTCTTGCATTTAGTCGCAAAACACAATCCCAGAATCCAGTCTAAAATACTCTTCCTTGCAATGCAAAGTACACACATCATTCCATTCAAGATGAATTGTTAAGCATTATAAGCAGAATGGTTGTAGAGTCAATTTCTCATGAAGTGAAGGAAGCTGGCTTCTTTGCATTAACTGATGATGAAACTAAGGACCTATGTAAGCAGGAACCAATGTCAGTAGTTCTCCATTTTTGCTACAATGGCAATATATATGAACATTTTGTTGGTTTCCATCCATGCCATTCAGTGAATGCTCCTTCACTACTGAGCTACATAAAGGAAATCTTAGCTTGTTGTGGCATAGATATCAAGAACCGCAAAGCACAAAGATATGATGGTGCCAGCGTAATGAGTGGAAAACTAAATGGGGTGCAGACACTGCTCCTGAAAGAGGTGCCACAAGCCATCTATGTTCATTGTTCCAAGCTGGGAATCTGCCAGATCATGTGCAATAGGATGGTGGGCAGGGTTTCTTCCAAAACAATCCTCAGCTATAGAATCTTCCTAAAACGAGGCTCTGCGCAGGCACAGAGCTCATATGTGTGATGTACAGAGACTACGAAGAAGACAATGATTCATATAAACAACATTTATTATAACATTATTTAAAGGAAGGAAAATTAGACGTCATGTTTCTAGGTAGGTTCAGCAACACTACATTGCACAACTTCCATTCATTGGCACCAATTTCAGGTAACAGTTCCTGAACAGGAACCAAAAGGTACTTGAGTTCAAAAGTAAACATTTAAAACCAACTTTATTTCATGCCACGTGCAACCAGGGAGTAAAGTTCTGGGACCTTTTCCCTACACTGTGTTTGTCTTAGTCATCTAAATTATACGTTACGAGTACAGGATGAAATTTGCCCAAGGAGGATTAATACACTGCTCTCCACAAATGATATTTGCTTTTCTTCTTCTGGGGTTCTTCTGCCCCAGGATGCTCTCTCACTCTCTTAGCAATCTTCCTGTCCTTTGAAGATGCGGATTGAGAGGAGGAGGAGGGGGGAACCGATAAGGCTTCACTCCGCGCAGGAGGAGGTTGGGGCATAGACTCCATTGATTTGGAGCGTTGAGATGTTCTCGGTTTCTCCACTGCCTCCAACGCCTTTCTCAGAGTAACGCCCGAAAGCAGTCTGAGCGGTTTTTCCTGGCTTGCCTAGAGAATCTTAGGCAAAAGCAACAGGACTCAACGACATGCGTCTCCCCAACAAAGCAAACAAAGGGAATGTCCGTCGGTCTGCGATATCTTCTGCCCGCAACTGGAGCATTTTTTGAAGAGGCCTTGGTGTGCCATAGGCACCAAGACTAAACTAACGAACAAACAAATATCTCTTTTATTATTATTATTATTATTATTATTATTATTATTATTATTATTATAACTATATAAAAAAAGTTGGAAAAACTGGAGAGAAGATAAAGGATGAAAATAGTAGATTCAGCTGAGGTAAAATACTACAATATAAGAGAAGTCTCCAAACGTTGTTGACCCTACAGGCGGTTGAAGAGAACTGAGGGGATCAGGTGGGAACCCCTGAGCATGCTCAGTGGACGGTGGGGAAGGGGTTCCTGCCTAAAAAGATTTC
The DNA here is from genome assembly GCF_023053635.1 of Elgaria multicarinata webbii. Lineage (NCBI taxonomy): Eukaryota > Metazoa > Chordata > Lepidosauria > Squamata > Anguidae > Elgaria > Elgaria multicarinata. Next base: position 8,510,318 of record NC_086172.1, on the reverse strand, counting down.
AGCTATAAAAGTTTCCGAAGCTGGCCCTGCGCAGGCACAGAGCCCATATGTGCGATGCACAAAGACCACGAAGAAGAACTTCTAGGTTTGGGATGTTGGGTAGGATTGAGCAAAGAAAAAAGAAATATTTTTGTAAGCTGCCTGGAAAGCCTTTTTGGCTAAAGGGCAGGATAAAAGTGCTAAAATAAATAAAATATAAATAAAAAAGGAGCAATACTGATGGATGTAAAAATTGGCTTTATGCAAGAGGATATTAAACACTACAATACCAGATAAGGATGTTTACTGGTCACAGCAAAATGTGCTGCACGCTCCAAAGTTCTACTACAATGGAGATTTTATCTGAAGGCCTGTGAATTTTGTAAAATATTGGCAAGTCTGACCATTATAGTTACTAAGAAAGGAGTGTTGGCACTGTTAGGCTGCAATTCTACACACACTTACTTGGGAGTGTACTCTTATCAATAAAGTGGAAAATACTTCTTGGCAAACATTTATTTATTCATTTGCAGCATTTATATACCACTCTATATCTAAACAGATTCCGGAGTGGTGAACAATAAGAGATAAAACAGTACAAGGATAAAAAAAATAAAATACAATAATGACATTATTTAAAAATCAAACAAAGAGAAAGACAATAAAACCATGGCAAGAAGGCTTCCTGGAACAGAGCTATTTTCAGGAGGCACGAGAATCAACAGTGTGTTGGTGCTTGCCTGACCTTCAGAGGCAGGGAATTTTAAAGAAAGGGGCCACCGCACTGAAGGCTTTTCTCTGGGTGGACTCCAATCAGACAATGGGGAACCACCAGGAGCATGCTCTCTGATGACCTCAGTGACCGGAAAGGAGAAAGTGTTCTTGGTCAAGCGTAGGATTGACTGTTGACATATTTGTCCACTGGAAACAGCCTATTCATCTATAGTTTAGATCTACTTTTGAAATCAGAGGAATATTGTATCTACCAAGTAGCCTTTTCCCCCCAGTTTGTAGACTTCGCAAAAACTAGAATTTAAGGGTTTTAAAAAGTGAGTTCCTAGACATATTCTTACCACAATGGAAGTAGTTTTGACAGCTGTATTAAGAGTGCACACCCTACATTTTCAAAGCAGGAAGTTAAATACAATGATTAGGTAGGGATTAGGAATGGATACAAGTTTATAGGAACTGATCAAAAATATAAGAGATGACGAATAAAATACAGAGGTTAGAGCAGTGTTTCTCAAAGTTCTTGAGCCTGAATAAAACAAACTCATCCTTAAATTTTTAAATTTGAGTAGTTACAGTAAAACTGCATTTTTAAACTACATGCAGGTGCTTTCCTAAGAAGTGCTTTTCCTAAGCTTGAAACATCCTTATACCAGTGTATCCTAAAAACAGGATGGGATTACAAAGCACTGAGAGTGACACTGGAATCTGAATAAGACCTATCAACATAACACTGGTTACAACTGACATACATCTCTTCTCCGGGAATCCAGCAATTTTCTTGACTTACTTGTGCTCATTGCATCCTGAACGGTAACTGGCTAAGTACCCAGTAGAACAGACAGCAACCTTTAAAAATATCTATTTGATCAAATATTTGCAGATCAAAACTACGTAGTCGCAAATAGTTTGTGTAGTGGTCTTTCAGGTGTTTCATCTCAAAGGAGCTGCCATTTGCCCTGAGCATATTGACTAATTACAAAAATATGTTTCAAATCAAATCAAATTATCCAATTAAAATTAAGAAACCCTTACGGCCCAGCTATCTTTTCCCCACTACAGACTAGAGAAGACCAGGGTTAACACTGAGATTAAATGGATGCATATTTGATTGGCTGCATTTGTTTTCATTTAAAATTGCTTTTAAATTGCATTTTAATAGTACCTTTTTCTTCAGAACATGGACTAAAGTTAAAGAGTTCAGAGCTGTTATTTTAAAGCCATAAATAGATGACTGAGTGCATAAGTGAAAGATTTTAAGCTATTATGTCATCTAAATTAACACAATTTTGCTTTATTAGAGGAAGAAAGTAACAATCAGAAGCAATGTTGCAAGCAGTGAGAAACGTTTTAATAGATGTGAAAGGTCATTATAATATAAAGGACCATATAATAACATCCATTAAGATTGCATCATGCCCCCATGGTCTAATTATGCTAGAGTAGCTTTATCCCTCCAGATATTTTGGACCAACTTCCATCAGTCACAGCCAGTATGGCCATTGTCAGGAATGATGGGAGCATTTTAGGGGAGGTCAGGTCTAGATAAACCTCTGACAGATCCACTGATGTTACAGAAGCTTTGTGATAGCTGCTATAATGGAATAAAACATTTCCATCCTGTTGCATTTCTCTTATTTATTTTCATAGCATTTCCATACTCTATTTGTAAGATATTTCTATTCTATTGTATATTCATGAGATAAGCCACTGTGCAGCTAATATTGTTTATAAATACCTACTACAGAAAATTGAGTCAGGATGATCAGGGGTCTGAAAACAAAGCCCTATGAAGAGAGACTGAAAGAACTGGGCATGTTTAGTCTGGAGAAGAGAAGATTGAGGGGAGACATGATAGCACTCTTCAAATACTTAAAAGGTTGTCACACAGAGGAGGGCCAGGATCTCTTCTCGATTCTTCCAGAGTGCAAGACACGGAATCACGGGCTCAAGTTAAAGGAAGCCAGATTCCAGCTGGACATCAGGAAAAACTTCCTGAATGTTAGAGCAGTATGACAATGGAACCAGTTACCTAGGGAAGTTGTGGGCTCTCCCACACTAGAGACATTCAAGAGGCAGCTGGACAACCATCTGTCAGGGATGCTTTAGGGTGGATTCCTGCATTGAGCAGGGGGTTGGACTCGATGGCCTCGTAGGCCCCTTCCAACTCTGCTATTCTATGATTCTATAACTGTATGAGCCTTTCCTAAAGAACTGATTTGATAGACCTTATTTCTAAAAGATGTTAAAGGCAGAATGAGATGGTATTTGATGGGGCACCTTACTTTCTGAGAAGTTATACATTTGTAGCTGTGGATGTTTTCCCAATTCCACAATATGTCCTTGGAAAGCTATCTCTACCCAGAGGCAATTTGCAGACATTGCCCAAACCTCTCTTCAGTGATGGAGATAACCTTGTATCCTTGTGGATAGTGAGCTGCTATGTGATTTTTTGCTTTCAATGTAATATGTGTAGAGGAAAATTGTTAGTTGGTGGAAGCCTGGTTCCTTCCAGTTGATTTGAACAGTCGCTGCTTAGGTCTGAATGTTTTGATCCTTGAGTGAGTTGAACACTTGGAATCAGAAAAATAATGAGATCCACTACAGAGGGAGTTAATCACATCAAGTTGTTGTAACTTACAGAATCTTCTGGAGGTCTCTGAATCTTCTCCCAGTCCACAGAAGGTCCCTTTTCTTGTAAGAATCTGTGAAAAAGCTTCTTAAACCCTTCAAGGTCTTTCTTAGTGTGCTGGAAGAGACAGAGGATGGGGATAGATTAGTTTTTTGAAAATAACATCAGCCAAGTTCATGAACTGCCATTAACTCTCATGCAAGCCCCACTGAAAGGAACTATTCTACAACTCTCTAACTTTAAAAGGGCATGTACTGGAAAATTCCTCATGGGTTCTCCTCCACAATTAGGGGCTGGGCATCACAGCCAGCTAGACCCTTTCTGTATACATATGAAATGCATCACTTTGCACTTACACTGAACTTCCATCTACCTCTTCCTTCCCATCCACCCAGTTATTAAAGATACCTGAGGAGCTTGTACTCTGTTCAGGAGTTTCCGCTGTGTAAAACATAGCACGACTACGGCAGGAGGAGGGATTTGCGGGCAGGGAGGAGGAAGAAAGAACGCCCTGTGTGCCTTGGGCACGTGGACAGCGTCTAGCATGAGTGGAGCCTGAGGGTGGGGAAGCCCCTAGTTTAAATAGGGCAATGACAAAAGTCAATAGGAAAATTCGTCTGCTGGTAAGGATTCGCAGGGATGAGTGATCAGTTATCCCAAATTTTGATTATCCAGAGGGGAACCTTCTAGGGCAGATGGGTTCACCCATCCAATACAGGTTATGATATTTTCCTGCAGGATCTGCATGTGGGCCTGCGGGATTTTCAACCTGGGCAGGGGATGGGGGTGGTAGGGCGCTGAAGCGGGGCACCCTCCATTGGCGGGTTGTGCAGGAACCTTAAGATATCAGAAGAGGTTGTTGACCACTCGTTGACATCTTATGGTGATTGGCAAGTTCTGAGGCCTGATCCTCAATGGGCTGTGTGGCTCACGACTCAGGATCTATGTCTTGCCTTTGGGAGCCTCTCTGTCTCACCTACTCTGACTTGTGCAGCTTGGAGCAGGGGTGACATGGGGTGGTTCTCCCAAGTATGCAAGTGTAGCTCAAGAATGGAGCCGGCTTTTACCCAACTCCTGGCTCGGCCGAGTGGCTCGCCCATAATGGCAGGCTAGTTGCCTGGAGAAAATATTAATTAGATTCCTGCATTAGATCCAGGGAGGAGTGAATTTCCCAATTAAATAAAGAAGCCCTAGTTATCCCAAGCTCTGGTATCTGTATCATTATTTCTGAGTTTCCTTCTCTATCCGCAGACAAAGTCAAGCTCTTGCTCTGCTACCAGGCAGCTCAGGTATCATGACGTCTGGCCCCAAGTCACTACTACTATGACCAAAATGAAAAGCAATACATTGGAGATTGTACTTTATTATTGCGTGCAGTCCTATGGACCACACCATGCTTAAGGACAACAGAGCTCCTAAATGGGACCCACTTCAAATTCTGTTGTCATTTCCTTACTTGTTTAGAGCTCCAAGGACACCTGTCCAGTTATTAACATGAGTTAAACATTCATTATTCTAAATTCCAAATATGTCACAATTCTGAAAGTAAGTAAATGTTTATGAGGGGAAATAAAGTATTTTCTCTCAAAAATAATTTGCTTCAGTCCATACCTCTACTTCATTCTGTGGTGCTGTTGCGAGTATTTTGTCCAGTTCCACTTTCATGGAATATTCCAGTTCTTGTCTAATTGCTTCCTGGAATTGGGAAGTACCGGCCTGAGACATCGCTTTGCTAAAATCTTTAAAAAACAAACAAAGATAATTTTAGTAGCTAGGTATTGAGAAAGATAGGAACAAAATGCTTTTATGATGAAAATATAAGTAACTTTAATATGTCTTTTTTTTAAAAAAAATCATTTACACTGTGCTTCAAAATTGTGTTTCGAATTTCTTTTCCACATTTTTTTTTAAAAAATACATTATGTTTCTGTTTTGTTAATCAACCAATGGACTAGAAGACTATTTCAACTACATGGAAATATTAGTCAACTAGTCAACTATGTTAAAATGTTAATCAACAAGTCACAAACATAAAATTCAGAAGTAATAGATGCGAGAAAAACATCAGGCTGTTCTGCAATTCAATGGCCAAGTGCTATAGATTTGCCAAGCAATACAATTTTCCTTTCAACAAATTATGTCATACTAAAATAGAAACTTGCCCATGAACTGTCCTCAGTTGGTTCTAGTAATTTGTCTGAATCACTCATCTCCCTCCCTTAGTGTTTTCTTACCTAAGTATCCAGCCATTACTAAGCAACGTGAAAAGTGAATTGCTCTATCCCTCTCATCTGTATTTACTTTGTTTTTTTAAGCCACTCATTTCACACACGGAGAGATAAGACTAAATATCCAATATTATGAAGCTTGGAAGTGCCAATCTGCCTAATATTAGAAGAATAGATGCTGGCTTGCTTTAGTAATTAGTAAAACAAGAAGGTAGCCCTGACAGCACAGAGAAAGAAGTGAGGCAGGTGGTTACTAGGAGGAGGGCCTTCTCGGCTGTGGCACCCCAGCTGTGGAATGAGCTCCCCAGAGAGGTCCACCTGGCGCCTACACTGTATACTTTTCATTGCCAGCTGAAGGCCTTTTTATTCTCTCAGTATTTTAACACTTAATTTTAACTTAAATTTAAATTTTACTGTTCTAACTCTGTATTTTAATCTTACATCGATTTTGCTGCGTGGTTTTATCCTGGTTGTGCTTTTTATACTGTATTTTGTATTTATGTTTTTAGACTGTTGGTTGTTTTATTATGGTTTTAATTTTTGTGAACCGTCCAGGGAGCTTCGGCTATTGGGTGGTATAAAAATGTAATAATAAATAAATAAATAAATATAATAAAACTAATAAAACTTTTGTGTCAAATCATCTACAACCATATGCTCCAATCCTCAACTAAGAGGTGTGAATTGCTATGTGGTTTTTTTCAGGGGGGTCCATGCCAAATATAGTAAAATAAAATCAACATTGTTTTTAGAACTTTGGGGGTCAAACCCCACCCCTACGGAGAGAACTGAGAAAAATGGGGGGGGGGAATACACACAAGGCATGTTAGTGGGGTTACTTTAATTTGTCCTAAATAGCTGCAGGCTGCAGATTATATCAAAAGGAGGGTTAGGACTATGTGATGTCATGATCCAGGAAGTGCTTGAGCTTTTAAATAGGTTTTACCATTTTTAAAAAAGAAAAAAAAAAGCCACCTCACCTCATAATATTAATTTAATTATGTGCAATCCTTACAAACCTTCCACCACCTCCTAAATTCCCCTGAATGCTACCTCTATGGAAGGAGCCTCATCTTCTTCCCCATCCTGGTTTTTATTTCTCTCCCTTTTTTTTCCATCCAGAGCACGTCTTCGGGGATTCTCAAAGAGAATTCTCTTTGATGGGCAAGAGAAGTTCTGAAATGCATTTGGCTTAATACAAACAGACAACAGGGGTTGTTTTACTTCTCCTCAAAGGCACAGGCCTTTGAGGTAAGTGAGTCCAGATTTTTCAGAGGGAGGAACCTGGGGCTATTTTGTTTGTCAGTTGCAGGGGGAGCAACTGCAATAGGAAGGGCCGCTGCTCAGTGATAGAACACATGCTTGATATGCGGAAGGTGCTAGGTTCGGTACCCAGCATCTCCAACCAAGGCTAGGAAAGAATCCCGTCTGAGACCCTGGAGAGCCACTGCTACCAGTCAGTGTCAACAATACTGGGCTAGATGGACTAAAGGACTGACTCAGGCCATGGCTAGACCAGGCCTATATCCCGGGATCATCCCTGTACATCCAAATGACACACAGGGGATACCGGGAGCAGACAGGGACGACCCCTCCATTTGCCTGGGATAATCCTTAGGTCTAGCTAAGGCCTCAGTATGAGGCAGCTTTCTATGCTTCTATGAACAGAAAGCTTTAAGAAAAATAGGAGTTTAGTTTTTTGAGTGGAGCAGAGATAAAAACTGCTCACTTATACAATCCTATGTATATCTACTCAGAAGTCAGTCTTGCAATACAACAACACTTCACTATGAAAAAGCCTTACATTATAAGCATTACAATTTCAAAGCTCTTATCCTTCTGAAACTTTGCAGGTTCTTGCCTGGTGACACCTCTATGATCTGCTCCCCTTTCATACAAATTTACCAAAGCAAAAAACAAAACAAAACCAACATAGGGGGGATGAATGGAAGGGAAAGAAAACTCCACTTTCACGTGAACTGCTGCACTTGGCCTTCTGAAACTTTGCTGGTGGAGTACTTATGGATACCTCTAGGCTGTCTATAATTCTCAGAACAATGGTCCAGACAAATACACACACAGCCCCTGAAAATCTGTGTTATGGGCCTGTGTTATGGGCCTCTTAATAACCTAGGAACACTCCTGGGTCTGACTCAGTATAAGGCAAGTTTCCAAAGTTCCTAACATCCAAAATGACATCTCTTCTTCGTAGACCAGGGAGGAGTTGATCAAATTCTAGGTTGAGAATAGAAATATAGCCGACTTATCTATGCTATCAAGAGAGGCAGCCTCAGGATAAGTATGGATTGCCACTGCTGACACCACGAAAGGGTCAGGTGTCATCTATGTGGTCAACAAACTGACAGAAAATTACAGCAATAATGTGCTTCACGTAATTGTTTTGTCTGTCCTACTCACAACTGTGAAATTGGTTATTGTGCGTAAGTTGCTCGAGTAGCTTGTGCTATGCTTACAGGGTTTAAGTTTTGTTATATTATTTATTTATTGCTTTTTTATACCACCCAATAGCTGAAGCTCTCTGGGCAGTTTACAAAAGTATGTATGTAGTCACCATGGTTATTCATAATAATTGCACTGTAATTCTTATGTAATGATTATAATTATGTTACCTGTATGTTAATGGAACAATATTTTATATTTGAAACAGTGTGGTCTGTTAGACCCCACACTCTGTTCTTCTAGATTTATGTACTTAAAACCTATAACTATATATTTTTATTGAAACAGGAAAGTTCTCAACGAAGGGATGGTGGTGGGTAGGTTTCTTGCAAATGGTGTTATGCTTAATACTTTTGCCCAGCTATTTTAATTGTATGGCTTTATAGGGGTGCATCTGAGTCCAAAAAGAGTTTGATACTCCATTTTTCTATCAATGGAATGTTAAATTCATGAATGACTTGAATATACTGGTAATCTCAAAAAAAAAATGGCTAATTTTGGATGACAACTCTAAAAAACCCTTAAGTGCCAGATATAAGTGAGATTATGAAATACTCAGTGATCTTTTGTAATGGAAAAAAAGTGACAAAATAAAAAAATATCCACAGAGGAAGCCAACTGTTTCAACATATAAACTTTGTTTTTCATTTCACAATACTGCCAGTTCCATACTAGGGCATTTTTAGGTTTTGCAATATTTGCCCAGAGCATTTTCATCTTACGTGCAGGTAGTCTTAACTTGCTTAACAAGTTCTGCTGTGTCAGAAGGCACATGGCATTTTCTAACTAATTCCTCTGTAAAGCTTGTAGTAGCCATTTCCTACTATAAGTTGCAGTTGCCATTTCTGTCTTGCAGATCGGCTCAATGTTGCAATGCATGAAACTGTAGCAGAGGGGGTGGAGAGATATTGTGATATTCATAAAATTAAATCATCATCATCTTAAAGTGCTTAAAGGCAGCAAGTATTTGATCAGAAAACCTCTTATGTTGTCTCTTTCTGTGCATGAGATTGCACACAAATCTGTCGTGAAAGAGGAATTCATACTAAAGAGGTTTCTCCCTACACTACCCATTTGTCCAGTTATCTGAATAGATAACAGTTACACACTTTACATCTCAGCCCCAGATATACACGTAGTAAAATCAGCAGGAACAGAAGGTTGTGTAATGTTCTTTTTAAAGCTATACCCACTTCAGATTTTGGGAAGAAGGGGAGGGGGTTTCAAGAGAAATTTTCGAAGGAGCATGAGAGGGTTGCTATTTAAAAGGAATTTAAAAGTTCCGCACACATGTAACAGAGTTCACTGGATAACAGTCTATAACTTTATATTAGTACACAGGAATAAGTCACTGGTTTTGCAACTATACACTGCAAGACACTGGTATTTTACTATTGTATTTTATATTTTGACATGTATTCTGGTCAAGTCAATACCTACAGTACAAATTCAAACCTATTTCAACTGCCACGGGGCTTCCTCCAAAGAACTAAAGGAATAATCATTTCAAAAAGTGCTGAAAATTCTGTGTTAGATATCCCTCATTTCAGATGACACAACAAACCTTGTTACAGATTTATATAAGGCCAAGGATCATGTAACATCTTATACAGAGAGAATTACACATTTGCCAACTGCGCACTCAACATTAACATGCAGTCAGTCGTAAATCTCTCAGGACCATTTCTATATCTGTACATTGTTGCATTCACACTTAAAATGTCTTAATAGCACACTTAAAATGGAGTGTGTAAATAGGTAGGTTACAGAAACAGCACCTGAATTTTAGTTCTATGATCAGCAATAAAAATTCATATTTAAATAAATAAATTTTGCTAGGAAGGTCCATTTTTTAAATAATCACATAAAATATCTTATTCTAAAAACAATTACTAGTTTGAGATGTAAATATTGGCGAACCAGTTGGAAACAGTGACCACAGTGCTATCAGATTGCCAAGGAAGTCCAACACAGACACATTTTACTTAAAAAAAAGGAAACATCTCAAAAATGAGGAAACTGGTATAAAGGAAGTTAAAGGGGGGCATCAAGAGGGTTAAAACCCTTCAAAATGCTTAGAGGTTACTCAAAACCACAATAATACAAGCTTAACTAAAATGTATACTGCAGGTTGGGAAAAGTAGTACTATGTCCAAGAGGACACCGGCATAGTTAACAGTGTCAAGGAAGCTATTAAAAGAAAAGAGGGCTTCCTTCAGGAAACGGAAGTCTTGCCCAAGAGAAAAAAACAAAAGGGAGCACAAGCTTGCACAAAGGGGATGCAATCAGACAATAAGAGGTGACAAAATGCATTTTGAGGAGCATATCAGTAACAACATCAAGGCCAATAATAAAGAATTCTTTAAATATATCAGAAGCAAGAAACCAGCTAGTGAGGCAGCTGGAGTATTGAATGACAATGCAGTTGGAGTAATAACGGAGACTACAGAGAAGCTGAATTTATTCTTCTCGTCTGCACAAGATTTGGAACTGATACCTGTGCCTGAACTGATGTTTTCAGGAAGGGAGGCTGAGCGACTGAGGCAAATAGTGATGACAAAATATGAAGTTCTCAACCTTACTGACAAATTGAAAATAAATAAATCACTGAGCCCAGATGAAATCCATCCTAGAGTTCTCAAAGAACTCAAATATGAAATTGGTGATCTTCTAAGCCAAATATGCAACATGTCCCTAAGATCAGCCTCTGTACCAGAAGACTGGAAGATGGCCAATATAACAGTTTTTGTTGTTGTTGTTTTTAAAGGATCTAACAGGGAAATTATAGGCTGGTTTAGTTAAGGCTGTTTCAGGCAAATTGGGTGAAGGAATTATTAAAGATAAAATTAATAAACCTATAGAATTGCAAGCCCTACTGAAAACGAATCAACGTGGCTTCAACAAAGGTAAGTCTTGTCTTACTAACCTTTTACAGTTCTTTGAGAGTGTCAGTAAATATGCAGACAAGGGTGATCTGGTCAGCATTGTTTACTTGGACTTCCAAAAAGCTTTTGACAAAGACTGTTGAGCAAACTTTGCAGTCATGGAATAAGAGCAGAAGTCCTCTTATGGATCAGTAACTAGTTAAAAAGAGAAAGCTGGGACTAGGAATTAATGGTAAATTCTCCCAATGGTGAGATTGAATAGTGGGGTCCCACAAAGATCTGTACTGGAACCAAGGCTTTTCAATTTTTTCATAAATGTTATGGAATTTGCACTGAGCAGTAAAGTGGCCAGGTTTACTAATGACACCAAATTATTTAGGGTGGTGAAAATGAAAAGGAATTGTGAGGATTTCCAAGCTGTAGGAATGGGCATCTGAATGGCTAATGTAGTTCAATGTAAGCAAGTATAAAGTGATGGATGTTGGGACAAAAAATCTCAACCTCGTGGGATCTGAGCTAGCGGTGACCAACCAAGAAAGAAATCTTGGTGTTGTGGTGGACAGCTTGATGAAAATGTCAACTCAATGTGTGGCTGCTCTTAAAAAGCTCCAAATTAAGTATAGTTATGAAACAAATTGCGAATAAAACTCTCAATATCATATTGCCTTTATATAAATATATGATGTGATCATACTTAGAATATTGTGCACAGTTCTGGTCACCGCACCATAAAAGGATACTGTGGAGTTGGATAAAGTAAAGAAAGGGTGCAACTAAAATGATCAAGAGGTTAGAGCAACTCCCCTATGAGAAAAGGTTACAACAAGCTGGGATTGTTTAGCTTGGGAAAAGGGTAAGGGGAGAGACGATAGAGGTATACAGAATTTTGCATGGTGTGGAGAATGAGGATGGGGAGACATTTTTCTTTCTCTCTTATAATAATAGAATCTGGGGTTAGCCCATGAAGTGGTGGAAGATTTCAAACAGATAAAAGGAAGTACTTCTTCACACAGCACATAGTCAACCTATGGAATTCACTACCACAAGACATAGTGATGGCTTTAAAAGCGGGTTAGAAAAATTCCTGGAAGAGAAGGTTCCAGTATCAGAGGCAGTAAGCCTATGTACACCAGTTGCTGGGGAAGTTGGTCAGGAGGGTGCTGTTGCACTTAAGTCCTGCTTGTGGGTTTCTCGACAGCTGGTCAACCACTATGTTAACAGAATGCTGGACTAGATTGACCCTCGGTCTGATTTAGCATGGCTCTTCTTATATTCTTATGAGATGTTCCTGTAATATCCACACAGCAAAACAGTCTTATGAAACTTTTCAACAAAGTGAATTTGAAAGATACAATGTCCTGAAAAAGTTATAACCTCCCACTTTCTCTTTTCCTACTTCTACAAGCCAATTTCAAGCCAGCACTGGAATTCATTTCCACATTGCCTGAAACTATTCACAAATGGGAAGAAGAAAGCATCAGGGGAGGGGAGTCTGTACACGTTTGAGGAGAGAGGCATTCTTCTTGTTGCTTGTGCTCGTCTACCTCATCTCCCAAGAATTAAAGACTGCATGCTGGGGCAAGAACGATAGATACTGACACCTCCAATGCCTCAGGGTGGCAATTAGGGAGGCAAGCAACAATCGTACTAGGTCTTCATAGGGGTGTATGAGAAACTCATTTCAGTTTATTTTTTAACAGAATCAAAATTCAGAGAACATTAGCGAGCTTGAGTTTTGCTGATTTGTACATCCCTAAGTTTACATTTGACTGCCATTTCCTGTCCATAAAAATGGAAGAGAGACAGGAGGAGGAATAGGTACTCACCTTAAGGAGAACTATTTTCCATAGTCAGCATTTATGCTAACTTAATAAAATTGAAGACAAAATTGTAAATCATTTATTGGAATAATACCAAAGCTGCAAAGAAACATGAAAATAAGGAGATTTCTCCCATTTAGCATCCCTACCCTCACTTGGCTGTATCAGTTTTCAGGTTACAGGACAATTGTTGGCATGACTTTTTGTCATCAGGTCTGAAGAACTGAAGGTTCCCCATAAACCATACCATATTTATCACGCTTAAAAACTTACTACATATTGGGACAATGCAATTCTTCTCAGTTCTCAGCAGTGCCAGTCCAATATATCTAATTTTACTGCCTTCGACTCCAGCCAGCCCACCTCTTCTTATTGAAATTTTGACTGATTTTAATTCTCCCATATAGCCTAAAGAAAATTATGCATAAAGCAATAGTTTACAAACCACAGCCTACTCTCTCGCTCTCTTGAACGTTGATTTCCAACCCCTCTCCAAAAATATTAGGACTCTAGCCTTGTACTTAATACATAACTGCAAAATATTTGTGTGCATATAAAAGTTGTATGAAACAGCCTTTTATTCACTTTCACATTTCTAACACAATGAAATTTAGACAGAGGCTTGGTTTAGAGAAGTACTGCTAGGTAAATGATCCCGATTTACAAAGCCAACCAAAACCACAGCAAAGATTGCTGCTTCAGATGCAACAGCAAACTATGGTTTGAAGAAAGGAAGGGAAGGAATCATAGTTCATGGGAGTGTGGGGAAGAGGAGAGCATGAGCCCAAACTCATTCCAGGCTCATTGTATAGACTCAAACCAAATCAGCATACTAGTGACACCTGTAAGTCTCCTCAAGCCTGCTCCCAAAAGCTCCATATTGATATTAAATAACATTGGGGATAAGATGGCGGTCTGTAGCACCCCACAGTTTAGCTGCCATGGGGCAGAGGTGCAGTCAACCATTGCTATTCTCTGGAACCAACCCCACAAATGCAAGTCAAACCACTGTAGAACAAGGTCTCCAACTCCCAACTCACGGAGGCGTTCTAAGAGGATAGCATGGTCAATCGTATAAAAAGCTGCTGAGAAATCAAGAAGAAATAAGAGGCTCATATTCCCCTGTCCCTCTGCCAAAGAAGGTCATCCATCAGGGTGACCAAGGCTGATCCCATCCCCAAACCAGGCCTGAATCCGGACTGAAATCCAGACTGGATTCAGTTTGGAGAGTTCTGTTATGTTACACTCTTGTATGCACTTCCCTGTGCCTGTTTGCATTCTCTTTCCCTCCTTATTGTTTACTACAACTTTATTAGATTGTAAGCCTATGCGCAGGGTCTTGCTATTTACTGTGTATAATCTGTACAGCACCATGTACATTGATGGTGCTATATAAATAAATAAATAATAATAATATGCTAAATATCTATTATGTAAATGCAGTTTAGACTTCATATGATAAGGCTGGTAAGTAGTTAATTCTGTTGGGGGGAGTGAGTGAATAGAATGGAGTGAATGCTGATTGGCTGTTGGATTTGAGTGTGTGAAGGGGAGTGACAGTTAAAAATCAGTTGGTAGTTAGTAGTTGAGGAGAGTCGGGGTCAGTCTGCTAAAGACGATAGATTAGTGCAGGGTCTATGTTTTATTGTTTTGGTATAAGAGGGAGCAGGATAAGTTAGATTAGGACTTTAGAGGGTAGAGTAGGCAAAGATACATGACATCTTTATTGTAACAACCAAGCACTGAAACAAATAAAACCACAAGCTTGATAAAATGCATGAATTTACTTGTAAGCCTATGCGGCAGAGTCTTGCTATTTACTGTTTTACTCTGTACAGCACCATGTACATTGATGGTGCTATATAAATAAATAATAATAATAATAATAATAATAATTTTGTTTCACACTGGATTGGATTCTTTAAGTATCAGAGGTAAGGTACTGATTTATATGGTGACAGCGGTAAAATAAAAAGTGAATAAAAAGGTGCACAAAGTGCCAAGCTGGTTGCGGTAGGACCAAAAAGGGGTCAGAGAATTGCAGAACCAGTGGGAGAATAAAAGGAGAGGCCCAAAGGTGGAAACAGAAAGAAAGAGTAATCCACAGAGTGGGCAGCCATATACCAACTGCATTCATGGTTGGGATCCTTTAAAGAAAAAGGTAAAAAGGAGTCTCAAGGGACTGTAGCAAGATTCTTTTGGAGCTCTTCACAATCCTCTTTGTTTTAAGCATCCCAAATAATCTGGTATCAGCAAATGTGGCCATCTCACTGCTTACTCACAGGCCAGAAATCAGTGTTATCCAAAACTTCCTGGGACTGATATATCACCAACTGCTTGAGTACCTTGCCTAATGATGGCAAGTTTAACATTGGATGGTAATTATTCAAATGGATCCAGATTGGTTTTCTTTAAAGGGGGTTGAATCATCTCACAATGGGAACCACACCATCTCTCAAGGAGGTATTAACCAATTTTAGTGCCTTTATTGTTTTCTTAAAATCTAAATAAAAATAAGGGAAGTTTATGCTATTGTCGTTGTCTCCAAATATTGAAGGTTTTGTTTGAATTTGAACATTTAAAATTACAACTAACACAATCCTCTACTTTAAAAGAAAGTGAGGCAGGTGGTTACCAGGAGGAGGGTCTTCTCTGCTGTGGCACCCCAGCTGTGGAATGAGCTCCCTAAGGAGCTTCGCTTGGCACCTACATTATATATTTTTAGACGCCAGGTGAAGACCTTTTTATTCTCCCAGTATTTTAACAGTCTATAAATTAATTTTAACTTTGTTGTTTTAAATTTGTATTTTAAATTTGTATTTTTGCATTGCTGCTGTTTTTATCTTGGTTGTGCTTTTATATTGTATTTTATATTATGGTTTTATACTGTTGTTTTGTTTTGAATTGTCTTAATTTTGTAAACCGCCCTGAGAGCTTTGGCTATTGGGCGGTATAGAAATGTAATAAATAAATAAATACTCAGAACAAAGTCCCAAATGAGTTCAGTGGGACTTACTCCCATGAACATACAACACTACAGCCTAAGCACACCTGACAACTTTGTTCTTTTTTCCAGTTCATCCAATTTTGGCTATTGGAGGGGGGGAACTTTTCAAGTATTTATATAGAATGTAACATGATGCATATTTAGTAAACAAAACTAAAAAAGTAAGTCAAAAAATATGCTCAATCAGTTCAGGTTAGGGGAGAGGAATATTTTTCCAATTCAAAATTTTCTTGAAAGCCCAAACCACAGATTAGAATAAATTACACTAAATCACAAATTATCTGATTTAATATCATAATTTTAGAATGTAGCGAAGCAAATGCATTCTTGGGGACGAATGGGCTCAAAACCATGCTCATTTATGAACGTAGTGAGTGGCTCTTGGCAAGGTTCTAGCTTTCCACTTCAGTTCATTACCTGTAAAATGGAAAACAGTGCTATATTCACAGGACTGTGACAATGGAAGAAAAGGAACATTGCCCCCACCCTTTAATCCTAGATATGTGGCTATATTATAATATATTATGAGAGCCTTTTTTGGTTGAATGGCGGCATAAAAATGCTTAAATAAATAAATAAATAAAATATTTCTTCAGCCATTTCGCTATTTCATTTGATTTTGATTTTTTACAAAAACAGAACACTGACCCCAGGACATGAACTAGTACAAGTAGATCTACAAGCATTTCCTATGAGAATCCATTTCACCTATGGCTATGCATTTAAGAAAGGGCGGGGGAGAGGGAACACACACATTTTTACTAAGCATTAAGGGGAGAAATTACCCAGATTTATTTATTATATTTCAAAATTGCCTAATAGCCAAAGCTCTCTGGGTAGTTCACGACAATGAAAACCATAAAATTCAACATGATAAAATACAATATAAAAGCTTATGTTTGAAACCACAGAATAAAATTAAAATTAGAACCAAAATAAAACCTAACAGCAGTGCAAAGATTTGCAATACTCTAAAAGGTTTAAAAGAAAAACTGAAAGACTAAAACGTCTGTGAAAATAAGATCTTCACCTAGTACAGGAAAGAGCGTAACACAGGCACCCAGGCGAACCTCTCTGGGAAGCTCATTCCACAACCAGAGTGTCACAACAGAAAAGGCCCTCTTTTTAGTAGCCACCCACTTTACTTCCTTTGGCGGGGGCTCCCAGAGTAAAGATTGCTGAAGACAATCTTAGGGTCTGCACAGGAATATATGGGCGGAGACTATCCTTCAAGTAACATGATCCCATGCTGTTTAGGCTTTGAATGTTAATACTAGCACTTTGAATCAGGCCCAGAAATAAACCGATAGCCACTGCAGATGGAAAAGTACTGGCATAAAAGTAATGGAGTTGAAGTGTGTTTGGGGTGGGGGAGGAGAACCACAATTGCAGAGTCCTGCTTTCTGCTGCTCCCCCAACCTGTTGGACATCAGCTTAAACACCAGCTGCTCCTTCTTCCTCTGCAGGTATGTAAGGGCAAGGCTGCCAAAGGCAGTGCCTCACCGTCATGCAAAGTGCAACGCTAAGTGTGCACTTAGAGCCACACTTCGAGTCACACAGAGGAGCATACAATGGACCTACCCTACCACCTGCGTGGATATTTACAACCAGCCGAAACAGCAGCAGCAACCAGCAGCAATTCTTTTATATTATTTTACTTCATTTACAATTTGGAACTTTTACTATGTGCCTGAGGAGCTCGGGGGGGGCAAGGGGGTGTCCTCATAACTATGATCACAGGTAGGGGGAGGTATGGCCAGCTAGATTTCTTACAGCTATCCCCTCTTCTAGTTCTTCCCCCAACTGGTTGTTTCCTGGCAGCCTTACCAGCGTGCCCTCGGGTTTGGTGCTGCTGCTGAATTCCAGGTCAGTCCAAAACAAAATCTCCCTCAGCCATGATCTGATTAAGGAGGGTGTGTGTGACCTGGTATGTATCACTGAGACTTGGGTGAGTGAACTGGCAGGGGTTACTCTGTCCCAACTCTGCCCTCCTGGGTACTCAGTGCAGCACCAGCACTGACTTGAGGGCCAGGGGTTACTATGGTTTGTAGAAATACAATCCCCCCCTCTCTGGGCTTCCTGTTCATTCGAGCGCAAGTCTTGAGTGTCTCTACTTTATGTTGCGTACCTTAGACAGATTAGGGATTCTGCTGGTGTACCGCCCACTCCAGCAGCTTTCGATACCATCGACCATGGTATCCTTCTGGATAGGCTGTCTAGGCTAGGAGTTGGAGGTACTGTGTTGCAGTGGTTCCACTCCTACTAGGATGGCCGATTCCAGAAGGTGGTGCTGGGGGATTATTGCTCTGTGCCATGGCACCTAGGCCATGGGGTTCCACAGGGCACTCCTTTATCCCCTACACTGTTCAATATCTACATGAAACCGCTGGGAGAGGTTATCCAGAGATGTGGGCTGAGGTGTCATCAATATGTGGATGACATCCAGCTCTACCTCTCTTTTTCATCAAACTCAGGTGAATCAGTGCCTGGGCATGGTAATGGACTGGATGAGGACCAACAAACTGAGACTCAATCCAGACAACACAGAGGTACTGTTAGTGGATGGTTCGTCTGTTCAGCTAGGTGATGATCAACCTATTATGGAGGGGGTTGCATTCCCCATAAAGGACTGGGTTCGTGGTATGGAGGTGCTCTTGGATCCAGAACTGTCACTTGAGGTACAGGTGGACTCAGTGGCAAGGAGCACCTTTTATCAGCTTAGGCTGATATACCAACTGCGCCCTTATCTGGACAGAGATAGCCTAGCTACAGTTATCCATGCTCAGATAACCTCTTGTCTGAATTACTGTGTTATTATTATTATTTATTACATTTATATACCGCCCCATAGCCAAAGCTCTCTGAGCAGTTTACAAAGGGGCTGCCTTTGAAAACAGTCCAGAAACTTCAGCATGTACAAAACAGGGCAGCAAAACTGTTAACACAGACTGGCCAAAAAGACCACATTACGCCAGTACTTTTTCAGCTTCACTGGCTGCTGGTCCAGGCCTGATTCAAAGTGCTAGTATTAACATTTTAAGCCCTAAACAGCTTGGGGACAGGTTACCTAAAGGAATGCCTCCCATATGTACCTGCCCAGACACTAAGATAATCCTCAGGGGACCTTCTCCATGATCCCCTGCCAAAGGAAGGGAGGCAGGTAGCTACCAGGAGGAAGGCCTTCTCTGTTGTGGCACCCCAGCTGTGAAATAAGCTCCCCAGAGAGGTTCGCTTATACTCTTTTCGAGGCCAGATGAAGACCTTTTTATTTCCCAGTATTTTAACATTTTATCACTTTAGTCTTTTAATTTTCCTGTTTTAAATCTGTATTTTATATCTTTGCATTGCTGCTTGGTTTTATTCTGGTTGTTCTTTTATATTGTACTTTGATATTGTGTTTTTACATTGTGCTTTAAGTTTTATATTTTAAATTGTACTTTATGGTTTTGATTTCTGTGAACTGCCCAGACAGCCTCGGCAATTGGGACATCCAGAAATGAAATAAATAAATAAAAGGATCTCATTGGCCAGTCCCTGTTAACAATCTCGCTGCTCTATTCTGGTCCAGCTAAAATTTCCAGATATTAAGTGGTGCCTTATTATCTATTGTCAGAAAAGAGAAGAAACAAGAAAATCTGCAAACTTAGAACAGTTATTTGCCACAACTGAAATAGAAAAACTAGCTCAACTGTGGTACAACTATATGGGAAGGCAATGGGCTGGTTCACATGAACCCAGCAAGGGAAATAAGCCACTGTGGCGTATTTCTCCTGCTGCACATGCCAGCTGGATTTCCCTAATTACCTTTGCCAGAGTCTGGACAGCATGACTTCTTTCAAAGGGGAGGGGGAAGCAATATTCAAATTACCCAACAACAGTCCATGGGTTATTGGAGGGCTGCTGCCTCCTCAAACAAGTCATTCAGATGACATGGCAAGTTGCACCAGTGAGGGAAATTAGGAAATCCAGCCACACACACAGGGTTAATCAGAGCATAACCATATGAACAAGGACAGTAACTATACCATTGTAAAATGAAATTGTATGCAGACAGCTCTTGATTGTCAATATGATTTGTCAAAGTTATGATGCATGCACCAATTAAATGTTAAGAGCAAGACGAAAGGTAGAAATGTGGCTTCTATCTCTTCTAATAATTATTTATTAACAAGTTTCCAAAATATAGCATTATATATAATAGAGTCTGAGTAAACAGTGTGATGTCATACTAGTCTGAACCAAGCCCTGATTATCTGTCCAAGGGAGTAGTACAAAATAAGTGAGATAATCTGGCAGTGAATATGGAGTTTAAGAGAGCAGTGAGCATTATCCCCCCAAAGCTAAGCACTTTAAGTATTGATTTCAGTGCCAGAGTTAAGCATGTGCTCTGTTTCAATGAAATCAATATGTTATTCCATTCTTATTCATGTTTACTCCCAAGCATACTGAAATAAGTATGCATAGGATTGCAGTCTTACAAGTGCTTAACTTCAGCAGCACTGGGTCCATGTTTTATGGATACTGTTTTTTAAGGTATCATATTACAATACTTCAAATCTTTCAACATAGATCCTACCTCCAAACAGCTTCAAAATTTGTCAACAATTCAGAAATCTAGGTGATTTTTGCTATATATTTTAGTTCAGTCATTATTTCACCCCTAGCATTGATGCCATTTTATTATTATTATTATTATTATTATTTATTTATATAGCACCATCAATGTACATGGTGCTGTTCAGATACCTGAAATAAAATTGTAGTTCTAGAAAGAAAATATCAGGCAACAATGACCAAAATACTATTACAGATGGAGAGGCAATGCCCTAAATATAATTCAGCAGAGATTCGTATCAAGGCTGATTTGCTTCAATGGACAGCAGCCTTCCCCAACCTGGTACCTTCCAACCAGTATGGCCAACAGTCAGGAGTAATAGTTGTTATAGATAAAACACTTCTGGAGGGCACCAGATTTGGGAAAGATGGAACACAGTATATGGAAATGTGACATAAAACTCTCCATATAGGAGGGAATCATGATGCTCATTTGGGGGAGAAGCCTAAGTTATAAAAACTATTAGTTAGAGATATTACCACATAGCTAAGTAACTCCAATCATTTTTTTTAAAACATATCATACACTCAGGTATTAAGCATGCTTTACTGGCTGAAAAATCAGAGCCCAAACCACATATTGGCCATGGATTGCTACTAACTAGTTTGTTAACAGTAACTTCTTATAGCACAACCCTATGCATGTCTACTCAGAAGTAAGTCCAACTGCTTTCAGTGGGACTTACTCCCAGGTTAGTGGGAAAAGGATTCCAGGTTTAATGTCCATCTACAAACTATTGTAAGTAAAGCACTGTAAATATTTAATGCTTTCTTAAAACCGCAAATATACTAGGAGAAAAGCATATATTGTTTCTTAAAGATAATGTTCATTTTCATTTGCCCACTCTTGTTGATATAACTATACATTAGACATATTCTACATTTTAGCCTTCTTAAAATAAACTTGCATTCTATGTACCCTAGTGTATATTTCTCTAGACACATTTTTTAAAAAATTGTATTTAAGAGAGTAAAGTCTGACATACCATGAAGCATCAAGCTAACAGTTTCAAACAATTTCATCAATGGTATAAAGAAGAACTGTAAACACCTCAACTTTCCACCTAATGCTAATTATCACCAGGCTATGAAATATCATGCAGGGTTGCTGTCATAGCAAAGGACATTTCCAAATGTGTAAACTTAATCTTGATAAAACTAGCACTTTCAGAAATATTAAGTGAAACCATTTTATGCAAAATGGCTTCTTCCAATACTGAGCTTTTAAAATTGCAACACCATGCAAAAAGAAAATGTTATAGTCTTTGCTGTACAGAGTTGGTTGGTTATAGCTGGATCACTTTCAGGCTGCCAACTTCAAGGTTCAATCATCTCTGCTTTCAGCTCTCTTTTCAGTCTGCCATGGGGTTATAGCGGGATTCCAATAACCAGAATCTATACTCATACTGCACCGGCATATACAGTATCCAGAAAAAAATAAACATCTGTCTTTCTATATATAATCTCAGTTCAAACTGTTCTGCACAATTTACATAGATACTGAAAACCTTATTTCTCTGATAAAATATACTTCTATTAACAAACCTTTGGACTGTTCAAAGGTACAACAATCCTTTCATTTAAAAGAATAAACACAGTTAAAAGATACATTTTTAAAAATAAAAATGCCACAGGAATGCATCAGAGTTGTCAGGCTTCCTGAAATATTTTATGGACTATTCCCCATTTCGCAATAGAGAATTCTGAGAATCAAACCACGTACACAGACACTGGAAGGAGACAGCCATAACCTACCAGAAAGATCTTATGCCAAAATTTACCTGAACCGAGTATTACAACGAAGTAGGATTGACAGAGCCTTAATGGCCATTTCTTACACCAAAAGGCCAGGCAATGAATTTGGACTGACAATTCACTCAATACAGAACCATTCTGTAATTTGCCATATTCAGAGCTAGCAGCTACAACCGCCTCAATCCGGTTTTGCAGTTTTTATGCATTTAGAGAAAAGAAAAAGAAGCCCTACATACTCACACACAAGCTGAAGGAACCAGCTAGAAAGACTGGTGCTGCTATGTTGTCACCTGAGCAACCCCTCAGTACTCCAGTATAATATGTTTAATTAACCCAACTGATACTCTCTTTCAAGCCCCCTCCATCTACCACTGACCATCACGGCAGCACTTCTGCAGCCACTGTTTGTGAAGCAAAGCACAGCTCAATTTAAAAATACACACAAACCACAAGCATCATGCAGCTTTACACACTTCAAAAACGAAACTGTGCTTACACTTACCTTTTGCAAATGATGACATTTTGGATCTTTATGAAAATAGTTTTGATTTATAAATTTAAGATAGCCCCCCCCCCAAATACACACACACACACACACACACGAAAGGCTCAGGAAAATAGGCTTTTTTTTGTCCTTGCTGCTTTCTTCCGTATCATAAAAGGTATTTCCTCAGCTGTTACTTAATAGTTATAAATTAATAATTGAAAAGGTTCTTTTTAATAATAATAATAAAGCCACCCACCCACCCACCCCAAAAAGCCACCAAAGGTATTCTGAGGCTTTTGCGTCTGCCCGGTTTCTCCCTGATCCTTCCTACATCTATCCTCGGAAATAAATGACTCGGACAAACTGGTGGAGAAGGGAAAACCACACAAAATTTAAATTTCATCAATGAAAGAGGCGGAACTAAACTCCTGCCTCCTCGCCGCCGCCGCCGCCACCCTTTTCCCCTCCCCTTTCCCCACCACTACAGAGCTGTATTGCAGCACAGCTGTGGGCTGCTCACACCGCTTTCCCAATCTTTTCCCTTCACGGGAATTCATTACAGTCTCCACAGAAAAGCCTAGTATAACTACTCCTATTCTCCAGATCCGGATTCGGCCAAGGAACTATTCTCTGCCCCCGTCCCCAGCCAACCTCGCCTCTCTTTCTCTCTGTGTCTCTCTCTCAAAAGGCTCCTTTGATTTTACCAGCTCAATTCATTTCCTCGTGTGCCAGTTGGGGGAGGGGGGTTTACAGGAGTAAATGCCTATAACTCCTTCCTGCCCTCTGGTTTCAGAGAAACCCCAGGAAAGCAGGGCAGCTAATTTTTGTGGTGGGTTTCCTCCCGCCGGTGTAAAGGTTGTTCTTGCTCTGTTAATGCTACATTCCTGTGCACACCTATTGGCTCCACTGGATTCAACGGGACTTAGGTATAAATATGAACTGGACTGGATCATATACAACACTTATAAATCCCCCCATCCTCTTCCGAGTTTCCAGATATTTAAAGCTCCTGGTTGTTGTTTTTCTTGCAATTTTGCGTATTCTCACTCGAAATCAACAGGGCTTATTTCAGAGTACAATCATGGCTTAAGTATGGACTGTAGATTATTCCTCACAACACACCAGAGGCACAAGTTCTACATTCCTGCGAAAGACCTTACTTGGTTGGGGAGCTGCATGTTGTTTTAAGAGCTAGCCATGAGGCTCCTGAAGGAGACCTTTAAACGAGGATCGACTGATACACTTATGAAGTCAAAATAAGTGGATTGTAGCGAAATGGAGGAATACAACATCAGGACTGTTCTTTATAAAAATTCCCCCTATCATTCCTTCTTCACAATAACGCCAAAGCAAGCCGTAAATATTCCCATTTCCTCAGAGCACACTCGCTTTGACCTTCTCACAATAGCTGTGGGAGTGGACAGAAAGTTTGGGGCTTTCAGCTGAGTCTCTCTCTCTCTCTCTCTCTCTCACACACACACACACACACCCCTTTCGCCACACACACAAGTGTGCGCCAGCTTTTAAAAAGCACGAAAAGAGGCAGCATCCTCCAGAATTATGAGAAGAGACATACAGGGAGGGGGGCGCCTTCCACTGGGCCCCATAAAATGGAATTAGGGGAGGGGGGAAATGCCTCTGGCCTCGGCCGGCACTGTTTCCCTACGCAGGAGCTTCTCGCCTGTGTCACTTGACTCCACCTCCTACAGGCAGACGTTGGCAAGGGCCTGGATGGGGGGGGGGGAGAGAGAAAAGGGTGGGCTGCTGCTGCTGCTAAGAGAGGTCACACAAGGAAAGCCTTTGCAAAGCTGCAACGGCAGCAGGAGCCGGCAGCCTAAATATACACCCGCACCACACGGACAGCTCTCATAATTAATAAATGGAGAGAGCGGAGGAAGGGGGGAGGGGAAGAGCCCCAGCAGCAGCTTAGGAGGAAGCAGGGAGACTGTGACTAACGTCAGGCCGCCGCTAACGCTTTGTCCTCAGGCTGCTTCCCAACCCTGCCACCAAAGCCACTGCACCGGCTGGGCTTGCTTCCTTAGTTGTAGGCAAACCATAAATAAATAAAACAAATTCCTTCGAAGCCCGCAGGTATTACCCACCTATTTCCTCAGTCAATGGGGTTGGGCCGGGGGGAGTGGGGAAAGATTTGCAAGCTCAGCTCTGGTGATGGTGGTGGTGGTGGGTTTTTTACGGGATATTTCGCAAGAGACTTGTGAAAGAGGCTTCTGTCCTTCCAGCAGCGGGGTTCTCCCACAGCAGCAGCAAGAGGAGGACGATCAGCTGCGGTAAGCAAAGCAACCTTCCTCGGCTGCCAGCTTCACGCTGCAAGGCGGAGGTGGCTCAGGCGGAAGTGCTGCTGCGCGGCCTAGACGGACAGCACAGCCGCCAATCACAACGCAGAATAGGCGGGGAGCTTTGCAAAAGGCGGGAGCCTCAGCCGCTGCTTGGCTGCGCGCGGCCTTTTGATGAAGCCAGAGCCAGAAGCGCGCCGCCTTTTGGTGAAGCCGGAAGCGCGAGCCCTGCTTTGCAGCCATGTGCCACACGCGCACAAAAACAACACAAACACACAGAGGCTGAGTTCGGACACCTAATCGACTGAAGGGGGGGGGGGTGGTAATAGGAACAGAATGGGAAACAACCCTTGATTAGCGTGTTGTCCGAACTCAGTCAGAGAGACGTGGAATTTTGGGGAGCAAAATAGGACCCAGAAGCCGCTAGACATTCAGATGATGAAATTTATTTATTTATTTCATTTTTTTATACCTCCCAATAGCCGAAGCTCTCTGTGCGGTTCACAAAAATTAAAACCATAATAAAACAACCAACAGCACAACCAGGATAAAACCACGCAACAGAAATCGATATAAGATTAAAATACAGAGTTAGAACAGTAAAATTTAAATTTAAGTTAAAATTAAATGTTAAAATACTGAGAGAATAAAAAGGTATTCAGCTGGCGACGAAAAGAGTACAGTGTAGGCGCCAGGCAGACCTCTCTGGGGAGCTCATTCCACAGCCAGGGTGCCACAGCGGAGAAGGCCCTCCTAGTAGCCACCTGCCTCGCTTCCTTTGGCAGGGGCTCACAGAGAAGGGCCCCTGTAGATGATCTTAAGGCAGGTACATATGGGAGGAGGCGTTCCTTCAAATAACCTGGCCCCAAACTGTATAATAATAATAATAATAATAATAATAATAATAATATATTTATTTATTTCTTACATGCCTCTCCCTTTGGATCGAGGCGGGGAACAACATTAGAACAAGAATCAATACATCTTAAAAATTCATGATTTAACATTGATCTGGATAGGACTGCCGGAAAAGGCTAGTCTTTAAAGCTGCCTTAAAATCACACATAGAGTTAATTTTACGAATCTCCTCTGGCAGGCCATTCCACAATCTGGGGGCGACAGAAGAAAAGGTCCTCTGGGAAACTGATGTCAGCCTAGTTTTAGCTGACTGAAGTAAGTTCTCCCCAGAGGACCTAAGTGTGCGGGGCGGACTATATGGGCGAAGGCGATCCCGCAAGTAACCTGGACCCAAACCATTTAGGGCTTTAAAGGTAATGAACAACACTTTGTACTTTGCCCGGAAACTAACTGGCAGCCAGTGGAGTGATTTTAATGTTGGTGTAATGTGGTCATCCCTAGGTGTACCGGTGACCAACCTGGCTGCCATATTTTGAACTAGTTGAAGTTTCCAAACTAGGTAGCCCTATGTAGACCGCATTGCAGAAGTCAAGCCTTGAGGTTACCAGCGCATGCACTACTGTCTTTAGGTCTTCTGACTCTAAGAAGGGGCGCAGCTGGCATATCAGCCGAAGCTGATAGTAGGCACTCCTGGCCGTTGCATCCATCTGGGCTGTCATTTGGAGCGACGGATCTAGGAGCACCCCCAAACTGCGAACACAGTCTTTCAGGGGGAGTGTAGCCCCATCCAGAACTGGCTGACACACCTCCAAACCTAGGTCAGAGCCCTTGACAGCTAGCACCTCTGTTTTGTCTGGATTCAGCTTCAGTTTGTTTTTCCTCATCCAGCCCATTACTGCCTCCAAGAATTCATTCAGAGGAGACACACTATCCTTAGCTGACGCTGTTATTGAAGGCATAGAGAAATATATTTGGGTGTCATCGGCATACTGATAGCAACCCGCCCCATGCCTCCGGACGATCTCTCCCAGCGGTTTCATGTAGATGTTAAACAGCATTGGGGATAGGATGGCACCTTGTGGTACGCCATACCACAGCTCCTTTTTTGAGGAGCAACTATCCCTAAGCATCACCATCTGGAATCTACCTGAGAGGTAGGACCGGAACCACCGGAGCACAGTGTCCCCCCCCCCCCCCATTCCCAAACCCTTCAGGCGTTCCAGAAGGATACCATGGTTTAGGGCTTTGAATGTCAATACCAGCACTTACCAGTGGGTGTGGATTTCAATGGGAGTTTGCTGAAAAGGCAGGCTGCAATCCTACTCATACTTACTCATAGGAATTTGGTGCAGCGAAGTGCTTTGGATCACATTGTTAGGCATGCTTTACTCTTCACTAGCCAAATTTTAAGCACACTTAAAAAGACAACCATCCAGGAAATAGACTGAGCAAAATTCAGGTAGGCTATCACAGATTTTTTTTTAATGTCTTCATTTTAAAAAAATGTATACTCCTTCCTTCAAATACATTATTAGGGCAGGGTACAGTCAAATACTAAAGAATATCATAAAAGAACATACAATCCTATGCATGTTCAGACCTAGCTGGCTGGGGCATGCTGGGAGTTGAAGGCCTTGTTTCTGTCTAAACATACATAGGAATGCGCTTTTAAAATAAGTTATAAGCCACAACTCTATAAAAAGCACACAAAGCAAATTAAAGAAAGTAAAGGCCTGCATAGCTCCTCCCCACAGCCTCAAAGCAAAAAAATTAAAAGCAGAATGACATACGCAAAAAAGAAATCAAGCAAAGTTGCTTCATTTATTAATATGCAGGGGGAAGCCTAGGAAAATAAAAGGTCTTTGCCTGGCACCTGAAAGACAGTAGGTGCCAGGCAAGCATCTCTGGGGAGCATTCCAAAGCTAGTCCACTGTCACGTAAAAGGCCCTGAGACAAGATACTCATTCTTGCTCCATTTGACTAGATTGCTTCTCTTCCCTGAACAGGTGTGTCTATGACTCACTTGACCAAGAGAGAAACTTAAAGTCCTATTGCTCTCAATCAACAAAGCCCTCATCATTAAGGTTTTATAGTTACCTATATGGCAAGCATGGTTGGCAGAATTTAGATAATCTCCTAAACAGATCAAGCTCTTGCTTTTTATAATCTTATGTTGATGATCTCATCCTAAATTTCAGACCTAGTCATACCAGGGCTCCTAGTTCTACTATATAACCCTAATAGGGCTGCTTCTCAATACAGCCAAGTTTACTACTGACTTCAGAAGCTCCTTAATGAAGGTATCTCACCTAAACCCAAGTAGCACAGGGAGAGGGAAGATAAATTATCTATGGTGGAGTGGGGAGGGGTAGGAAAACTGTGCGGTTCATGCCCATCACATAATCTTTACCCCGTGGAGTACCATGATTTACTTACCCCTCCCTGCTCTATGGATAACTTTGCGGCCTCCTGCCACTGTGCCCATTCCAGTCATCCAAAGGGCCACGTGATGATAGACATGGTGTGCACTGGCAAGAGCGTCACCAGAAGTGGCAGATGCTCTTGCCAGCCAACTCTATGGCTGGACAATTTTTTTTTGTTTGCACAGCTGGCACGACTCAAAAGGAGCCAGACAGACAATACACAAGCCACCCTGGGGGCCCGTTACTCACTGCAGAAGATGGGAAAGTGTGGATGGGTACTTGAACCATCAGGGGGGGACTCCCCCCACATGACATGCGAAGCCACCATGGATTGCATTTTTGAGCATGACACCTCATTCCCAAGAACACTTTCCAGTACTCACAGTTAGCTTATAGCATACATAACTAATCTCTCTATTACTAATCACTTGCAATTAGCATACACAGATTATTATTCATTAAACAAAAAACTTACAGTTTACAAAAACAACGTTAAGGCTCTGCAGTTTTCAACCAAGCAGGGAAATTGGGAGTTAAGGCTCACAAGCCTTAACGCCACATCCTCCCTAAGGAGGCAGAAAGTGCAAGTGAAATTCTCATTCTCCCAAAGCAGATAAACCATGAGAATATGATATGCAGAGGTGACTGTGGGGTTGTGGAAAACTGATGACAAACAACTTAGGGACACCTACTTCTCATGCATAAATTTGTCATGTATGATAAATACAGCTGGCTTGTAGCTTCTAGTGAGCCTCAGGAAGCTCTGCCCAACTAATCCTGATCCAACTGGAAATAGAGAATGGGCGTGATGAGATCGGTTTCATAAAAGTATAAAAGGTTGGGGTTTAAAGAGGGTGGAAAGGCAGGTTCCAGTTTGTGTTGACTACTGAATTTAGGCTCCATACAGTTGAGGACAATCTCTTCCTGGGTCTCTTCCGCGTTTGAAACAAGCGGAATTACATGGGGAAGAGAGCAGCGACCATGTGACCTGTACATTTCAATGGGACAGTGCCCTCTAATGGGCATTTTATAGCACAACCTCCCCTGCGCACGGCAGGAAATCCGACAAACCTGACATATCTCAGAAGAGTCAGGTTTTCTGAGGTTTATTTTGTAATGCTGAAACTGAGAAAAGGAGCGGGAGATGCGCAGGAGGCTGACAGCATCGTCAGAATGACCCGTGAACATCCAGTAACGAACATGCTATAAATCACTCATTTAAAGAAGCTCTTAGGATGCAATCCTATGCGTGTTTAAGCAGAAAAAAGTCCTATAACTCCCAGTATTTCACAGCCAGAGAATGCTGGGAGTTGTTGGACTTTTTTCTGTCTAAATGTGCGTAGGATTATGCCTTTAATATGTTTATTTAGAGGGCTATATCCTGCTTCTTGGCATGCTCTTAATGCAGAGCTTCTCCTTATTATTATTATTATTATTATTTATTTATATAGCACCATCAATGTACATGGTGCTGTACAGAGTAAAACAGTAAATAGCAAGACCCTGCCGCATAGGCTTACAATCTAATAAAATCATAGTAAAACAATAAGGAGGGGAAGAGAATGCAAACAGGTACAGGGTAGGGTAAGCAGGCACTGGGTAGGGAAAAACTAACAGTAGAAAGTAACAGTAGAAGTCTCCTAGATTTAGATGGAGGGAGTAGTCTGCAGGCTAGGTAGCACCCATTCAATACTTGTCTCTTCTGAAAGCATTTTCTCCCCATTTCAGTTTGGCAGTAAGCAGTAGTCCAGAATAACTTTTCTTGTGTCTGAAGCTGGCTCGTTGGAATAGGTGGAATGCCTTATTTATGAAGCCTAAAAGCCATTCAGAATATCACATCTGTCTTTATGATGTGCTTGGACATTGCTATATTGCAGTAATCTTATTATGTAAGACTGACTTTTATTGCAAGCTCAGGGGGAAAAATATTTTGTGCTTGGGAATTGCATTATAGGAACACTGGACTTCTGTCTCCCCTCTTGATGCTGTCCCTCAGAAGATGTGTATATTTATGCTATTGGTTTTTCTACCTACTTGACTAAGAACTATCCTCATTTTTTTTAAAAAAAAAAATCCCAGTCCAGTTTTAAACTTGTTTCATTTGAATAGCTACATTTGTCACATTAACTTGTAAAATCATAGGGTTTGCTGATTGATCCAACGGCTGTTGCTCTAGCTTCATCCACTCTGGGACAGGGACACTCACTTTGGTCACAGCTATCCATGCTCTAGTGTAGGGGTCCCTAACATGGTGCCCACAGACACCTCCAACGGCACCCATGAAGGGGTCCATGGGCACCCGCAACCCCCCCCCCATTTTATTAATATATGTACATGGATTTTCATATATACATAGCAATTAATACATATGAAATGCATACTTCTTTGTAGTAATTATATATAAGCTCCAACAAAAGTGGGCCAAATATCGAAATAAATAACCATTTGATGGTGGCATCTATATGCCACCCCTTCAAATATTGAAAGTATTGTAAGGTCCTCAATCCATTGCATTATAGAATGTGAACATTATTTATTTATCTATAATATTTATATACTGCTCCATATCTAAAATAGATTCTGGAGCGGGGAACATCAGAATAAAGCAGTAAAACAATACAAAAATTAAAACAGCAAATTAAAATTGTTCAATTTAAAATAAAGAACCAATAAAAACAGTTGCTGGTCAGTTGAGGAATGCTTCCTGAAAAAGATCTGTTTTTAGAAGGTTTTCCGGAAGCCGCACGTTGTTGCCGCCTGCCTGACCTCCAGGGCAGTGAGCTTCAAAGAAAAGGGGCTACCACACTAAAGGCTCTTCTCCTGATGGACTCCAGTTAGGCCTTATCCTTCCACTGTTGTAATATCAGATTTTCAGCCATAAAAGGGGTGCAAAGAATCCATTTATGCTGAGCATTTATTACTTTCCATGAAGCAGGTAAATAATTTAAAAGAGTAAACATTAAAAAAAACCTGTTCCAGTTCAAAATTTATCAGTGTACTAACCTTCTCCCAAAAAAGAAGTAGCTACTAAACATTGCTATAAATGTATGTTTAAAAGAAGCATCAACAGCAATTAGCCAAATTAAACAATCCCTTATTAAAGAGACATTGTGGTGTCCAGTAGACATGAAACAAACATTTTTGCAGAATAAGATGCGGCCTAAGATTCATAGACAAGCCAAAGCAGCAATGCACTAATTAGACATTTTGTGGTGGTGCCCACAGCAGATTCTCAAATTCCCAAATGTGCCAACAGGTCCAAAAAGACTGGGGACTCCTGCCCTAGTGAATTTCACACTTGATTAGTATGATGAAATATACCAGGGGCTGCTTTTGAAGACTTTTCTTTAAATTCTGCTTCTGGGCTACTGAAACCAGCCTAAAAGGAACATATCACACTAGTCCTGAAACAGTTTCCCTGGCTGTTTCCAAGTACAGTTCAAAGCGCTGGTACTTACCTTTATGGCTTGTGACCCAGATACCTGAAAGACTGTCTTTTCCCATATTAATGCTTCATCAGAGGCCCGTCCCCAGGTGGCTCGACTTTCTGAATTTATTATTAGCAATATTTGTATACCGCTTCTCATTTGAAACACTTCCAGAAGCAATTTACAAAGCAACAAAAAACGAACATAAACATACACACATACATACATACACAATAGCAGCACGGCAATAAAATGAAATGAAATGGTACAAAGATAGCTCATGACTGAGGGAAAGCCAAAGCAAACATATATTTTCAGTAAACACCTAAAACATGCCAGTGTCAAGGCATGACATATCTTAGCAGGGAGATCATTCCACACAGCAGGGCCATTGTAGAGAAGGCACATAACTCTGTTATCGCCAAACAAATTCAGAAGGTTGTAGTGGCCAGGGAGGTTAGTATAGTGGGGAAGACATACCTTGAGGTAACCTGATCCTGAGTCTATAGGGCTTTGTATACCCATAGCAATA
The DNA here is from genome assembly GCF_023053635.1 of Elgaria multicarinata webbii. Classification (NCBI taxonomy): domain Eukaryota; kingdom Metazoa; phylum Chordata; class Lepidosauria; order Squamata; family Anguidae; genus Elgaria; species Elgaria multicarinata. Next base: position 8,478,187 of record NC_086172.1, on the reverse strand, counting down.
CATTAAACCCAGCTGTGCAGCAGACTGGTAGCTGGTGTAGATCCTTTAGCACTGGCGTAATAGGTGCAGGATAAGGCTTTGTCTTGTTTTCTATTCCTGCTTTAAGCTTTGTCAACAAATACCATGGTGTTTATTTATTTCTATTTATTGTCTTAAATACATTTGCTTGTTAAAAAACGTTTTAAACTATTGTCTGTGAGCATCTATTTATAAAGAAACTGTGTTAAGTGTTAAATTATTCTATCCTCAGCATCAGAAAAACCACATCACTCTGAACCCAGGTATAGACAGGAAGCAGGAGCCTTTCAAGAAAACAGGAGTGTGCTTAATTAGATTTATTATCCAGAAATTATATTTTCTACAATGGCTCTTCACACCGAATTCTCTAATGACCATACCCAGCAGTTTCATATAGATATTAAATAGCATCGGAGTCAAGATTTTGTCTTGAGGCACCCCACAGCAAGACTGTCAAGAGGCTGACATATAGTCCACCACCATGGTTCTCGGGAACCTGCCCTACAGATATGAGCAAAACCATCGCAAAACAGTCCCCTAACCCCCAGTCCACAAAAGTGATCTAGGAGGATACCATCATCAATTGTATCAAAAGCCACTGGTAGATCGAGTCACAGTAAACAGAATCGTTGTCCCTCTCCCAATAACGGTAATCCATCAGGACCACAAAGGCCCATTCTGTTCCATAACCAGTACTTTCAAAAATCATCAGTACTTTTCCAAGAGTGCCACCACCCTCTTGAGTACCTTTGCCACCAGGGAAGGTTTTTCCCCCCAGGAGAAGGTTTTTCCCCCCATACCACTTACTCTTTAAGAGCAGTAGGGACCACCACCACCCATGCAATTGTGACTCCACTTTTACTACCAGCAACCCTGTTGGATGGTGAAAATCATGGGACCTGGGTTCATATGGTAGCAATATGGGTGAGGGAGAAAAGTGTTAATCTCAGACTAGTGTGTGATGCCTCCAGTCCAGAAGGACCCCTGTTCCCTGAAAATGAGGTGGGGTGGGAAATCAGTAAGCAACTTATAAAATCAGAACTAGGATTTATTTAACAAGGAAGGGGAGAGGGAAAGAAGCAAAACAAACATTCTACTTAATAAATGATTTAAATAAGTCTCAATAAAATGGATGGAAGGGAGTTCAATGATTTTTCAGTCCATAAAGGTAGGTGATTTCTTAAAACCTGTTTCAAGCTGAACAGCCCTGTTTACTGGCCATTGTAGTGGGGCTGCTGCCGACTGGCCACTGGTTGAAAGGGAAAAGGAGGATTTCTTTCCTGTTCCCCCACTCCCTCGGTACCTCTCTTTTCTGTCTCTACCTCTTTTTAGTGCCTTCTTCAGAACCTTCCTTCAAAAATCCCTTGTCTCTTTCTATCGTTTCTCCTCATTTGAATATTGTTTCACAGGCTCATCAGGGTCAAAAAAGGGTCGAGCTGCTGACATTCTACCAAAGGGTTACAACTGCACTGGGCTACACAATGATCCATTCACTACACCCTGAACCCACCCAGTTAGTCAGCTAGCTCAAATAAGCCAAGATGGGCCAAGTATGAGAAGACGCGAGTCAAACTGCTACAAGCAACTTCATAGAATAGCAGAGTTGCTATTCTATGAATAGCAGAATCAGAATAGCAGAGTTGGAAGGGACTCTGCAAGGCCATTGAGTCCAACCCCTGCTCAATGCAGGAATCCACCCTAAACCATCCCTGACAGATGGTTGCCAAGCTGGTTGTCCAGTTGCCTCTTGAATACCTCTACTGTGGGAGAGCCCACAACCTCCCTAAGTAACTGATTCTATTGTCGTACTGCTCTACCAGTCAGGAAGTTTTTCCTGATGTCCAGCTGGAATCTGGCTTCCTGTAACTTGAGCCCGTTATTCCATGTCCTGCACTCTGGGAGGATCAAGAAGAGATCCTGGCCCTCCTCTGTGTGACAACCTTTTAAGTATTTGAAGAGTGCTATCATGTCTCCCCTCAATCTTCTCTTCTCCAGGCTAAACATGCCCAGTTCTTTCAGTCTCTCTTCATAGGGCTTTGTTTCCAGACCCCTGATCATCCTGGGTTCATCATCTTCATCATCATCATCATAATCATCATCGTGTCCATGTCCTCAGTCTGCAGAAGCTGATCCCACAAAACTGGATAAGACGGTCCATTGGACACCTCATTTAGGCCTATTCCAACAGCAGCATCAAGATCATTATGAAGGAAAGCAATGTCCTCAAATGCCTCGCAAAATTATCTCAGCACTGCAGGCTTGCAAGAGTTGCAGTATCACATTTGTCAGGGCAACTGTTTAGGCAGATGGCACGTTGAGAGGATCTTCTCAGCTATGGAGCTCTATTTATGGAATACATTCTGAAGGGAAGCTCACCTGGCATGGAATCTTATGTTTTAGAGTCCTAAATACTTTTTTTTTATTTTTCAAAACCGTAACTGAATTATTTTTAGTCTGCCTTTGTTGCTGTTTCTGAATGCTGCTGCATTATTTATTCTTCCTTTATATTTGCTGTGGTTATTAATGTTTTAATATTTTAACATTGTTTTTAATGATTGTAATGCTGATTCAAGAGTGTGTGTCTGTTGAAAAACAGAGTAAAAAAAGTAAAAAAATAAACACATAGGTAAATCTCTCAGAGAATTCTGGAAAGCAGTTGGATAAATGTCCAAGACCTGCCCATCTAAACCACCCCTGCAAAGGTTAGACAATGAAAACTAAAACCTGAGCCTTTACTCATGGCAGCCCATGACAGTAACCCTACTTGGCTCACATGAAGCAGGAAAGTAGGATCATACTGCCCCCACTGTCAGTATCACGGCCCTGCCAGCCCTAGCCACCACCCCTTTTACACACCTGTAGAAGAGCACCTGCCACATTACTGGGTGGTGCTGCTGCATTGCGAATAACCCATGGTTATCAAAATGGCCATGAAGTCCTTAGTCACACTCAGTGTAGTGGCATAGGCATTGATATTGAAGACCACAACTTCAATAGTTGAGGGTTGGGGGCACTGGTAACATTGTCATGCATTCTCTCTCTCTCTCTCTCTCCCCCCCCCTCCCTCCTGTTGTGATGAAGAGGGAATTTCACCGGGTTCTCCATATCTACAAATGATACCTGCTGAAATTCCCTTTTCAATACAACTGTTAAAGATACAGGAGCCCTGTCCTCCTTTCCATAGGGTCACCCTAATATTCCCACACATGGGTAGGAAGCACCCTGCCCATGTGCACTGTACTGACCCTCTAAATTACAGCCATTTGAATATGCCCTCATTTTCTCTCTGAGAAAATACTGCAGCTGCTTAGAGAACAGACGTATGAGAAACAATTTATTGCTGTTCTCATGTCCAGTTTATTGGACAGCATCATTTTTGGATCTTGCCTGATGAGAGAAGAAGTTCCATTCAGAGAGGCTTTGACGGGAGGGGTGGAAAAATATTGCAGTGTTTACTTGGCAATTATATGGGTACGTAATGTCTCCCAGGAGCCAGGTCCTTTATATGTGCATCTGTTTTGCCTTCCTGCAGCAGTCACAAGTGGTTTATAGTATGTCTATTAATGAAGGAATGAAGAACAAATTACGTTTGTGTCAAATACATGTTCACATCTAGGCAGGAGTACTTGTTATTCACATTCTGCTCTGCCTTATAATTAGATCCGAAAAGCACATGGATGAGGATTTTATGCCTTCTCCATTAGGTACAGATAGTCCTTTCACACCAAACCTATTACATGGTGTGGAAGTGTGCCAAAAAAATCCATAAAAAGAGTTCTAGATATTAAAAAGAGAGTGGAAAATTTATCCTGTATGCTAACCTGAAACTTGTCTGACACTTGTTTTCTTTTACCCTTTCCTCCTACACCGATTCTGACATGAAATCTACAGTAACATGAATCCTCATATAAATATACTGTAAAATACATAGAGAAAATTCAACAGGTGATTGTTTTTGATGCATAACTGCTTTTATTATATCTATGTGACTACTTTACTTTAGAATTTTTCAAATTATGTTCTTGAAGACAGCATTTTTTCGCCTCAGTAGATTTGCACACATTGAACTAATCGTGCTCAAAGGTCACATTAGGGCCCTGATGAGCTCCAGAGAAGGTACTTCAGGAATCTGGAGGAATTCCAGTACGGCAAGACATCCCATTGGCCTCAGGCACCATCTATCAACACAAGAGAAGAGCCACATAATTTAGTGTGCTAAGTTGTATAGGTTGGAAAGTGGGTAGTTCCTCTCCTAGTAATAGCAACACACACACACACACACACACACACAAGAGCAGGAAGCCTCATGAGGACTGGAAGACATTTGAAAGCTACAGATCTAAACCTAGTGATGTGAAGTTGCCAAGTACACTGTGTTATTTGCATTACAAAATTGTTCTACCTCTAGAGCACTTAGCAGCTGATTCTCACTTCATTACTAGATTTTTATTTTATATTCCTGAGATATGACCTGAGGAAACCCTGAGGATATTCTCCTTGGAGAGTTAAAATAGCATCTAGGAGCACTCAGAAGCAAACTTACATCCAGGTTGCATGAATGATCCAGAATCCATTTTCCTTAGTAGAAAGCACTGCAATTAATAATTCAAGGCAGGCCTAAGTGCTATTCAAGGTTGTATATTTGAATATGAAAGCTGGGAGACGGAAAAAGTTCTCTCTCTCTCTCAAACAAATATCCTTTATCCTCTAAATGTTATGTTTTACGATCCCAATTGTTTTGATGTTAGGCAAGTTAAGTAGGGGCACAATTGTTATCTTTAGAAATTACACCATATCCTCAATAGACAAAAGTTCCACAAATATAAACTTATATTAGCATTCCTAAACAGTCTTTATTTCTTCATTTCTCAATAACATTTGTACTAGCTTTTGTTTGTAGTAAGCTTACAAGTGGAACATGCCACAAAATGTCACTGTGTAGAATGCTTCTGTTCCAGGCAAACTGCTGTGCCCTCTTCCAGGATACTCCATTCCATTCCACTCCACCCCACTCACCAATTTTCCAATTTTCCTTCTGGCACCAGTCAGCCAGTATTTTATGCACACGGAACATGCTCAGTCCCCATTGGGCTGTTCTTGATGTCCCTCCCCACTTAGGTTTCGCATAGTTTGATAATACCTCCATGTTATGTGATGATTTATGCCATTTTGGCTACATAATGATCCACATTCAGAATGAGTTTGATATTCGTATATAGGATTAGACACACCATACATATTCATACATGTGCACACATGCACACACACACACACACACACACGCACACACACAGAGAGAGAGAGAGAGCTCAAAATGGTTCTTCATTGGGTCTGTAGTACAAATGTTTAACCTACCCTGGCCGGATTGCTAATTAACATTATAAATGCCTCTATTCTGCACTTTCTTCCACACTGACAATTCACATTAAATAGTGTGAGAAAGACATAAAGGCAATTTATAAATCTCATGAATGAAAACATTTCTGTGTGCTTTGCAACCTGTTTAATGACAGTTTCTCCATTAGAGGACTTTGAACAGTAGCCACATTGCCAAAAAATTCCCTTGTCCCCCACAACAAAAAAAGAGGACAAAAGAGGATATGGATCCATAATAAAATTTGCATGTGCTAATTTGTATGTATAGAGGCAAACTTAGAAGTAATTACTATAATTCAAGTAAAAATACAGTACCTCTCACCATAATGGGGAAGTCTGTGACTAGGGCCAGATCTACACATCGTTGCGAAGGCGCTTGCGTGCGTCTGGAGTGTGCCCCGAAGCTCATTGAGACACACAGGCTTACTTTCAAAGTGCATTTTCCCGGCTTTTGAGCGCTGTTATTTAGTCCGTCTTAAGTCAATTTAAGGCGTTCCTTCTTCCAACGTGTGTAACAATTATTCGCTCTTTCCTCCCCGCCCTGCTCCGCCCAGATTTATTTTATTGCCTTTCGACTTCCGATACTATTTCCGGTGCGAACAGCAGCATCCATCTTTAATCATCACCTTTCCCGCGTGCGAGGACAGGTGTGGTGGGTTCCATTTTTCTCATTGCTTTCCTTTGTTGCCTTTCCTATTTTTTTTTTAGCTCTTAACAGGGATGCACATATGTGCATGATTGGTTAATCTGCTGCTTACAGAGTGGCGGCTATTGTGCGTATAGTCTATAGCCAACCCACAAATCCGGCGCGAACAGCAGCATCCATCTTTACTCTTCACCTTTCCCACGTGCGAGGAGAGGGGAGGTGGGTTCCATTTTCCTTCTTGCTTTCCTCTGTTGCCTTTCCAATTTTTTTTTTTTTTTAGCTCTTAATAGGGATGCGCATATGTGCATGTTCGGTTAATCTTCTGTTTACAGAGCTGCAGCTATTGTGCTTACAGCCTATAGCCAACCCACAAATCTGGCGCGAAAAGCAGCATCCATCTTTTCACCTTTCCCGCGAGCGAGGAGAGGGGAGCTGTGTTCTCATTAACTTTTTTCTTTAGAAGAAAATGCCGATGTTTTTATGTCTGCTGATGAATGCATGTTCTCTTTTTAATGTATTCTTCCCCCTGCCTCATGGCATAATTTCTTAAAGTAAGAACAGATAGTTTCGTCAGTCCCCCCCCCCCCCCTTTTTCAAAACCTGCACTTTTGCACAGAATTTTTCTTAGCAGAACTGCTTTTGCTGCCTGGTCAAGCTCACTTCATTTCTGCATGTTGGAATGAAAATAATGTTAAGTTTCTCCCCTACACACACAAACCCACCCCACCCCTCCTTAGATTACCCTTTAATTTTGATGTTTTTATGTCTGCTGATGAATGCATGTTCTCTTTTTAATGAAGTGCTATTTTTTATTTATGTACATTATTAATTTAAATAAAGTTATTTTTTAAACAAAACTTCATTTTTTGGAGACTACTGGTTGAAAAGGGAAGTACAGATGCCAATACAAAAGGTTTTTATTCAATATGAAACAATGTAACACAAAACATGAAGTCGCGAAGAGAGTGAAGGAATATACAGCAACAACATTGCAATTATGCGTTCCATCTGTGGCTCTGCAGGATCCCCGAAATCCCAAAGCTGCAAAGCTGTCCATTACCTGTATTAAAAATTGAAAGACAATGTTTAAACCAACAGGAATGTTTAAATTGAAACACATAGCAGTTCATCTCACATGCGCACGTGAACCGGCAACTTGGGGCCAAAGGGAGACACATAATTCCTATACATAGCACTAGTACTTGGGGCCAAAGGGAGAAAAACCTTGCCATACAAAACCCTCCTTCGATCGTCTCACATGTGCACGTGTACCGGCAACTTGGGGCCAAAGGGAGACACATAATTCCTATACGTAGCACTAGTTCGTTCATCACACATGCGCACGTGCACATCCAACTACGGGCCAAAGGAAAAAAAAACCTTATATTCATAACAGGCATTCGATTGTCTCACATGTGCACGTATACAGGCAACTTGGGGCCAAAGGGAGAAAAAACCTTCATATACAAAACCCCCATTCGTTCGTCTCACATACGCACGTGGACAGGTCACTTCGGGACAAAGGGAGAAAAAACCGTCCATAACCTACCACTATCCATGGACTCCATCTTCTCCACAACGAGCACAATGACCCAAACAGGGAATTCTGGGATTTGAGGAATTTTTTAAAAAAGGGGGGAGCAAGGGAGAACGTCACAAGCATCCACCAAAGCCAGCCTCTAAGAAACGCCCACTTGGGACGGAAGGGACGGAAGGGACAGAAATTTAGAAGAGTGTGAACCGCTCCAATGAAATGAAACTAAAGAAAAGGCGCATGAGACAGTAAAGAAAGAGACGCTTCATTTAGGTACGTATTTAAAAGGTGCACGGAAGCGCCTTCGCAACGACGTGTAGATCTGGCCTAGGAGTCCTGTGTATCTGCTGTCCAGGTACTGTTGGGGGACAACTTCAAGGCCCCATTGCTCTCCCTTCTTATGGTTCTTTCTCTTTGAACCAGGCTAGGATGGGGCAGCCCTTCAAAGGGAGGACTGTCTTCTATAAAGTAAGACACATGGCCACCCTAGCTTTGAAATATCCCTGCAAAAAACTAGGTAACAGCATGGGAGGAGAAGTATGCACCCAAACAGAAAAGTAATAGATGAGTTGCTGAAGACTTGCTTTCCAATGAGAGTCCATCAATCAACTAGAAATTATTTGGGGATCTCTCAGAGTTCGGTCTTTGTATAGATCCTACCAGTTAGTCCATATCAGGTCAAAGAACAGGCTAGAATGTGATGAAATCCACACTGAAGGCAGGCAAGAAAGGTTGCTGATGATAAGTAGTAGAATCCAAAACCAGGCCACATAGCAGGGGAAACAAATGTAGTCCCAGATTATCTGATTACCTGTCAAAACTGACTCTATCATATTGATAGGCAGATTTCTATTGAACCTACCTATTGGTACTAGGCAGTTCTTTTCTTCAATGGCTTGGTTCAGACAACACGCTAAACCATGTTGCTTAACCACAAAATGGTTAAGGGTCCCTTAACCATTTTGTGGTTAAACAGCATGGTTTTGTCTGAACCAGGCCGGTAAGGGAGTATTTTACATTCACATATATTGCAAAATATTTACATTTGGGATTTTTTTTTTTAATCAGTAAAACAGAAACTGTGGTGGACAGCTCGATAAAATCGTCAACCCAATGTGTGGCTGCTATTAAAAAAAAAAAAACTTTCCTAATTATGGTAAGCATAATTAGGAAAGGAATTGAGAACAAAACTGCCAATATCATTCTGCTCTTATACAAACCTATGGTGCAACCGTACTTAGAATACTGCGTGGAGTTTTGGTCGCTGCACCTAAAAGGAGCTATTGTAGAGCTGGAAAAAGTGCAAAAGAGGGAACCAAGGATGCAATCCTATGCATATTTACACAGGAAAAAGTCCTACAATTTCCACTCTACAATGCTGGGAATTGTAAGGCTTTTTTCTGTCTAAATATGCATAGGATTGTGCCCTAAAACAATCAAGAGGAAGAAGTAATTCCCTATGAAGGACGATTACAGCAGCTGGGATTGGTTTATCCTGGGATCATCCAGGGTTTGCCCCTGCCTGAGCACTGGATCCTCTGTGTGTCACCTAGGCCACAGCTAGACCTAAGGGTTATCCTGGGATCATCCAGGGATCATCCCTGCCCGAGCACTGGATCCCCTGTGTGTCACCTAGATGAACAGGTTTGACCCCTGGACGATCCAGGGATAAACCTTAGGTCTAGCTATGGCCTAAGGCTCTGAATAGCATTCTCTTGCATAAACAAAGAACAGGCTTCAGGAAGTAAAATACATGTATTCACTGCATATCAGTCCCTGGTTAACAGTCCCTAGCACAAGCCATAGTTCTTAAATGACAAGAGAGTGAGCAACTGGAAAAGAGTTCCCTGATTTCCTCAAGGTTCAGTCTTCCTAAGGGAGTCGTTAATTAGAACCTGCAATCTGATTAAAGGGATTGAAATAAGCAGAGTGAATTTCAGAGCCCATGGACACAGCCAAACATGCTTTCTGTATGTTAACAAACCTAAACTATAAGCAGCAGCATGGAGCCTCTGCAAAGGTCACTTATTGCATGGTTTATCCTCACATTTTATCAACAGGCAACTTTGACCCTGGCTTTAGCAACAATTTTTAAAAAATATCATCCAAGTTCCACAGAGGGGTTCTCAAGAAATGTTTGTCTAAGAACTGTCGTTAATTTTGTTCTTTGTTGCTTAGATTGGTTTTTACTATATTTTCCGTCACTGCACATTCTGATGAGAATCACACAACACTTAATAGACTTTAAAATTACAAATTATTAAGAACAGGTAAGGGAATGGTTCTAATTAAAAAGGGTAAGCCACATAAGACTACTGATGGTTAGTAGTTCAATGCTTACTACAGCCGTAAATTTAACAAAACTTTACTCAGAAGTGAGTCCTGGAACGTGTGTTCAATGCCAGGCCTTACCACCGGAACAGCTCAATATACGGCAGAGTGTCTTTCCCTCAATTCCAGTAAACAAATGGGGCAAAGACTTCTCATCTAATGTCTGTCACTGTCAAATATGACTCAACCCCTGCACTTTATCAGTTTTGACATTTAAGACAGCAATCTTGTAACACTTACATGGAAGAAAAGCCCATTTAACACTGTGGAGCCCAGGGCTTGAATTACAGAAAGGTCGAACAGCCCTTGTAGTTTTGTAATGCCCCCCTTAGCTACTGGCTTAGCTATAGCAGAAATGTCCAACTTGAGGCCCTACAGATATTTTAGCTTACAACTTCCATCAAGCACAGCAAATGATGAATCTTCATAGATTCCTCTGTTCTTACGACAATTATAATTATATTCTGCCTTTCCTTGCTAAATATCTCCCTGTTTTATCCTTCCATCAACAATAGAGTGACCATATGACTAGATTTGTCCGGATTTGTCTGGGTTTTTTATGACAAATCCGGGAGGGGGAAGGGAAATCCGGATTTTTCCAAAGAGCAGCTCTAGTGGGAATTAACAAAAATGTTTATAACTCTGTCATTTTTTAAGACAAAGACATGAAATTTGGCACGATGGTAGCTCTTAGGAAGGGCTTTACTCATACCAAATTTGAAATAGATCCGTTCATCCATTGATTTTTTAGAATTTTTTTAAAAATTGAAGTTTTAAAATTATTATTTTTTAAATCGTCATTTTTAAAGATAAAGAGATGAAACTTTGCACCATGATAAGATTTAGGTAGAGCTTTAGCCACACCAAATTTGAAACAGATCCGTTCATCCACTGATTTTTAGGAATTTTTAAAAATTGAGGTTTTTAAATTATTATTTTTTAAATTGTCATTTTTAAAGATAAAGAGATGAAACTTTGCACCATGATAAGATTTAGGTAGAGCTTTAGCCACACCAAATTTGAAACAGATCCGTTCATCCACTGATTTTTAGGAATTTTTAAAAATTGAGGTTTTTAAATTATTATTTTTTAAATTGTCATTTTTAAAGATAAAGAGATGAAACTTTGCACCATGATAAGATTTAGGTAGAGCTTTAGCCACACCAAATTTGAAACAGATCCGTTCATCCACTGATTTTTAGGAATTTTTAAAAATTGAGGTTTTTAAATTATTATTTTTTAAATTGTCATTTTTAAAGATAAAGAGATGAAACTTTGCACCATGATAAGATTTAGGTAGAGCTTTAGCCACACCAAATTTGAAACAGATCCGTTCATCCATTGATTTTTAGGAATTTTTTAAAATTGAGGTTTTTAAATTATTATTTTTAAACCATCATTTTTAAAGATAAAGGGCTGAAAGTTGGCACCATGATAGCCTTTAGGTAGAGCTTTAGCCATACCAAATTTGAAACAGATCTGTTCATCCATTGATTTTTAGGAATTTTTTAAAATTTGAGGATTTTAATTTTTTAAAAAAATATTATTTTAAAAGATAAAGAGATGAAACTTGGCACCATGATTGCTCTTAACAAGCACTTTAGCTATGCCAAGTTTGAAACAGATCTGTCCATCCATTGAGTTTTAGGATTTTTTTAAAAAGTTTGACGTTTTAAAATTATTTTTTAAAAATGACATTTTTAAAAGATAAAGGGCTGAAAGTTGGCACCATGATAGCTCTTAAGGAGAGATTTAGCCATGCCAGGTTTGAATCAGATCTGTTCATCCATTGTTTTTTTAGGATTTTTTAAAAAGTTCAAAGTTTTAAAATTATTGTGTTTTAAAACTGCTGATGCCATATCCTTCAAACTCAGGTTGTCAAACCTCCTCTTTGGGGTTTTGCATATTGAGCAGTTTCAGCCCTTGGCATTAAGGGGATCTCCAGTCTTTAGGTAAACTGCCACAACACCCACCCTAATGTTAGAGTAGAGAAACTTGTGACAATTATACACAAGCTTTTTTAAAAAATTGAAATTAAAAAAAGCCAGCCATCCGGCCGGCCAGTAGCAAACCCTGTTAACAACAACAGCAGCTTGCAATGAGTGAAGACACAGTCAGAAAAGATATTTGAGGGTAGGAGAGACTGTATCACACAAAGCACAGCAAAAGCTTCAAAGTACAGCAAAACCTACAAAAGTAGGAGTGAGTGAAGTTAATTTCAGATACATTGAATCTCTCACTTGTTCTTTATTTCAGTGATTTTAACATTTAGATACTATGTAGAAGAGCTTTGTCTTAAATGTGTGCTGTAAAATCAGACATGTGACCAAGGCTATGTTCGGGTGGGCACGCCCCCTTGATGCTAGACACGCCCCCTTGGGGGCGACCATGTTGTCCTCCTTTTTGGTTTCCAAAATATGGTCACCCTAATCAACAACCTTGTGGGGTAGGTTGGAATGAGTGGTAATGACTGCCCCAAGGTTATCCAGTGAGGAATAGGAGGGTCATTTGCTGGTCCACCTCATCCAAAATGTCTTGGGCCAGGCCTGCCAGTGTACGTCTGTGCTTGTTTTTCCTGTCCCTGTATGCTGTATGCTGTTAAGTGATAAACCAGACCTTGTGTTTGTGCTTGAGTTTTCTCTCAAGGACAAGGTATTAGTCTTTTGCTTCCAGGAAAGCATGGAAGATGATTTCTGCTAAGATGTGTAATAAAAAAATGTTTTGCATTCCATAACTTTGGGTTACTGCAAAAGCATTTCACATCTTTATACAGCACATGAAATTACTACGACACACTTCTTTAGTTTTTTGTATTTAGTCGAACATCGTGACGGGGGAAGCTATAGTATTCAAAATCTAAACTTTACTCCTGCACACATCTATGTTTTAGTGCAAGATGAGTAGCTATATATTCCTGGGGCAGTTGCTAAATCAAGTAATGCAGTACTCCACAGTCCTTGGAAAGATCTTCCAAACCAACTTCTTATGCATTGTTGGTGAGCCCCTTTGGCAGGGATGGGAACCTCTGCACCAAAGAGATCCCATAATACCCCCTATGGCCCATCTGGCTCCTCTCCAAGCCCCCCCCCCCCGGAGGCTGGTGAAGGGTGGAATCTTCGCTGTTAGCAACAATCAGTGATTGGAGCGAGGAGCAGGGATTCCTCTTAGTGTGCAGCTTGCCATTCTAATTGAGAAAGTAAATAGTGCACTAAGTGTGTCACTCACCCTGCATCCTCCCCAGTGCAGGAAGGCTTGGGGCAGGTAAGTCTTAGTTGGGGGTGACTTTGCTACTTATGGGCTTTCCCCAGCTGGGAAAAAGCCACATGCAGTGAAGCTGGGTCCCTGGCTAATGGGTAGGATGGGATAGTGCTCCTCTACCAGGCTGAAGTAGCATTATTATTATTATTATTATTATTATTATTATTATTATTATTATTTATTGCATTTTTATACCACCCAACAGCCGAAGCTCCCTGGGCGGTTCACAGAGTACTCATAGGCCAGGAACCTGGTGATTGACAGTATGCCTTACCCCTGACATTGTCCAGTCTGCAGGGGGCTGGGGGGGGGTGTCCATCCGACACCCCACCCATAAACAACTCCTCACCCTGCCCTAAGGAGTGATGAACAATCAGAATTTGCATGTAAAATGACATAGCCTGACTGCCACAATGTTTGCTATGAGAAGGCTTTCCCCATTTCTCATGCCCAGTGGTGGGCACTGGGAATCCTTCTTGTCAGCATGCCCACCTTGCTGTTTGTTCCTGAGGCACATTTTCTAACTCAACTGCCAACTGGCAAGGCAGGAATCTGGCCATTTAGGAGGCTAAGGGTTCTGGTGTAGAAGTTGAGCTGATACAGGAGATGGACAAGAGTGATGTCAAGGAGGTGGACAAGAGTCATGTCCAGAAAATCTGTAGTCCACTGAAGAAGACCTTCCTTGTTAGTGTGGGCTTTGCTAAGGCTGGCTTCTTCATATGCCGACGGTACCTGTTTGACTTCAGAATGGAGTGTCACAGTATGAAAGGGCCCCCATGCTACCTGGATGAGTACTCTGTGTCAAACGCCACAGGATTTTTTTTTATTGCATTTCCTGACATTCAGTCCCGTGTCCCGTCCCCCCCGCCCAAATAAATACACCTTTGAGAAATGGTTCATGTTCTTCAGGTTCCTTGCTTTCCCTGGCACCAAGCTGAATTGTTTGCACTTACTCATATATTTTTGTGATGTCCAAACCTGGACCTCTGGGTTGTTTAGGCATTAAAATACCCAGAGTTAACCCAACATTTGCCCATGGTTTGTTATTAGGTTAACTCTGATTTTTTTAACCCATAAACAACCCACAATACAACCCGGGATTGAAAGAGGAAGTGGCAAGCAGGCAGGATGTAGTGCACTTGCTCACTTCCGTGCAACCATGCCAGTTCTTTGGTTAAACAATCCAGGAATTGGCTATGACATGTGAACCAGGTCAATGATAGCTCATTTGAAAGCACCACAATCAGTGCTCAACATGCAAAGATTTCTTCCTATAATGCTACTGTTTTTATTATCAATGTTTTTATTATCAGTATCTCAAAATCATTATCACTATCCAGGAAAACACACTCAAAAAGGCAGTCACTTCTATTTAAGCATGAAAAAGGTCAACAAATATTCTTTGTGCCATGGAGACACTGGAGGTATGTGCAAGTCTCTTCTGCTTGCTTGTGTTGGAGACTTAGCAAACATTTAATGAACTGTCCTCTGCTATGCTACAAGTCTGCGGTTAAGCTTTCACATCCTGATTTAATCCATTTTTGTGTGTGCAAAGCAGTATCTATATTTACAGAGTTACAATTTTCTGGGAAAAGTCAACATGGATTTTTTTTCATGAGCCAGAAGCCTTCTCCTGTTCCTATTGATGTAAATATGTAATATTATACTTAATCTTAAACTTGGAGCATCTGAATAATCCCACCATAAGGGAGAGGAATATCTTTCTTACTTCCACTTCACTATAGATGTGAAGGACGGAGGGACGGGGGGACAGAAAAAATGGGAATGGGGGAACAAATTTTTTCTTTTAAAACACACCCTCATTCTCCCCCTTCCTGCCAGCTGCTTTCCTACTGAAATTCATAATTCCATGGCTTAGAATATAAACCTTAGTGACCCTTAATGGTCACCTCCAGTCTGAGGACAGTATGATAAATCCAAGCCAGAGAAGAATTCACAGAGTCTTCTTTCTCTTCTTTACCTGGATGTGCTGTCAGCTGGTAAGACTGTCCATCCATCCTTCCTGCATTGGTTGCAGCTGTGACTACAACTCAAACATGGGAAGCATGAATGGACAGTTGGTCTACTTGACACCCTACCACCACAACTATTGCATCAGCCAGGTACAGATCAGGGAAGGATGGAGCTCATGGCAGGGATGGAGAAAATATTCACATCCCATTGTACTCATTAATTAACTCATTGGAGAGATGACAAGAACTGAAAAGGGCTCAGAACTGGACTTGGAAATAACTGGGCTATTTTCTGACATTACAGGAAAACGGTTTGGTTAGCCAAATTAAATTACAAATCAATCCAGGGGGTTTACTCATTATTAGAAATTGTTGCTATCATACATTTTAATAATTCAACCACCCTTTTTCCAGCATGATGTGAATTATGCCTACCTGGCCAAGATAGCATCACTCCTAAATTCCATTGCATTGCTAAAACTATGTTGTGATGATGAATTGAAGCCAACATACTTTGTGTGGGCAGAGATTGGCAGCAGCGGAATCCTTCTACCAATGAATTCTACATAAAGAGGGGGAAGTGGGCAGAATGAGGATATGGCAGGGGTGGCCAGGAACTTAGGAAGAACTCTATAGTCCCCAGGGATCATTATTGTCCGTATAGTGGTGTAATCATGTTATGCTAACAAAAGAGGTGGCATAAGTTAAATCATCCCATCATAGCCAAAGGAAAATTCCAATAACTGGAATTCCCTTTTGGCATTCAAAACAACTGATTAACAACCCATTACACAGCAGGCTGCAGCAAAGTCTGCTACACAGCTCCAGAGACCAAAGTGAGCTCCCATAATGCACCAGGGAAAGGGATGTGGAACAACACAGGCACCTTTGTTGGAAAATACTAAACACTTCATTCCACCAGAAGCCCCCCTCACTGGCTTCAGACTAATGTCCTCTAATCTAGAATATCAATAGTGTGTCAGTGATAACCCGTGATCACATAACGATAGTCACACACTGAAAATAGATATGTTTAAACAGCACAAAGAATGAAACAAAACAATGTAAAAGTTACCTGCTGTCATTCTGATGTATATCATCATGATGTGTCTAGAAATATATTTTAAAAAACTGCTGTTGTGCAAACCATCTGCTGTTGCTAGGCAATGTTAAGAGCTCTGTGTTAATGTCAATAATAAACTTGCTTAGGAGAGAGGAGGACAATTTGAGAAGGACATGAGGACAGGCTACAGGGTGTGTGGCTTCCCCTGGGATAGATCAGACTGATATACTTTAGAGAGAAGAAATATTGTGTTATGGAAAACTACAGGGTGAATAAAATTGTACACATTTGACCTTCAGAGGGAAGTGCATCGAGTTCTGTTCTCACAGCCACTTCTGAATTAATATTTACTACATATGTGTACACACATATACAGACTGATTCTCACCCCCTAGGGCTGAGGTGGTCACATGAAGGCCTATGAAGGCCCTGTGATTTTTTCTCCCTGTGTGTCTAAAATATATCCATGTAGGTATTCTGCAACTGCTGTCAGCTTTGATAGGACCACATCATGTGTGACATGAAAGGTGCAAATAAGTACACGCACAGCTGATACTTACCGGATGTGGTTGTGGGAACGGGCTCATACCTTTTCTCCTTCTTTCCTTAATGCAATAGTCCAGGGGTCCCTAACAGTCCGTGGCCTGTTAGGAACCGGGCCACGCAGGTGAGCTGCTTTCATCCCCACTCCCCCACACCCCCAGCCCCACGTCAGCGTACCTGGGCGTGGAGTGCCATCTTGCCTGCCCAGCCGAAGCAAAGCCAGGACACTGGGGTGGGGTGGGGCGGCTTCGGAACGGTGCGCCCGGGCGGAAGCTGCTCTGGGAGAGCGACTTCCGGGCGCGCCGTTCCAAAACCGCCCACCCACCCCAGCATTCTGGCTTCACTTCGGCTGGGTGCCCACCCAGCCAAAGCGAAGCCAGGATGCTGGAGGGGGGGCTTCCCAAAACCATCCCCTCAACCCCCCCCCCGGTCCATGGAAAATTTGTCTTCCACGAAACAGGTCCCTGGTGCCAAAAAGGTTGGGGACCGCTGCAATAGTCAACCATCACAAATTCACCAAGCTGGATTTTTGCCATTTGTTCACAGAATAGTTGCTAAGAAATTAATTACTCATTGGAGCTATTCATGCAACAACCATTTTTCTCCCAGCATATGTTGGCAGTTGTGGTCAGTGGGCTGGTCCAAGTTAATGTGCATTGGAGGTGGGGAATATTGTCTGAGAGGTACAAGACTTCCAACTCAGAGTAACCAGCTTCCAGTCATCTTGTGCTGATTTCCAGCAACATGAGAAGATAGTGAGTCAGGTATGTACAGACTGTTGTACTGTTTCAGGCCATGGGTTCTGCCGAGCCCCTACCCTGTAGCCTGGGTTGCAGGGTTCTGCTATGGACCAGAGCTTGAGCAGGGGCGCTTGATCTGCAATGTGTCCTGGTGCCTCCCCATTAAATTCTGGGCACGCCTTTGACCTGGCTATGACATGGGCTGGGCCTTCCCCAATTCACTCCATTAACATCACCATTGAGAGATGTAGATGCACTTTCTGACGTAATTAACTCTGGAACTTTGTTATTTCGCTTCTGTGATGTGCTGTCAGCTCCAGAGTTGTGCAGCTCCAGAATTGCAAAGGGACTGTGTTAATTCACTTCTTTTAATTTGATTCCAGAGATGGGAGCTGCATTAACTGGGTTCTCCGATGTAGTGTTAGGTAGAGGTGGGCAAACTCACCTATGCCCGGCTTGGCATTGAAGGAAAGCAAGCCAGCCAGTAACAACCCTATCTAATGGTTAGTATTACACCGGTAACTCATACCAATTGCAATAACATCAGATGATGTAGTTACAACCAAAGGCGTCAGCAGTGTCTCCTGCAGAGGTGCCAGTACTGGCACAGACAGGATATAACCCTGGCATGCAAGCTGCCCACATAATTGGTGCCTTTTCATGTTAACAATGTGTGTGGGAACCTTGCAAAAGGGGGAATTTTCCAGTGGAAACCACATTTCAGATATAACAGAGACAAGTGGCTTTTAGTGAGAACATAATGCAAGTTAAACTGGATAAGCATCTTATGATTAGAATTCCTCTGTATTTCTTAAAATGTCTGCTTGCATTTATCATATTTTGGGTAGGGCACTGTGTCAGCCTCATTTTCTTTCATGCTCTGAAAACCCTTGAAGCACGAATTCCAGTTTGGAACAAAGCAATTGTCATATAATACATAGAAATACTAGATATTTCCTTGTTGGATAGAAGCCAAAAAGGAAAATGAGTCTGGGAAATATTAACTCATTCTCGTAATCAAGTTTTAAAATATTTACCTTTTGGTAGCAAAATTAAGTAAACATCAAAATGAGGTGTTTTCATTTAATAAAATTCTTCTTAGACCAGAGCCACAAAAGGAGGAAAGGGTGATTTCCACAAAGATTTTAGGCATGGTTAAAAGTGTCCCCTCCCTTTTCAGCTATTTCCCCCCCCCAAAAGTGCTTACTAATTAAGAGATCATTGCCCTCAACTTCATTAATGATCTTATCACAGAGCCAAATCTGTTCACGACATGATCCCCAACTGACTAGGGTTTCTCATGTATCCATTGCAAGGAATATGACCCAATAATTTCAAGAAAAATACATATGCTATGGACTGGATTGGGGAATACACCATGAGAAGCTAGTTGACCACGTAAAGTATGAAGCCACACTAGTTTTTGGCCTCTATGCTGAGCCACAGTCCAAGAGCTCCACCAGACGGGGGGAAATCACATCTGCTTCTCTGCCCCCACTTTTGTTGCTTGGTGCTTCCTCTTTCTCTAAGAGAGAGGAAAGAGAACGTAAACAACTTGCACGTGGCCCATTCAGGGGCCATCTTTACGCCGCCGCTTCTCCTGCACACAGCAGGAGATAGAGGCACCATCCATCTTTAAAAATAATATGGACATACTGGGGGCTTTTTTTGTTGCGCAAAGAAGGCTAGAAGGGGTGGGAGGTGCAGGAGTGCTCAGTAACAAATGTGCAATAAAACGCTCCCCTGATGATGCCGAGTCTCCCATATCTGAGCCCTAGGCCAAATGCTTTTCTCTTTTCTGACTGTATTCACAACATAGTCATAAATATTATAGTTACAATAGGACACCTATCACATTCTACCAGGATTCAGGCTCTTTTCCACACCAGCAAGGATTTCATCCGAAAAAGGATTTCAGGGCAGTGCATATAAAACAACCTAAAACAATTGATACTATACTATACAATCAAAATCAAAAGGAGTGAGCAGACACTGCGGCCTTAGCTAGACTGAAGGTTTATCCTGGGATCGTCCCGGGGTCGTCCCTGCCTGCTCCCGGGATCCCCTGTGTGTCATTTACATGAACAGGGATGACCCCAGGACGATCCCGGGATAAACCTTAGGTCTAGCTAAGGCCTGCCAAACCACCAAATGATCAGGAGGGCGTGTCTCAATGGAATGAAGGGGGGCTTGGCAAAATAACAGGCTTCCAGAGGCATGTAAGAACATGGGAATTTACCTGATTGGTGCTACTAATCTATGCACCACTTCCTCTGGCTATGGCAACGCAAGGTTTCAGGTATATCTATGTGGCGTTGGATCGCCCAACCTTTTTCAGTGGGAGATTTCATCCCATCCAGCTTTCATTGTGTTGTTTTTGCCACCTGTTGAAAATTTAATGTTGCTAACATCTTAGCTTCTGTGCCTTCAAATGTGCTACTCTTGTGCTGTTCCACAACACTATGTGGGATTAACAAAGCCCTCTCAGGTGTCATCTACCTATTTGTTCCTGTGTAATTAGAGTGGCTCTGTAAAAAGAAAGGCACAGGTTCTAGTCCTACCTCCACCTTTTCTACACACAATAATGGCGGTGGTTGCAGGCTTCTGTGTGTTTGTGCTACTATGGACTCAGACCTGAACAGAGGCTGGGATATGTCAGATGCTGCTGGCTGAGAGGGTGCTGTAGTGTTCGTGGCTGCTCGTTTATATTTTGTGTGTGTATTCTGTACCTATGTGTCATATCATGGGTAAAAGTAAATATTATTTCAAGCTCAAAACTGCTTTTGCACCAAAAAACCTAAAAGTCTGCCTCCCCTCCATCCTTGCATGAGCCTGCCCATTCTTTAATTTTTCAGGAGAGGCTTTCCTAGGCCCCCTCCCCTCATCTAGGGTATATCTGATGGAAACATAGGCCAATGGCATTGTCCACATTGAAGAAATCCCTGCCCTGTTTAGCTTTCAGTGTGTTGTTTTTTGTCACCTGTTGAAGACCTAAAGCTTCATCCCACGTACCTGCTTCCCTCGGATTATCCCCATAGCACAAAGCTTTCGTGGTTGTTGTTATTTTTGCTACCAGGCGACAGCGATCCTTTGCATACCAGGAAGTGAGTTTAGGGGGGGGGGAATGCAAAAAATCATACAAAATCAACAGATGAACCAATTCAATTCAAATTTGGTATGCTTAAAGCTCTCCCGAATATCTATTACTGTGCCAATTTTGGTGTCTTACGCAGATGTAAGCATTTATTTAAAATCCTGCTCCTGCGTCCCAGCGGCAGCTCGGAAGATAAGCTCAAAATGTAGGGGCTAAATACAGCGAATCTTTTTGCTTTATTGCACAATTAAGGCAGGATGCCTGGGAGTACTTGACAATCAAAGCAGATTATAAGATGGAAAACTTTTGAGTCCTTTGCATGCAATTTGCAGTGATCGCACAGTATAACGCTGGTGTGATACAACTGATTTAGCCCTGCATTTAATTTTGTCTAACCTCCTAGCTTCTGAACTACTGCCTCTATTCTTCTTTTACTGTTGAGTTTTTAATTCTGTTCTTGACTGTGATTTAATAGCTTTTGGTAGAATCCTAGGGAAGAAAGGTGGGATACAAATTCTTCTAAAGATTATAAATGAGGTTTTTCTGTCATCTCTGTGCATTGCTTGGTCCCTTCTGTGCATGGTTAATAATGGAGGGACATCATTGGCATATAAGAACTCGATAAGCAGGTGGTAGTGGAATTGCCATGGATACTGTGGATTATTATTATTATTATTATTATTATTATTATTATTATTATTTATATAGCACCATCAATGTACATGGTGCTGTACAGAGTAAGTCCATTGGTGTTGCTTCACCGTCTCCTGTTTCCACTAGTATCACTTTGCTGTCTGGGAGCTTCTGGGAATGCATAGTCCCATAAATAATAAGTACTTTTGTTGACCTGTTGCAATAGACCAGGGGTGCATAACTCATGGCCCCCAAGGCATGTCGTGTAGCCCTCATGACACTTCCCCTGCTGCTGCTGCTGCTGCTACCAAATTCCATCCTGCTAATTTGGATTATTTTTATTTATTTATTTATTTATTTATTTATACTCCGAATTTACACACAAAAAATGATGCTCCAGACAGCGAACAGTAATAAAGCCGAGATTAAAATCAATGAAGCTAAAACAATAGTAAAAACAAAGAATTTAAAACACAGCAATCAAAGAAATGAAAAAAGCACCCAACCTAATAGAACCCACTTCAGCAACAGACCAGTCTTTGCCTGCTGGAAGAAGGACAGCAAAAAGGCAGCCCAGCTAGCCGCCTTTGGCAGGGCGTTCCAGAGCTTAGGAGCATCCACCGAGAGGGCCCTCGCACGTGTCCCTACCAAATGTGCCTCCAAGGGTGGTGAGATAGGGAAAGAGGTCTCCCTGCAAGATCTTAAAATCCAAGGAAGCTTGTATGGGAGAAGGTGGTCCTTCCAGTAGTTCAGTCCCAAGCCCTATAAGGCTTTAAAGATCATAACCAGCAGTTTGAATTGTACCTGGAAATATTCAATGCTGCTGTAACAAATTAGTTACAGGCTCCTTGTAATCAGCCTCAGTCAACAATTCTGGCAACATCATTCTGAACCAGCTGAAGTTTCAAAATAATTTTCTGAGGCAGCCACACATAGAGCCTGTTACAGTAGTCCAAAGAGAAATTGACTAAAGGATATGTTACTTTAGGGTTGCTGTTTCTGTGCTGCTAAGGAGAAGCAGAGCTCCTGGTGGGAGTCACAGGGGTGGAGAGGAGATTTTAGCTTTAGGAGAATGGGCATCCAAATGGGAAATGCAGTTCAAGGGAAGCAAGCGTAAAGTGCAAAGCAAGGACGGGCCAAGAAAGAGATCCTGGGGTTGTGGTGGACAGCTTGGTGAAAATTTTAACCCAGGGTGCTGCTGCTGTAAAAAATGGCAAACTTCACGTTCAGCGTAATTAGAAAAGGAATTGAGAATAAAACTGCCAGTATCGTACTGCCCTTATACAAATCTATGGTGTGACCTCGCTTAGAGTAGTGTACAGTTCTGGTCAACACACCTAAAAAAAGATATTATAGAGCTAGAAAATCTGCAGAAAAGCGCAACTAAAATGATCAAGGGTCAGGAGCATCTCCACTATGAGAGAAGGTTGCAACAGCTGGGATTGTTTAGCTTGGAAAAGAGTAGAGTAAGGGAGACATGATAGAAGTTATACAAT
Source organism: Elgaria multicarinata webbii (assembly GCF_023053635.1). Lineage (NCBI taxonomy): Eukaryota > Metazoa > Chordata > Lepidosauria > Squamata > Anguidae > Elgaria > Elgaria multicarinata. The sequence continues at coordinate 8,455,482 of NC_086172.1, read as the reverse complement.
AATGCATGGTGTGGGAAATGTGGATAGGGAAACATTTTCTCGCTCTCTGTTGTTGTTGTTGTTGTTGTTGTTGTTATTTATTATTATTATTATTATTATTATTATTATTATTATTATTATTATTATTATTATTATTATTTAAAACATTTGTATCCCACCCTAGGATCTTAGGGCACCATACATATAAAATTATACAATATAAAACAATAAATATACATAGCTAAAAACAAATTAAACCATTAATCAAGTTAAAACCAGTATATAATTTTAAAGCAGTAAAAACAAGTAAGCCAGTTAAAACAGTGTGCAAGCTTGGTGAATTTAACCATTAAAGGCTTTGTGAAAAAGCCATGTCTTTACTTGGCACCAGAATAAAGTCAGCATTGGCACCAGTCGGGCCTCTGGGGTCATCCCATGAAACTGATTGGTGGGAGATTCAGGACAGATAAAAGGAAGTACTTCTTCACACAGCGCATAGTTAAACTATGGAATTTGCTACCACAAGACTTATTGATGGCCACCAATTTGGATGGCTTTAAAAGGGGGGTTGAGAAATTCCTGGAGGAGAAGGTGTCTCACATGGGTGAAAGGGTGTTGTTGCACTCATGCCCTGCTGAGGGCTGCTGTTTGGTCACTGTGTGAACAGAATGCTGGACTAGATGGACCCTTGGTCCTTGTCCTAGCTTCTTGTGTTTTTAGGTTCCCCCCCCCCCCCAGTGATCCTGATATAGCTGTCCCACAGTGATCTTGCACATGGTCACTGGGATAGGGCAAAGTTACACCCTACCTCCACCTCTCAGCACGTGTGTGCCAATAGGTCCTGCCTAGTCTGCGGAACCTCCAACTGCCTCCTAGCAGACTCAGGCTCCCAGCAAGGAAACATCTCACCCCCAGCTGCAACATCTTTGGGGGTCTGGGAGCTTAAGAGGCAGGCTCCAACTACCTGGGTTTTTGACCATCTGATCCAGCCAGGAGAGGAAGGCCTGCAGAGCAAGGGACTAATCAGCGGCTGCTGTTGTCCTGCCTAGTCTGCGGAACCTCCAACTGCCTCCTAGCAGACTCAGGCTCCCAGCAAGGAAACATCTCACCCCCAGCTGCAACATCTTTGGGGGTCTGGGAGCTTAAGAGGCAGGCTCCAACTACCTGGGTTTTTGACCATCTGATCCAGCCAGGAGAGGAAGGCCTGCAGAGCAAGGGACTAATCAGCGGCTGCTGTTGTCCTGCCTAGTCTGCGGAACCTCCAACTGCCTCCTAGCAGACTCAGGCTCCCAGCAAGGAAACATCTCACCCCCAGCTGCAACATCTTTGGGGGTCTGGGAGCTTAAGAGGCAGGCTCCAACTACCTGGGTTTTTGACCATCTGATCCAGCCAGGAGAGGAAGGCCTGCAGAGCAAGGGACTAATCAGCGGCTGCTGTTGTCCTGCCTAGTCTGCGGAACCTCCAACTGCCTCCTAGCAGACTCAGGCTCCCAGCAAGGAAACATCTCACCCCCAGCTGCAACATCTTTGGGGGTCTGGGAGCTTAAGAGGCAGGCTCCTTTGTGGGCGGGCTCACCGCCGGGGGGGGGGGGGGGGGGGGAACTCCAAAGGGGTTTGCCAATTTGGGGAAGCCACTTCAGGGCAGTACACAAGGGCGGGGCCTGTCCCCTTGTTTGTTTTGTTTTGTTTCTTTTCTTTTCTCCTCCCCCCCCTACTTTCGGCCTGCTTCCATTTAGTCGTGTGAGGGTTCTGCCAGCCTGTCATGAACATCTGCTTTCCTGGGAGTGGAGGAGATGATGAGAGTCCGGGAGCAACCATCACAGTTATACAGGGCAGAGGGAGATACAGGGTGGGGAGACAGCTGCACTGTCATAAGAGAAAGTGCAATGACAGGGTGTTGGTTGTCCCCAAACGTCCCCCCAATTCAAATAATTTGGATGGCCCTGGCAACAGACCTCCTGGGCTGAAATTGCTGCTGGTGAACGCCAGGTCGGTTAATGGGAAAACAACTGCTATCCAGGACTTGATCCTGGATGAGCATGCCGACCTGGCCTGTATCACAGAGACCTGGTTGGATGAAGCTGGGGGAGTTAATCTCTCTCAGCTTTGCCCACCAGGGTTCTCTGTCTAGCAGCAAGCAAGGCCTGGAGGGCGGGGAGGTGGAGTGGCAGGGGTCTATTGGGATTCCATCCCCCTGACCAGGTGCCCTGTCCCACAGTCTGCAGGGTTCGAATGTGTGTATCTGAAGGTGGGTGCCCAGGATAGAATAGGGATTCTGTTGGTGTACCGTCCACCCCGCTGTTCAACAGTCTCTCTTCCTGAGCTAGCCGGGATAGTCTCAAATTTGGCGTTGGAGTCCTCACGGCTTGTTGTTCTGGGGGATTTCAATATCCATGCTGAGGCTGCCCTGTCGGGAGCGGCTCAGGACTTCATGTCCGCCATGACAACTATGGGTCTGTCCCAAGTAGTATCTGGCCCCACCCATGTTGCTGGGCACACTTTGGACCTTGTTTTCTGTGCTGGATGGGGTGACAGGGATCTGAGAGTGGAGGAACTTTATATAGTTCCGTTGTCATGGACAGATCACTACCTGGTGGGGTTTAGACTTGCTGGCACTCAGAACCTCTGCAGGGGTGGAGGACCGATTAAGATGGTCCGTCCCAGGAGGCTGATGGATCCAAATAGTTTCCTGATGGCTCTTGGGGATTTTCCTGTTGCCTCGGCAGGTGATTCTGTCGATGCCCTGGCTGATCTCTGGAATACAGAGATGGGCAGGGCAGTGGACACGATTGCTCCTGAGTGCCCTCTCTCACGTTGTGGAGCCACACCAGCCCCCTGGTTTTCCAGTGAGCTGGCAGCAATGAAACGAGTGAGACGGAGGCTAGAGCGACGTTGGCGGAAAACTCGGAGTGAATCTGATCGAACGCAGGCTAGAGCCCATTTGAAGGCCTACTCTGTGGCAATTCGGGCAGCGAAAAAACTTTTTTTCTCTGCCACTATTGCGTCTGCAAAGAGCCGTCCAGCAGAGCTGTTTCGGGTGGTCAGGGGCCTTCTACACTCTGGCCCCCCAAAAGTGATTTCAGACCTTTCAACAGCCTGTTGTGACCAATTTGCCCAGCACTTTGCAGACAAAATCGCTCGGATCCGCTCTGACTTGGATGCTATTGTTGATGCAGATCCAGTGGATGTAACTTTGGCACCTGCTTGTCCAGCATTATTGGATACCTTTCAATTTGCACAGTCTGATGATGTGGACAGGGTCCTTGGATTGGTGAGAGCCACCACGTGTATACTAGATCCTTGCCCTTCCTGGCTTATAAAAGCTGCCAGAGGGGGACTGGCTGAGTGGGTAAGCGGAGTGGTCAATGCCTCCCTTCGCCAAGGAAGGGTCCCAGCCTGTTTGAAGGAGGCAGTGGTAAGACCCACACTGAAAAAGCCCTCCTTGGCCCCCACTGTACTGGATAACTACCGGCCAGTCTCCAACATCCCATTTTTGGGCAAGGTATTGGAGCGTGTGGTGGCCTCCCAACTCCAGAGATTCCTGGATGAGACGGATTATCTAGATCCATTTCAATCTGGCTTCAGGCCTGGTTATGGGACAGAAACAGCTTTGGTCGCCTTGGTGGATGATCTTCGCCGGGAACTGGACAGGGGGAATGTGTCCCTGCTGGTTCTGCTGGACCTCTCAGCGGCGTTCGATACCATCGACCATGGTATCCTTCTGGGCTGCATTGCTGGGATGGGTCTTGGAGGCACTGTTTTACAGTGGCTCCATTCCTTCCTGGATGGACGGACCCAGAAGGTGGTACTGGGGGACTCCTGTTCGACTCCTTGGCCATTGGCCTGTGGAGTCCCTCAGGGCTCTGTTTTGTCCCCCATGCTATTTAACATATACATGAAACCGTTGGGAGAGGTTATCCGGAGTTGTGGGGTGCGGTGCCACCAGTACGCTGATGACACCCAACTCTACTACTCCTTTCCACCCAATTCCAAGGAAGCAGTTTCTGTGCTAAACCGCTGTTTGTTGGCAGTAATGGATTGGATGAGGGCGAACAAATTGAAGCTAAATCCAGATAAGACAGAGGTGCTCCTGGTCAGTCGAAAGGCAGATCAGGGAATAGGGATTCAGCTTGTGTTGGATGGGGTTCCACTCCCCCTGAAGACACAGGTCCGCAGCTTGGGTGTACTTCTGGATTCAGCCCTGAGCCTGGATGCCCAGGTTTTGGCAGTGGCCAGGAGTGCATTTGCACAGTTAAAGCTAGTGCGCCAGCTGCGCCCGTTCCTAGAGATGTCGGACCTGGCCACGGTGACACATGCCTTAGTTACATCCCGATTGGATTACTGTAACGCGCTCTACGTGGGGCTGCCTTTGAAGAGTGTTCGGAAACTCCAGCTGGTTCAAAGAGCTGCAGCCAGATTGTTGACCGGGGCTGGTTACAGGGAGCACACAACTCCCCTGTAAAAACAGTTCAACTGGCTTCCAGTCTGTTTCCGGGCACAATTCAAAGTGCTGGTTATGACCTATAAAGCTCTATATGGTTCGGGTCCAGGTTATTTGAAAGAACGTATTCTCCCCTATGAGCCTGCCCGTACTTTGAGATCTTCTGGAGAGGCCCTTCTTTTAGTCCCACCTTCTTCACAGGCACGCTTGGTGGGAACATGGGAGAGGGCCTTCTCGGTGGCTGCTCCGGTGCTCTGGAACTCTCTTCCCGGGGAAGCTAGGCTGGCTCCCTCCTTGATGGGCTTTCGGAAGCAGGCTAAAACTTTTTTGTTCCAGCAGGCCTTTGGAGAATAATCCAGCCCTCCATCTATGTTAATGTTTTATAATTTTGTTGTGTATTTTTTAATTGTTTATGGTTTTGTTTCCCTCCCCCCCCCATGTATATTTTAAACTTTGTAAGGCCGCCTTGAGGCCCAGCATTGGGCAAAAGGCGGGATACAAATAAATATAATAATAATAATAATAATAATAATAATAATAATAGTGCATGGAGCCCTCAAAAAGGTTATGCATCCCAGCAGCAGACACATCTTTCAAAGCATGCATTAAAATTGTTATCATTTATATAACAGTTTTAACTAATAAGACTCTGGAATTTTTTTAAAAAAAGTAAAATATGAATAGAGAACTTGTCATTCATCTCCTGGAGGAAATGTAATGGTATTATTTCATTAGTTGATAAGAAATCTTTGCTATAATTCATCTTTCATTACTCAAACTGATTTAGTTTGTTTTAAAAAAAATCCATTTCCTAGTGTCTCCTTCCTGCTCACTGTTCCATTCTTGTCCAGTCACTCAAATATCCTTTGAACTGTTTCTTCAGATACAGAGTCAGAGATTACTTGGTGATTTTTTTCTGCTCTGCTTGTTTTAACCTCTAAAGAAATAAGGTGAAACAATTAATAAAGAGCCCCACGAAACAGAGCACTGGAGCCGGACGTGTCTTTGCACAAAAAGGCACTCCTGTATCGATGGATACTGTATACTGTTGCTTTTATATATTTTTTGATGGTTTTAATTTTTTTGTATACTTTTAATGTCCACTGTTTTTTAACTTTTGTAAACTGCCCAGAGAGCTTCGGCTATGGGGCGGTATATAAATTTAATAAATAAATAAAATCAAGCAGCCCCAATTTCTCATGATTTGTGCCCCATTGCAGCCCCCCACCCCACCCCACCCCATTTAAAAATTCTATTCCATTCTATCTGTTTTGAAAGATTTAAATATTTGTACGTTTTATGAGGTATTTTTAAATTTTGTATTAGGAACACGCTTTAACATATACTGGGCAGAAACAGAAAGGAATTATAAAGGAAAGTTTGTGTGTCTAGCTAGCCCATAATAATCATAATAGGTTCCAAACTGAACCCTATAATGCTCAATTTACTACAATGTATTTAAGGGTTTATTTTTAAATAAGAAACTTAAGGCATATATCTGAAGGTTTGATTGTGTGTATGATGAGGAGACTGGGTGTGGTGTGCTTATGATTAATAAAACCAATCTTGATTTTAAGGTGTCAAAAAACCCTGGGGGTTCCTTAATGTAAAATCAGCTGTGCAAAAAAAAAAATGGCCTCAGGGAAACCCTACATATAAGTTCATGTTTTTGCATAGAATTACAGCCCTACCCAATGGGTCTGCATGGTGGAGGTAGAATGAGTTTATAAATTTTTAGGCAGTATTTTATTACTATATTAAGATCCACAAATATGTGGAATTTATGGAACAACTAAATGCTAGTTCCTTTTCTCTTGCTGTGTCAACTTATAGGTTAGTATTTTAATCTTTATGATATACATTGTTGGATAATAGGAACAACCACCAATGCTTCCAGACACTAGAGAATGTCCTGTAGGTTGATCAGTTCTATTTCATGCTCCCTACCGTTCCTCTTCCTCCTTCCCATGCCATCATTTACTTATACTCACACACTAAGGGGTGTGTTTAGCTGAACAGTGTTAAATAGCCTTCTTTGACAATGTGTATAAAAACAGTACTAAGATAAATTGATTTGAACTTCTTTTAAACTGGCTCTAGACTGTGTTTCTTGACTCAAACTAAATATTACGTTGCCACACTTTCTCTGTACTTCTAGACACCCACCCACCACAAAATTCTATGACTGAGGTGGTGCAATGGTGTGATAAAAGTCTAGTCTGGAAGCACCATGATTCTTATATGTTTACTAAGAACTAGAAGACACTACAGAACAAAGAGCTACACATTCAAAACACGTTAGAACCAGTATTTTCAGCTGCATCCTGCACTCATTTAATCATTGTCTTAGCAATTATATAAATGAAATATCAAAAGTGGAATGTAGTTGAAGGGAAATCCAAATTCACTGAATTTCTTACATTACTGCGGTCAGTAGAATTTTGCTATTGTTTACAGTGGGATGACAAATTCATATATTCTAATCCAGCAATGGTCATGGGTGCACAGAAACAGACTTCCACTCCTGTATCCCTACAGGATAAGGAAGTATTTGCACACACTGGTGCTTAGTGGGTGTCAAGACAGCACCATGAAGCAGCTGGGACTGTGTGCTGGTGGGTGACAGCACCAGTCACCTCTTCTGGGAGCAGGCAGGGAGGGGGATCAAGTTAGACTGGAAGGGAGTAGCATTACTCAATAACACATACATCGGCCCACTGCTGAATGAGGGTTGTTTTAATTCATTAGTTCCTATAAAGACTATCCCAGGGTTTTTAGATCTGGTTTCCTAAAAGTATCAGTTTGCTTGTCCTGGATTATATTTCAGGGATCTTATGTTGTGACAGCCCTTAATACTTCAAGTTCATTCAATGACACACATTCACAAGTGTATTATTCACTTATTCTCTCTTATCTTTGTCATTTTCCAATTTTTGTGTTCCTTCTGCAAAAAGAAAAGCATATTGTTTTCATTACGTTGTTTGCTTTTTCAGATCCAGTTTCATGCAACTGCATAGTAGATCCTGTTGAAAAGTCAAGTGTGCACAGGAAAAGATTGAGGAACTTTTCAGGAAACGCCGGTAGCCTAGTACAATACCTGCATTGATAAAGCTCATGAACAAAGTATACTTTTCATCAGCCACTACTGGAGAAGTTGAGACAACTTATTGACTCCCTTCTTTCTCCCTTAACTTGAATTTACATAAGTGAAATTTAATGGATTTACTTCATTATGAGAATGAATTATCTCAGGTACAATGCATTTTCTTTCAAAAGTATATTTCCAGTAGGTTGTGCTATGCTAGTAATACAGACATTATAATATTCTAAAATAAATAATTACTCCACTCTAACATAGTATAGAAGTGCCATTTCAGTTATTACATTCCCATACTTATGTTAGGTACTTGTGTATGTGAGGAAGCTACAGTTTTGTAGTGTTAGAAAGCTCGGTTTGAATATGCCAGTATGAGACTTAAATCTAACAATGTAGCTATAACTTCAGCTGAGTGCAGACACATAGGATGCCAACTAATTTTCACAGGTGTAAATAACAACAGTACTTTGTAGGCACCCATGTGACTGGGCTAGTCAACTTGCTTTACCCCCAAATCCCCAAAGGTACATGAGTAATTTTATAAATGAAATTTGGCAGTCAGTTAATCAGAAAAGAAAATATTATTCACATGAAACATAGAATTGGGAACTCTTTCCCCTGGCAGGGCTCATATGCCACTTTAACATCCGGCTGACGTGCAGAAATGTTAACAGGTGACATTTCTCCTATCGCTTCATTTCCAAAGCAGGAAAAGCTTCATCTGCCTATCAGGTGATGTTAAAAGGCATATGAGCCCTGTCAGGAGGTGGGGAATTGGCAGCCCTTGGTGGATACAACATTCATGATTATGCACAAGCACGAAAATAAGCTGCTGTAATTATCAGCATCTCCCTATGAAGCAAATCCAAGACCACAATCAACAGCATAAAATGCATGTGGAAAGACACAGTTCTGGCACTCTTATTTATTTACGTCATTTACAAATCAGCTTCAAAAATATTCAGGCTACAATGTGAATTCGGCAGTGTTTTCATGTGCTATCCAAACTATTTACAAACACTACCAGGTTCCACCGATAAATTATTCACCTTATTCTTTCAGCAAAACGTCAAGATTCCAGTATCAAAGTGACATTTTCAAACCACTTCAGAAGAGGGTATAATCTCCATCCATTAGAACCTTCAGTAAGATGTCACAGGGTGATTCTTTTGGAGGTGCAGAGGAAAGAGGAAAAGTAGGAAAACCCCATTCTGTAAATATGAACTCTATTCCATTCACAAAAAGGAAGTTAGTAACCACGATGCTGGGTTTAATGTACTGGATAATTAATTAACATTAGTTTGGATCCAAATTCAATCCTACTTAGAGTAGAGCCCTTAAAATCAACTCATTAGGAGTTAAATATATACTTTCCAAATATTATTTTCTGTTCCATTTTGAGGAATGTTGTACTCATGAATGTCTCTTTTCTTTTATTAGTTGTTAGGACATTTGTAATATTGAAAACGTTTTGCATTTTTTTTAAGGCTAAGCGTATGTTGGCTGACTGCTTTACTGACATGTACAAGACAAGTCCCAACATTTCCATGAATATGGATATGAATACATTACTGCTCCAGTCCTTAGGCTTAGGGTAACAGTTTGCTTAAGGGATGGATAATATTTAATTAAAAGTAAATAAGGTTGCCAAAATTGGGAGCCTTGCATAAGCAGTGCAATATTTCTCCACCCAGTTTCTGCAATCACACCCTTCCGCGGCAGCTCTATAAATCACAGCTCACAAACTGCAGTAGCTTCACCTAGTACCTACTGCCCACTTCAAGAAGCTTTTCAGGCAGTAGCAGAGGGAAGGGAAAGAACTTTCGTACGAACTTGTCTTCTGCTTTAAACTGTTAGTGAGTGTCCCAGTATTTGTTAAATGTATGTATGATAAATACATATGGCTTTTGAATTATTTTCGTTAAATGTACCCATCATTTCCCACCATTAAAAGCAGTCCAGAAATGACTTATCCACACACATGAATACAGAAATCTGTAATGTATGTAACAGAGAAAACAGCATCCATACAAACCATAATCAGCCCAACAATACAAATAAGTATAAACATCATAAGAACATTATCTAAAAATAATACAATACCAAAAGTGCTCGTTTACAATTCACAGATCCCTCCCACTCCATCACAACCTAGAATGAACACAGCAGAAGCAGCCTACGATTGGGCCATAACTAATGCCCAAATCCTTAGAAAAATAAATGTGCTTTTGCTTCACACCAAAAAGATGATGGAGTTGGTGCCAGGCATGGTTCCTTGGGGAGAGCATTCCATAGATACAGTGCTATCTCATCAGAGGTCCATTCCCAAACTGCCATCCCTGCATGTCTCTCAGAGGAGGACCACTGATACTGACCTCAGGGACTGGGTAGGTTCCAGTGGGAGAGGTATTGGGGTCCCAAGCCTGGAAACAAATTGGCAACCATTGCAGGTGAGCCAGGACCGGGCTTATATGTTCACATCGCCAAGTCCTGGTCAACAGCCTGCACTAGTTGCAGTTTCTTGACTGCTTTTAAAGGCAGTTCAATGTACAATGCATTGCAGTAATCTAACCTAAAGGTTACCAATGACACCAGGTTATCCCCATCTGGATAGGGTCAAAACTGGGCTACCAGCCAAAGCTGATAGAAGGCACTCCATGCCACAGAAGCTACCTGAGCCTCCAATGAAAATGATGGATCCAGGAGTACCCCAAAAGCTGCAAAATCAGTCCTTCACGGGGAGTGTGACCCCATCCAGCGCTAGATGCAGTTCCCCTATCCAGAGGGAGGAACCGCTAACCAGTGGAGTCTCAACCTTGTCTGGATTGAGCGTCAGTTTATTGGTTCTCATCCAGTCCATTAATGAGGTCTCATACTTGTTCAGTACTTTCACTGCCATACCTGATTGTGACAAAAAGAAGTAGAGATGCATGTCATCATCATACTGGTGACAATGCACCCCAAACCTCTGGATGACCCTCACTTGCACTTTCATATAGATGTTATATGAATAGAATTGATCTCTACAGAACCCCACAGTGGAGGATCCACAGGGTTGAGTGATTCCCAAGCCCCTCTGTCCACAGGGTCATCCAGATAGGAGCAGAGCCACCACAAGGCAATGCCTACAACTTGAACAACTGCTCCAGAAGGATACCATCTTCAATGATACTGTACACCGCCAAGATATAAAGGAGAATCACTGCACCTATATCTCTCCTGACACCGGTTCTCATACAGAGTGACCAAGGCCTAATCTATACCAAGCAGGATATTGCACTATGAAAGTGGTATATAAAAGGCAGGAGCCATGCCAAACAGGATATAGCACTATGAAAGAGGTATGAAAGGGGTATATGGTATTTGTCAATGGGCCCCAACAGTTGTCAGTGCACTTCAATACTGCTATAAAGCAGTAGCGGGGCTCCTGCCTTTTATATATGGCTCGGGTCCAGGTTATTTGAAAGACCATATTCTCCCTTATGAGCCTGCCCGTGCTTTGAGATCTTCTGGAGAAGCCCTTCTTTCAGTCCCACCATCTTCACAGGCGCGCTTGGTGAGAACATGGGAGAGGGCCTTCTCGGTGGCTGCTCCCGTGCTTTGGAGCTCTCTTCCTGGGGAAGCTAGACTGGCTCCCTCCTTGATGGGCTTTCGGAAGCAGACTAAAACTTGTTTGTTCCAGCAGGCCTTTGGAGAATAATCTGGTACTGCATCTATGTTAATGACTTATAATTTTGTTGTGTATTTTAAACGTTTATGTGTCTTTTGTTGTTGTACATTTCTTTTCCTAGGTTTTAAAATGTATGTTTTAAACTTTGTAAGGCCGCCTTGAGGCCCAGTATTGGGCAAAAGGCGGGATACAAATAAATATAATAATAATAATAATAATAATAATAATAATAATAATAATAATAATAATAATAATATACTGCTTTCATACCGCTTTCATAGTGCAATATCCTGCTTGGTATTGTTAGAAACACTTTTTGAAATTAATGGGATGCCTACCCCTGGAGGGTGTTCCGTTTCCCAGATTCTCATAGCAGCAGTTCGAATTAGTCCTCTTTCTTCCCCTGTAAACAGGATACTTAAAATGGACATTAGTTCTGTCCAAGTGTAAATGTTAGGACCCAGAAATTGGTCCAATTGTTCTGCTAATCCCTCTGGGTCACTCAATAAACTTTTCATGTCTCTTTTAAAATTTCTTACTTCGGTACTTGTAAGAGGACTATTTACATACCCAATATCTCCATTTCCAATTGGGACTTCTCTTAAAGGGAATTGTTTAACCGTGTCCTTACGTCTGACACTCTGACCGTTCTGAAACCCATTTGGAAAGGGAAGATTCTGTACATCTGTCTTCAACTGTTCTAATTCTTTGCTCAAAGACTTATGTTCTTGTGTACTTAGAGTTTTGGGTTGGGTCCTTGGTTTTCTTATTATTTCCTGGAGTTCTATTCCTTCTGTTTCATCATTATCTTCCTCCTCCTCTAGCCCCTCCACTTGTGGTGCATTTGGCACTATGCCACCAGGTTGATTATGTTGGGGTACATAAGGAGGAGGCAGACAATCTAAGGGTTCCCATTTAACTTCAGGCGTCCTGGTTGTTTTGACTTGCCTTCTTTTTCTGGGGATTTTTAGGGGCATTAACTTATTTTCACTGCCTATCCAACAGAAGGCATACTCAGATTCCTCCTGAGATTCTGAAGTTTTATTGTTAACATCAATATGTTCAAGGTCTGACACAACCAGGCTTCATCAGACCCATATTTTGGCCAGAAAACAGTAGGTGGTTTAATACTTTCCTTTGGCCACTCAATACAACAATACTTAATCATCTTCTTCTTATCCTTTCCCCTTGTACAAGATAAATATTTCCAGGATTTCAACATCCTCCCCAACGGACTATCATGAGGTATATCATGGAAGGACTCATCATTACCACGTCCTTTCCCACTCTTGACTAATTTATTTCCCATTGTGGTTTCTGGGGCTATGTGTGAACCGCAAAACGTCTACCCAAAAACTATTTGGGGCTATGCGAGAACCACAAACATCCACCCAAGATAGGGATGTGTCACACAACAGTCAATTTCTCAATCACTTCATCTGTCTCCGGCTGTCCTCCTCGCGGAGAAACAGAAACGCGGATCGAGACTCCACATTCGCTTCGTACCTCTTGGGCATGTCTCAAACACCAGTCAACACACCCCACTCCACAATCCACTCCCGACCACCAAGGTAATACTTAATAGTCAATTTCTTACCTTGGTTCGTGCACGAAGTTGCCTGGTCGCTGCGCAGTGCCTACGTTTTTGAATCCCTGAGTGGTTTCACCAGTCCAGATTGGTCCAGGAATTTGGTCAGTCACCCTACTTACACCCGGTGTCCCCAAGGGGACTGCCAGAAGTTGGCAGGACGCGTCCTCCCCGTGTCTGGCACCGGCTGGCAGCGGCTGTGATGGCCAGGATCCCAGACGAGCCCCCAAATTGCTAGAAACACTTTTTGAAATTAATTACTTGGACAAAAAAAATTGTGAAAGTTTAAACACTCTGTTTTATTAAGCAAACTTGCAAGTTTGGGTGTCTAGGCAGGTAGGCACACTCACAAGCTGATGTGAAGCTGTTTTATACCCTTAACCCGGCCGAAGTGGTCCCTCCCCTGGTTACCCATTGGTCAGGTATTCCAAGGTTTACAGCCTATCCCGGTACGCCTTGTAACTCCTCCCTTGTTTACCTCCCTGCCTCCCATAAGGTCATGAGTTCAAACAACAGATGTTTTTCTCTTCCCTTATCATAACCACAAGGCCAATAATTCTGTTAGTTCACATAGGTATTTAACCTCAAAATCATAAATTCTGACTGTTCACATAGGCTTTTAACCTCAAAATCATAAATTCTGACAGTTCACATAGGTATTTAACCCCAAAGTCGTAAATTCTAACAATTAAGGAAGAGAGCTCCAGTAAGTCTGACACCTAATTCTGTTACTCATGTTATCTCTGCTATAAGAAAACAACCCTCCTGCTAGGTCATGACCTCTTGTTTTTCTCTCAGCTATTTTCGTTGTTTTCATTTTCTTCAGCTGAAAAGACCTTTCACCTGGTGCATTTCCTTGTCTTTCAATAACATTGTTTTTAGCTGTTAGCCCTTTCAGTACCAAAAACTCCCTATACACATGTTTTAATAATACATTAGCTATAATATTTCTCCTTATAACAACTATATAATCCATTGGTTATATCTCATTACAATATCCTTATAACATTGAAAAAGTAACATATTTCTTATTTCTAACGGTATAGATTAGGCCCAAGGCAGTCTCAGTACCAAAACCAGGCCCGAACTCAAATTAAAATGTATCTAGAAGATCAGTCACTCAAGAGTGCCTGAAACTGGTCACTACAGCACCTTGCCCAGGATAGGGACTTGAGCAACCAGTTCTTCCAGATTTGGAGAGGACTTCTCAAGGAGTGGTCTAACTGTTGCCTCTTTCAGGAGGCCAGGAACATTTAAAGAGGCATTTATCACCTGCCTGGCATAAGTGGCTGCCTCTTCCCTGCTAGATTTCACCAGTCATGGTGAAAGCCAAGGATCCAATATGCAGGTGGTCATCCAAGCATCTTCTCCATGTCCTTGATCCATACTAACTAAAACTCATCCAATAATACAGGCGACATTCTGGACACCCTCACTAGACTGATCTGTTAAAACAGTGGAGTCAAGGTCCAGACAGATGTAACTGATTTTATCCTCCAAATGCTGAGCAAACAAATCATAGCAGGCTGATGAGGAGTCAGTCACATGCTGGGCCAGCATGTAATAGACCCCGGACTATCCAGAAAAGCTCCATCAGTCAGCATAGAGAGGATGCAATGGAGGCAGTGAAGTTATGCTATTTGGCTGCCCTCAACACCACCAAAAGCGTCATCACACAAGGGAAATTGCGCTTCTTTACTGCCGCTTCTCCGCCTCTGCGTTTGTTCCTTATTACGTCCTCTTCTTTTCAGAGGAGAAAGAGGAAGTAAACAAAGGCCACGTGGCCCATTCATGGCCCATTTTAATCCCGCCGCTTTTTCTGCACACAGCAGGAGATCATGGCACATTCCGTTGTTGTTTTTTTAAAGTCGAATTAAAAGGAGTCTATTTTGTGACGGAAAAATGAACAGAAGGAGTGGGAGGCACGCAGGAGGTGGACATCGCCATCTAAAGGATGCACGCACATCCATAAGTGGGCAGTAGCGAGCATGTGATAAAACGCTTGTATGATGAACCTCTAAGTAGGTTTGATGATGAGCACATACTAGTGTTTTGTTGCATTTATCAGGAGTCTTTCTCCATATTCATTGTAGTCACTGCCACACAAGAGAAGATGCTCAAAAACAATCATGTCAACTCCCCAATGCCACCTCCATATTCCATAGATCAACCAGGTCCGGTCAGCTGGAAATCCCCTAGAACTGTTGGATCTATCAGTCTCTGGGGGTGGGCCATCTAAATGGCTCACCTCCCTCTGCAGAGGGGAAAAGCAAGACTAAAGTCTAAAACTCACTAGGAGGTGATCATAGACAAGAGGATGATGATAAGTTCCCCCACTTTCAGGTCACTCTCTTCCTTTCCCACTGAAAAAACCATGCATTGAGCTGATGACATGTTGAAACAGTCCTATGGCTGTCATGGCAGCCATGAAATCCTGAGCTTCCCTAGACCTGGCAGTTTCAGCATGGACATGCCATTGAAATCTCCCAGAACTGACAGTTTTGGGGATCTCAATGCCATAACTGGGCAGTGAAGCAGGCGGTACATCAACAGAATCCCTTACCTATCCCACTTTCCCTATGCAAGATACAAACACCCCAGACCATCATTTAGTCCATCTATAATTGGGAGGTCATCCTGAAATATTTCATAGAACAAAACTCCAGGAAGGTTATGAACATTTTTTCCATTCAGTTTGCCCTACTGTACTGCACATATGTTGTTGTTTTTAGTGTGTAAAAATAGACAGAACACAAGATTCATCATAATCCTGAGATGATGCTATCTTCAGTTTGGACACAAACACGTAACATTTCCTGATTCTATGTCCCCTAATGCCATTTTCATTATTAGTCTTTTTCCTTTTTCTCAGTTGATTTAACCATTGTCTGTTAAATATGACCTGGACTTGTTTTGACCATTTTCAACTATTGTTTCAATTTCCTCTTGAACAATGAAGGTTTGCATATCTCTTTCAATCCCCCTCAGAATTGCTTGCTGAGCATTTTGTAAGCTTGGCATTCTATTCATCAAGACGCCTTGCTCAAGTTTGCATTTCTCTTTGAAGGTGAAAGCTGATGAGGCCAGGGTTAACTCCAACTCAAAATATGAGTCAAGCTCCTGGAGCTTAATACTGGAATCTTAAAACTCTGACTTCACCATGTGATCTCAGCTGATCTTTATCCTCGCAGATGGCCTCAGAAGAACATGTCTGTCAATCATCTGATAGCATTTAGGATTTAAAGAGCCAGTAATTAATATAAATATAAAAACCTTTACCAGGGGAGAGAGCCAAGACAGGAAGCATAGGCTGGAATGGTAGTGTTTTCACCAATTGTAACCAATTTCTATGACCTATATTTGAAAAGCAAGAGAGTATGTTTCTTTAAGGCATCTGTGCAGACATGAGGAAACTAAGTGGTATGAAAGCTGGCAGCTAAAGAGTTAAAGCAAACATTCTTTTGTTAACCTGATATCTGGATTTGCGTGTGCTTCATACAAGGTTGGCTTCTGAATGTCATTAGCAGCTGATTCTACAAAGAGCAGAATACGTGAACCATCAGGGATTGATTAGAGATGGAAAGAGTAGCATGTGAGTGAACTGCAAAAGAGTATTCATGACAGAATAAGTTCCTGCCTTTATATTTGGCACTTTCCTTTATAGCTAGCTAGACCTTTTGCATGTACTTCTACTTTAAGGCAACAGATGCATTTGACATTTTCCCAGCTGCAGGGGGAAAATATTCTTGTAAACAACCCAGTAAGTCTTACAAAGTTGTAACATGCAGATATGCTCAACCATTACATTGTAAGGCTTCCTGAATGTTGTATTATCATCCTGAGAACTCCAGCCTAAACCATTAATTAACATCAATAGTGGGTTTGCTAATTATTTAACTCTTTTTTCAGATATTTGGATTGTTAAACTTTTGAAAATACTAAAAATCTAACAAATAATAGGATGTGAGTTCCTGTGCTTTAAAGGAGTGTGTGTGTGAGTCGGGGTGGATGTGATCCCAAATAGACTTACATCTGAGTAGCTTTCATAAATTGCGGTATGCACATTGGATTACAAATATCCTTCAAGTAGTGGATAGTGGACTTCGTTCTAGTCCTATCTTATCAATAAAGTTATTTTGCCTTCTGCAAATCATCTCCTACACTCAGAAATCCATTGGTAAACTGGGACTAATAATGACCTGTCTCACAGGGTTGTTGTGAATTTAACTAAGATAAGGAAGTGTTGTTACTTATACTGAGCCTTCACAAGAGATAGGATTGATTGATGTTATACTTACATATTTACATTTTTATCTCTCCTTTCCTCCAAGATGCTGAGGGTAGGAAGGCTTCTCCCCCAAATTTTATCCTCACAACAAAACTTGGGAAATAACTTAGGCACCGTAGCTAATGGTATAGCACATGAACCATACTGGATCAGACCAATATCCAGTCTAGCATACTGAATCAGACCAGTATCTAGTCCAGCATTCTGTTCCCGCAGCTGCCAAACAAATGCCTATTGTCCACACTCCTGTTCCCTAGCAACTAGTATTGAGAGTTATACTGCTTCTGATACTGGAGGTAATATGTAGCTATCATGACTAGTAGCCATCGATAGTCTTATCCTGCATGAATCTGCCCAATTCAGTTTGAAAGCCATGCATATTGATGGCCATCACTACATCTTGGGGTAGCGAATTCCATTGTTTAACTATGCAATGTGTGAAGAAGTCCTTCCTTGTATCTGCACTGAATCTCATGAGCCCCCTCCCACGAAGGGCATATCCTTGGCATGAGAGTATATCTGTTTGTCCCCCAAATAATGGGTCTCTTCTAAGGATCATTTCCTCTTTTTTGGAGTGACACCCTTGTTCCCCAAGTCCCTCATTCTCCATGACTGTAGAAAAGCAGCCACCCTGGACGCGAGATGCTATCATGTCCAATGAAGATCTTGTCCTCAGCTTCTTCAGGCCAGCATCCTTGGCTTCCAGGAAACAAATCTGTTCCCTGAGGATCAGGAATTCATTGCACTGAGCACACACCCACAGCTTCTATCTATATGTATTATGTATCATATATGTAATAAGTACTGCAATAAACTGGATAAACCCCCCACAGCCCTGCTGGCTTTCTGCTGTCATAGTTATTTTTATTGTTATTACTTTATTTATTTGTACGAAACTTATTAACTAGCAGAACGATGGGAAGGGTTGGCTGCCCTATTGCTAAATTCACATTGGTTCATAACTTGCATGTTTGCTTCATTTTTTTCCTTGACAGCCTATCCTTGTGCTTGATGAGCTGGGACTCCATTGAAATGTGTCCTATTTTTATAGCCCTGACTAGTATGGCAACTGCAAGACCATAATCCAATTGTGGCTGAGAGTGGGATGGGTGGAATTGGTGGAGACCTGCATTTGTTCCTCCCTTTCCTGTTAAGCAGCTGCAAACTAACTTCTCTTGGTCCATACTTCTTTATTGTGATCCATAGATCCATGAAAAAAGAAGAATCAAACATAAACTCATACAGTTAGAGCTATTATCAACTTTCGTCTAATACACAGAGAGCTCTAATACTGGCCGCCACTGTAACTTCTGCTCTTCCCTCAGGTATTTAATAAGTCGCAGCCAGAGGCAATGTCATGAGAGTGGGCTGTGTGGAATTGGTGACACGAACACTAATGTCTAAACCATTTTTTTTTATTATGAATAAATACAGAAAATGCTTTTCCTCAAGGTATAATACATTTACATGCCGGATTCTTTCTTACATAATGTGCGGGAAGTTCAGTTGTCTTTGCTGATGAAACCGAAAAGTCCAAACTTATGGCTAAATATTGTAATTAGTTATCTGGAACACCTACCAGAGACTTAAATCAGATGACAAATCTCCAATTTGAGACTGGGTCTATGTAAACAGCAGACGTCATGGCCACAACACCTGGCCCAAATCTTGGACTTTTCTTATCACTTAACCTGATGAAGAGATCTGGAGAAACTCAGAAACTTGCACATTTTTGTGGAATTTTAGTTGGACCTAATAAAGGTATTGCTCAGCTGTGGATCTTGGATTATATTTCTTTAAGTATTCATTCCCCCACTTTTCTAGACAAATACTTTCCACAAAGCAGCTTACAATATAACCAAACTAAAATGCATTTGAAATTATATCATAGAAGCAATGTAAAATATAAAATACTCGTGAAATACATTAAAAGTAAAACAGCAATACTGAGAAACATCTCAGATCAGATGAGCAAAGATAAAATACAGATAATCTGCCACACTAGATTAGAATGCCTCTGGGTGCCTACTCCGAGAGAGGCTCGGAGTGTGGCAACGAGGGACAGGGCCTTTTCGGTAGTGGCCCCCAGACTATGGAACGATCTCCCTGACGAGGCTCGCCTGGCACCAACGCTGCTATCTTTCTGGTGCCAGGTTAAGACTTTCCTCTTTGCCCAGGCATATGGCAGCACATCTTAATCACCCACATGTTTAGTTTTTTAACGCTTTTTAATGCTTTGTGTGTAGGTTAAATTTAGACTTTAGTTTATGAACTGCACTTCAAGACCTAAAAACTGAGCCTCAACTGAGCCTGAACTGAAAGCTAAGCCTACACTTCTTGTTTATAAGCAGACTTTTCCATTAGCTACATGTGCACTGTCGCCCTTGCCAATGTATTTGGGGGGGGGGGGTTTACTCCCTTTCTGAACTTGGGTTCAGTCTTAGTAGCTGGCTGAGGTATCTGCAACCACTCAGGCCTGTGTGCTAGAAAAGAGCTGCAAGAACTGTCAGTTGTTCCTGCATTTTCTCTTCTTTCATTTAGCTCCTGAACCAGTGGTGCAGCCAAAGTCTAGGGCACTACAGTTCAGTGCCCCCTCCCCTCAAGACCAGCAGGTGATGGGGCAGCAGAAACAGGCCTGGCATCAGTACCAGGGCTGCCTCTGCCTGCTGCAGCTTCCTTTCTTCTTATATTTAAAAATGTTTTATAGTTAGGGGCAGTTGGGCAGCATGTATGTTGCTGTATGTTTTAGACAGGAAAAAGTCCTACAACTCCAACCATGTTGGGAGTTGTAGGACTTTTTTTCTATCCAAACATGCATACAATTGCACCCTTAATGTAGTATGCAGTACTTAGCTTACTATCAGTTTTCCATTCCTTGCAAATTATGGGTTGGATCCAAACGTGCCTGTCGGTAAATGGAAGAGCTCATTCTATTTGCAGAGTGAACCAGGATCCAGCAGAAGCTCACTGCTAGATGCTGAGGGGTGCTGGGGTGGTAAGCTAATTCTTCCTTCCTGCTGCAGCCTTCAGTGCCACTTGTCATGCTGTTCAGGAGGGCCTTCCAAGTCCTGACCTTCCCAAGAAGCTTTTTCTTGGGGGTGGGGGGCTGTGTATGGGAGAGGGGAAATTGGAAAAAAAAACCTCCCCCCCTTCTGCCTGCAGGAGCATCTAGTTGGCAGAGTTCTACTCAGTGTAACTCTGGATCCATCCCAGCGTAATTTAGAAATATTTCTGCAGCTAATGTTAAAAGAACTGAAACTCTTCAGAAGGATCAACATGCAGAAATGGCCATAGCAAGAAACAAGGAACGCGTCCTTACATGTGTCAGCTCCCATTTCCCTACTGTCTCACATCAAGTATCTATCTTATGATGCTGTACTGACAAGCCGATGGCCACCTCGAGTCATGCTGCCCTTCCACTTATGCCTCTCATTCTATTTCCACTCCAGTCCTCCTGATTGTACCTCCTTAAGTGCTCTCACTGATTGCCATAGTTCTTGGCCACTCACCAAGCAAAAATTGATGATCCAACACACACCATGGCAGTCTTACTAACCTGCCCCTGACGCTCTTGCCTGCAGAATCTATGACAATGCAGGGTTCTGAATAGCCTGACCTTCTATCTTCCAGATGATATTGGCAGCTGTCTTCAGACAGACAAAGAATTCTGCTAGATCCCCCTCCCCGTTGTGAATTCTAAAATCCTGCTCTCTTCCTGCCCGTTTGTGACATCATTGAATCATGTGTATAATATCTCACTAGATTTGGCTGGGTTTTTTTTCTGAACTGAGCAACAAGCAGCTATTTAAACCAGCAAGAAAACTAGAATTTACTTCCAGTTTAGTGCCACAGTTTCTCCCTTGTCAGAGGAATCTCTGCACAGACATACAGGAGGATGAGCCTGGTAGCCCCATTGAGAGCATCGGGATTAAAATAAATCAGGCAAGGAATAAAAAGAACTTAATAGTTGGAGTCTACTACTGACCACACAATCAAGGAAATGATGAGGATGAAACTTTTGAAAAGCAAATTGCCAGTGTTACAAGGAAGTGCAATGTAGTAGTGATGGGGGACTTCAATTACCCCAATATCTGTTGAGAGACGAATTCTGCCAAAAGTGGCCCTTCCAAGAAATTTCTGACATGTGTGGCTGATAACTTTCTCCTACAGAAAGTGCAGGAAGAAACTAGAGGGTCGGCTATCCTTGACTTGATACTGACCAATAGGGATGACTTAGTGGATAAAGTGGCAGTTATGGGAACTCTGGGGGAAAGTGACCATGTCATCATACAGGAGTTCTTGATTTTAAAGGAAGCAAAAGCTGAGTGTAGCCATACGCATACTCTGGATTTTAGGAAAGCCAATTTTAATAAACTCAGAACAACGGTAAG
Source organism: Elgaria multicarinata webbii (assembly GCF_023053635.1). NCBI lineage: Eukaryota > Metazoa > Chordata > Lepidosauria > Squamata > Anguidae > Elgaria > Elgaria multicarinata. The sequence goes on along the minus strand of NC_086172.1, from coordinate 8,434,029 downwards.
TAAGTCCCATGGCAAGTGACCCTAATGAAAAAAAGAGTCCAAGTTGGTGGGAGTTTCTAAAAAAGGAAATTTTAAAGGCACAATTGCAAACCATCTCAACAAGGAAAAAAGGTAGAAGACAACAGAAGAAACCAATGTGGCTTCACAGAAAGCTTAAGGGATGATCTGAAAACAAAATAGGACACCTATAAGAAGTGGAAGGAAAGCTAGGTTACAAAAGAAGAGTACAGGCAGGTAGCACAGAAGTGCAGGAATGGCATTAGGAAGGCTAAAGCTGAGAATGAGCTGAGCTAGTGAGGGATGCTAAAAGCAACAAAAAAGCTTTCTTTGGTACTTGCACAGTAGAAGTCAAAAGAAAGAAATGGTGGTTCAAATGTTAGCAGAACTCGGGCTACAGGTCACTGAACCTGAAGCTAAGGGGTTAATGTGTACCTGATCAAGGTGGGAGGGGATTATTGGGCATGTTTAGCTGAAAGAACTGGGCAAGTTTAGCCTTCGGAAGAGCAGACTGAGAAGACTGAGGGGAGACATGATAGCACTCTTCAAATACTTGAAAGGTTGTCACACAGAGGAGGGCCAGGATCTCTTCTTGATCACCCCAGACTGCAGGATACGGAATAATGGGCTGAAGAGAAAAACTTCCTGTCTGTTAGAGCAGTACAACAATGGAAGCAATTACCTAGGGAGGTAGTGGGCTCTCCCACGCTAGAGGCATTCAAGAAGCAGCTGGACAGCCATCTGTCAGGGATGCTTTAAGGTGGATACCTGCACTGAGCAGGGGGTTGAACTTGATGGCCTTATAGCCCCCTTCCAACTCTACTATTCTATTATTCTATGAGGCGAGGTTATCAGTTAAGCTTGAGGGTGAAGGACAGAGATTCTACAAACATCTGCTGCAGGATCAGGTTGGTGGGGCTGCCACAGTATGTTTGACCACATACCATGTAGATGATGCTCTTTCCGTTGTGCAAGAGAACTTTGATACCTTGTTAGTAAATTGCAGGCCTAAACCACAAATCAGCAGGACATCATGAGGTGGTGTCGTGCACTGGATCATTTGTTTAACCTATTAACAGTGCCAGAGTCCTCTTATGCAAGAAGTACTGAGTCATATAAAGCTTTGGAGTGGGGGAGTGCATAATGTTATTTTGTGCCAAGATAAATTCAATGCTATTTCTATCAATGGTGAACAAAGATTCACTAAAAACAAGTATTTAGTACTAAGAGCCAAAGCAGCAAATTTGAATGGAGGAGCTATTTTCCCAATCAAACCAAACCACGATCTTTCTCCTTGAGGGCAAAAGAATAGTGGCCTTTGGATGTCATCCATGAGTATATATACTTGAGTACGTTACACTGAAATGGATTACTCAGGCTGCAATCCTATACCCACTCACCTGGGAATAAGACAACTAAACTCAATAGGACTTATTTCTGAGTAGGTATGAATAGGATTTCAGTCAGACCTAATCTAATGAACATCTTCCTAGCTCCTGTTACACATTGCCTACAGAACTTTCCCATAGATCAATACTACCACATCCTCAGAACAATGACACAGTGGATAGCATACTGTATAGTGTGAATACATCCATGTTTTATTTATTAACTTATTAATTGCACTCTCCACCTAACAGATGCCCATGGCAATTTACAATAAAACTACCAGATGTTCTGCCTATAGCACTCCTAAAAGATGAGTATTCAACCATTTCTTTGGTACCTGCAATGAAGGAAATTCTATATCTACTATTGCTTTTAGAAAGTTTTTGTCTTTCATTTAATCCTAATAATTAAGTTAAAATCTATTTTCACTGAAATGTGTCCTAGGCTGCAGACTAAGGGCCTTGCTAGACCTACCTGTTAATCCGGTGAGGAGTAGGGGCGAGGCTGCGCTGCAGCTAGCGCGGGCCATTGCCCCAGTCTATATGTGAGATGCGACGGGGTAAGGGAAAGCCCCGTCACATTGGCCATTTTCTTTTCAACTTAAAGGGGCCATGTGCGCAGGAGCGCACCAACGATAAGGTAAGTCTTTTTTTAAAAAGGGTTCCCTGCTCCCCCCTGCCTCGGATTCCCCCCCCATGTCTGATGCCCCCTCGCCCATCCGCCCCCCCCCCCCGGCCAGCCCCCCGCTTGCCATGTTCGCTCACCCGCTTGCCCGTCCGCCCGGCCCCCTGCTCGCCATGTCCGGCCCCCCGCTCGCTCACCCGCCCATCTACCCAGCCCCCCCCGCTCGGCATGTTCGCTCGCTCACTTGCCCGTCCGCCCACACAGCATGTCCGCCCCCCCTGCTCGCTCGCCTGCCCATCCGCTCAGCCCCCCACTTGCCATGTTCGCTCGCTCACCCATCCACTCGCCATGTCTGATCTCTTTCTTTACACTGAGCTTCTCACAAGAGGCCACTAAACCATTCATTAAATTTTCACCTCTTAGGCCACAGCTAGACCTAAGGGTTATCCTGTGATCATCCAGGGTTCACCCCTGCCTGAGCACTGGATCCCCTGTGTGTCACCTAGGCCACAGCTAGACCTAAGGTTTATCCTAGGATCATCCAGGGTTTGCCCCTGCCTGAGCACTGGATCCCCCTCCGCCCACAATCTCCCCACCCTGGCTCTGCTCTTCCCCCCCATCTCTCCTGCTGGGTCCGTTCTTTCCCCCCCAGCCCCGATCTCTCCTCCCCCGTGATTCCCCCCCCCCCCGGCCTGATGGGCACAGCACTCCTATGGAGCGCTGAGGCCCGTCCGCCGCTTTTCCCGGCTACTCACGCGTAAGTAGCCCAACCTGAGGCCAGGACTGCAGGAAAAACCAGGCTAAATGGGGTTTCACTTACCCTGCGCCCAGGGAGGTTTCACCCCTGCCTGACCCCGGGATCCCCTGTGTGTCATCTGGATGCACAGGGGTGAGCCCAGGGTGAGCACCGGGCTAAACCTCCATCTAGCAAGGCCCTAAGGCACACTTATTTAGGGGCAAGTACCACTAAACTTATTTGGGTTCTGCTTCCGAGTTGACAAGTTCAGGTTTGGGATACCAAGAGAAGGGGGGATTTATTACAGCTGAGTTAAACTGGAATAAAAACTATGAATTGGTAAATGTTTCTGTCCCTATTCCGTTCTCTATTAAGCAGAGAGAGAGAGAGAGAGAGAGAGAGAGAGAGAGAGAAAGCACTTTGCTGAATGCTGAACCCTTTTCCCCATTTTGAACTCATTTAATTTTAATGAGACCAAGTTAAAATATTAACTCGCAGTTAATGTTTGAATTCTGGCTGATCTTCGCATTTTGGCCATGGCATTTGCTTTTTTGTGCATCTTCTTGTTTGCCATATCTGTCCTATATATTTACTGTTCATCTTGTTATCTCAGTATCACTCAATGTCATTTTATTTTGTTTCGTGTTCTTTTCACTGGAGCTCTGCTCTTTTTCCAGAAGCTTCGCTTCTTTTTCTAGGTCACGACTGATTTCTTCCCTGTGACAGTTTCCCATATGATTTCAAATATAGCAAAGCCATGCTCAGATATAAAAAGAAACAAGGAAAAATATGAGGAAAACATCAAGCAGCCCAAGGAGAGGGAGATAATTCCTGTTAAACCTTATACACATTTCAAGGTTCATCTTCCCCCATTGTGCAAAGACCCATACATATGGGTACAAGTATCCAACCAAAAGTGTTTATTTTATCCATAGACTTTGCCACAAATTGGCACATGAATCTGTTTTTAAAACAAATAATAAAATGGGAATAAATTAAGCTATGTAAAATAATATATACAACTAGGGTGACCCTATGAAAAGGAGGACAGGGCTCCTGTATCTTTAACAGTTGCATAGAAAAGGGATTTTCAACAGGTATCATTTGTATATATGGAGAACCTGGTGAAATTCCCTCTTCATCACAACAGTTAAAGGTGCAGGAGCTATACTAGAGTGACCAGATTTAAAAGAGGGCAGGGCTCCTGCAGCTTTAACTGTTGTGATGAAGAGGGAATTTCACCAGATTCTCCATATATACAAATGACACCTGCTGAAATTCCCTTTTCAATAGAACTGTTAAAGATACAGGAACCCTGTCCTCCTTTTCATATGGTCAGCCTAATACTACTAATGATAAAAAGATTAATTTAAAACTAAACCCACGTAACATAAAATCAGCAGCCAACTTTACATTATAAACAATGTGCATAATGTTTACCTCCCAATAACAATTACTGCCAGCCATTAATTAACTGTGATCACATCTTAATGTTTGGCTGATTGTTCTGTTTCAGCATTATTTATGCCAGACATGAAACATAAAACCCAACTGGCCTTTCTGGCAGTGAAATAAGTAGCAGAGTTATTAAATGAGTCCTAATATAATTGCATAAACTAATATACAACTATAGTTGTCTTGTGTCTAGGCCTTCAGGTTAGCATTGGCACAGGCTGATCCTCAAAAATCTCTTTCTTTGCACTGAGCTTCTCACAAGAGGCCACTAAACCATTCATTAAATTTTCACCTCTTAGGCCACAGTTAGACCTAAGGTTTATCCTGGGATCATCCAGGGTTCACCCCTGCCTGAGCACTGGATCCCCTGTGTGTCACCTAGGCCACAGCTAGACCTAAGGGTTATCCTGGGATCATCCAGGGTTCACCCCTGCCTGAGCACTGGATCCCCTGTGTGTCACCTAGGCCACAGCTAGACCTAAGGGTTATCCTGGGATCATCCAGGGTTCACCCCTGCCTGAGCACTGGATCCCCTGTGTGTCACCTAGGCCACAGCTAGACCTAAGGGTTATCCTGGGATCATCCAGGGTTCACCCCTGCCTGAGCACTGGATCCCCTGTGTGTCACCTAGGCCACAGCTAGACCTAAGGGTTATCCTGGGATCATCCAGGGTTCACCCCTGCCTGAGCACTGGATTCCCTGTGTGTCACCTAGATGAACTGGTTTGACCCCTGGACAATCCAGGGATAAACCTTAGGTCTAGCTATGGCCCTAGATGCTGTTTGCCTCCCTGCTATGATCCTTTATTTGGAGGAAGAGAGCACCCTTCAATGAAACAACTTACTTGGATCCACTGCTTTCCATTGCACTTCACTACACATATTATGCATTTATTAACAGTTCACTATTTAATATGTATATGATAAAATGCAAATAGGGAAATGTAATGTAACAAGCATCCCTAGCCTCCTCAAATTCCCTTCCTTTTCCCAGTAACAACAAAGTGTTTTAGCACCTTAAAAACTAATAGATGGGAAGTGCAATCTTATACATGTCTCTTCAAAAGTAAGCCCAACTGAGTTCAATGGGACTTAGAGCTTTTCTATATGAGGCTGTTAATCCACTGTTAATTCAATTTCATCGCAGAATTGAGATTCCAGCACTGTACTAAGTCTTTCCTTTCCTGCTTTTTCACTTCCAGAACTCTAGGTGGCACCGTGATATAATGGAATAGTTCAAATTAATACATCAAAATAGTGTTTTCTTTTGCTTTATTTAAATACTACTACTACTAATAATAATAATAATAATAATAATAATGCATTTTCCCTGCTCTAGAATTGCTGCTTAAAAACAGAAGTGAACTGGAGGGTCACCACTTTGACTAACGAGTGGACAATAAATCCCTTGCGTAGAAAAGCTCTTATTCTGAGGTACGTGGGTATAAATAAGATTGCAGCCTTTTTGTGGCTTAAGCTTTCATGGACTAGAGCCCACTTTGTCAGTTGCATAAAGTGAGGATAATACACCATTTATCTGATGGAGGATGTTTAGACTGCAAAAGCATATGCTGGAATAAATCTGTTAGGTATTAAGGATTCACATTTTTTTGGTTATTTTTGCTGCAATAGACTAACATGACTACCCTTCTGGAACGCTCCAGAAAAGATCCCTGCATCAAGCTAACCTTCTTTCTTAATATTCTCATTTTATTTCTGTTACCAACATGGCTTCATCAATATGGTTCAGATTTGTTATGTTCTCCTTTTCTTAGTCTTTGTCTTGTTAGATACATTCATGGAAGTTTGCTGCTTATTGTTGCTGAAATTTAGACTCTCCACTTACATGAGACAATACCAAAAGATAGACTATAATCTTTGTGGTTTAACTTTATATATGGAATTTTCATTAAATTACAAATGATAATACGGCTTTACATTAAAGCTCTATTAAACAATATCTAGTCTGCAAATGAGATCTATTACAATTGCAATATTCATGTATGTAAGAGAAGCATTTTAAGAATGCACCTCATGAATTAAACGGTACAAAATAAAATAGAGGACCTGATAAAGATAATCTGGTTCATACGTAATGGCTACCCATGAGTTGTTTAAACCATAGGTAGTTGGGACTATGCAGGAGTGAACAGGCAAACATGCTGTTCACCATTTCTGCTTTGGTAAACAACCTAGTAATGCCCCATTCCTGGGCTGACATCTGTGATGTCCGAACCCAGCACTCTGGGTTGCTGAGGAAGAAACAATCTAGAGTTGTTGACTACTATGGGTAGTTGTTACGTACAAACCAAGTAGCTTGTAGATTTGAAGCAATCACATTGTTATGACCCGTGCATGGAAAAAGATGCAATCAGTTCCACTGATCTTGAGATCAGTCACATAGAAACACATAACGCGGGTTGAATGAACAGAGCATGAATACTCTTTTCCTGCTGTCACACCAGTTTCAAAGCTCCCATTGCATAAGGATACAAGTATGAATACTAATGCATCCCTTAGGAAAGGGGAAGTGAATAAACTGCTGAGTTCACAAGCAAAAAATAGTATGTAGGGCACAATACAAGCACAGCTAATCACTTTTAAGTTCCATTGATTTCAGTGGTAGAAAGTTAAATGTGCTTACTTGCCCTTTGAAAGCAATGAGATGCAAAACTGTCTAAATCTTGTTGGAACAATATAAAAGATCTGCTGAAGTCAGCCTAAATAGGTTTTGTTTCCCTTTTGCTGGGAGGAAGCAGGAAGTAGTTAAGGGCAATACCCGCTGCTTCTGGCCTGAGGTGAGAGAGGGTACAACCTGAGAGAGCTCAATATAGGAGCCTTTGTTTAAATAAAACCTGGAAGTTTGTTTGGGAGCAAACAAACAAACTTTGAATCTGTGGGTGCAGTGCACCAACTTTGAAACATGTAGCAATTACTGAGGGCCTGTGTAGGGTAATGGCCTTGAAGCAGAGAAAGTTGTATTCAAATCGCCACTCGGCTATGGATCTCACTGGATGACCTGCTGGAAGCTGTTACTTTCTCTCCCCTGTTTACTCTCATGCATTACTGATGAATGGCACCCTGAACTTCTTGGAGGGTAGGTGATACATGATAAATTTCCCATCAAACATTGGTTGCCTTGAGCAGTTGTACTCCTAACTCATCAACTCTCTGTTTTGGGCTAAATTAGCGTCACCATATTTTGGAAACCAAAAAGGAGGACGACATGGCTCAAGGAGGCGTGCCCAACCCAACATGCTTAGCCCCCAAGGCGGGCCCATCCTGATATGACCAGCCCCAAGGGGGCGTGGCCTTCATCACATGTCTGATTCTACAGCTCACAATTGAGACAAACGTGTTCTACAAAATATGTTAATGTTAAAACCACTGAAATAAAGTGAGCCATTCAATGTATCTGAAATTAACATGTATTTTTAGTTGCTGTACAAATTTCTTTGTGGAGGTTCTTTTTGCTGTCCTCATACCAGATCAATGCAAAAGAAAATCTATTATTTTCCATTTTTCTAAAGAAAACAGCTCCTGGATTGGGAGGAAAAAGGCCAAGGAACACTGTGGTTAGGACCTGGTACACAACTGCTAGACTAAACAGAAAATGGGACACTGACAGTAAAGAAAGAAATGTCCTACAACTCCCAGCGCTGCACAGGCAGCATGCATCGGATTGTGCCCTAACCAAAAGCAAGCCTCACTGAGATTAACAGGACTTATTCCTAGTCAAGGGTGGAGAAAGAAGAGCGGAAGAATGATTGGGTCACTGTAGCAATCTTTTCTCAGGCCCAGTCAATGTAATTTAATATTGAGCAAGAAAGAGCATCTCTCTTTAAAACATTGTAACACTTGAGATGTAATATAAACTAGATTTTCACAATTTCTATTAAAGGTCTTGCTCCAGGCATAGCCTTTTGCAGATTTTTATCTGTACAATAGTGGGAGAACTGGTGAGAAGCCCCCACTATAAGGCCTCAGTGTTGAGTTTCTACCAAACTCTGTTACTACCACTATCAAAACATCTGACTACAAGTTACAAGAGTTAGGTTTTGTTTATTTATGTATTTATTCCATTTATCCCCCACCATTTTCCCTCTACGGAACCCAAAGCAGTGTACATAATCTTCTTCTTCATTTTATCCTCACAACAACAAGCCTGCAAGGTAGGATGGGCTGAGAGTCTATGACTGGCCCAAAAACACCCAGTGAGCTTCCATGGCTGAGTGCAGACTAGAACCCAGATCTCCCGACTCTCAGTCTGACCCTCTAGCCACTACACCACAGTCCACAAGTCAGACATTTAATATACTAGCAATATTAAATGGATAGTCAGTGTGAAGTTCAGGTTAATTCTGGTTAACTTTGTATGAATGACTAGACAGTGTAGCATAATCCTACTCAGAAGTAAGCTCAATGGAGTTTAGTGAACACCAAAGAAGACGAAGCCCTCCCCATGCTTTCCTTCACATCTGCTCACCTTTCTCTAGCAAGCACAACCCCCTCCTGTCAAGGGAGGTTTGCCATAGGATTACATTGGCCTAAAGAAATGCCTATAACTTTTTTATTTTTAACGATATAAAAATGAAATTTGATGAGCTTACAGATACCTTGGAGATGCTTATGCATTTCCAATTTTAGACAGCTATGTCCATCGGTTTTCTTGCAATTAATTTTTTAAAATGTGAGTTCCAGTCATTTCAAAGTGCTATAACTTCCTCCTTTTTCAAGAAACACACATGTAACTTTGCATTGTGAAAGAACCTAAGCAGGGCTTGATGCATAGCAATTTTGAAGCACATACGTTCATCCGCTGATTTTTAGAATTATTTTTAAGATTTTACCCTCAAACCATCCCCCCATTTATAAAAATGCATTTATCACCATAATTTTTAAAGGTAAACACATGTAAATTGGCAACCTGATAGCTTCTAAATATATCATTAGGCATGGCAATTTTGAAGCACATGGCTTCATCCGCTGATTTTTAGTTTTGTAAAAAAGTTTGAGTTTTTAAAAATATTCTTAATATTATTAATATTAATATTATAATATAATATTATTCTGTCATTTTTCAAGATACACACCTGCAATTTTGCAGTGTGATAGAACCTAAATAGGGCTAGACGTATGGCAATTTTGAAGCACATAGGTTCATCCGCTGATTTTTAATAGTTTTTTAAAGTTCTGCCTTTACAAAAATGCATTCATCTCTGTCAGTTTTAAAGGTAAAGCCATGTAACTAGGCACCATGATAGCCTCTAAATATAGGTCCATCCGCTGATTTTTAGTGATTTTTAAAAAGTTTTAGCCAAGTTCAGAAAGCTCTGTATGTATTGGCAGCCGTGACTGACAAGTTCTTAAATAAATTGGAAATTTCCTCTTAGCAGGAGTGTTAACCACTTCAAAGGAACACAGGCAATACTAAGACAGGGAGGCCCAGTGGTTTGGCCCAGTATTAGGGGATTTCCAACACATTCACCTGCGGCAGCAAGTGGGCTATCACCTTTCTTGTAGGGGGAGGGGTACTACCGAACAGAAGATGCAGCAGAGACAACCATCTCAATAATATGTATTGATTTATTAGTATTTATAGATGTTTTACATCAACAGATTTCAAAGTAGTGAACAAAAACCATAAAAACATAAACATATAAAAAACTATGTTGAAAATACATTGCATCTATAGTGTAGGATGCATTGCACATAGAATGCTGACATAAACTGATATGTCTTCTTCCTAGCAGAACCCAGAGAGGATTGGAGAATGTCCCGGATCCCTCAGGAGAGTGGAGTGTGCATAGTGGACGAAACAACAAGACCTCTGCCTAGGCCACGTCCCGAACCCTGCATGCTCCCCAAATACATCTAGCTGCCTTGTCAACTGTTCAGCTGAAACAAGTGCCAACCAGCCTGCCGAAAGTAGTGGAGGCCTCCTTGCAAGGCCCGTGATTGAAAGAAAGACCCCCTTGGCCGAAGCCGGTACAGGGCTCTTGGCAAATGCCAGGGCCAACACCAGTACGGAAGCTGATGCCACCTCCTCTGTGGAGCCCAGATATCACCAGGTGGCCGGAGCCACCCCAGACGTCTACCCCAAAGCCGGTGCCTCCCCGTGTGCAGAGCCTAGTGACAACTTTGCCGCCAAAGCCACGCCTGACATCTCTCCCAACATCGATGGCGACCTGCGTGGAAAAGGCCATGGAGATGTCTCTGGCAAAGCTAGGGCTGAACGATGGACCCAAGCTGGATGGAATAAATCCTATGGCGCTCTGGAAAAATGAAGGCATAACATGTTAGTCTTCCATTCAAACAAAAGGGTTTTCAAGTGATTCTGTGGAAGAAACTTAAATTATCTTGACTAGGGAGGAATGCGGCCCTGAAAATGACTTTGTTGCTTAAACTGTCTTCTCTGTTTCATACCTTGCCAGTAGAGATTCCTGGAAATGAGTTCAAACGTTGGCAAAAAGCTCTAGTCACGTTCAGTGGAGGGGGCAAATGCATCCGTGTCAATCAAGCGACTCTCTTCCAGACATCTAAACTAGGGGGGGTTGAGTGTGTCAAATCTTAGGCTGTACCATGATGCCTTTCAATTGAGGCAACTACTCAAAATAATTAGGAACAAGACAGCAATCCCATGGGTGTCAATTGAAAGCGCCCCCTGCATCCCTATGATCAGGGCGATCCCCTTTCTTCCAACACTGAAAAAAACATGTACAAACAATTACAAACCCGTTTTTGAAAGCAAATGTAAAGGTATGAGCAAAATGGGCAAAATGGTTTGCAACAACCCCTTCCCCCTAACCGTGATTTATCAATATGAATCCTGGCGAATCCTTACAAACGTTGTAGTCTCATCACTGACCTGTGCGGTGGCTTTGGATGATGAAGCTGCATTGGCCTGGACCAGTTGGACGGCCCTGGCTTGGGTCCATCGGTCGCCACTGACCTTCTCCAAGGTTTCTCTCCTAGTTTTGGTGCAGCGGCCTTTTCGACGCAGGTCGCCATCGACTTTGGGAGAGATGCCAGGAGTGGCTTCTTCGTCAAAGTTGTTCCTAGGCTCTGCATTGGGGGTGTCACCGGCTTCGGAGTAGACATGCAGAGTGGGTTTACCCACAAGGTGATGATATCTGGGGTCCTCACACGAGACGGCACCGGCTTCTGTACAGTTGGCACTGGCATTCGCCAAAGGGCCTGTATTGGCTTGGGCCAAGTGGTCTTGCTTTGATCCCGGGGCCTTGGCAAGGAGGCCTCCACCACCTTTGGCGGTCTGGTTGGCACTTTCTTCGGCTGAGGAGTTGGCAGTGGCTTCACAGGAGCCAGTTGAGTTTTGGGGAGTGACCATGATTGGGATGTGGCCTTGGCAGAGGTCTTCCCACTGTGCTGCACAGTCCTCTCTCCTGAGGGATCCGGGGCAGTCGGGAATCCTCTCTGGATTCTGCTGGGAAGAAGACACATCAGTTTATGCAAGCGTTCTGTGTGTAATTCATCCTACACTATACATACAATCTATTCTACATATTGTTTTTACATGTTTATGATTTTATGGTTTGTGTTCGCTACTTTGAAATCTGCGGATGTAAAACATCCATAAATCCTAATAAATCAATAAATATTATTGAGATGGTTGTCTCTGCTCCATCTTCTCTTCATTAGTACCCCTCCCCCTGCAAGAAGGGTGATAGCCCACTTGCTGCCGCAGGTGGGTGTGTTGGAAATCCCCTAACACTGGGCCAAACCACTGGGCCTCCCTGTCTTTGCTGATTGGCAGCCATTCTCTCAGGTCCCCCCAGGCAAAGTCTTTTCCCCATGCTGCTGCTTCAACAGGAGCTGCCAGGGCACAGGTGCCCAACCTTTTTGGGTTGGTGGGCACATTTGGCATTTTGAAAGGGTGTTTGGGGCACACTTACAAAATAAGACTCAACGAAAGGTCACTTGCGCAAGAACCAAATACGAGTCTGCTAGGACATGGAGTCTGAGCACCCAAACAGAAAAACACTCCTTTGAATCCACATCAAGATGGAGCTGTTGGGCAGCCCTTTGCTTTGCAGCCTGCCAGTTTCAATAACATCTGAATTGGCACAAAGAGGTGTCGCCCTCAAGTAAAGAGGAGCCCATGGAACGGGCATCCTCTGCACTTGCTTACTGCCATTCCCACTGGGATCCCAAGGTTCTACCAGGCCAGAGATTCTCATGATGCAAACGGGAGTCCAAAGAAGGGATGGCCGCTTGGCCTGAATGGAAGGTGCTGGGAGGAGGGGGGGAGGGAGGCTGTTAGGGGAGCTAAAGAGTAAGTCAAACCACACAGTAAGTTTGAGAAATAAGTGTTTGCTTTGACCCAAGTCTTCGCCCAAATGTGAATGGATAATCTCAGCACAGTCCTTGGCACCAGCCAAATTTCCTTCGCCTTTTGTATTTTGCTATGATTCTTGTTAGAGAGAGCTATCTATTTAAACATCACACTCTTCTCCCAACCTTCCTTGACTTTCTGGAACTTTTTGCTCTGGATTAATGAATACATAAGACCTCCCGGCTCCCTTAGACCTGTCACTCAAAAGCCCCAATGAGATTTGAGTTGCGGTCATGGGAAACCAGAGCCAGACTCTTTGTCTTCTAATGCTATTTTAGGATCACAGCAGGAAAGTAGGAAGTCTTCATAGGCACTTCATTCCCACACACATTTCTTACTCTAGTGCTCTGAGGGCCCCCAAAGCAAGGGTCCTTCTGAACAACAGATGTCTGATGAACACCCTAAAAGGAAGCCTACGAAGAAAGTGTCTTGGCCGGATGCATCATATGTTCCTACAGACCTGGAAAGTATGGATACAATGGAAGAATCCACTGGTACCTCCGGCAATGAAGGTTCAAATAGAACATCCTAGGACAGATCTTTACACCCCAGAAGGGAGCATTTTTCCACCCATCGTCCACGTCGCAGAGGTCGCAACAAGATTTGATTGTGAACCTATCTTCCCGAACACTATCCAATGAAGAGAGAAGGATATTGAATCTGGACATGAGTTTTGTCCCTACGCTGTGATACAATGCTTTTCATACAAGGCTTAATTTATTTCGTTTGGTGCGTCAAATAAAATTGAGAGATTTTTTCGGTGATAGTGCACCTGACACTTCTTCTATCTTCCACCCGTCCTCTGCGTTCAATCCTAATTCCAACAATCCGCATATACAAGTACTTGAGCATCTTGTTTTAAAAGATTTACATCAACTGGAACTACACATCCCATCAACATGGCACAATTTATCAAATAAAGATTGGGAAACTGTAAAGAACCTGGCTAATGATCCGTCTATAATCATCAAAGAAGCAGATAAAGGGGGTGCGATTGTCCTACTGGACAAACAGGATTATCTGAAAGAGGTGTTCAGACAACTACAGCACTCATCTTGCTACAAACCCTGCAGATCAGACCCTACCAAGCATATCTCTTTTTTTATAAGCACTGCAAGCTTTGGGGATATATAGATGAACAAACGGCAAAGTTTCTACAAAAATCACAACCTCGCATACCGGTTTTCTACATCTTACCTAAAATCCATAAATCAAATTTCCCACCACAAGGACGCCCAATAATCTCGGGGTGTAATTCCATTTTAGAGCCCTTATCCCAATACATTGACCATTTCTTGTGCCTCTTCGTGGCTCAAATGCCTTCATATTTAAAGGATACCTCTGATTTCATCAATAAAATAGAGGGTAAATATATTCCGCCCGATGCCATTATGGCAATGTTAGATGTCAATTCCCTCTATACTAATATTCCCCATAATGAGGCACGCAATACTGTTGAATGGTATCTCAATAAACGGGATAATCTTTCTCCACCTACCTATGTCCTATTAGAACTTACTGAGATCATATTAGAAAAAAACTATTTTAGGTTTGACGGAAAAAAATTCCTGCAGATTCGAGGCATTGCCATGGGAAGCCCTTTTGCCCCTAGTGTGGCCAATTTATTCATGGCATGGCTGGAAGAGAATTTTATCTATCATCAGGCTCAAAACCCGTTCTCTAAGGAAATACTTTTCTATAAACAATACATAGATGATATTTTTTTAATTTTTGCAAATCCACATAGTTTAATTGAATTTGTAACCTGGATCGATACTATAGCAACATCAAATTTTCCTCTCATCAAGATAGAAATGAGATTACCTTTTTGGATACATGGGTTTACCGCCGTTCTGATCACTTATGTCTAAAAACGTTTATAAAACTAACAGACAGAAATTCTTTATTACATTATTCCTCATTCTATCCTCCACATCTAAGAAAAAAATTCTTACCTGTCATGATGCTAGAAAAGGCCACAACTCTGGAAATCTTCCCAAACACTGCAGAGTCAAGCAGCAGCAGTCCTTACCGTCCAAATGTCTGGTAAGGAATAGGCCACACAATTGCAATGATGTAAAACTGTTTATTGCTGTTCCCATGGTAACCTGGGTTTTGTGAGGTGGGCTCAAGGAGAATATTCAAAGTGGGATATGGTGATGAAAGATGGTGTCATAGCAGAAGGTAGGGTGACCATATGGAAAGAAGATCAGGGCTCCTGTATCTTCAACAGTTTTAGAAAAAAGGGAATTTCCCTTTTTATCCTAACAGTTAAAGCTGCAGGAGCTATACTAGAGTGATCAGATACAAAAGAGGGCAGGGCTCCTGCAGGTTTAACTGTTTGATAACAAGGGAATTCCACCAGGTGCTCCATGGATACAAATGACACCTGCTGAAATTCCCTTTCCTCTACAATTGTTACAGAAGCCCTGTCCTTCCTTTTCATATAGTCACCCTACAGAAGGCAGAAGAGCAGACCAAGGGCTAAGAATTCAGCTAGGCAGGGAAGAGAATTAGTGGTTCACAGACTCCCTATAATGTAGGAAATCACAGTTTAAGCATATCCCAAATTCCCACTAAATTGCATATTACTTTCTACTTTGCAGTATAGTTAGGGTATATTCCAACATGATTCTGTTCCAATATAAACAAGTACCCCTGCAGATATTTTTTTTGCAGAAACAAATTAAAATGATGCTTCTGAGCGAGAGCAGTTCTTCTTCAGTACAAATGGCTCATAAGCTTATGATGGGGTGGTTGCTCACACCCAGTTACACAGTGGTATAACATTTTGACATAAGAGCCTTGTTTATCTCATGCTGTTCTTGAAGATTTAAAACGGTTTTAAAAACTGCAAGGATTGCCTTGCATAAGAAGGAAAAAGATAATTCTTTACACTGTATGTCAAGGAGTGAAGGGTTCACTATTTGAAGTGATGATCCATTGTAAAAATCACTAGCAGAGCAAACAAGGCCCAGAGAGCCTAGTAAAAATATTTTAACTGTAAATGGCTCCTTTTTGTGCCTATCACAATTTCTGTAAAATTATTTGGGTGCTCAGTGGATCCACCTTCTGGCCTCTTTTTATACCTTAAATTTGTGTTAGTTCAAAATGAGCATATTTTCAATGTTAGCACTTTCTATGGGACCAGGATATTTGAGTGTATGCCTTCTCCCTTACCAACCTGCCTGGTCACTGAGGTCATCAGATGAGGTGCTCCTGGTCGTTCCACATGGACCTGCAGCATGTTTAGAGACCACTCAGAGTAGAGACTTCATTATACTCGTCCCCTCTCTGTGGAACTGCTTGCTTCTTGATGCCACACAGACACGGCTATGGTCTCGTGTTTGGCACCTGCTGAAGGCAACTTTTATTTAAACAAGCCTTCCTTGACTGACCAGCCACATGATAAAACAATGGAAAAGAAATGCCACTATGAGTTTTTAACCTAAATTCTGGAGATAGCTGTGCTTTATACAGAGTGGATCTCACAGTGTATACTGATGTTTTAAGTTATGAAAACCTGATGCCTAGTACACCTGTGCGGACATCAGGTGAAGCTACTTACTGAGTGTAGGCAATATTAGTTGTGGGGCCTGTGGCTTCACAGCCCATTCGAAACATGGGCCCCCCTTCCCACGAGTAAGATCTGAAGGGGTTGAAAGTCCTCGGTAGAACCTAAGCTCTCAAACTGTGGAATGACACATTCCTAAGGGAAGTGCAACGTCTCAGGGGAGGGGAGCATTCTCAGGCAAGGGGGACCCTTCCTGTCTCCTACCCTTCCAAGCAGCCAAAGTTTAGCTTTTGAAAAGAACAGCCAAGACAACTACCTTGAGGGTAGGTAAAGGGACAATTTTATGTAGCCATCCTCCACGGTCCCTGACAAGCTGGGGTTTGGCTTTGTACTATTTCCTCTGTACTTTTGAAAGATTCATTGGCCTTGATAGAGGAGGGATAACCATTGCACACAGTAGCAGGCTGCACATTCTCTATATACCCACTGGTGGAACAAATTGTGTTGTGCTGGAGGCGGCCAGGAATTAGAGCAGCTTTAGAGGGCAGTGGTGGGGGAAAGAGTTCGACAGATCTGAAGCACTGGCTTTGAAGGTCAGCTGTCCAGAGTGCTTGCCTCTCATCATGTGGACCAAGATTCAAATTCTATTGTCTGGTGCTAAGAGGTGGGATACTCAGCTGAGCCCTTGTGATGAGCACTGAGCAATCTGGAATGCTGTATTATGTAAAAGGAAGTCTGTCCAAAGAGCCAATCTGCTTTGCTCTTTGGTTTGGCTATTTTTGCTTCTACATAATCGCAAACTCGGCCCATGTAAGCAATGAAGCGTATGACCCTCTAGATATTTTTAGAGCTCACTTTACATAAAAGAAGGAGTTCAGAGCACAATTTACAGGCCTGCTTAAACCTCTCTATAAAAACCTAATTGTATTCCACTATATTAAAGTCCTACCTTCACAATGCAACCCAGCAATACCTTCACAAAGCAATGACTGCATTATTTCAGGGATATGCAATCCGTGTAAATTCTACTCAGGGAAAGGGTTTCTCATGATTTGTGTGACTAATTCTGTCACATTCATATTTGCAAAGGGGAGGTACTGCATATAACAAAGCTAGAGAACTAGCAGTGCAGTGTTACACATTTATCAAAGGTTTATACAACTCTTCTCTCAATGAGATAAAATCACAATTTATGAGATTTTATTTCATCATAACTAGCAAATGTATTTGGCTTCACGTGGGTGGGAATAGCCCTTTGGTTGATATAGTGAAGGCTGCAAGAAAACCTACTTAGCTGTCAGAGTTGGACACACTGTGCCCATCCACTCTGCGTGAAGCAATACCTGTATTGCTGTAGCCCTGTTCCCTTGTCCACTACATCTCCCTGAAAGGGCTGCCCCACAGCAGCTGGGAGGGAGCAGGTGTAACTATGTCCCTCAGCTTACTAATCCCCCCCACCCCGGCTTCAAACTGTAGCAACTGCAAAGCTATGTGCTAGTTAAGGAAATCTGCCTCTAGTGACTAAAAATGTGGCAGGGTCTGCCCACTCCATTCCCCTGAAAGAAGCTGCCTGAGCAGGTAGATAATTCTGCCCCTCGGCCGACTAATATCCACTGGCTTCCAACCTTACAGACTACAAAGCTATGTCCCTAGTGGCTGAAGATTTACTGCAGGCTTCAACCGTGTGAACACTTTAAAATTCATTAAAATTAATTAATGCACTTACAAAACAAAATAAGCCTGAGGTGGACACCCTAGGGTTCCCTTAGTATGTATGCCAATTTTCAAGTGACTAGGTTTCATGGTCTTGGTGCTATGGTATGATGGACAGACAGATGCATATCCATTTTTTATTATTGTAGGTTAGTATAATAACCACTCTAGCCACTATACCACACTGGCTGGATATCACGGTCAGAAAAATGTTGGTACTCTGTACAACCTGCTCATGTTTTCCCAGGCATGGCTCAAAAATTATTGCAGCAAATCCATCGCTCAATTCTAAGATGCCATTGTCAAGCTAAAAATCCCACACTAATTTTAGAAAAGTCCTTGTTTAGGTACCACACTGCAGACTGAGAGGCTTCCATGACTAAGAGCTCCTCATATCCTCACACATAGAGAACTAGCATGACAAGGAAAAGGCTAGGCTAGGACGCTTCTCAGTGCCATCTACTTTTCAATGTGCAGAGATTTATTATCAGTAGTAGTAGCAACAGGGAAGAGAATTAAACTCCTCCAGTATTCTGATTGGATATTTCCATACACAGGTTTACATGTTTCTCTGTGGTTTGTGAGAACTAGGCCTTTGTGCAGCAATACCTAATTGAAAACTGGAATCCTTCTGCTGGTCCATGTTTTATAACATATATTGATATTCTCCTTAGCAAGGACATATTTCATCCATATAGAGCAGAGGCTTTCAAACTGTATTCAGAGGGATTCTGGGGTTCCTCAGTTAGGTGATCAATAACGGCTGACAACTTTACCTGAAGACAGCTCCTAACAAACAATTTTTCTTCCCAGTATGTGGGCTACTGGAGAGGGCTGGGTGTGTTCTTGGTTACCCTCTAAGTTCACACATAATTGAGGTGCAGCAAGCCTGGCCAGCCCTAGGGTGGTCATGAGTCCTCTTTTAGAGAGATGAAGGTAGGGTGACCATATGAAAAGGAGGACAGGGCTCCTGTATCTTTAACAGTTGCATAGAAAAGGGAATTTCAGCAGGTGACATTTGTATATATGGAGAACCTGGTGAAATCCCCTCTTCATCACCACAGTTAAAGCTGCAGGAGCTAGAGTGTAGCTTTACATAGTGTACATAGGGCTTTAACTACTATGATGAAGAGGAAATTTCACCAGGTTCTTCATATATACAAATGACAGCTGCTGAAATTCCCTTTTCAATACAACTGTTAAAGATACAGGAGCCCTGTCCTCCTTTTCATATGGTCACCCTAATGAAGGGCTGCTAGAGGACTGTCCTCTATTTGAAGACTTGCCCTGTTCAATTCTGGTTTAAAGATACTGAACCATAAGGACTGTTGCCTATCAACAGTTAGCACGCGGACAGCAGGCTGAACAGGCAGGAATGCAAAACACTTGTTAACAGTCTTCTACATCGTGGTGAGCTGTACGGTATTTCTATTTAAATTATAATAACTATGTCTGAATTTGTATCTGTCTATAAGCATATGCAAATTATATTGCAAATCTGTACCCTTTCTTGTCCTCTTTTTTTTGGTGACACATTTTTTTGACCGTTCATACGTGTGTGTTGAATGTGTATTCTAGAACATGCCTTTATGTCTTTGTAACATAAAGGGTTTCCTCAGCAAACCCCCCCAAAATGCCTGGAAAAGTCTGTTGGAGGTAGAAAAGTCAAACATCACTAATATAGAGATGAATGATTAGCATTCTGATTGCTTATCTTGTCTCTTGGATGGAATTTGAAAGGGCACTACAGGGAAAAGCATCTTATCTTATTTAAGTACCTTGTTCTCTTTGTAGTTGTGTTTACTACTTTTCTGCAGCTTCCTCTCTTCTAGCTCCATCTGCAGGTTCAGTCGAGAATTCTCAAAGTTCAAAAGGCCAGGGTTAGTGCTAATTAACTGCAGTGAACTTACTCCAACTTGGCAAAGCAATCGAACTATGCGAGTGGGAATTTTCTCATTTGAAAACCTTAATGTCTTGATCAGAACTCATGTTCAAGCTCCTAAAAACAACCATAGTTGTAAGGGTTCACCCTTTTAATGAGTTGAATGCTAAACCTTTCGTTGATCAGTCACTGTTTTCCAACATTAATTGTACAGGGCAAATGATAATCTGGTGAGGTAAAAGATAGAATGGGTGCATGATTATTTTTAGGCTATTTTGTTCCTGGTGTGTTACTATGAATCCATACCATACTTCTTTATTGCGATCCATAGATCCATGAAAAAAACAAGAATCAAACATGAAATCATACAGTTTGAGCTATTATCAACTTTAGGGTTGATAATGAAAAGAAGTGAGGAGACCTTTCCATTGAACAATTAGTGGTAATTTTAATTCAACTGTATTCACATTTCTTTTGTCATCTCAAGATTTAATAAATAAATAAAAAAATCTCTTTAAATCTACTTAACTATTATCCCCAATTTGTGTTGTTGTTATTATTGTTGTTAGAGATTGCACAGCACTAGGAGAGAAGACAGGCAAGGCTGCCTAGGGTCTCCAATGTGGTGCCAGTGGACACAGCATCCACCAAGTCCCGTGCTACTCCTGAATTTTATTTCTTAAGCATTATTTTTTAAACAAACCAACAAACCTTTTTAACGAGGAGGCTGGCATGCTGCAAACTAAGTCTTGCCTTTCCATTTCATCTTTATTTGGGTCAAAAAGCATGTTTTTTGTAATTTGGAGCTAAGCCCCCACCTCCAGCTTGTACCTTTTAGTCTCACCAGTTTGCCATCTGGTTATTGAGGTTTTTGTAACGGATAATGCCCACCATGGCAGCCGTATTATGAATGGGCAGGCCTACCATGGCAGCCATTTTTGTGAGAATGCCAGCTGCCTTTAGCTTTCCTTTCTAGCAATGGCCGTTCCATCAGGCTACAGAAGAGAGAGAGTAGAAGCGTTGTTTCATTGGCTCTTCTAAGAGACCAGTTGCCTTTGGTTCCCTCAATGGTCACCTAGCTGTAGTCCTTCCATCAGACCTTTTATATTGTATTTTGTAGTATGGTTTTATACTGTTGTTTTATACTTCGAATGTTTTTAATTTTTGTGAACCGCCCAGAGAGCTCCGGCTATTGGGCAGTATAGAAATGTAATAAATAAATAAATAAACTTGACACTTTCCATCTCAGCTGTTTTTTCTAAATACTATAACGTTAAGAACTGGTACCTGATTCCCCACCCCCTGTTTTTAATGTGTAGAATGTATTTCAGACTCTAACTCTAAGAGCAGGGACTATTTTACTATCTATCATTATAAGCCGCTCCATGGTTAAAGCCTTGGTTTAAGGTGTCTTCTGAACAGGGCAACTGACATAAAAACAGGTGCAGAGCAAACTAATTCTCTGGATAGATCATTTCCTGGATTACACTGAGAAGTTATTTTTAAAATAGTCCATAGGACAGAAATGAAAGCTGCCCTTAGAAATCAATGGAGAAATCCAAGAGTTTAATATCCTATATGGCTCAGGTCCAGGTTATTTGAAAGAACGTATTCTCCCTTATGAGCCTGCCCGTGATTAAAGATCTTCTGGAGAAGCCTTTCTTTCAGTCCCACCATCTTCACAGGTGCTCTTGGTGGGAACATGGGACAGGGCCTTCTCGGTGGCTGTTCCCGTGCTTTGGAACTCTCTTTCCCGGGGAAGCTAGGCTGGTTCCCTCCTTGATGGGCTTTCGGAAGCAGGCTAAAACTTTTTTGTTTCATACATAAGAATAATCTAGTCCTCCATCTATGTTAATGTCTTATAATTTTGTTGTGTATTTTAAACGTTTATGTCCCGTCCCCCCCATGTATGTTTTAAACTTTGTAAGGCCGCCTTGAGGCCCAGCATTGGGCAAAAGGCGGGATACAAATAAATATAATAATAATAATTTAATATCAGAATATAGTAAACTGACTTACACTGAGTCAGGCTACTGGTCTATCTAGCCCAGTATTGTCAACACAGGCTCAATTTGGACAACATGTTAGTCAACGGTGGACTATTTACACAACCATTGCTTAAATAGTCCCCCGTTAACTAACGTGTTGTCTGTCGAGAAAAAACACGCCATGGTTGGTTATTAGTGAGAAGTAACCAATGGAGATAACCGACGTTGTGCATAGTTGACTATCTGCACAACCATTGATTATTGTGTCATGTGGCAGCTCCATGGATTATTTCCTGTGCTTACAGAGGCGCAAAGCAAGAGCGGCAGAAACCCCTGCTGCTCTTGCCCAGCGTGCCTCTATTGGCATGGGAAATAATCTTGTCCTGGGAAGTGCTTGAGCAGCCGCCAGTTGTCCCGTCCCTTGGTGGGGTGGGCCAATTGGGCGCTCCTCATGCACTTCCCGGGACAAGGACATGTCCCCATGTTCCCAGGGTCCCTTACCCCCACCCAACTGGAGATCAGCTCGAGGGGATGAAAGGTTTCCATTCCCTCGAGCTGATCTCCAAATGGATTGCAGGGAGTGATGCTTCCACATCCTGTCCCCCTTCTCATGTGGCGAACGGGGATGGGAAGCACAAGAATCTGTCCTTTTCATCACAGCTGCCGGACAGATCCTTGCGTGGTGCGGCGTCCCAATCGGGGGCCATGGCAACAGGGAAGATGCAGCGTTGCTATAGCTGCCCACTTCCTTGTTGCTATGGCTCTGATGGGGAGGGTTGTGTCAGCACTGAGCTATGTGATCCCCTGACAGGGATGATGTCACTTGGTGCTGACACGTCCTTCGACAGCGGATAGATCTCATGCCCTGACATGTGAAGAGACTGTTGTGCAGCTTCTTGTTTCTGTGGCGGATCCATCCGCCAGTGAAGGACATGTCAATGCTCACGGTGCCCATGTCGCCTGTTGGAGGGGAAAAAGGAAAAACCAGGTGTGTGTGTGTGTGTGTGTGAATGGAATGGAATCCTGAACAAAGAATTTCATGCTGCTGCGTGGCACCATTTGTATCTCTAAATACCAGATACTGGAGACAAACAAGGAGGAAACTGTTGTCCTCCTACCCCACTTGTAAGCTTCGCAGAAGCACTGGATTGGCCAATATTGGAAACAGAATATGGTCTACATAAATAATTTACTCAAGATAATTAAGGGTGCATTCCTATCGTGCCCTTGCGGCTTGGAATCCTCCGAACTTGGGAGGCTTCCAAGATTCCTATGCCCACTCTGGGCTGAAGCCAACAAGGCAGGAAGAGCGGCAGTGATAATCTGTGCTTCCCTGCCCTCCATTCTTTGCCTTTTCAGTAGATGGGCTTTTCATGAGAGCTTTGGTAGGGGAGGGGAGGAGGCTAAAGATAAATGGTGTCCTGGCTTCTCTGGTCTCTTTCCCTCCCTGCCCACTGGAACACCCCCTTCCCCCCCCTCTGCGGTAGAGTTTCTGGGCAGCAGGTGCAGTTCTTTCCATGCCGGCTGTGAGGGGGTGGGGCAGGATGGCCAGATCTCCAACCTCCCCTTTGGAGGTCATAGCTTTATCTCTGACCTTAGAGGGAAAAATTCGAACTATCCTATGTTACCTGGGACACTCACCCGGGGACCACAGGATTGTTCTCCAAATGTATATAAAACAGAAGTACAGGCTGAGCAAGTCCCAAACCAATCACCTAAATCAATTCCATTTTTTATGCATGTGCTACATTTAAATTCCCTTCCCCTATCCCGGTGTGTTTGAGAGCATCGGTTTTTCTCATTCAAGTGAATGGCAGTCATTCACTTAATGGCAGAAAATACTATTTTTGGAGAAACTCTTGAAGCCCAGGTTTCTGCCTTCCCAAACACCAGGACAAAATAAACAGGCTATAACGAGGGACAAAGTTCAGGTCAGTACAAACCCTGCCTCCCTTCATCCTCCAAAACTGGGCAGCTTGGACGCTCCTGTTATGGACCTTGGCTTTAAAATATGCGTCACTGCCTTCTACTCTTCAGTAGTGAGAAATAAATGAAACACCCCCTGTCAGTCCCTAATTGTATCACATCATTTTCACAACCATCATTCCTTCTAACATCAAAATCAGCTGGGGACTGGAAAGAGGATTGGAGCTAAAACAGAGAAAGGGGATAGTGTCAGTATCTTTGTGGGAAACTCCACAGTTTGCAGAAGTACAAAAACGTTTTTAAAGACCTGCTTCTCCCCCAACATACTCAGTAGCCAGGGAATACCTGAAGTCAGTTGGAAAAGAAAGCTGGGGGCGCAGCCGGATGAAATAGAATTGCTTGCTGCTTGTGGCTAGTGAAGAGGCCATGGCTGCCTAACAGGCTTAAAAATGGCAGCAATCAGCTAGCAGCTGGGTAGCAGAAGCAAGCCAAGAGAGAAAGCACAGTGTGGAATGTGGGTGTTTATATCTGTCCCTCTCATTCCCTTTCCTCCTCCTATCTTTAGAAAAATTGAGAGAAACTATGAAGAAACATAGGTAGTAGAAAAGCACAGAAGCAAAGAGAACTATCTCATTGGCTGAATCGGTCATTTCCTGGCTTACACCGAGAAGCTATTTTTAAAACATGCCCAGAAACAAAAGTGAGAGCGGATGATAAATATCAACGTTTAAATACAAGGTTTTAACTTACCTGACCCCTTCCCAGCATAGTCACAGCTAAAGCAAAGCTCAAGAAGGACAACGGGTAGTTAAAATGTAAGCGAAGAAAGCAGAAGCCACAAACAGATGTGAAAAAGATGAAAGAATAAGAGCACAATGAGATGGGCCTATAGCTGTCCTAAGAGGCCAGAACTGTAGCCCATCAGATGCTTTCCTCAGTTGTGAATGGGCCCTCCAGTGCCACCCTCCACAGAGGGAGAATTATCTCCTTGATCCTGAGGCAATAGCTCCCATACCCCTAGGCTAAGATAACACACACAAACACACCAGGATACACTGCAGTAAGTGTATTCACTAATTACAAATTTCAATGTTATTAGTATGTTATCAAGTTTGGAAGTGTAAGTCTCATCCCAAAATAAAGAAGTTTTTTCTTTATTACTTGCTCCCATTACCCACGATGTGTTTGTATACTTACTCCGTTTGAGTTTGCTTTTTAGGCATTTTATTTCCTATGCTCGGTTATGTTGTCACACCACTTTGAGATGAATATTGCTTTATTTTAAGATTTAACAATCAATTTGTGTTTCATATACTTTGAATACAAGGTAGGTAAACAGAATGCCACCACAGAAAAAATAGGAGTGTTAATTCAACATTTAATGTACTTGCTAATAAGATTTTTTGAGAGAGAATTAGTGACGGCCAGTAGATAATACATTTATCATATTCAATAGCCATTTCCTACTTGGATTTTAGTAGTAGAAAGAAATAGAGGCTCCTGGATCTTTTCATAAACACTGCTATTTAACTGTACTTGATGAATACAGTGCTGAAGTCCATGCCATAAAATCACCTTGGTTTTACTTTAACTCAACATGAAAGACTGCTGCCCTTCAGTCACAGAGGCAAAGTAGTCCTATGTACTATGCAATACAAGAAGCAAACAGTAATTGATCAAGAACATTTGGTCAAGTCTGCAAACTACATTCGAAATTGGTTGTGCAATCATCTCATTACGAAAAGCACTCGATAGCTGGCACAGACGTACCAATAAAGCAGGTAATGAATAGATTGCTACAAGGAAAAAACAGGTAACTGATAATAGCATTCAATGTTGAATTTAGAGACGACTCTTGGACTCCTCAGTGCTTAAGCCTTCTCCCACATCTTGATGAGCACCTAGTCATGCGCAGGACAGAAACTCCACAGCAGTCTCCCTTTCCTCAGTTAATTCCTTTGCAGTTGCATCCATCTTCTCACGAGAGAAGTCATTAATAGGAAGCCCTTCAACAAACTTCCATGTTTTATTCTGTGAAGAATACATTGACAAGACTAAGCCATATCGAGAATTAACTCTGCAACATTATACTATAAATGTACAATCAATACACTGATTAGATTAAGCCTAGCTTGAGGAGACTAGCCTAGATATAAGCTAAAGGGCATAACATAGCCCTTTAACAAGGGACTTTATGAAACTACTTTTGTCACTTCCTTTCCCCTTTTGTCATTTTTTTTGGTCATTTCCTTTCCCCTTTTGTCATTTTTTTTTTTTTGGGGGGGGTGTTCCAGGGATCGAAAAACAAATTCCCTCACCAAATTATAATCCTAAGGATTCCTTGGGACAAAGTTTTGAGCACTGAACTGCTATAAAACCAATGTAAAGTCTTGCATACATCTAAGACTTCAACATACATGTTGTGCCTGCAGTTGTGGCCCACATCTTACATGTTTTACGGATAGTATTTGAACTGCTGTTTTCATTCCACAGAAATCTTTAACGTGCAGAGTGCTTTATAATTAGCTTTAGGAATTCAACTTACTCATATGGATTCATAGGCATTCCTTTTTTGCTGTAAAATTCTGAAGAGTCCAAGCTACAAGATTTACCCAAGCACGGAGGAGGACACTAGATATTGCCCATCAGTATTAAAACCAGTGAATATGAGATTTATATAGCATTACAGATGTGTTTCAAAAATTTCTTACATACCTTTATCACAACAGGAAATGAATAGATCAAATCTTCAGGGACAGCATAGGAATTTCCATCAGAAATGACACCCATGGAAATAAATTCGCCCTATGTAAACAAATTAAAAGTCATTAGTGTTGTACTTACCCGCAATTCAGTAATTCACATTACAATACAGCTTTTCCCAACCTGATGCCCTCCAAACGTGTGAGACTCCCAGCATCCCACGACAAGCCAGGTTGGGGATGGATGCTGAAATATATTTTCACCCAAAATATTACAATAGGGAAGGTTCTGCATCTTGCTACATTTCATTGTATTCTATGAAGATCAAATAATTCCGTCTTTTACATGTATGATTACTTATCACATTTGTGTCCCGCTCTTCTATAAGTCGTTCATAAAAATGTACACAGGATTATCAGTTTTGTGTACAATAAATACTGAGTGAACACCTCTTTGAATAGCCACTATCAAGACAAACATCTTCATGGGCCATGACAAGACTTACCTCTGGAGTGCCAAACCAGATGTCTCTCACATGATCACAGATAGCTTTGGCTGCTGACATTGCACTTGATAGCTTTCTAGCTTTAATAACAGCTGCACCCCGCTGCTGAACAGTCTGTATTATTGACAGATGAAAATTACTGAATTATTTGTATCTAGTGCTTTAATTATTCAGTATTTTTAGAAAGTCCAAGACTAGCTATTCTATCTAATTATGGACAAAAATCTTCCCATCATGAACTGTAGTACTTTAAGTCATGAGAACAGTACTAAACTCGGGATGAATGCAGTCAGGTATAGTAAGTATGAACTAGGCTACAGTACAGATCAGTTGAAGACAAGTCATCTGAACACCATGAAACACTGCCGTTTACCCATAAACACTTGTCTGTAATTAGTAGACAACAGTAGCTTAGAACTAATTCAGACATTGCAAAAATTTAGGGCAGAACTACAACTAGTTTGGTTCTAACTTTGTTGCATAGGTTTATTGCTCAACCAATTTGCATTCTTTGCATTTCTTAACCTGCTTTGCAACATATCTTATTCCCAAGTCAGTGTAGTTAAGATATCAGTATTCCATTAATTATTATCAGAAAGCACATCAAATTATTTAACTCGAACACAAGTAGATTTTCTTCCATCTTATTTGATGGAGTCCTCCTTTGTTTAAGTTACATGCAAAATGTCCACAATGTCGTGGTACACCACACTCATTACTGTTCTTCATAATAAGTCAGCAATGGTCATGATTTATAAAAAATAATTTTATGATGACTTATAATAGTGTTCTTTTCCTGCTGGAACATTTACTACTCCTGTTACATAACTGCAAGACACTGTCAAGAACAGGAAAAGACACATACACACAAAAATCAAGTCTTAACTTACTTGAATGAAGTCACCTTTCAGCCAGTTATCATTTTTCACAGCTTCATAAACTCCAACATCTTTCCCTTGCACTTTCACCTTGGCATGGTTAACATCCGGATATTGAGTAGAGGAGTGATTACCCCAGATGATAACATTCTTCACATCCTTTGCAGTTACGCCAACTTTTAGGGCAATCTAGTTTGATTGAGGGAGGAAGAAAATGCCAATTTCAGCTTGGTAAATTCAAATATTCCACTTACTTTCTTTTTTTTAATCAAATGCAGTGCTTTCAACAAGATAGTTTACATTAGAGGATATAAACCCTCTGATACCTAGAAGATCATTCCTACCTGTGCTTTAGCTCTGTTGTGATCCAGACGAGTTAAACAGCTGAAATTCTCCTTTGGTATGGATGGAGCAGACTTTGAAGCAATCAGGCAATTGGTATTTGCTGGATTGCCTACTACAAGGACCTAGAAAAGAGAGAAAGGAAAGGAAAGTTAAACTTATTTACAATCAGGCTGATGAATGATCAACAAAATTCTTTCATCATATGCAAATTTAAATAGGATGAATGGCAAACTATCGAAACTGGAATAAAGGAGAAGCCCAAGCTGGGAACCTTTTGCTATAGTTCCTGAGAGAACTATAAGAGGCCTGAGAGAATCATCTTCGGGTGTTTTGTTTACATTTTTGTTTGTTGTTTCTGCATTTAAAGATTGTAAACCACTTTGGGTTCATTGGCAGAAAAGCTGTAAAGAAATGTATTAAATAATTATTTGCAATCAACTCCCAATGTTTTGTTTTTGTTTTTAAAGAAGCAGCTTTTAAATATTTTCATTTGCTATTAAGCAATGAAATAGTGCCTTTTTTGGACCTCTGAGAAAAGACTAAAACAGATTTAAAAGACAATTTAAATTATAAGAACTATGGCATCTCGTGCATCTTCCACTTGAACTGAAACAAGGCTTGTTTCCTAAACTGGTTAACTTGATAGATAGATAGATGTTTCAAGCAACTAATGTCATGTATATTAGATAGTACATATATTTCAGCAAAAAATAATTTTCTTTTTTAGAGACTCAAGTACCAAAAATCTTCACTTTCAATAACAAAAAAGGCCATTTAATTTCTGTAATATACTTTATACTAACAGAGCATTTCCAGTGCCCAAAGCACTCCACGTACTTAATCACAACAATCTTTACAAAGCCCTGTAAGGTAGGGCAGAATTAAAATCTCTATGTTATAAATGGGCACAAGTGTAAACCAACAGCCTCTGGCATCACAGCTCATTTTCTTGCCCACTATATTACACCAGCCATAGTCACCTTAACAGTCTTCTTTGCATACTTGTCCAATGCTGCACCTTGGGACTTAAAAATTTTCACATTTGCCTTGAGTAGATCTTTCCGTTCCATACCCTCTTTCCTTGGCATGGAGCCAACCAGGATGGCTACGTCAATGTCTTTGAATGCAACTTCTTCTTTATCAGTTGAAATTACCTCTAAGTAGAGAGGAAGAAACCAACAATTATATCTGAAAGATAAATTCATGTCTATATCTTGATGACTTACATTTGATCACAGTTGATCAAATCCCCATGTAAATCAAAAAGGTCTGGTACCATTTATATTCAAGTGCCAACTTATTGTTTCCTAGGCAAATGCTTCAGCTTATGGAACAGCAGGAAATATTAATACATTGTACTGAAGCCTCCGAGCTTTCATTATCTGACCTTGTTGCCACCAGCAGCCTTCTAAGCATGCTGCGTGGTGGGAGATGAGAGGGAGAGCAGGGTCATTCCACCAGCTCTGCCGAAACACCTCACAAAGGTTCCTCCTTTGTCAACTGTCACTAACCAGTAGCCATTCCAGCAGGCTGTACGCAGGGAGATGAGATGGGGAAGCAGGGCCATTCCATTAGGCCTGCATAAAGAATTATTTCCCCCTCATCCCTCCCCATTCGTCTTTCCTTGCATGTTGTGTCTTTTTAGATTGTAAGCCTACTGCCTTGTTCAATTGACAAGCCATTCTGTGAGCCTTTTCAGCTGAGTAGCATAAAAAATACTTCAAATAAATAAGTAAAACAAAATTAATATCTAAGATTTCTTTGATACACACTAAAACACGACTCTTCATTTCAACTTTTTTCAAGGATACAGGAAATAATCATTTAGTGTCAGTTGATTGGCTTAGCACAACCCAAGGCAGAGGCTTCACCACTGAAATGAACTGCACTACAGTAAAGTAGAATTCAGTATGAAACAAGTTTCTTTTCAATGAACCTTCTTTCTAACTGGCACAAATTGTGCATTCTGCAAAATCTGTGAGTGCACTACTAGACAAACCCCATCAGTGCAGCCATGCCCTTTTTACTTCTTTTCTCCCACTACTACAGACTAAGCCTCCCACAGTTTGCTTTAACTGTTGGGCTTTTAAACCTAGTACTCCATTCCTTCTACAAACATCTCTTCAGTCTACAAAATGGCTGCATGATCCTCATGTCTTGGTATAATGGCCACCACATTGAACAATGCTACAAAACTGGCAGAGTGTAGAATCTATAGACAGAGCACATTTTAAGATCAGACCACAAGAACAGTTTCAATTGGTTGTCACCTCTTAACAGAGGATGAGCACAGTCCTGCAATTCCATAAGTACACCATCCAATACATTCATCATAGGAGTGATATCCAACATCACAAGAACAAGAGGCTGTAAAACAATAAAAATTGTATAAATTACTTAGATACGTAAACTTTGGGCAAGACAAAACCATTTATATACAAGATCACTAGATTCTTTTCATTTTATAGTCAGAACTGTAAGGATCACTGCATTCATCAAGTACAAAATATAAATAAGACCAATCTATAACATTCTACCCTACAGTTCTGTACCAGACACATATCCACAAACAGCACAGTAATGAAAATTTTGTTTCCTCATAATGGAACCTTATTCCTCTATAAAAGTTAGTCCTTCTAAGAAATTAAAGCCAACTAAGTATGATTCAATGATGCCTTTTCCTTACTATTTTAGTTTTACACTGACTGCAAAGTTGACCTTTATTGCTTACAGGTATGTTGTAATTTATCCATTACCTGATCCGGTCCAAAGACATCACCCTTAGCAACACTGTAGAGTAGAGAATATGCAATCTGTCCAGCGGCACCAGTCACTAGGACTTTGATTGGTTGGGACTGCAAGAGAAAGGGTATTTGCATGTTTCAGTAAACACTACGTAATACATTTTCACTTCTTCCTGTAGAATGAACATTGTAATGGTTGGTGTATCTTTTCAGAAAGGATGCTATAAGATCTGTCTCCTACTGTAGTGAAGAGGTATGTTCTGCTAATCAAGCTTCCAAGATAGCCAAGACTTGTTTTTAAAATGATAAATGGAATAAAAAAGTTCAAAGTAGAAAGGTACCACCCAGTATATAGGGATCTCCTAGATGCTGGGATTCTATACTAGTGTAAAACACAAGCTATTTTAAAGAAAACTACAGTATTTTAGAGGAAGGCCAGTTTTGTAAAACTATTCATGTGAATAAATTGCATACCAATACACAAACATTTAAAGTGACATCATCTAAAGCTGCAGCCATAAAATAATGTTCATGTTCACAGCAAGCAGCAGTGGTAAGTTCAACTTTTCTATTTAAAGCCTCCATGTGGAGAAGAATATTGTGACTAGTTCCATGTGGCCTACTGTGTATTAACAAACCTGGATGCTTGCCTTCCTTGCATTGCTGCATGGAAAAAGGAGTCTAAAGCCTGGTGGTAAAGCATTGCATAGCAGAAACAGTCTCTTATCATCCTGGTCTGAACAAGAGGAGCAAAACCTCCCAGTCCAGGCTTTATGCATCTGAAATTAGGTCATGCATAATTTGAGGGACCTAAACTTCCTCCCTCCCCGAACTGAAATGGCAGAGGGAACAGTTGCAGGAATTGGAGATTACGAACTAATCTTTTCCCCACCCCCTTTGCTAAAACCTCTATAAAGCAGGCAGAATAATAATGTTCGATTCCTTCATGACAGAAGTGGAGAAATAAAGTCTCAAGATGAAAACAGACTTACCTTCCTTATATCATAAAACATTCTGGGCTGTACCACATATTTGAATGCAAGCCCTCAGTCACAGTCTGACTACCTCAGAGGACAGACACAAGGATATGAATCTACAGTAAACACTGCACTTCTGAATACTACTGCTACAAGGATATTGGAGAAGTTGCCTATTCTCTCTCATCCTCCCAGCACCTTTGTTAGTGGAAATGCTACTGCAATGAGTTTTGCATTAGCACTCATATCATGTAAAATATCAATCAAACAAAGAGGCAATATTTGTGATATTTTAATTGAGGCAATATTTTTGTAACTGTAGGAGCACAAGCTACAACTTCAGAGAGGGATATATAGAAGTACAAGGAAAGAGGAGGACAAGGTGACATTATAGTTCTGACAAGAATTTGGAAATGAAGTATGTGCCTGCTTGAAGAGCACCTTGAAAGTCATATGATAAGACATTCCAGCAGTACCACTGTGTCACATACTGCAGCAACTGTAAAGTGCAAGACAACAAATGGAGCATTATTATTGGGCAAGCCTGGCAGTTTCTACAGCTGTCCCCTCAACTGCCATATCTAAATACCCTATTATTAATGCTCATCAGCGTCTTCTAGTTTGAGACAAAGTCCCCACCTCACACATATTTTTGGAGGGTATCTATTTCTTCCCTCCAACTGGCGCAAGCAGGGGGAGAGACTATTCTAATTTTTAACAGGCTGGTCTTGTAGTGTACTTCGGGATAGCAAGAGCGAGGAGATGTACAGACCTTTTGTTCTATCCCCAACCTCCCAGGCCCACAGAGGCTCAAGACAGCACCTGTCACAAAAGCCATGTAGCCAAACCAGTAAAGTTTTCAATTTCTTATACGGCTCTTCTGGCAGAGCTGCCTTATGGGCAGCTAGCAACTTGGGGCTTGCTTTGGTTCACCTCGGTTCTCATGCACTAAAAATGGGACTTCTTATCACTCAAAAGATCCCCCTTCTTAACTATATTGGGGTTCATAACTAAACAACACTCAACAATCTCCCTAGCCCACGCTGGGAATCCCCTCCCTCCCAGGAAACGCTCTTTCAGACATTGTTCAGCCCTCTGCCTTTTTGAGCAAAGTGCTCAAATTCTGTGGGTGTAGTATCTATCTATCTATCTATCTATCTATCTATCTATCTATCTATCAAAACCCGAAATCCATAAGCCCCAACCTGACTCCTCCTGATTTTAATCCAACCAGCTCCCCCGCGTAGCCTCCTAAAAGATCAGCCAAGGTAGGCAGCCTTCACACAGATGGAGAAAATTCGCAATTTCTCCCCTTTCCACAACCCCGCGCCCCAAATACAGGAACGTTTCTAGCGGGAGCAGCACACCCCTTTCCGCCCTCTGCGTCCATTTTACTCCTTCGTGGGGGAATTCGTAGCTCCCGGTCGCTATAAAAACGGGTTTTTCCTGCCCTCCTCTCCTCTTGAAGCTACCGCGCGCCCCGCCGCCGGCCCAGGGCCTCGCCCCGCCATTCCCGTTGGAGGTTGCACGACCTCCCCGCTGCCTATAAAGCCATGCCGAGCTCAGCATCCCTCACTCACCATGTCGGGGCTGGGAGAAGCGATGGGTCTTCCTCTCCGAGGTCACCTCTAACCGCAGTCACAGCTACAGCAAAGAGCGAGCGCTGCTCGGAAGGTGATCGACACGGAGGTGGGGGGGGAAACGCCGCCCCCCTCTTCGTCACTTCTTATTTTGCCAAATGGAAGCTGTAGTCCGTGGCTCCAACGGCAGTGCGCGGCGCGAAGAGGAACGTTAGGCCGAAACAACTACAGCTCCCAGAATGCACCGAAGCCACCATTTTCCCGCAGCAGGACGTCCTTTAAACAGCAAGGGAAGAGGGAGGAGAATAAAGATTTGACGTTTTATTTAACTCAGACATCACGCGCTTCTCGCTAGAGAGAGCGAGCGGCGGCGGCAGGGGTGGCAGTAGTAATTAATGGGAGAGTATGACCCTGCTTTTTATTTTGGGCCAGCTAGCCGTTTTGATACTGCCAACCAAGCACACCTTGGATACCTTCAGGCTGGGAACTAGTCTATATTTTAGTTTTAATGCCCCCTACCCTGGTTGGTTTTTCCCCTCCCTCCCCTTGTCTTTACTGTGATTTTAGATTGTAAGCCATATGGCAGATTGTCTGTTTTGTTTTATTCTGTACAGCGCCATGAATAAATATTAATAATAAAATAGAGTTCAGTGGTTGTACTCCTACCTAAGTTGTCAAATCCAGAAAGTTGTGCTGCTTTTCATCATCTTGTCCCTTAGGCTTTGCAACATCTGTCTGAAACCTCTGAATTGAGATCATTCAGAGATCGGGTGGGGGGTGGGAAGGTGCTGTCAGTATGGTGATGACAAGCAACTCATTTGGATTTTAAGCCTGTGGGCAGGGACTGTCTTCTTTTATTGATTATTTATAAGTACTCCAGGATACTTTTTGGCTGGGGAGCAGGATAAAAATACTCTACATAATTCTATTTCTCATTTTCACTGAAGCAATAGCTGTATTCAGATAAGTCTTTATTTGGGCAGACTACACATGAGGAGGGACAGTGGAGACAAATGTGTCACTGTCTTCATTGCTTTTTATGTGTTGAGGGAAACCGCCCTGGATTAAGAAGTCTTTCAATCCATGGAAGCTCTATGCATTAAAGCTCTGATTTTCAGGCTTTTAAATTACATGGTCTTTGTGGATAAAAAAAGAAGCAGCAGCTCTCTAATAGACAGTCTCTCTCAACAGGTGGAAAATAATGAGGAAGGCAAGGGGGGGGGGGAGAGATTGGAACTAGTCCCCATATCTCTTGTGTAGAGACTACCCATATTAGGAATGCATGAAGTGGTCTAGTTGAGATGCAGAATCAGTGTCTTGGATCAATAATAGAGTGGGGGAGTGCCAGTAAACTGAAACCTCATCAAGACAAGATGGAGGTTCTGTTGGTACATTGTCTGATTGGGGAGATGGTGTTCAATCTATTATAGACAGGGTTGCATTCCCTTGAAAGAATCAGGTTTGGAACTGTGGGTGGGGGCAGTGGCACTGATCCAGCATTTATATTATTTATTTATTTATTTATTTAGAGTATTTTTATCCCGCACCTCAGCCAAAAGGCTCTCGGAGCAGCTTACAATGTATCAATAAAGAAGACAAGAGACAAGAGGCATGCAGCATGTTTCACCAGTTTTAACTTAAGCTACAAGCCGTCTTCCACACAGATCACTGACCACAGTGATCTTGCCCTGGTAACCTCCAGAATAAATTATTACAGTATGATATATTATATGTGGAGCTACCTGCAACACTTAGTGTAGAATGCAGCTGCTACATTACTAACTGGCCGCAGAAATTCAGGATTTTAGTGTAGCTGTGATTTTGTAGTGTGTCATGGCCATACCTAAACAAAAGGTAGTAGCAAAACAAAAGACATTATTATTATTATTATTATTATTATTATTATTATTATTTATTTATTTATATAGCACCATCAATGTACATGGTGCTGTACAGAGTAAAACAGTAAATAGCAGGACTCTGCTGCATAGGCTTACAATCTAATAAAATCATAGTAAAACAATAAGGAGGGGAAGAGAATGCAAACAGGCACAGGGTAGGGTAAGCAGGCACAGGGTAGGGTAAAACTAACAGTATAAAGTCTGCACAACATCAAGTTTTAAAAGCTTTAGGAAAAAGAAAAGTTTTTAGTTGAGCTTTAAAAGCTGCGATTGAAGTTGTAGTTCTCAAATGTTCTGGAAGAGCGTTCCAGGCGTAAGGGGCAGCAGAAGAAAATGGACGGAGCCGAGCAAGGGAAGTAGAGGCCCTTGGGCAGGCGAGAAACATGGCATCAGAGGAGCGAAGAGCACGAGCGGGGCAATAGTGTGAGATGAGAGAGGAGAGATAGGAAGGAGCTAGACCATGAAAAGCTTTGAAGGTTAACAGGAGAAGTTTATATTGGATTCTGAAGTGAATTGGAAGCCAATGAAGAGATTTCAGAAGCGGAGTAACATGGTCAGAGCGGCGAGCCAAGAAGATGATCTTTGCGGCAGAGTGGTGAACAGAAACCAATGGACTGATGTGAGAAGAAGGAAGGCCAGAGAGAAGAAGGTTGCAGTAGTCCAACCGTGAAATAACCAGTGCATGAGCAAGAGTCTTGGCGGAAGAGACAGACAAAAATGATCGAATCCTGGCAATATTATACAGGAAAAATCGACAAGATTTAGCTACTGCCTCAATATGAGGAATAAAGGAGAGCGAGGAGTCAAATATAAAGCCAAGGCTACGAGCTTCCTTGACCGGAGTAAGCGTAACATCATTGACAGTAAGAGAGAATGAGAGATCATGCAAGGAGTAAAAGATTTTCCTCCTATTTTAAAAAAAAATTAAGAAAAAAATCCCTGCCAATGGTAAATACAGCTTGTTATTTTATTTATTTATTTATTTATTTATTACATTTTTATACCGCCCAATAGCCGAAGCTCTCTGGGCGGTTCACGATAAGCCAGTTATCTCAAAACTGCATGTTAAAGTTGTGTCTGTAAGCCTGAGAGTGGCTTATGACAGATCTGCAATTTAGTTCACTGTTAATATGGCAGTTTGGTGGTGGGCAGAAGTTTGGATTGCCAACCAAAAATCCATTATACAAAACTAGGGAACCGAAATGCGTAAAATTTGCACATGCCAACTTATATATACACATGCAAATTTAGAAATAATTGCTATAATTTAAGGAGAAATACAATACTAAGGAGTGGGGAAGATTATCACCTTTGTGCCTGCTCAGTCTGCTACACAGGTAACTTCAAAGCTGGTGTTCTCCATTGATCACCTTCCAAATCGAAGACTGGTCTGACAGCTCTACAAAAAAAGGATTGTCCTTTTTGTCCAAAACACCCAGTATGTTGCAGCAGAGATCAGTCTGCTTAAATTGCCCACCCCATTCAGCGCTCCATTACATGCAAAAGCCTTGTTCTCCCCTGAATGCATGGAGACACGTTTAAATATTAAAGCTAAAACCACATGAAATAAGAATTGTTAGAAAGATGATGAACTATTTTGTTTGCTTCTACCTTTCCTTTATGAATGAACACAGGTTCATGACCAATCACAGCTTTCTAAACTTCTGGATTTCTCCATTGATTTCTTTGGGGAGAAATGGAAATCTAGAAAAACCAGAAGTTGATGCTTGGCTGTTAGTAGTCTCTACATTACGACTTTGAACTGAAGCGATAAATTAGCTAAATTTTAGACCGGAAGTGCCCAGGACAGAAAACAAATGTCACTCTTACAGTCTGTAACGGCTCTCAAATTTTCTATCTCTGTGCTCCAGACTCGCGACGCACGCGCAGATGAGGCTGAGGCAAAATGGGCGGTTTCATTTGGCTTCTCGGAGGCCGGAGCTCTGCTTCGCTGGTTGCCAAGTGACGAGAAGAAAGCGCGCGCTCCACGGGAAACGGCTGAGGTAAGCGGTTTGTTTTGCTTTTCCCCATCCCGAACGGTGAGCTACGGGGATGCGGATGGCGGGGGACGTTCTTAGGGTCCGTGAGGGCGAGAAAGAACGGTTGACGCCAGTGACAAGATTCATACTTGGCTGTAGCGTCTGAGTGACGGCAGCTTCTTTCTTTTTTTAATTTACCGTATTTATCCTATTATCATTTGCTGTCTTGGCAGCTTTCCTGATATTATATTGTCTATCGCACCCCCGTTTAAGTCAGTTTGCTTAATGTGCTTCTTTCTTCACTAAATCGGAATTAAGTTCCATAGAAATCAGTGGAACTCTTCCTGTCGTTTGATTTACATAGGGAGGTTGTGGTCTCTCCCACACCAAAGAGGCAGCTGGACAACCATCTGTCAGGGATGCTTTAGGGTGGATTTCTGCACTGAGCTGGGGCGGGGGTTGGACTTGATGACCTTACAGACCCCTTCCAACTCTGCTATTCTATGGTTCTGTGATTAAAAATGTCTTGGTAGTGGAGATAACTCAGGCGAGCTTTATGAGAGCTGTGCTCTCAG
This sequence comes from Elgaria multicarinata webbii, assembly GCF_023053635.1. NCBI lineage: Eukaryota > Metazoa > Chordata > Lepidosauria > Squamata > Anguidae > Elgaria > Elgaria multicarinata. The sequence continues at coordinate 8,396,266 of NC_086172.1, read as the reverse complement.
GTCAAAGGCTCCCTCCTTGCATAAAACTTCTCTATTTTATGACAGTTAGTATAATTTGGTCAGCCTAAGTTTTGAGAATTTATTAGCGTTTATCAATGGAGTAGAGCAAAGGAAAGTTTTACCTTTCCCCCCCCATTTTTTTCGGGAGGGGGAATGGAAAATTTGGGGGAAATTTAAAAAATGCAATATTAGCACTTTTTAAAGATTGAAAATCACTTTGTTACTGTAGGAACATAAAATGTAATTATGTATGTATGAGTTGCTTTGGTATAAAATTACCACATTTGGTATATTAAAAGTACAGTGTATTCATTTAAGCAATTATTACAAATTAAATTGATTTAAATTTTTTTAAAAATTTTGGTAACGAATGGAGCTAACAAGCTCTTGAACTGTAAGGAACCTCTTTGGTTTTGCCAGTTTATGAGGAGCAGGCTAAAAATAATTTAAAACAATGACAACAGAGGAAACCAACATTAGTAACAAAGAAAATTATTTATGTCTTTGCCAGTCCTCCACAGTGTCAAGCAAACATAAAACACCCATTCCCATGAAAAGAACAGAAAAAGGGGGACCGAGATTCAATGAATATGCCTGAAATTTAATCAGACTCATTTTCTGAGCTGTAGCTATCACTATCAGTTTCAGTTTCCACTTCAGTGGCAGTGCTGCCCCTAGAGGAGGAAATGCATCATGCTCTTGCATTTGAGAGTTGTAGTCTCAGTTTGCAACCTAGGACTTGCTTGTCCTCGATGCACAGAAATTGTAATAATCTGATACTGTACATAGTTTTTAGAAATCATTTGGAGAAGTAAATATCTGAACACCTTGTCTTAAACAGTTTATTCATCATGCTAAAATAAAACATTCCATAATCCATTTTCTTCAATTTTTCTGGGAGAAAAACAACAAGAAAAAAGGCTTGGAGGAAAAAATGGGGAAAAAACATTTCCCCCTGAATTTTTATTATTATTATTATTTTTATTTATTTATTTATTTATATAGTACCATCAATGTACATGGTGCTGTACAGAGTTTCCCCCTGGGCCTTCACATCTCTAGCGATGACACCTCCTTCGTTAGAGCAGGGATCGAGGGCTGTGACACTCCCGGTTCTGTGGCGGGGAGGCTTGGAGCCAGCCTCCTTAAGTGGTCCCAGCTCTGCCAAAGCCTCTCTGCCAAGCAACCCTAGTTGCCTTGCCTCCCTTGATAGGGGAGATGCAGCATCCTGGTTGCTTAGTGATGGTGGCGGATAAATCCCTTCTCAACAGAAGAGAGGACTCCTTTGGAACTTCTTCCTCCAGCCCTTTCTCCTGTTGACAGGCAATGGGATTCATCCACCACTGGGAGCCTTGTCTCTCCTTCGATCTCTGCTCCTCCCCCTGTCATGGCAGCACATGCCATTGGGTTTTAAAAGAAAAACTCCATTGGTGCCAGTGCAGGCATTTTAAAAGCCTAAATTCAGCAGCAAGGGGAAGCAGGGAAAATCTCTTATCTCTCATCAGTGTGCTGATCTGGGCCCCCAGCAGAGCAGTTTCTGGACCCCTCCCCACCACAGAGTCAGGGGTTCTCGATCCCAGATATACCATTTTAACAACCCTTCTTTTCTCAACAGCGTGTTCAGTGTCTCATACAAGAGGACACTGGCAAAGTTTGCACTTTACAATGGGCTTGCTGGCCACAAACCTGCATATGCTGGTTGTAGTAAAGTGGGCTTATATACATTTTATTTTTATTTATTCATATATTATATTTTTAAACTACCCAATAACCGAGGCTCTCTGGGCAGTTCACAATTAACACCATAAAATACAGCAAATCAAATCAAAACATAATATAAAGCTTTAGAAGTTTAGAAGTATCATGTAAAACCGCAGTTACAACCCAGGGAAACCCTGTGTGAAAAGATTTTTTTCCCAAAAGGCGTTTAAAGGTGTTACATTTTCTGCTTCCCTAATGTAATGAGGCAGGGTTTTCCAGTTGGTGGGTGCTGGTACAGAGAAGGCCTGCTGCCAAGGTTATTCATGGCAATATTCCATTCGTTTTGGAATGACTAGCAAGACTTTTTCTGAAGATCTTAAATGTCGTTTGGGTGTATATAAGGGAAGGTGGTCTGCTAGGTATCATGGTCCAAAGATGTTCAGGGATTTATAGGATAATAACATAACCTTCTACATGGCTTGGTAGCTAACAGGCAGCCAGTGCAGTTATTTTAATAGGTTTTATGTGAGCATAGCGAAGTGTCTGAGTGAGCACCCTAGCTGCTGCATTCTGCACTAACTGCAGCTCCTGAATCATACACATGGGTAGCCCCACAAAGAGTCCATTGCAGTAGTCTAATCATGAGGTTACTGGTGCATGGATCACCATGAGTAGGCTATCCCTATCCAGGAATGGTGTAGTTGGTGTATCAACTGAAATTGCTAATGGGTGCTGCAGGCCACCTGGGCCTCCAGTGACAAAGATGGATCCAGGAGCACCCCCAAACTACGGACCTGCTCCTTCAGACAGAGTGCAACCCCATCCAGAACAGGCAAACACCTCAATTCCTGGGGCTCGGCACCACAGTCCATAGGGTCTCTTGTCTTATTGGGATTCAGCTACAGTTTATTGGCCCTTATCCAAGCCGTAACTGTATTCAGGCACCGGTTCAGAACGTGCACATCTTCTCCAGATTCAGATGTCACAGAGCAATGGAGCTGATTGTCTTCTGCATACTTGTGGCACTTTGTCCCAAATCCCCTTATGACCGCTTCCAATGGCTTCATATAGATCTTAGATAACACTGGGGACAAGATGGTGTCTTGTGGTACCCCACAGTCCAGCTGTCATGAGGCTGAAGTGTAGTCACCCAGTGCTGTTCTCTGGAACTGACCCCGCAAGTAGGAGTCAAACCACTAGAAGAGTGCCTCAAATTTCCAACTCATGAAGGCGGTCCAGGAGGACACAGTGGTCGACGGTATCAAAGGTCGTTGAGAGATCAAGAAGTAGTAACAGGGTTGCACTCCCCCTGCCTCTTTCTCATTTAATTATACTGGTTGAGGGAAATTTCACACATAATAAAACTCCATGTTGTTAGATCTTAGTGAGTAGGATTTTTCTCCATTCGCTGACATGTTCTTTCACTGGTGATAAAAGCCTGGTACCAACAGGAGAAATAGTGGCAGAACTTCCAGTTAAATGCTTCTGGATGTTAAATTTTAGGCTTTAGCTAATCCAGTGACATCTGGACAATCATCATTACTTGGATCATGTTAATTCTTCCACTTTCTGTTCAGTATTCAGGTGGAACAAAGAGAAGGAACCCTAGAATGTTGGTATGTTAGTCTTGACATTTCTGCAGAACCATAAGCGAAACTTTCCATTGGTAGTATTGGTGCTACAATGGAGCTACCCCTTTTTAAGCATCACTAGCTTTAGAATAGTACATATATACTATTCTATATATATTTGGCCAAAATTGTGGACACTTTTTGAAATTTTCATGTTTTGCAACTTTGCATGCTTATAGAAGATGTTCTGTTTCATGAAATTCAAATGTTTATATATTAATTGAAAGACCTGATTCACATAATACAACAATCTTTTCCTGGGTGTCCAATCAACTCTTTTCTTTGGTGCCATTGCTCTATTTATGACGTACATACGTACACTTTTAATTTGTAAACAATTTCCAATTGCGCTTCAGTTAAAGAACAAACAGCAAAACTGACTTTCCCCAACTTGAAACATGATGTATCGCAGCTACTGCCATGTGATTGGTCCCCAGAACAAGGACTGTGATTGGCCAGTAGGGTTTGCAATTCCAATCCACTTCTTCACTCAATCACACCTGTGTTTGTTTTTAGACTAAAGTAAGCGTAACTTTTTTTGTACTGCGGATATTTGCATTCTGCATTTTTTGTATTGAATTCAGCATTAATAGCTCTCTTATCTACAAACCTGGTTGTGCATTACAATAATCAGAGGAAGTCCTTCTCAGTACTCCTCACATAAGAGAAGATCATTTAACACAAGAGAGAGCAGGCCTTCTCTGTGTGGCACTCCATCTCTGGAATGGCTTCTTATGGGAGATATTCTTGGCACCAATCCTTATACTCTTTTCAGCACTAGGGAAACCCTTCTTATTTGCACAGGACTTTTAAAACATTCAGAATTTTTACACTTTTAGATTCAAGTTTGTCTCTTATTAACTGGCTGAAACAGTCTTCTGACTCTTGATTTTGCTTTCTGATAATTTAGATTTTATGTTGTTTTTATTTTACAGAATTATGTTGTTTTTAAAAGGAACTTTTAAAAATATAAATAAATCATTTTTGCATTCTTTACCATACTAGGATTAAAAGCTAGATAGTGTCATAGGTACAATCTAATAAATGTCTGCAACAACTGTTTGCTACATTTATTATTATTATTATTATTATTATTATTATTATTATATTTATTTGTATCCCGCCTTTTGCCCAATGCTGGGCCTCAAGGCGGCCTTACAAAGTTTAAAACATACATTTGGGGAGGGGGGGACAAAACCATAAACGTTTAAAATACACAACAAAATTATAAGACATTAACATAGATGGAGGGCCAGATTATTCTCCAAAGGCCTGCTGGAACAAAAAAGTTTTAGTCTGCTTCCGAAAGCCCATCAAGGAGGGAACCAGCCTAGCTTCCGCGGGAAGAGAGTTCCAGAGCACTGTAGCAGCCACCGAGAAGGCCCTCTCCCATGTTCCCACCAAGCGCGCCTGTGAAGATGGTGGGACTGAAAGAAAGGCTTCTCCAGAAGATCTTTAATCACGGGCAGGCTCATAAGGAAGAATACATTCTTTCAAATAACCTGGACCCGAGCCATATAGGGCTTTATAGGTCATAACCAGCACTTTGAATTGTGCCCGGAAACAGACTGGAAGCCAGTTGAACTGTTTTTACAGGGGAGTTGTGTGCTCCCTGTAACCAGCCCCGGTCAACAATCTGGCTGCAGCTCTTTGAACCAGCTGGAGTTTCCGAACACTCTTCAAAGGCAGCCCCACGTAGAGTGTGTTACAGTAATCCAATCAGGATGTAACTAAGGCATGTGTCACTGTGGCCAGGTCCAACATCTCTAGGAATGGGCGCAGCTGGCGCACTAGCTTTAACTGTAAATGCACTCCTGGCCACTGCCAAAACCTGGGCATCCAGGCTCAGGGCTGAATCCAGAAGTACACCCAAGCTGTGGACCTGTGTCTTCAGGGGGAGTGTAGCCCCATCCAACACAAGCTGAATCCCTATTCCCTGATCTTCCTTTCGACTGACCAGGAGCACCTCTGTCTTATCTGGATTAAGCTTCAATTTGTTCTCCCTCATCCAATCCTTTACTGCCAACAAACACCGGTTTAGCACTGAAACTGCTTCCTTGGAATTGGGTGAAAAGGAGTAGTAGAGTTGGGTGTCATCAGCATACTGGCGGAACCGCACCCCACAACTTCGGATAACCTCTCCCAATGGTTTCATGTATATGTTAAATAGCATGGGGGACAAAACAGAGCCCAGAGGGACTCCACAGGCCAACGGCCAAGGAGTCGAACAGGAGTCCACCCAGTACCACCTTCTGGGTCTGTCCATCCAGGGAGGAATGGAGCCACTGTAAAACAGTGCCTCCAAGATCCAACCCAGCAAGGCGGCCCAGAAGGATACCATGGTCGATGGTATCGAACGCCGCTGAGAGGTCCAGCAAAACCAGCAGAGACACACTCCCCCTGTCCAGTTCCTGGCAAAGATCATCCACCAAGGCGACCAAAGCTGTTTCTGTCCCATAACCAGGCCTGAAGCCAGATTGAAAGGGATCTAGATAATCCGTCTCATCCAGGAATCCCTGGAGTTGGGAGGCCACCACACGCTCCAATACCTTGCCCAAAAATGGGATGTTGGAGACTGGCCGGGAGTTATCCAATACAGTAGGGGCCAAGGAGGGCTTTTTCAGTGTGGGTCTTACCACTGCCTCTTTCAAGCAGGCTGGGACCCTACCTTGGTGAAGGGAGGCATTGACCATTCCGCTTACCCACTCAGCCAGTCCCCCTCTGGCAGCTTTTATAAGCCAGGAAGGGCAAGGATCAAGTATACACGTGGTGGCTCTCACCAATCCAAGGACCCTGTCCACATCATCGGACTGTGCAAATTGAAAGGTATCCAATAATACTGGACAAGCAGGTGCCAAAGTTACATCCACTGGGTCTGTATCAACAATAGCATCCAAGTTAGAGCAGATCTGAGCAATTTTGTCTGCAAAGTGCTGGTCAAATTGGTCACGGCAGGCTGTTGAAAGGTCTGAAATCACTTTTTGGGGGCCAGAGTGTAGAAGGCCCCTGACCACCCGAAACAGCTCTGCTGGACGGCTCTTTGCAGACGCAACAGTGGCAGAGAGAAAAAGTTTTTTTGCTGCCTGAATTGCCACAGAGTAGGCCTTCAAATAGGCTCTAGCCTGTGTTCGATCAGATTCACTCCGAGTTTTCGCCAACGTCGCTCTAGCCTCCGTCTCACTCGTTTCATTGCTGCCAGTTCACTGGAAAACCAAGGGGCTGGTGTGGCTCCACAACATGAGAGAGGACGCTCAGGAGCAATCGTGTCCACCGCCCTGGCCATCTCTGCATTCCAGAGATCAACCAGGGCTTCAACAGAATCACCTGCCGAGGCAACAGGAAAATCCCCAAGAGCCATCAGGAAAATCCCCAAGAGCCATCTTAATCGGTCCTCCACCCCTGCAGAGGGTTTTGAGTGCCAGCAAGTCTAAACCCCACCAGGTAGTGATCTGTCCATGACAACGGAACTATAGAAAGTTCCTCCACTCTCAGATCCCTGTCACCCCATCCAGCACAGAAAACAAAGTCCAAAGTTATTAAATAAATAAATACAAAGTGTGCCTAGCAACATGGGTGGGGCCAGATACTACTTGGGATAGACCCATAGTTGTCATGGCGGACATGAAGTCCTGAGCCACTCCCGACAGGGCAGCCTCAGCATGAATATTGAAATCCCTCAGAACAACAAGCTGTGGGGACTCCAACACCAAATCCGAGACTACCCCGGCTAGCTCAGGAAGGGAGACTGTTGAACAGCAGGGTGGACGGTACACCAACAGAATCCCTATTCTATCCTGGGCACCCACCTTCAGATACACACATTCGAGCCCTGCAGACTGTGGGACAGGGCACCTGGTCAAGGGGATGGAATCCCGATAGACCCCTGCCACTCCACCTCCCCGCCCTCCAGGTCTTGCTTGCTGCTGGACAGAAAACCCTGGTGGGCAAAGCTGAGAGAGATTAACTCCCCCAGCTTCATCCAACCAGGTCTCTGTGATACAAGCCAGGTCAGCATGCTCATCCAGGATCAAGTCCTGGATAGCTGTTGTTTTCCCATTAACCGACCTGGTGTTCACCAGCAGCAATTTCAACCCAGGAGGTCTGTTGCCAGGGCCATCCAGGTTATTTGAACTGGGGACAACCAAGACCCTGTCATTGCACCAACTCTTATTATAGTGCAACTGTCTCCCCCCCCCCCCCCCCCCGTATCTCCCTCTGCCCTGTATAACTGTGATGGCTGCTCCTGGACTCCAATCACCTCCTCCACTCTCAGGAAAGCAGATATTCATGACAGGCTGGCAGAACCCTCACACGATTAAAAGGAGGCAGTCCAGCAGGCCGAAAGCAGGGGGAGGGGAAGAAAAGAAAACAAACCAAACAAGGGGACAGCCCCCCACCCTCGTGTACTTCCCCAAAGTGGCAAGCCCGCCTCTTAAGCTCCCAGTCCCCCAAAGTTGTTGCAGCTGGGGTGAGATGTTTCTTTGCTGGGAGCCTGAGTCTGCTAATTTGTCAATTATTTATCTATGATCTCTGTACATTATTGTTCTTAATTTCTAAGAAGTTATTGTTCTCTCCACCATCTTTGTGTCTTTATAACAGCAAGATTCTATATCCCTGTTTTTGTTTGTTTGTTTTTACCTCCAGTTAGTTGAATAAGCAGTTTGGGGTTGATTCTTAAAGCTGCAACCTTATGCACATACACCTGGGAACAAGTCTCATTGAATTCAGGGAAGATTACTTCTGAGCAGACATGCATCTGAGTGAACTGTAAATATCATTACTGCTGCTTGAGTCTTTCCTCTGACAACGCCAACAGTATCAGGGTTATAATAAGTGCTGCATTCTACTGTCTAAGAGGGCAGTGAGTTCATTTTAATTGTTTTGAACCGGCCAGAGAGCTTCGGCTGTGGGGCGGTATATAAATGTAATTAAATAAATAAATAAATAAATTTAAAAAGAGCTCATAAAATGGTTCATAATGCAACAACTGGATTCTACTTGAATTGCTGGTATAACATCATAGTTTATTGTGTATACATACACAGGAACTGGTATATTACATCGTAAGCACTTCTGTGCCTATGCAGCAGATTTTTGGTTTAGATCTTTAATGTTAGAACGTTAGTGTTTTTCTTTTCGGGCATAAGATCAGCATCTTTATGATAACGTGTACAAAAATAAGGTATTTTCAGATTAATAAAAACATTTAAACTTTTACATTTGTCTGAGACAAACGATCTCTTCATGAATTTTTAATATGCTAATTACAGGTTCATTACACGAGTAGTGCAAAACAAAACAAACCACCCCAAAAAGCAAGAACCCCAAACAAACAAACCAGCAGTTTGGCTAATGTTACATTCCAATGGCATTACTAAACATAGTTTATTCAGAATACATTCAGCTCTGTAATTCGGCTTATTCCAGTTTTTTAAACTTCAGTGTGATATATATTGATCTAAATAGAATAAAAAAAAGTAATTAAAAAGAGAAATTCTAGAATACTGTTCCCGTATAATTTGCTCTGCACTGTTTATATTTTGCTTAAATAAACAGTGCAGTATCAGTCAGGCTTCTACTTTGAATCCAGCTTTTCTTCTTCTATAGTGTATGTTACACAATTAAGATTACATGATAAATCTACCTGGTATACGTTCTGTACATGTGTACTGAAGGGAAAGCCCCATTGAATTTAATGGGACTTATTCCCAGGTAAGCATGTCAAGGATTGCCTCAACTTCAGAGTCAACCTGTTTAGAGTTGAAATACAAGGTTGCAATCCTACACCCCCACCCTTTCAAATCCCATTCCTTGAGAGGGACTGATTGGGACCTGGCTTCCAGTGGAGATTAAATACAAATTCCCGTGGTTGTGATTGTGGTTGTTGTTAAGCCTAATATCTTATAACTACCTAAAACTGTATCTCAAGAGACAGAAATTCAAAATTGTACAAAAGTAGGTACGTTCTGCATTTTTATAATTTTTTATTTGTGACACAATAGTAACAAACAACCCACCCACCTATCCCAAAAAGGCTAGGGTGAAGGGTAACATTCCTTTCATGAAACATATCAATTTATAGTAATAATTACCTATAGCAAAAAAAAAAAAAAAAAACCAGGGAGGTGGGAAAAAAGGATTAATATTTCCATTTCAAATATATATGTTAATATATACAGTATATCTAAATAAGCATCCATACAAATCTGACAGTTGTAGGAGATACGCTCAGGTGGATTCAGAGTGGCAGCAGGTCATCTATATGACGCAGCCGCCATTCTGAAGCCATCCAGAGGCAAACCTCCTAAACTCCTCTCTAAAAGAGTCGGGCACTTACCCCAACTTTTTTGGATACAGGCGTGCCACAGTTGATGGTGACCACTAATTGGTCACTGTCGGCTGGAGGAGGGCTGGTTTGGGAGCTGCGCGTCCCTCTCTTTCTCCCCCTCTGGCTGCTCCGTTCCTTCCCTCCCCTTTTAATTTTTTTAATGCATTTATAGATTAAAAAAAATAGTGGGAAAGAGGAACAGGAAAGCCCTCTGATGTCCCTCTCCCACCTGGTTTATTATTTTTTATCTATAAATGCGAAGGGTCGCATAAAAAGAAATTAAAAGGGAAGGGAAGGAGCGGGGCAGCCAGAGGGGGAGGAAAAGAGGGATGTGCAGCTCCCAAACCAGCCCTCCTCCAGCCGATTATTATTTTTGTTTCTTATCTATAGATGCAATCTATCACATCTATAGATAAAACAAAACAAAACTCTCTCTGTGTGTGGAAGGAACAGGGCAGCGAGAGGGAGGTCAGAGGGAGGAGAGCCAGTTCCTCAGAGGGAGGAGAGCCGGTCTTCCTCCCCCTCTGGCTACCCAGTTCCTCTCTCTCCACCCCCATTTTTTAAATATTATTTTTTATCTATAGATGCCTATATATTACTTTTTATCTATAGGACCCTCCTTCTGACCTCCCTCTCCCTGCCCTGCTCCTTCCACATCCCTTTTTTTATCTATAGATGCGATCCTTTGCATCTATAGATTTAAAAAAAATGGGGGTAAGGAACAGAGCAGAGAGAGGGAGGTCAGAGGGAGGATCATAGAGTCATAGAATAGTAGAGTTGAAAGGGGCCTATAAGGCCATCAAGTCCATCCCCGCTCGATGCAGGAATCCACCCTAAAGTATACCTGACAGATGTTTGTCCAGCTGCCTCTTTGAATGCCAATAGTGTGGGAAAGCCCACAACCTCCCTAGGTAACTGGTTCGCGTCCCTGTCTTCCTCCCCCTCTCACTGCCCCGTTCCTCCCTACTCCCCAGTGCTTAGTGGCAACTCCTCACACTCCTTCTGGTGTAGATGCCAAGAAGGAGCGTAAGTGCAGGAGCCTGAGACCTTCCAGCATCAACGCGCTGCTGTCAAGACGGGGCCCATCTGTTAATTCCTATTACAGTGCTAGTGTGGGCTTAGCTTTCTTTAAGGAACCAGTTAATTCCTCCAACAGTGCAAGAGGGACTGAAGCACTCGTTGCTGATAGACTCCAATAAATGCTGAAGCTGAGTATACTGCCAACTAGTATTAGATATCTAATCTGCAATGCTGAAAATGGTGACCCTAATGCCATCCAATCAGAAAGGAGTACCAAATAATTTGACTCAAACAGGTCATGGAGGAGTATGAAAAGAAAATGTTGTTTTCCAGTCAGTAGTATGGGTTAACAAATAATCTTTCTTACAGTACAAGCAAGCAATTTTGGGACATGTTTAGTAACATTCTCTTGAGAACCTTCTATTACAATGAAATATATTCTGGCTGACAACAGGGAGAATGACTGCTTTATTGGTAAAGTGGAGGATTAAAAGAGTTTGTCAGAAGTCATTACACTGAGGTACATTTTCTATCTGACAGTGTCTTCCCCCCCATCCCTGACAATGATTGAGGTATGTTAGTAATAGCTCAGATGTGTAGGGTGCCTGAGGATATGAACTTGTTTTACTATTTTCTCTCTCTCTCTAAAGAGTCAGCAAACATTTGCAAATTATTTTTCTCTACCATCAAAGCTACTGTGATATAAAACTTGTCTCAGTCATAATGCATTTTTTTCTTACGAATGCCTGCAGGAGTTCCAGTAGTGTATATCATCTAAGAAAATTGACAGTATCTAGCTCTAGGATGTAAGATGCATATAATGATTACTGCTTACTATTCATATCCACATGTAGGCAAAATAAGCCTTTGAAGAAATTAGAGATGGTCATTTGACCTGTCCAAAAATATTTTAAAAATAAAAAGTATTGATTAAGTATTAACCAAAAATTTAAGGCTCTGATCTGTAATTAGTTTGGCTACAGAAAAGGGATGGTAGTGAAGGAGTAGGCTCTCTCCTATCCTCCAGAAGAGCCTTCTGGCGAATCCATTGCTGTCGCGGCTGTTCCCTCCATCTCCAACCTTTGGCTCTGGGCTGGCCATGTGGAACCGTTCAAAAGAACATGTAAAATTTGGAGGGGGGACGGGACAGGTTTGACCCAGGGGCAACCAGTTATTGATTCCTAATTTAAATAATAGATGTTTCCATGGGGCATTAAAAAAGCTGTGCTGCTATCTTCATAAAGTAGTTCACAGAGTATTTGATGATGATGATGATTATTGACTGGTCAGATAATAGGCAGGCAATTCAGAACTAGTTGATTGGCATTCAAACATTGCTGTGGATAAAGGCTTCAGAGAGCGATGGGCGTACAAAAAATCCAACGTATGTGATACATTCATTCAAGGATTTATGTACCAAGCCTTTGTCAGTACAAATTAGGATTTGGGTAGGTCTATCTTGGAACTTCCTATGCTCCTTGTTTGGTACTTAGGCATGAAAACAGAACCATGAGAATTGGTAGAGTAATGGGAAATGTCATGTTGCACTAGGCTCCTAGCTTCCTTCTTCTATCAAAAAAAAGTTGCTACTTCAGATTTGTGTGGTCTGTCATATGGACTACAAGGGAATCCAAGTGGTGTTTGTTCATGGTAACTATATATATTGAACCAATATATGAGAACTCTGAAAAATGCACCCATTAGTCATATCCAGTATATTTTGCTTCTTTAGTTCTTAGCCTGCTCATCTGGCTTGCTTCAATGTGCATTTCATGGTATGAAAACATGTGCTTCAGTGTTCTTTAAACTGGATGCAGTGAACTTATGTATTATCTGCTCGTTAAAGTTGAGATCAAAATAATATGCAAAAGCATCCTCTCGAAATAGCTTCTTTTTCCCCTCTGAAAAAGGGAACCTAAATGGGAAATGGTTGCATGTCATTCATATATATATATATATAATGAACAATGAAATTTAACTTCTCATAGAATAGGAAGCTCGTGTAAACAGGGCGCTGGATCACAGGAAAAACCTCTAGCAAATCTGCAGTTTCCTAACATTCATGTTGAAGTCTAACATTTCTACCAAGTGAAGTAAGTGTGTGTGCGTGCATGCAAGAGAGAGAGTACCACTACACAGCAGAAACCCAGTGTATTTTACACTTTGCAGTGATCTGATTCAGATATAACAATCCTGGTCCAACAAACCCTAATTTATTAGAATGCATTGTTATATCTGAATCGGACCAGTGACTTAGGTTTGTTATATTGGAGAATGTTCTAGATTTCATCCCGACCTTGGGATTAGGCTTTTATTTTATTGTGTGAGAGAATGTTTGCGTATTTAACAGTTATTTTTGCTGAATGAAATTTCAAGTTTTTTACATCCTTAACTTCTAACACAGTTAGAGATGTGGAGGCCCAGAAAAAACCGGAAAAATTAGGAAAAAAACCAGTTTCCCCCCGTTTTTTCCCTGAACCCTTTTTTGGTTTTTTTGCGAAAAATTGAAAAAAAATGAAGAAAAAACAGATTATGGGATGAATAAAATGTTTAAGACAAGGTGTTCAGATATTTACTTCTCCAAATGATTTCTAAAACCTGTACAGTATTATTACAATTTCTGTGCACTGAGAACAAGCAAGTCCTAGGTTGCAAATTGAGACTACAACTCTCAAATGCAAGAGCAAGATGCATTTCTGCCTCTAGGGGGCACTGCCATTGAAGCAGAGACTGAAACTGATAGTGATAGCTATAGCTCAGAAAATGAGCCTGATTAAATTTCATGCATATTCATTGAACCTTGGTTTCCCCCTTTTTCTCAGTTTTTATGGGAATGGGTGCTTTATGTCTTGACACTGGAGGACTAGCAGAAACATAAATAATTTTCTTTGTTAGTAATGTTGGTGGTTTCTTCTGTTGTTTTTTAAATTGTTTTTTGCCTGTTCCTCATAAACTGGCAGAACCAAAGAGGTTCCTTACAGTTCAGGTGTTCCTAACAGTTCAGGAGCTTATAACTCCATTTGTTACCCCCCCCCAAAAAAATTAAAAAATTAAAAAAGTAAATTAAATTTGTAATAATTGTTTGAATACACTTTATTTTTAATACACCAAATGTAATAATTTTATGCCAAACCAACTTGGACATAATTACATTTTGTGTTGCTAAAGTAACAAAGTGACTTTCAATCTGTAAAAATGGCTAATATTGCATTATTTCAATTTTTCTGAAAATTTCCGTTTTTTTCCGGGGGGAAAACGGGGAAAAACGTTTTTTACCATGGCTTCAAAATTTCTGAAAATTTTACATCTCTAAACACAGTTCATTTGATCCAGCTTCTTTTCTGCCAATGGAAGGATTCCCTGAGTAGAGTTTCACTCAACAGTAGCCCCTCTTGTTAAAAAAAGGAGAGTGGTCTTCTTCAATTCCCTTATCCAGCTCCCAGGACTACCTCCCCCACAGTTCTAGAGGGTCCTTCAACACTCTGGAGCAGATTTTTGAGGAGGATATAGGGGACTGCAGCAAGGGGTCTGAATTGATGGAGATTGCTGGTTCCTCTGCTGGATCTGAAGCCTCCCATGATGGAAGAAGCCCTCCCATCTGTTGTAGATAGCATTCTAAATTCTAGTCAGTATATTCTACTTGAGTTTTTCAAGTTGCCATTACCTTTTAACATTATTTGAGAAGTAATTGTTTATTAGACTTTATTATTTATTTTCAATTACAGGGAGAGCATTTCCTTGTTTGTTCTTGTTGCCCTGTTCAGAAGAAAACTGACAGGTCTAGGCATATTTCTCTTGCTCAACATAGCCTACTAATTATTTTCCTCTATATTGAAATTAATGTGTTTCCAAGCTACCTGGGGCTTTTGTGGAGTTAGATAGGAACTCTTGAATACTGAGGGCAAGGAACAAACCATACAATGAAATATGTTCTATTTTCCTAAATTCATGCTCACAATAAAATAACAGCTACCTAGAGGAGCGCTATAATCACTATCCATTCTTAGCTCAGTTCTAAATGCTGTAAGTCAATTATTGGTTTGCACATAATGCTAACCCATGGTTTATTTAACCCATGGGTTGCTGGATTCTGGGTTCTCATGATGTGCAAATGCAGAGATACTAATCAGGGTTTGGTAATCCAAACAACCCAGACAGAGAACCCATGGTTTGCTGTTAGGCTGTGAACCCTGAGTTGTTTAAAACATGATTTGTTGTTACATGTGAACCCCAAACTGTGGGATGTTTGCAGTTTGTTTTGCCATGCTACGGAGGCAGTGGGCAAGAGTGGTAAAAGGACATAGCTGCTCTACATGCCAGTACTACAGTGCTGCAAAGGCATTTGGAATAGGAGGAGGGAAACAAATAACTCAGAGATTAAGAAAAGAAATCATGGCTTGTTCAGTCATCTGTCAGACAAACTCTGGGTACGGCAACGAACCCTGGGTTAAAAAACCATTGATTAGCATTATGTGTGAACCAGGTCATTGCTAAACTGCTTAAGCTACAAAGTGTCTGTACTTTAATTACTCGTGCAAGAAATTAAATCCTTCTCTTCCACAGTTGAGCAGAAGAAGTATTTAAAGGCCCAGATTCAAACATACAGTCCCCTAGTCATTCTTCTATGCCTGGGTGTACTTTTTCATTATGGTGTAGATAGATTCAGATTGATAATCAATTTCTGGAGTTTACTTAGAATATTGATGGCTTTCTTGGTTGAGATCCTTGTCTTAAAGGCTGTTTTTCATGTAAAGTGAGAACTGGGGAAAATGAGTTTCGAGGTCAAGCATTACAAAAATAACATGCACTATATCTTTAATTATGGGCTTCAGAGTGTGTAGGAGGCAGAAACTGGTTACATAATTACAGCCACTGAAATTCAGCCATGAGTTCCAGGAAAAGTTGAAGAGTCGGAAACGACTGAACGAATAAACAACAAACAAACTCCTAATTTATGCCCTCTAACTGAGAAGTGGTCTCACATTATGAGTATTGATAACTCTGCCTACAAGACAATAACATGAATCATTGTTTTTCTGTGAGAAGGGAAGCAACCTGACCAGTAATCAGCAAACCTTGCTTCTGGAGAGGACTGGGCTCTTAGTATTCAGGAAATTAGCCTTCTTCACTGTCCTTGCCATGTGTACAGAAATCAAAATCCATTAATTCCACTATTGCCTCTCCTGTCTTTAAATGGATAGAATACTGCCATGCAAAAATCATGCAGGGATGTATAAACATAGGGTTTGGCTTACCTATGTAGTGTAAAATCAGCATGTTTTAATGTTTAATTAATCAACCAATTAATATGCATACTTATAAGCTTGTTTTAACTGGTCTTTTTTCTTGGTGGTTTAACCTTTTAATTAACACTTATATCTTGCTCTACATATGGCTGTCTCAAGCAGTTTCCCAGGCAGGGAACTTATAGAATCAAACCTGCTTACCTTCTAAAGTAGAACTGCACTAGATCTGCCTTTAGATCATTTTCTGGTCCTTGACTGAAATCAGCCCATCCTATTCTAAATAGTTCTGAATATACACTTATTCTCATAATACACAAATCCTCAGTTCTAAATATCAGCAGGTACTATCTTCATGTTATATTGGTGTAACTCACTGCCACCATCTGAATAAAGGCTATCAAAACAGGTTCTCGGGGACATTAGGATTTAAAAGCACGTCACCCAGCATTACTTCAGGTACTGCAGATTTTGTGATTGGGATGCCCTGGAGAGAGCCCTCCTTCTGGTCCAACTTCTAGTCTCCTGGCATGGGCTGTTCCTTACTACAGTTGGCCAGTGGGAGTTCCAACATTTCCTTTGAGAAGGATTCCTCCAGTAGAGGCATGACACCAAAGACAGGAGGAAAACTTCTAACAGCAGCAGGTCCTCCCCCTCCAACTCTTCCTTCTCAGTAGGAGCCCCAGAGATGAGTGAGATGCACTGCTACCTTGGCCTAGGACTGGGGGTATTATACACTGCCTTAGTGGCAGTACTGAATGCACTAGTGTGAAACCATTCAGCCCCCTAAAAAAGCAAAAAGAACAGAGACTCTCACATAGTTATTGTCCGAACTCCATAGGTGCCAACCTCCTTCCTGCATTCTTCCTTCCTTCCTCCCCTGGTCCCTCACATCTTGTTCCCTTTCTCTGACCTCACGTTTCCTTCTTGGCCCTGTTTCACTTTCATATGGCCCAATAATCAAGTTTTATTATTTGGGTCACCTTTCTGCTCCTGTATACATAGTCGTCCTGAAATATTTGAAGGTATGCCCCCTTGGATTTAGCATCCTTCAGTTGGTCATGGGTCCCAGGGACTGCATTTATGTCTTGGAGCATGTGTTATGGCCAATGCAAGGCAACTGCAATGAAACTATTTTGCCAATGACCATACTCAGTGCCTTGGCCCAGCCCAATCTCATGTATGCTTTCTTATGTGTAAGTCTTACTTACTGTAATCAATGGGGCTTGCTTGTATGAATGTGCACAGTACTGGAGTCATGGTGTTGGTCTGTTGTTGCTGCCTTCCTGTTGGTCCTGGCCTATATTTGTGCACACACACCCATGTTCAATGGACTGCTTGCCTGTCTATATAGTTCATTCCTCAGCTGCTCATCTAGATGGTGAAGGGGCAACTAGGCAGGTGGGAAGAATGGCTGCGCATCCCCAGTTGCAAGAGTGGCATTGAGATCCTTGGTAGATGTTAGTATATGGCAGGGGTGGAAACTTGTAAGCAAAAACATTTGGAGGAACATAATTCCCATGTTCCCTCACCATTGAGTATATTGACTTGGACTGATGGGAGTTGTAGGCCAAAACATCTGGAGGGCCCACCTTTGGTTTATGGAGTCCTGAAGCACAGATCCTTCACTGGTTCTAAGAAGACAAGTATTGCTCACCTGCTCTTTTTGATTTTTGTTTCATTTTTCTTGTTAAATGTTGTTTCTTTAAAGTGTTAAATAATTAAATAAGTGCCCCTCCATCAGAATTCTACAGTGGATCAATGTTTTCATTGAGCTGTCCACCACAGACCCAGAGCTGCTCTTGCTTAGTCACTACCTGGTCAACCCTATTAGTGTAATAAGTAAAGGTAGGATGTTTTCCTCCCAGTTGCATAACTTTTTGTCCAGTTTAGAGAGATTCTATTGGAGCTCTTCTCAGTCATCTTGGGCTTTTGCTATCCTAAATTGCTATCTTCTGCATTTAAATAGCATTGATCCCAATAATTACTCCCGTTATGAAAACTGACTGACTTCTACTCTCTGTGGTTTTTATTAGAAATGTGAAGGGCTGGGGGAAACCCAGAAAAATTTGGAGAAAAAACAGATTTTTTTCTGTTTTTTTCCAAAGCCTTTTTTGTTTTTTTCCCTAAAAATTGAAAAAAATAAAGAAAAAATGGATTATGGGATGAATAAAATGTTTAAGACAAGGTGTTCAGATATTTACTTCTCCAAATGATTTCTAAAACCTGTACAGTATCAGATTATTACAATTTCTGTGCACTGAGGACAAGCAAGTCCTAGGTTGCAAATTGAGACTACAACTCTCAAATGCAAGAGCAAGATGCATTTCTGCCTCTAGGGGGCAGCACTGCCATTGAAGCAGAGACTTAAACTGATAGTGATAGCTATAGCTCAGAAAATGAGTCTGATTAAATTTCGTGCATATTCATTCAATCTTGGTCACCCCCTTTTTCTCAGGTTTTTTTTTTATGGGAATGGGTGCTTTATGTCTGTGGAGGACTAGCAGAGATATAAATTATTTTCTTTGTTACTAATGTTGATGGTTTACTCTGTTGTTGTTTTAAATTATTTTTTGCCTGCTCCTCATAAACTGACAAAACCAAAGAGGTTCCTAACAGTTCAGGAGCTTGTTGCTCCATTTGTTACAAACAAACAAAAAAAAAGTAAATTCAATTAGTAATATTTGATTGAATACACTGTACTTTTAATATACCAAATGTAATAATAATTTTATGCCAAAGCAACTTGGACTTAATTACGTTTTATGTTGCTAAAGTAACAAAGTGACTTTCAATCTGTAAAAAGTGCTAATACTGCATTATTTCAATTTTTCTGAAAATTTTCATTTCCCCCCGAAAACCCGGGGGGGGGGGGGGAACAGTTTTTTTTTCCATGGCTTTAAAATTTCTGAAAATTTTACATCTCTAGTTTTTATATTAATCCATTAAAAAAATCGTTCTCTTATCCAATGATATTAAGTTTACTCAGAAGCCTTTGGTGAAGCATAGTACTGTATCAAAAGTTTTTTTTAACCAGCTATATATAATGTCTATTGGATCATCTCCTGTATATAGGCTTATTGATATTCTCAAAGAATGCTATGTCCTTTAAGAGGTTTTTTTTAAGCATATGGTAACATTGGGAAATGAAAGATGGCCATTAGTTGTAGTTTTCTTCTTTGAACTAAACATTTGCCTACTTCTTGGTATAATGTTAATGATTCTTAAGATGCATAAAAAATTCTTTGTGCACTTTTCCCATTTGAGCTGGAATGTTCATTCCATCATGTACCCAAAGCACTTCATCAGTTTCCTTGCCGTTTTAAATGTAAAAGTATCTTCTCATTTCATATTCTATGCCTGTGGTAGATCTGTCCCTATGGCCTTCAATTTCTTATAATATGTCTTGAATTTTCCTGGAGAGCTTATTTTCTATGCTGTGAATGGGCAATGAAAGCCTCAGGTTCTCTGTCATATTAAGAATTTACATACACTTTCTCTCTCTCACACACACACTCACACGTATGAAAAATCAATTCTCCTTTTCTTGGGCAATATGGAAGTAACCTGGAATTGGTTATCCTTTAGCTTAAGTATATACTTAATTATATATGCTTGAAGATTGAGCTGCTCATTTGCAACGTTAGTGCATAACGAGATGGGTGGAATGGATTTCTCTCTTCTAGAATCAGTGAGGTTTGGGAAGAGTTGGTGGGAGAAGAGGATGTATGATTGTATTAGTTCTCAATTAGCTGTTTGAAAACAGTTATCACTAACTGTGTTCTAATTGCCCAGGGCTGGTGTCAAGGGTAGGCATGATTGGACACTTCTTGGGGGCCCATATCCTGGCAAGAGTCCTCTGGAGTTGCTCCTCCTGTTCACCATTGCTGTGAGAAGAAGGAGGAGTAGATGCCACTGCCTAGTTGTTCACTGTCTCTCTGCCCATCAAGCAAGTGGTAGCAATGATGAGAAATGGGATGAAGAGCAATAGCAGCTGGTGACAGTAGTGATCAGATTCACAGAAGGAGGAGACCCATTGAGTGTGTCTTGCTGAAGGACCCTCAACAACCTGCAACTGGCACTGTAATTGCCATACTATGCTTAGATGATAAGCAACGTTTCACAGTGTTGCATATCTCCAGATTTGCACTTATGCCTGTGGTTTATTTATTTATTTATTTATTACATTTCTATACCGCCCAATAGCCGGAGCTCTCTGGGCAGTTCACAAAAATTAAAAACATTAAAAGTATAAAACAACAGTATAAAACCATAATATAAAATACAATATAAAAGCTCAAACAGATAAAAACAGCAGCAATGCAAAATTACAAATTTAAACACCAAGTTAAAATTTATTTATAGACTGTTAAAATACTGGGAGAATAAAAAGGTCTTCACCTGGTTGCCATGTGGTTCATGTGGTTGCCATGTTCACTCCATGTCAATTGCTTTTTAAACTTAAGAGTATTTTTATTATTTTATTATTATTATTATTAACATTTATATACCGCCCCGTAGCCGAAGCTCTCTGGGCGGTTTACAAAAGTTAAAAACGATGAACATTAAAAAGAAATATACAAAATTTAAAACCATAAAAAACATAAAATATAAATAAAAACAGACAACATCCATTTAAAAACAACTATTCTGGGGTCAGTTAAAAAACTCAGTGTATGCTGTTAAATGCCTGAGAGAAGAGAAAAGTCTTGACCTGGTGCCGAAAAGATAAAATGTTGGTGCCAGGCGAGCCTTGTCAGCAAGATCATTCCATAATTGAGGGGCCACCACTGAAAAGGCCCTCTCCCTGGTTGCCATTCTCTGAGCTTCCCTCAGGGTAGGCACCCAGAGGAGGACCTTAGATGTTGAGCATAGTGTACAGGTAGGTTCATTCTGTTGGGAGAGGCGTTCTGTCAGGTATTGCGGTCCCAAGCCGTGTAAAGCTTTATAGGTTAAAACCAGCACCTTGAATTGGGCTTGGAAATGTACAGGCAGCCAATGCAAGCGGGCCAAAGTTGGTCTTATATGTTCGAACCTTCTGGTTCCAGTTATTAATCTGGCCGCTGCATTTTGCACAAGCTGCAGCTTCCGAACTGTCTTCAAAGGCAGCCCCACGTAGAGCACATTGCAGTAATCTAATTTGGAGGTTACCAGAGCATAGACAATGGAAGCTAGGTTATCCCTGTCCAGATAGGGGCGTAGCTGGGCCACCAACCGAAGTTGGTGGAAGGCACTCCGTGCCACTGAGGCCACCTGGGCCTCAAGTGACAGAGATGGCTCTAGGAGAACCCCCAAGCTACCAACCTGCTCCTTCAGGGGAAGTGCAACCCCATCCAGAACAGGTTGAACACCCACTGTCCAGTCAGAGCAGCCACCCACTAACAGCATCTCAGTCTTGTCTGGATTGAGTTTCAGATTATTAGCCCTCATCCAGTCCATTGTTGCAGCCAAGCAGTCCATTGTCGCACTGTCGCAGTTCAGCACATCCACAGCCTCACGTAATTGTTTGATGTCAGGTGTGTATGTGTGTGGGGGAGTATTTTATGATTAAGAAGGCATGTATAGAGTTTCTTTACATATACATCAGTTGCTTTGTTGGATTGTGCCCATGTTCCAAGAATCACAATGTAGATTACTTAACAATTTACAAGCTTTAACCATCATTTTTATATGATTAAAGCATTGTAAAATGGATCTCCCTCTACCCCACCATATCTTTCAGTATACCTCTCAATCCTCTTGAGGACATGTGTACGTGTTTAAATTCCAGGGTTGTATTAATACCAATGAGAATTAGCATTACACTTTTTGGGTGTGTGTGGAATGCTTCTTTTGTATCCTCAATGAAAGCTGCCATTTCTGAAAGTGAGAGGAAGGGAATAAATATGTTGGTAGCAAGGCATGTTCTTCTTTGTGGTCTCTGTGCATCACACTGATGGGCTCTGCGCCTGCACGGAGACTGAATCGGGAAACTTCCATAGCCTAGAGTTTTGGCGGGAACCCCTCCCCCTCCTATATATATGACTGAGGTTCCCGCCCTAATCTCTCAGTTCTTCGTTGACTGCCATTGTGGTAGACTCAACTTAGGGACTTCTCTGCTTTGCAGCGCTTAGAGTTTAAAAACAAACAAAAAAATTGTTTTCTTCCATCTCCTTTTCTATCTTCTTGTGTTTCTTCTTTCAGTTTTGCGTCTTTATTTTCCTTCGGGTAGTTAAGTTGTGTTGCAATCCTTGATCGCCTGGCCTTAGCGCATGGACGTTAAGGCCCCATTTCGTAAGTGTATCCGCTGCGGGAGTAAACTTCCCCCGTCGGATGAAGACTCCTTGTGCGTTTTATGCCTTGGTGAAGGGCATATTGTAGAGACCTGCCACCATTGTATGCCCTTCACCAGGCAGACTAGAAAGCATCGTGCAGACCGTCTGCGCTCTTTACTCTGGGATAAAGCTCTCCGAGCCGTTGAGACACACCCTAAGAAACCGAAGGCACCTATGGACTTGAGGCGCCTACACTCGAAGAAATTTCAAATACACAGCATGGGCTTAGAATTGTTCAGGTCTCTCCGACCAGATCAGCGTCAGGCCCTAGCCTCACCCACGACCCATCTACTCCAGATCGGCCACAATCTATTAACAAACCTTCGAAAAAGATTAAGAAAACTAAACATTTAGATGCTCAAAAGAAGAAGCGGAAGGAAAGGCATCGCTCATCTCCTTCCCATACACTGCGGCATCCACCAACACCACTTCCATCTCCACGACCAATACGACCACTGACGACGCCCCCAGTACCGACACCGATACCACTCACGGTACCGCCCCCGGTCATATCGATACCGACTGCATCAGTATCCGGGGGAGAATTGGTTGGGTCAACATCACCAAGCGCAGCAGTGTGGGCCATGATACCAGCCTTGCCTGACCAGCAGCAACCCCCAGCCTCCGTCGTATAGGAGAGGGGAGTGGAACGGTCACGATACCGTGCTGATAGATCTAGATCCCCTCGCGCGGAGTGGGATAGATCTTCAAACTCCTCCTCCTATAATTATAGGAGGGATTGGCTGCCATGGGAATATTATTGCCCCCCTTAATATGAATATGAAGCTAGCCAATACCCTCCTTACTGTACGCCTCTGTACCGACGCGGCAATATATCGCCACCGAGGCATACACAGCAAGACTTTTTCCTACCTCCGCCGGTGTCGAGGCACCAGGACATACCGCCACCGACGCACAGACAATATAGCAACCCACCACCACTACCCGCTTCAATACCGCCAAGAGAACCAGTTGCAACCTCGGTACCGAGCCAACCCAACTTACCTGCGGTTGAAGATGTAGCACGCAGAGGTGCAGACATAGACTCCTGTGACTCCCCTTCCGACGACTACCAATCTGATTCTCCTTCGGAGTCGTCCGTAGCTCTGTCGACGCCATCCCCAGGCGCACTAGTGGGATCACAAGACCCTGCCTCACCACCGGAAGACGTAGGAAATTTCTCTGACCACATCCTCCGAATGGCGCAAACGCTGGGCCTGGAAGTACAAAAACAAATAGATAGACCTAAAGACCCAGTCTTCGATGCGGTGACAACGGAAACGGCGACTTCGGTAGCGATACCCTACCTCCATACAATTTTTACAGACTGCTCAACAGTCATGGAAAAACCCATCCTCCCTAATTCCAGCATCAAAAAAACTTGAGAACATGTACAAAGTGCAAGAAGGGGATGTCCCATTTCTCTTCAAACACCCCTCACCCAACTCGGTGATAGTAGAATCAGCACAGGGCAAATCACATAAAATCCACGCCTCTCCAATGGATAAAGAAGGAAGGCGGCTAGACTTTGTAGGACTTCGAATTTACACTTCAGCATCATTAAGCATGAGAGTGGCCAACTATCAAGCCACAATGGCACGATATCAGCTTTTTTTATGGGAAAAAATAGGAGCTTTGTGCGATGACCTCCCTGAAGACTGCAGAGAATTGGCTAGGGTTTTCCAAAATGAAGCATCCAAATTGGCCAAATTACAAATACACACTGCTAGACACCAGACTGACTGCGGTACCAGAGCTATGATGGCCGCCATCACATTGCGTAGGCATGCATGGTTACGGTCCACATCCTTATCTCAGGAAGTGCAAACTTGAGTAGAAGATCTCCCGTTTGACGGACTAGGACTATTCCATGCTGATACAGATAACACTATGGACTCAGTCCAAAAGGCTTGTACAACTGCGAAAAAGATGGGACTAACTCAACCTCAACAAAACTTTCGCCAACGCCCCTGGTATCGACAACAATACCAGCCAGCTAACAGATTTTGTCCCGATCGTAATTTTCGTCAACAGCAACCATCACAACAGAGCAAAAGGACTCAGTAAGGGTCTGGAAAACATTCCACTTTTCACAAAAGACCAGACTTTCCAAAAAAGCAGTGCCTTTGACTCTCTCCACGACTTGCAAGGCGAACAACCTGTCCTCTTCGATGGCCACCTTTCAAAATTTCGACACACATGGGATTCCATCACCACAGACAAGTGGGTGCTCAGCATCATAGAAGAGGGTTACCGCATAGAATTCGACAATCCCCCTCCCTTCTCAGGGATAAAAGTGACAAAACCATCGCTAGCACTTTCACAAGAGGTAGACACCCTATTAAAAAAGGGCGCTATTCGAGCTCTACATCACCACGAGGTGAACAACGGGTTCTACTCGAGATACTTCACCGTTCCAAAAAAAGATGGAGGTCTCAGACCCATCTAAGACCTCCGAGAGGTCAACAGGTTTATTACAACCCAGAAATTCAGGATGGTTACCCTTGCAGCGATTGCCCCACTCTTGGCCAAAGGAGACTGGTTTGTCATGATAGATTTACGAGATGCCTACTTCCACATTTCTATATGAGAGGACAGTCAACAATATCTCCGCTTTGCAATAGGGAAAGAATCTTTCCAATTTCTAGTCCTACCCTTCAGTTTGGCAACTGCACCACGGGTATTTACGAAATGCATGACGGTGGTATGTGCCCACCTGAGAACACAAGGAATACAAGTGTACCCATATATAGACGACTGGCTCTTGGTATCAAAAACATACCACCAGCTCGAATACCACCTCAACGTCACCCTCCAACTCTTAAAGGACCTCGGCCTTTGTGTGAACACAGAAAAACCCAGTCATAGACATCGATGCCGTTGTGGGCCGGGTCTTCCTTCCCAGCCACAGGGCTCAGAACCTTTCCGTCCTAGCCAGAAAGCTTCGATTACAGCGCGAGACAACTGCCCATGCTATCCAAAGAATGCTAGGATACATGGCGGCAACAACATCAGTCGTACAGTTTGCGAGACTTCACATGAGACACCTGCAAAACTGGTTTCTACAGGTCTACGACTCCTACTCCGACGACCAACGCATCAAACTCCAAATTACCCACACACATAAAACAATCACTGAAGTGGTGGGAATACCAAGACAATCTGCTACGCGGAATCACATATCGGAAACCGAACCCAACCAGGACAGTAATAACAGATGCATCACTGCTAGGTTGGGGAGCACACTGCAGATCTCTCAAGATCCAGGCCCAGTGGTTGCGAATAGAGGCAAGAAATCACATCAGTTATCTAGAACTCCTGGCGGTACAGAGAGCACTAAAATCCTTTGTTGCCGTCCTTCGAGATTGATATATCACAGTCGCGTCAGACAACACCACGGTAGTCTTCTACTTCAACAAACAGGGAGGGACCCGATCCAGTCGCCTCCTACACCTTACCATAAAGATCTGGCAATGGTGCATAACCAACCGTATACACTTGACAGCAGTGTATATAGCCTGTCAGGACAATACTATTGCCAACCATCTCAGCAGCTCCATCAAGACAACTCACGAGTGGATGCTTCACCATGACATCGTAACTGCGATATTCGCCCACTGGGGAACACCAACAGTCGACTTGTTTGCCACAAAGCACAACGCAGTGTGCCCAACATTCTACAGCCGTGCAGGTATCAGCCAGGGATCTCTCGGAGATGCCTTCAGCATAACGTGGAGGGGAGCACTGTTCTATCTATTTCCCCCCTTTCCAATAATGATCAACGTGCTAACGAAAATAGAAGAGGACAACACAGACTGTATCCTTGTTGCACCTTGGTGGCCACGCCAGCCTTGGTTCACAAAGCTACTTCTCCTTTCAGGGAACAGATTCTATCGACTTCCCCAGCGACCAGACCTGTTGACAATACATCAGGGGAAGGTCAGCCATCCCAACCCCAGCACGTTAGGACTGACAGCATGGAGGATCATACCCTAGTTCAATACCCATTACCTGACCCTATACAAAGGATCATATTGAATCTAGGAAGCCATCAACTCGTCGTTCCTATCTGGCAAAATGGAGACGTTTTTCCATATTTGCCCAACAAGCGGGTTTTAATCCATTAATCTGTTCGGTAACTCAAACCCTACAATTCTTGAATTCTTTTCACCAGAGTGGTCTTAAACCCAACTCCCTGAAAGTGTTACTAGCGGCAATTGCAGCACACACCGGACCCTCTAACAAAATTACTATATCTACACATCCGCTTGTGAAAAGTTTCCTGAAGGGATTAACGAACACCATTGGCCCATCACGATCGATAGTGCCTACATGGAGTTTATCAGTAGTACTTCATGCCCTGGCAAAGGCCCCTTTCGAACCATTGGCAAAGGCGAACCTTAGACTCCTTTCCTTCAAGGTAGCATTCTTAGTCGCAATAACGTCAGTTCGAAGGGCTGGAGAACTGGCAACCCTAAGAATAGACCCACCTTACCTTGCTTTTCATAAGGACAAGGCAGTATTACACTAGGATGTAGTCTTCCTCCCTAAGGTGGTGTCAGACTTTCATTTAGGACAAGACATTATTTTACTCTCCTTTTTTCAGTCTCCATCAACTCCATTAGAACGCACCTTGCATTCCCTGGATGTTCATCGATCTCTCGCCTTTTATAAAGCCAGAACAGAGTCGTTTCGGAAATCGCCCAGGCTATTCATATCATACGCAGGCAAGTCAAAGGGATTACCTGTTACGTCTCAGAGATTGGCAACCTGGGTGGTACAGACCATTAGACTCGTGTACGAGCTTGAAAATCTGCCAATACCATCACAAGTTAACGCCCACTCGAGCAGTGGCAACTTCGGTGGCGTTTGGGAAAGGGGTTTCGTTGCTCACATTATGCAAGACAGCTACTTGGGCGAAACCTTCTACCTTCATAAGACATTATTGTCTCGACGTACGTGCCAGAGAAGATTGCACCTTTGGTCGAGCAGTGCTGTCAGAGATTCTCCGTTAAAGTCACCATCCCACCTCCAAGGTGGGATGCTAGCTTGCTAATTGCCCATCAGTGTGATGCACAGAGACCACGAAGAAGAAAGTCAGGTTGCTTACCTGTAACTGGAGTTCTTCGAGTGGTCATCTGTGCATTCACACAACCCACCCTCCAGCCCCACTTGGTGTTTATCCGTATGGGTGTAGTACTTTCATGTGATCTAGTGTCATCTATCGGTACCGTTTATCTCTTGGTAATGGAGGCCACAATGTCGTTCTCCTAGAAACTGAGGGATTAGGGCGGGAACCTTAGTCATATATATAGGAGGGGGAGGGGTTCCCGCCAAAACTCTAGGCTATGGAAGTTTCCCGATTCAGTCTCCGCGCAGGCGCAGAGCCCATCAGCATAAATGCACAGATGACCACTCGAAGAACTCCAGTTACAGGTAAGCAACCTGACTTTATGCAGTCAAGTTCAAAGGCCTACTCTTGAATATAATGAAGACTAAATTGAAAAAGAAAAAAGTATATTATGAAAGCTTTTTAATAATTATTTTTATACCTCATAATATACGACTTTAAGAAAGGACTGACGGTGGTAGGCCACACGCTTTGCTTGCAAAAGGTCCTAGGTTCATTCCCTGGCATCTCTATGTAGTTCTGGAAAAGACTCCTGTCTAAAATCCTAGAGAGCCATTACCAGTCACTGTAGTGACTATGACCTGGTTCACACATAATGCTCAATTTCTCTTATAAACAACCCAGGAATTGGTGTGGCCATGTGGGAGTAAGCGAGTGGCCTCCCGCCTGCTCCCCACTTCCATTTTCCAAAACAACCCAGGAGCACCCCATTTCTGGGTTATTTGGTGATATCCGAACCCAGGAACTCTGAGTTCTTTAGGGGTTTAAAAAACCCAGACTTAACCCATAGTTTGTTGTTGGGTTAACTCTGGATCCTTTAACCCCTAAACAACCCAGAGTTCTTGGGTTCAGATGTCACAAAATAACCCAGGAAGAGGGGTATTCCTGGGTTCTTTAGGAAAGCGGAAGTGGACAGTGGGCAGGATGCAGTGCACTCGCTCACTCCCACACAACCACAACAATTCCTGAGTTGTTTAACCCAGGAATTGAGTATTATATGCAAACTGAGTCAATATTGGACTATAGATGGATCAATGGTCTGACTTGATACGTGCTTCTGAAGAATAATCAAATGTGCTCTGAAATGTGGTGGAGAAGGCGATTGCCTTCCACCCTCCTAAATGGTATTTTTGCCCTCAGCTGAAAGCACTAATAATAGAGAGAGGTTCTAAATCCTCATTGCCAACCAAACTTCATTGTAGATTTCTCTCTTTTTGTAGGGGGGATTTATAATCTTGACCTTATCATAGAGGCTCAGGGAAGAAATACCATATTAAAAATGAGTAATTCCAACATTAATGCTATTTTAAATATTGTGCTAAGCTGGGCCCGACCTTACCAATTCAAAAATACCATTTGTTTCCCTCCTCACTCACCCCTACCTCCATTTCAAGTTTAATGATTGTCACTAAGAACCAACCAATGTTACACTGATACAAATGGTTTCTGGCTATCAACCAACACTGAGCTCCTGGTTTAGCAATAGCTCTAGAATCACCAAAGAATACAAAGCTGAAGTGATTGGAAGGGATGGCGAAAATAGGAAATGTTTTGCTGAGGTTGTAGAATGTTTTGCTGAGGTTGATCATTGCTGAATGTTATGGTGTATTACAAGTACTGGTGATTTTGCTTTGTGGTATTTTATTTGACTTTGAGCATGCAAGCAAGTTGCACCAATGGCTGACTCCATTCTCTCCCTATATTAGAATCAGAGCATCTGACATTTGGGGACGTGCAACTGAATCCGATACATGTTTATGCAGAAGTAAAAGTTACTCAATTCAGAGGGTGTACTCCCAGGTAAGTGTGCCCAGGATTGCAGCCTTAAGTAATTAGTGTTTCAAAATATTCAGTGCAGAGTTTCTCAATGCTGTGGGTTGGGACCCATCAGTGTGTCCCAACCAACCTTCAGATGGTTTTCAATGCTGCAGACTGCCTAGTGCCTCTTTGTTTGACCACCTTGTGCCATGGCTGCAGCATGCAGCCAATAGGCAGGCACAGCAGCAAAAGTTGGTTAGAGAACAATAACAACAACAACAATTATGGGAATAAACATGAAGGGGATAAGAGTGAGAAGCTGTTTTAGAAGGAATGTAAAGGCAGCATGAATGAGGGATTAAAGAAACTGGCAGGGAGAAGAAATGGCAGAAGATGGGCAAGAAGGTTTTGAGAAATGTGGTGTGGGAGTAACAAAAACAATATAAAACAATCATTTTTCTCTAGAGTAGGGTTCCCTAAGCTTTTTGGGTCAGTGGGCACATTTGGAATTGTGAGAGGGTATCATGGGCTGACATGGAGGGGACTATGAATGGTCACAAAACACTCATTTCCAAGAAGGCAAACTGGTGAGACTAAACGAAAAGTATCTTGTCCAGGAAACTAAGTACAAGGCAGAGATCGGGATCTGAGCTCCAAAATATAAAATCACTTTTTTGAGCCCAGATTAAAGGACGACAACTTTGCTATGCGGCATGGAAATCTCCCAATTAAAGAGATAATTTAAAATAATCTGAGAAATAAAATTAAAGTGAACTTGATGGGCCCAAGAGAGGTGTCTTGGGCACACTGGTTTCCCCCATAGGTGCCATGGTGGAAACCCAGACTTAAAGCTTCTGGATCAGCAAATGCTTTCTGAAATGGGGAGGCTCAGTAATGATACCTCCAGAGCCAATGTCTGTCCTTAACTTGAGGAAAGCTGAATTATGGAATTCCCTGCTACAAGAAGTGGCTCTGGAAAGAATTTAGCAATATCAAAGAGAGCTCAGATATCAGAATAAAATGATGTCAGAAATTGCCCACTGGTTGTGCCAAACTCTGTCTCTATCCGTTTTGTGACTGGTGGGCCTCAGCTGTTTTCAGCTCTCTCAAGGAGGCCCTGGGGGTGAAAAGTTTGAGAAGCCCTGGTCTAGTGGGAGCTTGGATTATTTTTAGGTATCTCTGAAAATGTAACTTGTAGAGGCTTTTTGAAGGGTAAAATTTGAAAAGCTGACTTTTTACCTTCTTAGGCATGCTGACTCCTAAAAACAAACAAGCTGGATTTTAATTATTATTGCTTTTTAACTAGTTTCTGGATAAAATAGTGCTTAGTGATTATTAATAGTCAGTATAATGTTAGCTGGATTTGCTTTTGGACTGATTATATCCATGAGTACCATTTGCAAATCAAGAAATTCTAGGACCCTTTTGAATTGTTTCACTTGATTATTATTTTTTAAATCACTTGACGGTTTGAGCAAGTATAGTGTATGCAACTGCATTCAGTGGGAGTGGTGAAGAGGTGTTATATGTATACAAAAATTCTATTTTTTAATATAATTGTAAAATATTCATATTCTCCTCTGCCTCCTGAGAAGCTCCATCCATGGTATCATACTTATAGTGGGAGCAGAGTAGGCTGCCCACCATCAAGGGATTGGTTAACCGCTCTGTGTTTAAATTGTTATAATCTATTGTAAATTGGATAAATCTTTAAAATAAATCCAGAAAGACCTCTTCTAATGACATTCTCTACAGAGGAGCTTGAAATTGGGCTTCCCTATTGCAGTATTGTTTTGTTTTAAATGTGTAGTGGAAGTAATCTAATAGGTCAAAGGAAGAATACTTCATAGCAATTCTGTATACTTATACCAGTGATAGCAGGAGCTCGCCGGAGACAATTCCCAGTACACTACTCATTCCTCCAGCTTTTAAGTCACAATACATTATGGTCCCATATAGCATGGAATAAATACTTACTTCACTGCACTCAACTAGTTTTTCTTGAGTCAACTCTGAGTCATGCAAATAATTGTCTGTTAATTTTGTGGCAATAGTATCTTCATCTTCTAGTTCCTAGAATCCAGTTTGATTTTCTAGTAGAAACGTTTGACTGGTTGGTAATTAGTGGCTATAATCCATAACAATATTATGAATGGTGGGTATCAAGCAGGCTTTCTGTTTCAAAGCATACATTAAATTATTAACTATGTTAATAATATTTAATGGATATAAATAGTTGTAAATAATTTCAGCATCAATGTATGTACAAAATTAACTTGTCTGCTTTCAATGTATTTGTAAAGTTGGAACCATTGCCATTCATGCAATAAAATCTTCCTTCATAAGTAAGACTTATATTTGCATTTGAGGACTGTAAAGGTGAGCTTAGAGATTCACACTAAAAGTAAATAAGATCACATAGCCACCTCCTTTGTCTGTAATGGGGATTGCAGAGTAGGTATCTCTGTTCCCTTTGATGTTTATATAAAACAGATAAAAATGCATAAATTGCTTATAATCAGAGATGAATTAAAGCCAAATAGCATCCCAGAGGACAAAGCACCCCAGGCAACCATCAGCAGCCTAACCAAATGACAGACCTAGAGGAAACTTCAAAGCTGCAAATATAACTACCAGTGATATCCACAAAGAATCTAGATGCTAATAGAAACCTAATTTTCACAGTTCTGAGATATCCAGGTTTCAGACAGAAAAGAAAGAAAGATGTTACTTTATAAGCGCCTACTTTGTTAAATGTTTTATTTTGCTTTTCTTTCAAGAAAGCATAATCTTACAACAATTGATTAGGGACGCAAAGGCCGAGACAGTAAAAACATTGGATATGAGATATTGTTTGAAACGTCAATATATTACTTCAAAATTATCCAGTGTTTGCCAAGAATTTCCTTATTAATTGTACTCGATATAAAATTGTACTCTATTCCTAAAATTGCAGACATGAAAAAGAAAAATGACAACTTATTTCAAACTGAAATTAAAGCAAAGTGTGGGTGTGAATTTTTGCCTGCAGTGATTAATGTTAAAATAAGTATAATTTCTTTGTCAGATCTATTTTTTGCCTGTTTTGACTATCTTATTAAAAAATATGTAGTTAACATAAATTTGAAATTTAATTTACATTTCTTTATAGATAAAAAGTTCTAATGTAACTGTAGCAGTAGATTTTGTATTAATGAATAAACACGTATGCAACGTAACAGTGGTTGTTAGAGCAGTTATATTTTGTAAACATATTCCTAACTTGGATGTTGCCTTTTTAATACATCTCACTACAATGTGCATGTTTCTCAACTCTAGAAGAGCATAATATAGCAGGGTACACACTCAGTTGCCAAGTGAAAAATGGCTGAGTGAAGCTGCAGTTTTAATCTAGAATTAGATGAAGAGCTAAAAATCTGTATATATGTGTGTGTGTTTGAAATTTAAATACCCTGTTCAAAGATTGAAATGTGTAGCTGCTTTATAGTTACAGACTAAAAAGTGTTGGGGGGGGGGGAGGAAAAGGAAAAAGAAACTTTATTGGCAGGAGGTCAAGTTTGCAATCTTGTCTGCATACACAACATATCTTTTTCTGTCCATTAACATTCCTCTGGGGCATACTTTATTTGACAAAAGTATGCTTGTTACTGGTCTTCTAAGAACTCTTATTGGGGTCATTTTTCTCCACTTCGCTCTTAAGAATTTTTGGATTCATGGTAGGGGTGTAGGTGTTTGCCAGAATCCTCAATTTTGGTCTCACAGCATGAAGCAAGAGATCAAGGTTTCCTGTTGAAAGCTGTTATATTCTGCCATTTAATACTTGTCTAATTGATTCACAAATTCAGGCATGCCTACACAGTCAGCTCCCTAATGCTGAGCCTGGTATGAAAATGATTTGAAGAACAGATGTTGACTAAAGTAGATATTCATAGATTTGGGGTAGGTCATACATTTACTGTCATATCCCCTTTAAAAACAATGGTTGGCACTATTGGATAGTTTCTGATGCAAAAATCAGAAATGTAATATTTCTAGAAAATATACTTGGCTGTCACTTGCGCTGCTCTTTGGGTCCCATATCTCAGGGGAGGGAGTGACCAAAGCTTTGTGGTAGAGCACATGCCTTTCATTTTCCATTTGCAAAGTAAATGCCATTCACCAACATCCTGGCAGCAACACTTCTTTGGGAATGGTTGCTGTAATGCTTTTACATACATGTAAGGTCTAGTGTAATTCTCACATCCTGTATGCTTTACATTTCATTTTCCTCTGACCCTACTGTTTACGGTGCAAAATTGGTTGGATATAACCACCCCTAAAATTGGTTGGATATAAACTTAGCCTTCTGTGAATGGAAGGGTTCCATCTGCTCATGAAACGCTTTTAGTCTGGTGGAGGAATATCACTGGTAGAAGGAGAGACAAGGCCTTTTATTTTCCAATTCCCCATCTGCCCCAGGCATCTCACTATTTTGTGACTGGTGGGCCTTAGGGAACACTCTAGAATAGATTGAGACAGAGTTTGGGACAATCAGCAGGCAATTTCTTGTATCATTTTATACTGATATCTGAACACGCTTTGAAATTGCTAAATTCTTTGTCACAGGAGATATTACTTAGCCTCCCCATTTCAGAAAACATTTGATCTAAGTCTGGGTTTCTGTCATGGTGCCTATGGAACCAGCGTGTCCATGGACACCTCTCTTGGAACCCACCAGACTCCCTGCCTCTACTGATTTTAACTTTATTTCTTAAGTTTATTTTAAATTATTTTTAACTGGGAGATTGCCATGCTGTAAAGCAAACTTCTGCCTTTTATTTGGATTCAAAATCTTTATTTGAGTTCAAATAGCGGTTTTGTGGTTTGTGGCTCAGAACCCACCTTTGCCTTGTACTTTAACCAACTCCTCCTGCCATACTTGCCCATGCAGTATGCATGGTGAGGCCACGACACAGGGCAGATTAAACAAAGAGGCATCTGAAGATTGGCTGAGACGTCTGTAGAAGTACAACCAGACTGGAAGAGAAAGGGATAGTATCAGGAGTAGAAAGTTTAAAACTTGACAGAAAGGCTAAGTTTGGACATCTATAAAGAAATGAAAAGTCAGTTGCATAAATGTCTCATCTTCTTGAAGTTGTAAGTATTACAAAAGGAGATTCTGTTCTCAGTTTAGGCCTTGGGATTACTTAGAACTTGATTTGAGAGATGATTTCTTGCACCATTCAATAGTAACAGGCTTTTCATTGCATTTAACTAGGAGCTGATTTTGTTCTGTGTTTACTGTTCAGTTCTGATCATTTATTGGTACTCATATCATATTCAGTTGCAGTTCTCAGAGTGCTAAATCTTTAAATAGCCAAGATGGCACTATCCACAAGCAAGAGAGGGGAGATATCAACAGGCTCAGGGAAATCCTGTATAAACCCAAACAATTCAATGACTGAGTATGCTCAGTGAGATGGAATGTTGACTGATTGTTGGGGTGGGCTGGGGGAGAGAAAATCACGGGGAGGGGATGGAGTGGAATGTCTGGAATCCTGAACAAGAAATACTACACGCTGTTGCGGGTGCAACTTAGAAACAGTAATGAGAGAAGTTTACAATATTAAATGCTACAACAATTAGTAGGCAGGGAGTGTGCTAATTTATAAACATGATAATACAAGAATTATGTATGCTTGTATTCTATAGAAACCTTCTGTGACAATTGTAATTATTGAAGAGAAAGGTGAGGAGGGGCCTGGGTGTGAACCTTATTCATGCCATCTTGATTTCTGTTGGAAAGGTGGGATATAAATGAAACAAAAACCATTTGATCATATAAAAATAAATAGGAGAAACTCTATGGGCAGTCTTGAACCTCTTATAAAGTTCTTGTGGCCTGATGTATTTCTTACCCAAGAAATTTTCTTGTGGCCTGATGTATTTCTTACACAAATATTATTCCATACAAACCATGCAAATCTTTTACTTAGGAATGTTTTATATTCAGTTCTTTAATTGAATAATAGATTTTCATACTTGTGTAGAATGAAAAAAGGAATATATATTCTACTGTATGCACTATTATAGATTAGGTCTGAAAATATGTTGAAGAGTGTACTTATGAGTGCAGAGAAGTTACACAGAGACTACACACATTTCTAGGATGAAGAGAGAATAAGTCATCTATTAAAGGGTATGAAGTATTGTATTTCACCACTAGATGGCACTATTGTGTAAAGCTGCGTTAGGTAACTTTCTATAGTCAAGGTTTCGTATCTTTTGAATTTTGAATGTTTATTTTGAAAGTTATAGGAGAGTTCTTAAAATTGTGGCGTCATTTGCAAGACTCCATAGGATAACATTATGACGATCTTATACATAATTAATCAAATCTTTGGTGAGTACTGGTATCACTTAAGTCATATGAAGTAATTAGGATATTTGTGTTAAAATTATTTACCTTCTAAATCCGAAAGAGAGGGGTCATTCAGGTAACACTCTCTGCAAGACAGGGGGCAGGTAATTTCAGATTCGTTGTGAAAATAGTAAAACAGACATCCCTTGTATTACTTCAAATACACCTTAAAATGCCTTAGGATTAAAGCAATTATATGTAATACAATATTGTCTAGATTTGAAGCTGGCTGCGATTGGGTGAAAACATGAAATACAACTTTTCCCCTGCTTGGAATAGTCAACGTGGTTCTCCCCTCCACCCCCTGTCTACAAAAATTGTGCATTCTTCATGTAATCCCAAGATATTAAAATAATTAAGTAGTATATTCCCAGTTTCAGTAATGAACCTTAATTGGCGTTTGTAACACTTTGATATTAAAATTAAAAAGAGAAGAAGGAAACTACCTTGCTGAGAGTGCACAATGTTTTCTTGCATATCTTGGGTACCAGAGTTAATGGAGTAAAGACTGAATCCACTAATAAGTGAATATGTATCTGGTATTTCCCCCCTCAAAAGTGTGTGTGCCTTGTAGAACATAAGTTTAATCTTGAAGAAGCCTCAAACATTTTAAAAACTATTCTTTTTCTCAGGAGATGTGCTGAGAAGGTCAAAATACATTGCAAACCATATACTGTTCCTCTGCTTACATGGTGAAACTATTTTAACTTTCCTGAAAAACATTTGAAGCTAAATTTGGGCATAAATTATGAATGATTTTTTTTCATAGCTGCACATAAACTATTTATGTACTTATTAAATTAAAATGTATCGACTGCTTTACAGGCCATAAGAAATAAGGACTTAAATGACCTACACACCACTAAAGAATTGGCACTGGTTTCCAAGATGCTGTGTTGTGGATCTTTACTCAAGGCAGTGTGCCAGCACAAATAGCATTCATTTAAATGCAGCTTGTGTTAGTGGAGTCCTTTAAGGATCAAACTTTCACATCTAAATAGTAATCTGTACAAGGCTGCTTATTATATACATTGCATGCAGTTATAAATGCTGTGCAGAGGGCACCTCTCCCATCTAATTACGCAAGCACATTTTAAGTAACCTGACTCGCATTGCCGTCATCGAGCAGAAGAACACATGTTAGGGGTAAATTTTGCAATCTTGGGACAGCTTGACAAGTCAGGAGGATGGTATTACTAAATAGCACATCTTCCAGTCCAAAAGTGTTTGGGAGGAAGCCAGAGTCATAAATCTAGAAAGATTTATCATCGAAATATGCAGTGTTAGTAATGAAATAAGCACCTGGAGCTAAGGATACGGGGAATCCAGTCCATAAAAAGCTTCTGTTTCCATTATGGTTCTATAAGCAGTCATCCCAACGGAAACTAGATGCTTTTATGTTTTTATGGTCCCATATTTTTTAAGTAACAGAAGAAAACTCCCCAAATGATCACAGTTTTCATCTGTGTCCTTCCTAAGACAGTTGTTGGGGGTTGGGAGAGAATAGGATTTTGCCATAGATTGCGATGCACAGCCATGATATTCTACTGTTCTTCTCTTCCCACTCTGCTAACCTATCCTTCCTTTTTGGATTGTGCTTTTAGTGGAGAATAGTGAATAGAAGGACAACACTTGAAAGCGCATGCTCTCCTTCTAAATGAGCAGAAGGAGAAGCATTTCTGAAAGTGCCTCAGTGGGAACAGGCATTTTTTGAAATTATTTATTTAAAACATTTGTATCCTGCCCTATATCATTAAGATCTCAGGTGGCGTACAGTAATTTTGAAATTACACAGGAATAAAAGAGCATATTACGTACCATTTTCCAACATTCTTACTAAGGTCACTGAATGACTGCGGTCTAGAAACAGAAATCACACTTTGGGTGACCTTCAGCCCAAGCCAGAGGAACTGTTGTGTTTTTGAAGATTCAGCTTTCAGGCTAGTTTAAATAAAATGTTCAGTATTTTAGATAAATGTTTTTATCATGCAGCTGATCTTTGGCAATGAGCCCTGAAAATATCTTGTAGACTTGTGTGAAATGTGTTAGTGGATCTATGGAACACAGTGTCTTTTGCAAAGGACATTTTCTGTTTTGTTGGCAGTTTTCATTTGTCAAAGCAACTGAGCATTATATTGAAATCCTAGTGAGATTTGAGGGTGTGTCCAGGTTACTCTTTAGGACCAAGCAATCCAAATCTTTGCTTGGATCAGCATATCAGGATGAAAGCAGCATTGATTAGGCTGATTAGGGTTATACAGCAGCTGGGACAGTGTTCTGGTCTTATAGGGCTCTGGACGGTTTGCTATAAAAGGTTAGAGAAAAGCCCAGAATGTAAAGTCCCATGGCAGACATGGGTTACTTCCAAAAGGCTTTTGACAAAGTCCCTCATCAAAGACTCTTGAGCAAACTTAAAAATAGCACCTTTTATGGATCAGAAACTGATTAAAGAACAGAAAGCAGAGAGTAGGAATAAATGGTGAATATTCCCAATAGAGGGAAGTAATTAATGGGGTCCCACAGGGATCAGTATTGGGACCAATTCTTTACAACTTGTTCATGAATGATCTAGAATTAGGAGTGAGCAGTGAAGTGGTCAAGTTTGCCGATGACACCAAATTATTTAGGGTGGTTAAAACAAAATGGGATTGTGAAGATCTCCTGGGGGGATCTACACTACTGCTTTTAAAGCGCTTTAAAGCACTTTGAAAACGTTTTGAAACCTGTATATGCAGTGTGTCCTGGGCCCCAACAGTTGTTAAAACTGTTATAAAGCGCTTTAAAGTGCTTTAAAGCAGTAGTGTAGATCCCCCCAAAAGGATCTCTCCAAACTGAGAACACAGGCATCTAAATGGCAAATGCAGTTCAATGTAAGCTAGGGTGACCATGTGGAAAGGAGGACAGGGTTCCTGTATTTTTAACAGTTGCATAGAAAAGGGAATTTTAGCAGGTGGCATTTGTATGCATGCAGCACTTGGTGAAATTCCCTCTTCATCACAACAGTTAAAGCTGCAGGGGCTATGCTCTCTTGAGCAGATACAAAAGAGGGCAGGGCTCTTGCAGCTTTAACTGTTGTGATGAAGAGGGAATTTTCTCACATGCTGCATGCATAGAAATGACAGCTGCTGAAATTCCCTTTTCTATAAACTGTTAAAGATACAGTAGCCCTGTCCTCCTTTCCATATGGTCACCCTATTAAACAAGTTTAAAGGGATGTCCCTTTGGGCAAAAAAATCCAACTTCAAGTATAATTTGATGGGATCTAAGCTAACAGTGGCCAACCGAGAAAGAAATCTTGGTGTTGTGGTAGAGAGCTCAATGAAAATGTCAAGGCAAACTCCATGTTAAGCGTATTTGGAAAAGGGATTGAGAATAAAACTGGCAATATCATACTGCCTTTATATAAATTCATGGTGCTACCACACTTAGAATACTAATACAATTCTGGTCACCATATTGGGGGGAAATTGTAGAGCTGGAAAAAGTGCAGAAAAGGGCAACTAAAATGATCAAAGGGCTGAAGCATCTCCCCTATGAGGGAAACTTACAATAGCCGGATTATTTAGCTTGGAAAAAAGGCAGCTAAAGGGAGACATGATAGAGGCATACAAAGCTAATTGGTGGGAGATTCAGGACAAAGAAAAGGAAGTAGTTCTTCATGCAGCGCATAGTTAAACTACGGAATTCGCTACCACAAGACTTATTGATGGCCACCAATTTGGATGGCTTTAAAGAGGGTTAAATCAATTTAAGGAGAAGAATATCAGTGGTTATTAGTCCTGATAGGTATGTGCTACCTCCAGTAACAGAGGCAGTAAGCCTATGTACACCAGTTGCTGGGGAACATGGGTGGGAGGGTGCTGTTGCACTTGTGTCCTGGTTGTGGGTTCCTGATCAACTGTTGGTTGGCCACTGTGTGAACTGGGCATGTTTAGCCTTGAGAAGAGAAGACTGAGGGGAGACATGATAGCACTCTTCAAGTACTTGAAAGGCTATCACACAAAGGAGGGCAAGGATCTCTTCTTGATCATCCCAGATTTCAGGACATGGAATAATGGGCTGAAGCTACAGGAAGCCAGATTCTGGCAGAACATCAGTAAAAAAAATCCTGACTGTTAGAGCAGTATAACAATGGAACCAATTACCTATGGAGGTCGTGGGCTCTTCCACCCTAGAGACATTCAAGATGCAGCTGGACGGCTTACTGTCAGGTATGCTTTAAGGTGGATTCCTGCATTGAGCAGGGGGTTGGACTTGATGGCCTTATTGCCCCCTTCCAACTCTACTATTGTATGATTCAGTCAGATTGTTTACCTGGAGAACGACTTCCTTATATTGTTGTTTTTCCTTCCCCTGTAAGAGAGTATTATCTTGAATCCATTAGTTCTTCCATCATCCCTATTTTCAAGTACTGGCACTCTGAAAACTGTGTATAGGGCCAGGCCACTTTGTGGCTAGAATCTGAACATATTTATTTTCATTTTTCGTGGATTACACACACGCACACACTGCCCTTTTCTAGACACTTGTAATGATTTTGGCCAGATATACTTGAGGAAGGGACAGAGGAGTTTAGCAAGCTGTCTTATACCAAGTCAGACCAGGCCTGTCTAGTGCGATATTGTCTACACGGAGTATCATTTGCCCTCCAAGGTTTCAGGCAGGATTCTTTCCTACCCTACCTGGAGATGCCAGCGATTGATCCTGGGAACCTTTATATGCAGAGTTTCTCTGCCTTTCATAGTTGCATAAGTAGCAGAATTTGAATTGATTTCTGCATCTCATGAAACTGATGAAGTCACAAGATATGAAGAACTGTTTAGCTTTGTAAACTGCATACTAGCTTTATCTTTCTCTTTTTTATATTGAGTACTCCAGCCATAATAACGTGTATGCACATGTGGGTGCATGCTGGCTGATCAACTCTTTGTTGCATATCTCCTTAGTATTCTTCATGATCAGAAAGCTTTATTCCAGCATGTAGGCCATTGTGCAGCCGTTAGAGGGTGCTTCTGCATCAAGGACCTGTCTGGCTTCTTAGACTCAAGTAAAAATCTTCTATGCCTATTACTGCACATATAAATTATGTGTTGCAATAATACTTAAAATATGCAGATTTAATCCTTTCCCTGTCCAAACCATCATCAGCAATGGATGAAATTATATAAATAGGTGGAAATAAAATATAACTGAAGACTGATATATTTCAAACAAAGTTGCTAACCAGCAAAATGTGATTTGGATATATTCAGCTAAGACACATGAATGCATTTTGACTCGTAATCAGTAGTGCTTTCAATTTTGGAAAAAGTTTTGTTGTCTGATTGCCACTCCCCCCCCCCCCCACTCATACCAAATGTGTTATATTAAGTCAAGCACTATATGGAAAAACTCCCCCCCCCCCGCAAATGTTTCACCCCCTTTGTTAGAAAAAAAGGTGGTAAAAGCTTACTTGAAAAAGCACTGGGGGAAACAGTTTGTTATAGCTTATTCAGCTGCAAACTATAGAGCACCACGCCAGCAGTTTGGCTTTATTTGGCAGCTGTGGTCTGAATACTTGTATGCGCTTCACATTATTAGTAGGGAAATGCATAATTTCAAGTTAAGATTTCCAAAATCCTTCAATGAGGCATGCCAGCCAATGAGCCCAATGGAAGTGACTGATTTCTCATCACTTGTTCTCTGTGGAAATCCAACTTATCAGATGTCATTGCCCTAATTCGGAGCGCCCATGCCCATAAGAAATTGCTGGATAAGAATGCAAATGTTCTGTAGGAAATATTTATGAGTTTTAAAATGATGCTAAAGGGCTAGGTACCCAACCTAAGTATTTGTTTTCATTTGTACCTCTGGACTGTCTGAAGCAAATGTACTCAGATTGCTTTTCATTTTCCTAGCATAAGATCTTGGACTTTAGTATGAAGCCTGAAAGATTTTCCATACAAGCAGGAGTTATTTCTTATGTTGCCCAGCAAAATGGGACTTTAGCCCAAACAATACCTCAGTATAATATAATTCAGGACAGTTGGTAATGCTTAATGTGCTGTGACAAATTAAACTAGTAAATGAATTAATATGCTCAACTATAACTTATTTATTCTAAATTTACATAATACCTTTTATGTGAAATACTATACAGTTTTTGACTACAGACAATTGCTGACTCCTCTTGATTTGAAAATTAAAATGTTAGAATATGCAGACAACAGGAAGAACAGGTTAGTTCAGGAAACTATTCCTGACTCCTGCTTAACTGGGAAAGCGTTAATTAGATAATAAGTATTCTAAATGTATTCTTCATAGACATTCTTTTTAATACGTTGAATTCTTTGTTAAATCTAGTCTTACAAAATGGCAGAAAGCCAGACTTGCTAAGAGTGACCGCTAATCTATCAAGATTTCTAGTGATGGAAATGAAACTAATTAGCTCAGCCCTACAAACAAAGGTTGGAGGTATAATCTAATAAATGTGCTAATTGATGCCTGGGGTAGTAAGGTTACAGGTATTTTGTTATGTGAAACCTCAGCTGTTTGATCAAGATTTGTGTGTGTGTGTGATAGAGCAATGAACTACTGTAACTACAATGCCAATGTGGAGGGCAACACAAAGTAAAAATGTAACTTGGAGCATCCTATTCTTTGTTAATAGTGGCAATTTGAAAAAATTGATGGCAAATTGCTGGGTTTTTTTCATTGCCCAAGTAAGTATTAGTTATGTTATGCAAGTGTTGGTTTATAACAGCTCAGGGGCACAGTTGAATAGTATCCAATGAGTGGCACTACAAAACTATTATGTGTCTTCATATCACTAACATTGATTTGTTGCCTTTCACATTTATTAATCTGGGACAGTAGCTGTGTATTTCAGGACACTTTGCATGTTACAGAACCCATGTAATGTTTGAAAGTCTCTTATTATATGTGCTGATCATTTATTTATTAAAATATTTGTATCCTGCCCTATATCACAAGGACCTCAGGGCGGCATACAGATAAAATCATACAAAGAATAAATATACACAGCTAAAAACAAGTTAAACAATAAGTTAAAACCAGTATAGAATTTAAAAACAGTAAAACCAATAAAACAATTAAAATGATGTACTGGCTTGGTGAATTTAGCCATCAAAGGCTTTGTTAAAAAGCCGTGCCTTTACTTGGTGCCAAAATGATGCTGGTGCCAGTCGGGCCTCCAAGGGGAGGGCATTCCACAGCTGAAGTGCCACAATGGTGCTATATAAATAAATAAATAAATAATAATAATAATAATAATAATAATAATAATAATAACAACAGAGAAAGCCCTCTCCCACGTCCCACCATAGCGCATGTCTCGCATTGGTGGGATGCGGAGGAGGGCTCCTCCAACAGATCTCAAGTCTCAGGAAGGCATAAATAGGGAGAGAAGCTCCCTCAAGTATTGAGGTCCCAAGTCGTTTAGGGCTTTAAACGTCATTATGAACACCTTGAATTCTGACTGGAAATGTATAGGCAGCCAGTGCAATTCCTTTAAGACCAGTTTTATATGGTCTCTGTGAGATGTACCAGTCAGCAGTCTAGCTGCTGCATTTTGCACTAGTTGCAACTTCTGAGTTGCAACTTCAGGGGCAGCCCCACGTAGAGTGTATTGCAGTAGTTTAATTGGGAAAGTTACCAGTGTGTGCACTACTGTGGCTAGGTTATCATGTAGAGAGTCTCGTAAATACCCCAGGTTCCTGTTGATTTTCCACGTCATCATGGAACTTTTCACATCATGAGACTGACACACGTGGAGTTCCACCACATGGTTCTCAGCAACCCCTTCATGTGGGATGTAATGTATGACTGAAGTGGCCCTTAGTGCCCTATATTATATAAACCTACTGATGGATGTAGTACATTTCACTCTAGTTACTCTGAATCTAAATAAAGCTCTGTTCTAGAAAGGTATCCGCAATGTAAGAACAATGAAAATATCTATAGGATAGAAAGCTGTTTCTGTTTCCTGGCGCCTACACTGTACTCCTTTCGTCGCCAGCTGAAGACCTTTTTATTCTCCCAGTATTTTAACACTTAATTTTAACTTAAATTTAAATTTTACTGTTTTAACTCTGTATTTTAATCTTATATCAATTTTGCTGCGTGGTTTTTATCCTGGGTGTGCTTTTTATACTGTATTTTGTAATTGTGCTTTTAACCTGTTGGTTGTTTTATTGTGGTTTTAATTTTTGTGAACCGCCCAGAGAGCTTCGGCTATTGGGCGGTATAAAAATGTAATAAATAAAATAAAATAACAGTGGTGGAAGATGACATAAGGATCAACGTAGAATGTGGAATCATGGTATGAAAGAGAATGGTATCCTTTTGTAGATCAGTGTCAACAGTGACACCGCAGAACATAAGAGCCATCCTGAATCAGACCAAACGTTCATCTAGTCCAGCATTTTGTTCACAAAGTGGCCAACCAGCTGCCCAGAGGAAATCCAAAAGCAGGATATGAGTGCAATTGCACCCTCCCGCCCATATTCCCCAGCAACTGGTATACATAGGCACACTGCTTCTAATACTGGAGGTAGCATATATCCATCAGGATTAGATTCATTGACAGCATTCCCATCAGGAATGTGTCTGCCTTTTAAAGCCATCCAAATTGGTGGCCATCACTACATTTGCGGTAGCGAACTCCATAATTTAACTACGTGCAGTGTGAAGAAGTCCTTTTATTTGTCTCGAATCTCCCACCAATCAACTTCATGGGATGACCCCATTGGGTTCTACTATTATGAGAGAGGGAGAAAAATGTCTCTTAGCCACTTTTTTCACCCATGCATAATTTTGTATGCCTCTGTCATATCTTCCCTTACTCACATTTTCTTCAAGCTAAACAATCCCAAATGTTGTAACCTTCCCTCATAGAGGAGTTGCTCTAGCCCCTTGATCACTTTAGTTGTACTTTTCTGCACTTTTCCCAACTCTGCCCAACTCTACAATATCTTTTTGTGTGTGTCGTAACAAGGACTCTACACAGTATTCCAAGTGTGGTCACCATAGGTTGGTATAATGGCAGTATGATATTGGCAGTTTTATTCTCAATTCCTTTCCTAATTATGCCTACCACGGAATTTGCCTTTTTCACAGCAGCTGCATGCTGGTCTGACATTTTCATTGAGCTGTTCACCACAACCCCAAGATCATTCTTGATCAGATACTGCTAGCTCAAATTCCATCAATTTTTATCAAAGTTCAAATTCTTTTGCCTCACTCTAAGAATATGTGTGAGGACCTATTAAATATTTTGAAATAAAGGTATCTTTGTGACAGCAGTAATC
The DNA here is from genome assembly GCF_023053635.1 of Elgaria multicarinata webbii. Lineage (NCBI taxonomy): Eukaryota > Metazoa > Chordata > Lepidosauria > Squamata > Anguidae > Elgaria > Elgaria multicarinata. Next base: position 8,351,432 of record NC_086172.1, on the reverse strand, counting down.
AAGAAAAGATTCCTGCTTGCTGTAAATGAATATTGTTGTAAAATTGCCGCTTCACTGGTGTTCATTATCCGCACTCTTAGGTTCCACAGTCTATATTTTTTTATTTTTGAAGTATTTTAGATGGTATGAATCTTTTGACTGATACCTGGTGTAGGGCACTTGTTCAGTATTGCCAGTATTAAGCTTAAAAAAAACATGCAAATCCCTCTTGTCATGTGTGTGCTTAGTAAACATGGATCAGAACCAAGTATTTGTGTAGGATAAGAATGGGCAAACATTTTACACCTTAAACAAAGAGGAGCACTTTCATGTTCATACAGAAGGAGTATGAACTACTAAAAACAGCATCTTTAAACAAATATATTAAAACTGAAAACATTGAAAACAAAATAATTAACTATATAACATCTGTGCAAACCCTTATTTATTTTGGAATTTAATTATTTAAATGAGATTATTAAAACAGTTGAACAAGTGCATATGTTTCTTCAAAGCCTTTTTGTCCTTCCTATCTATATAAGGAAACACACACAAAAACCCTATACATGTAGTGCTGCAATCTTGAATTATTGCAGTGTGAACATTGATGGGTATTTTCTTTCTTCCAATGGAGGTAGACATATCTGAAAATAAGTGTGTTTTTTCCTTCATATAATCCCGTTTTGAAGATCAGAGAGGAATACAAAGGCAGAATAGGATTCTTTTTTGTTTGTATTTCTTGCAAAAGGAAAGACTGATACATGGGCATTGTCATTATTTCCTGGTTTAGTGAATGCAGCTTGCCATTTTTGTCTATCAGCAAAATAAATGACAAACCATAAGCTGCTTAAACTAACATACTTGACTTCAGTTGGACTATACCAGCTCAAGTGGCTACAACGTTTATATAAAACATTTTGAGCAGCAAGATATTTATAGTAATAATTGTAAAAATGACTATGGGAAGGTTAATATTTAATTTGAAAACCACTGGATTGAACGAATAGGTAGACTGGTTGACAATTTGTGCTTAGTACTGGACAGACTTGACCTTGGGGGAGCTAGGGGTGGCGACAGCCGACAGAAAGCTCTGGCGTGGGCAGGTCCATGAAGTCACGAAGAGTCGGAAACGACTGAACGAATAAACAACAACAAACTGGGCTGCCTTAAAAATGTTAGAAACTAGTTTAAGTAGATTAACCTTACTTACAGATATTTTGGTTAATTTTTTAGAAATCTTGTTTCCCTTTCATTCTTCATGTTGAAAAAGATCTTTGCCTTATTTTCTTTTTTGTAGCTGCTAATAACTTCTCTGAAAATGTAGTTTGACAACCGATTTTAATACTGTAAGGGCACAAGCCTATGCATATTTTGACAGAAAAAAGTCCAACAGTTTCCAGTATTTCCCAGCCATGGCAGGCTGGAGAATGCTAGTAGGACGTTTTTCTATCTAAACATGTATAGGATTGCATCCTTAAAGTTTTTCCCCCCAAAAGACCTGGCATTTTACATTTCTGTAGTTATCCTGGTATAGCCCAACTGAAGTGTCGTGTATCAGAGGATACCATTAGTTTGATTCACTCATCTGCTATTGTACATTCTATACAGGCCTTAACGATCTCAAGCAAAATGTGAATATAAACTTTTCATCCTTTTGGATTCAGATTATAGTCATTTTGTATTAGTATCTTCTGTTATAACTTTGCATACTTTTAAAAGCTTCTTGTGGGTTAAATCATCCATGACAAACAGCACCATGTCATGCAAACTGGGCTTCATTAATGTTGTTAGAGGTGAAACGTAAAGGGCTATCCCATATTGGGAAGAAGGATTAAGGGTCTGGCAGGACTCCCTTTCCCTTGATTCTTCTGGCATTCTGGGCATCAAATACTTAAAATACTTAAAAGGTTGTCACACAGAGGAGGGCCAGGATCTCTTCTTGATCATCCCAGAGTGTAGGACACGGAATAATGGGCTCAAATTAAAGGAAGCCAGATTCCAGCTGGACATCAGGAAAAACCTCCTGACGGTTAGAGTAGTACGACAATGGAACCAGTTACCTAGGGAGGTTGTGGGCTCTCCCGCACTAGAGGCCTTCAAGAGGCAGCTGGACAACCATCTGTCAAGTATGCTTTAGGGTGGATTCCTGCTTTGGGCAGGGGGTTGGACTCGATGGCCTTATAGGCCCCTTCCAACTCTACTATTCTATGATTCTAAGTATCACTGGACTTGGGCATATATGCCTGGCCAATAAAACCTTTCTACATTTAAAACAAATGATGGACCAACCACCGCTCTTTTTGTTTTTCCTCAGATTGGGCTGAGGTGTCAAACAAGTGTCCCCTCAATCAATTTCAACAGCAGGCCCTTGGTTATGGCATGCAATTTATCATTGTTAAGGCGTATTCCTTTGTCACCTCTTCCAGCCTCGGCTATTGTTCCTCAGTTTTGCATATTGCTGTCTGGCCCTTTCCAGGAATGTGCATCTCCTGACAAAGGCATTGATTGTGACCCCATGTCTTCCAGTTCTTCTGCAGCTACATAAGTCTCCATTAATTGAATAGACTGTCCTAATGTCTGTAGGTTTTGACATTTAACCCATTTTTTTCAGCTGCAGTTGGCATTATGTCCACAAAAGGACCACCTCAACTATTTGTTCTGAGGTGCGGGCGGTGGGCTTCAGCTCAAGCTATTCATCAATTTTTTTTGGCCTACTACTCGTGGTTGGGAATCAGAGCAAATGTAGCCCCTCTCATTCTTCTCTGCTCTTTCTTCAGTCACGTGTAAAATCCTTAAGATGGTGGCTTTTACCATATCATATTGTCCTGCTTCAGCAGGTGTTAGCATATTGACATCATCTTGGGCAGGTCCCATGAGGCATGGGGTTAATATCAAGGGCCTAATGAACCTAGGACCACCGCACTGCTTTGGCCACTCTATAGAAAGTGTTCAAGAAGACTTCCGGCTCATCTTTTGGAGTCATTTTCCATATACATATAGGTGCTATGCTTCTGCCTCTCACCTCTTTGGTTGTGCCAACTTTGCTCTCAGAATGGGGTGGTTGTAATTTCTTCCTTTCTGTCCAGCTTTGTTTTCCTCCTTCATTGTCCTTTTCCTTGGCCATTCTCTTTCCTCTCTCAGCAAGATCCCTCCTTGTCCCTTGTTTTCCTTTTATTCTCCTTGTTCCCCCCACTCCCGTTTGCTGCTGCCTAACTTCAGGTGATGCTCATTCTGGCTGATGAAGCAAGCAGCAGCTGGTGACATCATCAGTTTGAGCCATTGCTGTTCATGACCGCCCTGCCCTTGTTGTTCTCAATGGCATGAGAGCCCGGGGATACGCAACGAAATCCATCAGTGCCATGAATATTTGTCTGGTGCTTGGTAGGGGGTGGCAAACCCCTCTGATCCCTTACACTAGGGCTGATAAGAATTGCAGTCCAACTGCATCTGGAGGGCCACATACTGCCTACGCCTGCCTTGCAGGATTGTACTGATAAGTCTTCAGTCATAACATCAAATCACTTGTAAAAGGTGTACTTCTTTCTCAGAAGATTTAAGATATAGAACCATAGAATCATAGAATAGCAGAGTTGGAAGGGGCCTACAAGGCCATCGAGTCCAACCCCCTGCTCAATGCAGGAATCCACCCTAAAGCATCCCTAACAGATGGTTGTCCAGCTGCCTCTTGAAGGCCTCTAGTGTGGGAGAGCCCACAACCTCTCTAGGTAACTGATTCCATTGTCATACTGCTCTAACAGTCAGGAAGTTTTTCCTGATGTCCAGCTGGAATCTAGCTTCCTTTAACTTGAGCCCGTGATTCCGTGTCCTGCACTCTGGGAGGATATCGGGCTCAAGTTAAGTGAGTGTTCAAAAAAAAGTATAAGTATCTACTAAATAAAATATGGTTGAATATTGTTCATGTAAATGAATGCATTTGAAAAATGTAAATCTACGTGAGTGGCTCTCTTATCAAAATTGGACTACAGTGACTCATGATAATATATGGTATTTTATTTAAAGACCCAAGAACCTGTTTGGTATGTGAAAACTGAAGCCTTAGCTACATTTTCGAATCTACATGTTTGCCAAGACAAAAAGACTAAGCACATGATATACTTTTAGTACTGTTACATATGTAAATGTCTTAAAATTGAAAGCGCTGTAGCTATAACATGACCACTTGTAATTGCAAAAGATAGGACTTATTTCCAGACTTCTCAAAAAATGTGAAGAATTAATTCAGTGGAGCATGAAACAACTTCTCAGCAAATGGAAATAAGTTTACAGTGTGTGATTTTCATGCTACTATTCTTAGGTTATCAGATAATGTATTTCTTTTCAGTGATTATTATACAAGCCATCGTTAGGCCTTTTTCTAACAATATGAGTTTCAGTGTAGTTTTCAAATCAATATAGAGTATGTTGGGTTGTATATTTATCAGTATGTTGCTATTAAAAGACACACTTATAATGCTAATGCTGGCAAACATTTAAAATATCTTTGAAAGGTTTCAGGGAAGGGAAGAACAGGGAGGGTCCACCTTCACTCTTCTGCCTCCCACTCGTATGTGGAATTGAGAATGGGTATTTAAAAGAGAAAAACTAGATCTTGCCTGAAGAAGAGAAGTAATATTTATTATTTATTTCATTGATGTTACATCCCCCCACCAAATAGCTCAAGGCTGCATACATGATCTTTCTCATTTTTATCCTCACAACAACCATGTGGGGTAGGTTACACTGAAAGTTTTCCCAGGTTCAAGGACTTACCAATCGTAGTCCAACGCTCTGACCACTACATCATACATTTCATGCAGCATGAAAATTAGTGAGAGAGAAGAAACATAAATGTATAATGAAGATAGGAAGAGAAGGAGAATTACACCAAAAAACCCAAAGTTCAAGTACTGGATCACCTGCTCCTGGTGGTTCCACATAGATCCATCCTCCGATTGGAATCCACCAGGGGAAGAGCCTTCAGCGTGGTGGCGCCCCTCCTGTGGAATTCCCTGCCTCTGGAGGTCAGGCAGGCGCCAACCTTGTACTCCTTTCGGCGCCTCCTGAAAACATCTTTATTCCAAGAAGCCTTTCTTTAACATGCAGCCTTGGATTTCTGTTTTTGCTTCTTTTTAAATTTTATTTTAACTGTTTTATTCTGTTTTTATTTTCATTTTACCTTGTGCACCGCTACGAAATTTTTCAATGGGGAGCGGTATATAAATATTCTAAATAAGTAATAATAAATAAATAATAAAGGGCTGATGAATTTAGAATGCCAATGACCTTCAGCTCAGCATGTTCTCAGTTCTTCCTTAAATAAGATTTTGATGTCCTCTTTGCCTTTTCCTACCTGATTACTTCTCATATCTTAAAAAAGTGAATTTCTGCTCTCCCTTCTTCCTCCTCCTTTCTCTCCCTTTTTCTTCTAGTAGTTAAATCTGGGGTTTTTTTCCCATTGCACAATCTCATTACTTCAATATTGATCTTGTTATTTTTCCCCATCCCCACAATTCCTCTCAATTGCTAAATCTTGTTCCTTTCATCTTTGTAATACCTACAAAATTTGCCCCCTTTTCTCTTTTGATCCAACTTTAAACTCAGCTTGATTTTTCTCATTATCTCTTGGACTTAATATTGTAACATGCTTGGCCCTTTTTCTTTTTCTCCCAAACATCTTCTGGTTTGAATTCTTTCGCTTACTTAATCTGTCCCACTTGTTATGGTGACGATGTTCCTCATTTTTTTCTAGTCTCTTCAGTGGCTGCCTCTTCTTATATTCTTGTACCTGACTTTTTAAAAAAGATCTTCATTCACTTGCTCCCACTTAGCTTTCCTTTTTTCTATCCATGCCATCTTCATGTTCTTTTCACAACTCTGGCATCATTTTTTAAAATCCAGAGATTACAGCTTTCGTTCCTTGACTCAGGCCCTTTTTGCATCTCCTACCATTAGAGCTCATTACAGCCATCTGTCTTCCTTCACTGCTTGGTTTGTTTTTTGTTTTTTTGGGCCATTTTTACATTGCCATTTAACTGATCTCCCACTCCTGTCTTTACCCATCACTCCCCTTCTCTAGCATCTCACATTGGTTTGGATTGGAAAGTGTCTAGTGGGAACAGAAAGGTAATTGTGGGACGGACGCAAGAAATAAGAGACGACACAAGTGCTGGAGTTAAACTGGGCCACATTTATTCAAGATCTGCAAAGGGTTCCAACCGGGCATCCAGCCAGGCCTGCATCAGGCCTTACTAAGCGACAGGGCGAGCTTTCCATGGCCAGCGGGTGGCGCTCAGTATCGCCGCCCGGCTGTCCATCCCCTGCGTGGGGTGGGAGACCTTCCCTTGTCACCCCCAACCCATGCCCCCATCGGGCTCAAGGTGGGTGAGAGAGGTCGGCCTCAAAGGTGATCCTTATCCCCCAGCCTGGCCACAAGGCTCAACACTGAGAGCCCTCGGGAGTCACCTATCACTGTAACAGTGCCTTGGAAGCTCGCCATTATATTCCCTCTGGATGCCCTTCCCTACCTGCCAAAAGTTACGTGACCAAATTAAAGCGCAGCCAAATTGACCTAGTTATACTCCCCTGATGTCTTACAGTATGGAGTAGGCGAAACAACTCACGCCCAAATCAGAGCATGAGCAAAAAATTCCTACTCGGCCCCCTAATGGCGACCAATATATCACACTGTCTACAGGGAGGGAGGGAGGGAGCAGCGAAAGCAAGAGGGCTTGGGAGGGTGAGCCACGACCTTTTACCTGGTCAAACCCCTCCCAGCCTTAATGACGCAAAATCCTGCATCAGCAGGATGGCCCCGTCTCTCTCTTACCCCGCCCACAAATCCCTCCCCATGCCCAGGCTTTGCCGGGCATGGCAGAATGGGCCTTGTGGGACGGACGCAAGAAATAAGAGACGACACAAGTGCTGGAGTTAAACTGGGCCACATTTATTCAAGATCTGCAAAGGGTTCCAACCGGGCATCCAGCCAGGCCTGCATCAGGCCTTACTAAGCGATAGGGCGAGCTTTCCATGGCCAGCGGGTGGCGCTCAGTATCGCCGCCCGGCTGTCCATCCCCTGCGTGGGGTGGGAGACCTTCCCTTGTCACCCCCAACCCATGCCCCCATCGGGCTCAAGGTGGGTGAGAGAGGTCGGCCTCAAAGGTGATCCTTATCCCCCAGCCTGGCCACAAGGCTCAACACTGAGAGCCCTCGGGAGTCACCTATCACTGTAACAGTGCCTTGGAAGCTCGCCATTATATTCCCTCTGGATGCCCTTCCCTACCTGCCACAGGGGGCGGCAAGCCACTTGCTTAGTCGCTCACCCCCCAACTACCTAAAACAACACCTAGGGCCCTTTGCAGATCGTACAAAAATAAATCGTTACCAATGTCCGACAGGTGTACGCCATCCTGTCGATAAAGCTCCCTCCGTGTCAGTGTAATGGTGGGATGTGTGATGCTGAGATCCCCATGTCTGCTTAGTTCGCGGAATATTTCGCTATTGACCCGCCGCCGGGCCCTCTCCATAGGCTTAATGTCGCCGGATCGCCATATAAATCTGGGTAGTATGCAGGACCACACAATGCGCACTCTGGGCCACCGCTGCCGAATGATCTTGAAATCGGCAATAGCCTGCAAAATTAATGCCTTGCCCTTGAGGAGCCCCAGGTCATTTCCTCCAAGGTGGATGATGAGAACCTGGGGTGGCGCCGCTGCAGGTGTGTCCTGAAATAAAGTGGGGAGCAATCGTTCCCAACGCATTCCGCGTCTACCCAACCACTGAATGTTGGCGCGTTGGCTGAAGCCCAGCTGGGATCCAAATGAAGAGGTAGCTGCTCTTCTGCCGGCCCAGAAGACCATGCTGTGGCCGCATATGACAACGCGAACAGGCGACCGTCGTGCCTCGCAATCTAAAATAGACATGACCATTAGGCACAAGAAATATAGCTATGTGATTGGCATTTTCCGGACGTATGACCTGAACACTACTGATTTCCACCGCCTTATGTCTTGAATCGTTTGCGGAGGAAGCTGTAGACTAGCAGCCGTAGATGCCGCACCGATTCGGAATGAGTGAGTGCCATAAGATGCCCCTTTCAGGCCTAAAGCCTGCAATGCCCTCTTAGTGACGGTCCAAAATTGATATTTTGTTAATGGTAATAAGTCGCCGTGGCGGAAGAGGTAACCCTCACCGCTGCCCCTTAAATTCATGTAGGTTTGCAAAGCAGTGACCGGACAGATGTCCTGAACTGGGGCATGGCGCAAGACAATGTTAACACCTTTACCTTCTTGGTCAGTCTTAGATCACTGTATTGCAACGCATCGTAAGAGAGGTCTGTTTTTTGAGCGCGCTAGTAGGCAGCCTCACAGGGTGAGTGGCACCAGCTGGCCCAATTTAATTTCAGCTTGGCTAGCACATCTGGTGTGATTGGAAGTCGGTGGTCTTGTGGCCGAGGCCCAGCCTTCGCCCAGCCTTTTAAGGCTTGTCTAATCCTAAAGTCAGTTGTATTGTCAGGCACGTCCCGCAACTTCGCTAAGAATGCTACGGCGGCCAACTTACCGGATATAGTTCGTGGCGAAAGGCCATTCTTGTGAGCTAATACACAGAACTCCAGGATGTGTTCCACGGGAATGGGCCATGCTAGTGCGAGGTGCTTGGAAATTCTAAATGCATGAAATTCATTACCTGCGCGCTGGTAAGACGCCTTAGTACTCGGTGCTACTGATTGCCATACCGCGCGCTCAACTTCACGTTGCCAATGTCCCACAGGGCAGGAGGCATGGGCTCCGGCAGCTGGCGCGCCCATGGTGCCAGGTCTCTGAAGCGCAGCACCTGCTGACGCGATAAAGCGTCAGCTATGGAGTTATCCAGCCCGGGTATATGCCGAGCGCGGAATAGGATATTATGACGCAGGCAATGTAAGGTGAATGCACGGAGAAGGTTCATGACCCGAGGGTTGCGAGATGTTAATGTGTTAAGAACATGCACTGTTGCCTGATTGTCACACCAGAAATAGACAACGGAGTTCGATAGTTCATTGTGCCAAATGTGTGCGGCTACGTAAATCGGGAAAAATTCCAAGAACGTTAAATCCGCTGAAATGTTTGACTGTTGCCATTCTGTTGGCCATTTCTCGGCACACCATTTATCACCCCAAATTACGCCGAAGCCGAGAGCGCCAGATGCGTCCGAATGGATCTGCATCTTGGCCTCGAGCAGCAGATCCTGCCTCCAAAATGAGACTCCGTTGAATTCGGATAGGAATGTTTGCCACATGTGCAAATCAGCACGCATCGCCTCTGTTACTCTGACTCTATGATAAGGGCGTTTAAGGCCCATCATGGCATCACATAATTGACGTGTGAATGCCCTGCCGGGGGCTATGACTCTACATGCGAAATTAAGATGGCCCACCACTTCTTGGAGTTGTCGTAAGGTATCCTTTTTAGCCTCTGTCATTTGATTTAAACGTTGACAGAGGTTGTGCAATTTGTCTGCGGGTAATCTGCAACATTGCTCTCTGGAATCTAATTCAATTCCAAGGAATGTTATAATTGTAGTGGGGCCTTCCGTCTTCTCATGCGCTAAGGGAATGCCTAGGTGTGTTGTAAGGATGCCAAACTCCTTCATAGTGTGAGAGCAAAGGTTTGTGTCAGAGGGGCCGAGGAACAACAACAACAACAAAAAAAATCAACTAGATAATGAATGGAGTTTGCACAGCCCGTTCTGGTGTGCAGCGCCCACTCGAGAAAAGAACTGAATTTCTCGAACCGTGCGACCAGCTGCTAATTCCTTGTCTATCTTTTCTTTTACAAGGGCTTCCATGCTATTCACTGAGTTGTGGTTGTTGGCGACTGAAGGGGTCCGGATACCAAGAGAGGGAATGCGGAAACCATAGGTGAAACCGGAAAGTAGCAAGATAGCATCCTGTCTACTGGGGTAGTTAGCGAGCCAGGATGCGAGGGGGCCTAATTTAACTGGGCTGGGGCCCTTTAGAAGGAGGCTGTTGATTATGTCCTCCTTGTCGCTTTCCCCCGGGGCCGTCCTTAAAAGCGTTCCTGTGCGATCGCGTTTTTTGGCAATTGGATGAGGGGTGTGATCCGCCACATGCCAAGCAGTCATGTCTATACTTACACGGTGAGCGTAAGCACATTCCTTTGGAATTGTACTCCCAGCAAGGCGGGCGTGATTGAACCTCCCGCCCCGCGCTCCCTTTAGAGGAGGCGGGTTGACTCTTGGCAAGAACGTGGCCACTATCAGCCCTATCGCCTGACACTGGTCTGGCAGGGGTCATGAACTGCAACCATAAATCATGATCCCTTATATCCCAGTGTACTGAATGATCGAAGGCCGCCTTTTTACGGAAGGCCTCATCATAGGCAAGCCAAGCCCCGCCCTCATACTCCATGTATGCCCGGTATATCATGTCAAGATACTTAGTTAACACAAAAGCCTTTGTGGGAAAACGCTGCTGCAATACAGCCATGTATATTAAGAAGCCTGGTAGCCAATTAGCCCAAGTTCGGGCTGCTTTGCGTCTCCTAATCTGCTCCAGCTCTTTCTCAGATAATTTCTCAATCTCACTGGTTTCTAGCTCCCTGAAGAGCAAGGAGAAGATGTCTACATATTCACCTCTCACTATTTTTTCCTTAGTGGAAGGGAGTAAGTGGTAACCTAACGGTGTAGATGCGCAACCCTTAGGTAATACATTTCGCTCTGCCCCGGAAAATGGATCGGGGTTAGCGGAGGTGTCGCACTCGATTACGAGTCCGCCGCCCTGTGGTCCTTGCCATACCGAAGCGCAAGCGGTGGTAACTGTGGAAGGTGTGGCGTTAGGTATGTCAGTTTGGGAGTGTTGTGTGCTGCTCTCGCCTGCGATGGGGGGAGCGATATGTCTGGCGTTAAACGCTGCACCCCCTGTGGTGGCCACAGCAATGTTGGTGGGCAGGATAGCTGGTGCAATGGCACGCCCCGTGTCACTGGGTGGGGTGGGCATGTGCATTTGAGACCAGGGCATGTTGGGTAACCAGGGGAACCAACCCCATGGGTTCATAGGCTGTGGCGTATGCATAGCAGGAGGCATACCTGAGTTTTGCAGGGCAGGGACGATGGTTGTATGCTGCGTCCCCTCTGGCGGAGCTTGTGTCTGCTGCCGAGAAAAGCTGGGCTCCGCGCTGCACATGATGGTATCTCGCGCAGAGGTATCGAGCTGTTCCTCCGTCCGGGCAGGCTGAGGCTCGATGGCTTCAATTCTAGCTGCTAGAGATTGAATTAGATTAGCCTGGGTTTGGTTGCGTGTTTCTCGGGGCCTCGCGCTCCGTGGCTGAGGGTGCGCTATTGGTGTAGGATCTATCCCCCTACTCCTTTCTAGAGCCTGCACCTTCGCTAGTAAGGCGGCCACCTGAGGATCTAACTCTTCTTCTGAGGAATCATCCCGGTGCCTAACTCTTTTAGGCTGGGAACGGGGGGCTTTTCCTTTCCCCTTGGTGCCGCCTAATCCTTTTTTGGGGGGCATCGTGCTTATTCTGAAGGTTGTATCTGGGAATAAGCCTCAGCTGTGTAAGCTGCCGCGTGGTTCTATACTGCTAAATAGCAGGAGCTCAACGCAAGGCAAAGGCAACTGCTGGAGCGTGGGGCGGACTGAAACGCACACGCACACGCACACCACAGCCAGGAACGAACTTGTGGTACTGGCCAGGAGAGCACGCGGCCTGCAGGAGCAGACGAGCTCTTCTACTGGTGCAGCACTCACCACTCCTTGCGACCAAGTGAGAGCAGGCCTCGTCTACTGCGAGAAAACCAAATTGGTGATCCCAGCAGCACACCAGGCCACGCCGAGGAAGCAGCAGGCCTCCGCGGCCCGGGTGGCTAACGCAGCCGCCTCCCAGAGCACGCGGCTCCCACAACCCCACACACGTTGCTGCAACACTTGCCCGCGGGAGGGTCCACTCCAAGGCGCAGGCGCGGTACGCTGCCAATCGAGTCCACCCCCGGCAACAAGGCTCCTAATGCCTATGAATTAAGCTGGCCCTGCTCTAAACAAGAAGGGAGGGAACTATGTACAATAAGTTGGTGCCAAGCCAAGCCTCAAGCAAATGAGAAGGAGCCGGCGAGAGCCGCGCTTGCGTGTGCGCAGGCTGGCGAGCAGTCGGGCCGAAAGCCCACCCACGTGGCCAGAAGCGTGTCCCTGGGGAAGTGGAAGCCGCAGCTTGGTCAGCGGGGGCTGCCTTTCCAGGCCGCAGCTAACGGCGCAGCCAGGCGAGGAGCGACCGTAGGCGGGAGGCCCCAAAGCGTTTCGAGGTGGCGCCGCCGCCGTGCGGCCAGGTGAGGAAGGGAAGCGGCGGATTGGGCCGACCACGTGGCCGCAACTGGGCCGGGGCACCGGGTCCGCGGCTGGGTCCGCGGCGGCGACTTCCGGGGTTGATGGGCACGAAGGGCACGAACACGTGGTTTAACTAGAAACCGAAAGTGGAAGCGCGCGAAAGCTAGCCGGGAGTGGCTGCGAAGACGGAGGAAGGAGCCGAGGACGGAGGGACGTGGCAAGGGCCGCGGCTGGGCCCGGGCGCGCCTCTGCGGCAGCGCGAGGAAGAGGGGGAACGAGCAGGAAGGAGCCAAAGACGGAGGGACGAGGCGAGGGCCGCGGCTAGGCCCGGGCGCGCCTCTGTGGCAGCGCGAGGAAGAGGGGGAACGACCAGGCCGTGAAGGCGCAGCGAGGAAGAGGAGGCTAGGGCCGCGGTTAGGCCCGGGCGCGCCTCCGCGGTTCGAGGCGGCTGCCCAGGGAGCCGGCAAGGATAGGTGGAGATACGAGGGCCTCCGCGGCAGCGAGGTCGGGGAGCGGCTAGGAAGACAGAGAAGGCGCAGCTCGAGGAGGGAGGTGAGAGGCACGCGGCGAAACCAAAAGTGAAAGTAACCCGGCGCTGGTGGCCGTTGATGCTGGGCTTTCCCTCCCCCCTTCTCCAAACCTGAGGGCTGAATGCCCTAAAAAGGACTGTGTTGCCGTAGCGCGGGGCTCCTAGCAGGAAGAGGAGAAGCTTCTCTTCCGTGGGCAGCTTGTCCTCCGTGCAGCAGCGAAAGCAAGAGGGCTTGGGAGGGTGAGCCACGACCTTTTACCTGGTCAAACCCCTCCCAGCCTTAATGACGCAAAATCCTGCATCAGCAGGATGGCCCCGTCTCTCTCTTACCCCGCCCACAAATCCCTCCCCATGCCCAGGCTTTGCCGGGCATGGCAGAATGGGCCTTCCAGTCAGGCAAAAGAGGTCTGCTATTGTCACTAACTCCTTCGCCTTCACACATCATGCCTCACACCACTCCCAAAGGTTCCTAGCCTCAGGATTAGATTTTCAGAGGTGTACTGGGAAGATGTAAAAGTTCTATTCCGCAAGAAGTCTTCTCACAGTTCTTTGGCTTCATGTCTAAGGTTGTAAGTCTGGGGGAGGGACCTGCATTTTATGTGAACGGTTTAGAAAAACTAGCAGAGGAGGAGCTGCCACGAACCAGTGCTCAACAGGTGGCACATCTTTGTAACCAGCATAAAACCGACTAAGTGCAACTTGCAAGGGATTTGGTCAGCAAGGGATTTGTGAATGAGCAAGAACATACTGTAGAAGAAGGGCCAGTGAGCATCTACTGGCTATCTGGTCAACTTGGACCATTGCTAACAACATCTGTGCATTGGGAAGTCAGTGTGCGAAGCCATGGCAGCCTCAAACCTTATATTTGATTAGGCAATGTGGGAGTGAATGGAAACCATTGACTGGCAGATGGATGTGCTTCGAAGCTTGGCAACAGCCTTGAAAACAGCAGTGTAAGACCACCGAGGGCAAACTCTGTACAATAGGGCTGTGCAGTGTCCCGGGCCAATCCCAGGATCTGAGGCAAGGCAGGCGATTGGCCCGAATCCAGAGCAGTACAGGATCTGCCTGAAGTGCCCCGAGGCTGAGGCAAACCAGCACTGAAGGCTCGGGGGTGCCTCAGGCCGATTCAGGGCAGTGCTGGGCCCTTCCCCCCACCTGGGAAAGCCAGCACAAGGCTGGCCATGAGTCCAGGTGAGTCCATTGGACTCACCAGACTCACTTCCCACCCATCCCCACTCCTGCCCGGCCTCCCGCCACTGCTGCTGCTGAGACCTACCTGAAATGTCCTGCTGCTGAGACCTGCTATTTAATGTTATTGCGGGGGCTTTCTGTTTTTAGGATATCTATGGCTGAAAACTATGGTGACCATAAAGGGGAAATGGCTCTTTATGGCTGCTGTAGTTTGTGGTCGTAGATGTACTAAAAATACAGAGCCCCTGTGATAACTGTACATCGTGACCTGGCTCTGAGGAGGAGGACACATTTCCAGGTAAGTCCCAACGGCAGTGGCTCTGGGTTTGGGGTGGGTGGGTAAGATCACCTTTTTCCCTTTTTCCTACCTTCATCCCACACGAAATTCTTTTTATATTATTTAGGTAGATTTGTAACCCACTTTTCAACAAATGTTCTCAAAACAGATTACAAAGAAAGAAAACAACGTACTAATAAAATTACATCAATAACTATAGTAGAGGAGGTGGCATTGAAACAACAACTTAGTTGTAACAGGTTTTCCAAAAGAGAGAGGTAACTTCATTCCTTAGTTTGGGGGGCACTGAAAAAGATGGCTGTGGCTTCAAGCCTGAATAATGCCTAGCCATGGTATTTGCTATTTTCACAGATGCTGCACAGTGAGCTGGTTTTATTGACCTATCTACCACAACCTCAAGATCTCCATCCTAGTTAGTCATCCTAGTTAGTTCAAACCATATCAGTGCATATGTGAAGATAGGGATTTTGGGCCAAGATTGAATCACATTTGCCATTTTGTTACCAATTCACGCAGTTTGGAGAAATTCTTTTGGAACTCTTTGCAGGCCATTCTTTCCATCCACAAACATGGCCACCTCATTGCTCACCCCTAGCGCTAGATCATTTATAGTATGAACAAATTAAAACACACTGTTCCAAATACAGAACTTTAGAGAATCCCAATTCTTACTTTCCTCTTCAGTGTAAGAACTATCCGTTAATTCCTACTCTTTGCTTATTCTTTAATCAGTTACCAATCCATGAGAACATTTCTCCTCTTATCGTGCTGGAGTGTGTGGTGGCTTCTCAGCTCCAGGGATTACTGGATGAGATAAATTATCTAGATCCATTTCAGTCTGGCTTCAGGCCTAGTTATGGGACCAGAAACTGCTTTGGTTGACGTAGTAAATGGTCTACACCAGGAACTGGACAGGTGGAGTGTGACCCTGTTAGTTCTGCTGGATCTTTCAGCATCTTTTGATACTATTGACTATGGCATCCTTCTGGGGCGTCTGTCCGAGACGCAATTGGGAGGCACTGTTATACAATGGCTCTGGTCCTCCTTGGAGGGATGATCTCAGAAGATGTTATTCTGGTTCTATATCAGTACCTGATGTTTGAAATGGACTGAATAAGGGCAAACAAATTGAAGTTTAATCCAGAAGAGAAAAAAGTGCTCCTTGTTGAAAGGCCGAACAAGGAACAGGGATTCAGTCTTTGCTGGTTGGGATTACATTTCCCCTGAAGATTCAGGCTTGCAGTTTGGCTGTATTCTTAGACTTGGCCCTCAACTTGGATCCCCTTGTCTCAGCAGTGGTCAGGAGGGCCTTTGCAGAGCTGAACCTAGTGCACCAGTTGTGCACATTCCTAAAGATATCTGTTCTGGTCACAGTCACATATGCCTTAGTTACACCCCGTTTCTACTATTGTAATATGGATCTACCTTTGAAAACTGTTCAGAGAATTCAGCTGGTCCAGAAAGCTGTGGCCAGACTGTTAAGTGGAGCTGGTTATAGGGAGAACACGACTCCCTTATTACAGCAGCTTCTTTGGTTACCAGTCTGTTTCCAGGTAGAATTTAAAGTGCTTGTTATGATCTATAAAGCCCTATATGGTTTGGGTCCAGGCTACCTGAAATACCTCATTTTCCCATACAAGCCTGCCCAGCGCTTAGATCCTGAGGAGATTTATTTATTTATTACATTTTTATACCGCCCAATAGCCGAAGCTCTCTGGGCGGTTCACAAAAATTAAAATCATCATAAAACAACCAACAAGTTAAAAATACAAATACAAAATACAATATAAAAAGCACAACCAGGATAAAACCACGCAGCAAAATTGATATAAGGTTAAAATACAGAGTTAAAACAGTATAATTTAAATTTAAGTTAAAATTAAGTGTTAAAATACTGAGTGAATAAAAAGGTCTTCAGCTGGCGACGAAAGGAGTACAGTGTAGGCGCCAGGCGGACCTCTCTGGGGAGCTCATTCCACAACCGGGGTGCCACAGCGGAGAAAGCCCTCCTCCTAGTAGCCACCTGCCTCACTTCCTTTGGCAGGGGCTCACGGAGAAGGGCCCCTGTAGATGATCTTAAGGTCCGGGTAGGTACATATGGGAGGAGGCGTTCCTTCAGATAACCTGGCCCCAAACCGTTTAGGGCTTTAAATGTCAATACCAGCACTTTGAATCGGGCCCGGACCTGGACTGGCAGCCAACGAAGTTGTAAAAGGACTGGTGTAATGTGATCTCGCCAGCCAGTCCCTGTTAGTAAACGGGCTGCCCTGTTTTGTACCAGCTGAAGCTTCCGGACCGTTTTCAAAGGCAGCCCCACGTATAACGCATTGCAGTAATCCAAACGAGAGGTTATCAGAGCATGGATAACTGTAGCTAGGCTACAGAAAGAAGATGACCTTCTTTCAAGTTCACCACCATCAGAAGCACGTTTAGTGGTAACGCGAAAGCGGGCCTTATCAGTGGCCACTTCCAGGCTGTGGAACTCCCTGTTAAGGGAGGCCAGGTTCACTCCCTCTCTGCTATCCTTCCAATAACAGGCAAAGACTGCTTTATTCCAGAATGCCTTTTAAAATGTTTTTGTAATCCACCTTGAGTGCCATTTTTTGGTAGGAAGGTGTGGTATAAATTTTTAAATCCTGTAATTGCTAGGTTTGCTTATGAGTCCTTGGTGATGAACTTTGTCAAAAGCTTTATGAAAATCCAAGTATACATTGTAACTTCAGGATTTTTTTAAAAAAAAAATTACCTAGAAAAGAAGCCTATTTGATGAAATATTTTAACAAATTATCGTTTTGGTTTATAAAAGTTAATCATGCAAATCTTTTCAGAGAAGAGATGTTATCACCAACACTATATTGGAAAGCAACTGCTGGGCCTTCATGCAAATGAATCCTATGCCGCTCTTCTGGTGTTCCTGCCAGAATATGGTAGAGTGCTCATATCGCATGCAAGTAGTCACTGCCAGCAAAGCCTGATGTCAGAGGACTAAACTAGAAATTGGAAAAGTGGGCATAAATATAATTCTCTACTGGTTGCATTTTGCTTATGAAATCATAAAAAAATGGGACACTCCTGCTGTTAGATTTTTTTTATCAACACTTCATAAGAAACTTAAGAACATTTTCTTCTTCTTAACAATAAGTTTTCTTTGTCATCTTCACTCTAGAATCAGCTGTAGACTGCATCAGATGACTGTCTTTCTCTCTGAAATGCACCTTTGGTCTTTGAAGAGCACATTATGTGTAGAAGGTAAAACAAATGCTACCAATTTTCTGGCTTTTAAATCACAGAAACTTACAAAGTCATGTCAATATTCAGTTTAAGCTAACTTGTGGTGTATTCTACTTCCTTTTCAGTAACGTACATTCTATAAAAGCCTGCTCTTTTCACTGCACCTACCCAGTGACACTGCTTCTCTCCTGATCATCCACCATTTCTAAATAAACAAACAAAAATGCTAACATCTAACCTGCGCTGATTTTGTAGCAGCTTAGCTTGCAGGGCGGGGAGGGGGGAATCTTTTCCAAAGAGCAATGCTAGGTCTCTGCAAGTCCCAAGGCTGTAAAATGAAATCACTGGCCTTTTGCACTGTTCATTCAACAAAGAGTACATTTTGAAAAGGACGATGTCTATACTGTATAACAACAAGCAAACCTGTATCACATTGCTTGACCTTAATTTAATGCCCTGGGTACCCTTAGCCGCACACTGCTTGCCTTACTGTTTTACAGTAGAGACCTGTTCTACATGTCCTGGTATTTAACTTATTATTATTATTATTATTATTATTATTTATTTATATAGCACCATCGATGTACATGGTGCTGTACAGATAACACAGTAAATAGCAAGACCCTGCCGCATAGGCTTACAATCTAATAAAGTTGTAGTAAACAATAAGGAGGGAAAGAGAATGCAAACAGGCACAGGGAAGTGTAAACAGGCACCGGGAAGGGTGAAGCTAACAGTATAGAGTCAGAACAAACTCAAAGTTTAAAAGCTATAGGGAAAAGAAAAGTTTTTAGCTGTGTTTTAAAAGCTGTGATTGAGTTGGTAGTTCTCAGGTGTTCTGGAAGAGCATTCCAGGCATGAGGGGCAGCAGAGGAAAATGGGCGAAGCCGAGCAAGGGAAGTAGAGACCCTTGGGCAGGCAAGAAGCATGGCATCAGAGGAGCGAAGAGCACGAGCGGGGCAATAGTGTGAGATGAGAGAGGAGAGCATGTGAAACTGCCATCCAGGTATTTCTGTCCAGTTACTAGGGAAGTCCTGTGCATACATGCTAAATGATGAGTTCTTAGCTTTGTATCATATGTAGAGAGAGCCCCAACCTCCCGCATATATAGAGAACCTCCAATATTTGTACCACCGCATAGATTGATTCTCAGTTCTGCCCATGCAGTGTTTTCCAGCTCCTCCCCCACTAAAAAAATGTTTCAAGTACTTGAATAATTCAACGTTATGTTTCCTTACTTATGTAGACAAAGACATTGGGATCTATCATTATTATGACAAGAAGGAACCAGGTAAGATGTAAATGTTTTATAATGATAAACATTAGATTGTGTTTTTTTCTCATTGAGCAACATGGCTTACTGTATTGCATGACCTAAATTTCTCTGCAGTAATTATAGCTAAACCATTGCTTTAAATTATTTTTCAGCACTGGATCAACAAAGACAATGTAGACTTCAACGGTTTTAACCTTCTGTAAAACTATAGGTTTTCAATATAGTGTGATATTTTAGATTGATACTGGATATTCTGGTTATCTTATTTGTTGGAGTTCCAGCAGAGGGCATTATAAATTCACAGGACTGCAGTGTTGTTGGCTTCCTGGAACTTCCTTACCTGGTATTTGAAATAGGCATTTCAGAGTGAATGATCAATTTTCTTTATCTGATTAATCCTTTTAATCCTAGAAGATTTATGATAGACCAAAAGGCCTTTTCAGCTGGAATCACTTCCTGTTTTAGTCCAGGTTAACGTGGTGGTTTGTGTGAGCCATCCTACACTACATCCACAAGTTTAATGACAGACTGACCCAGCTTCTGGTTTGGATTCTGTTGCGATTCACTATCTGATTAGACTCAGACTTTGATATTATTGGCACACCTACTGGGATTGTTTAAACCTTTATTTCATTACAAATAGAATCTGTCCAGGATAGGAAGATGTTTGAACTTTTTTCCCCTATCAAATATTTTTCAAAAATATATAATTATTACTCAAGATTGTTCAACTTTCTTTCTTCTTCTTCTTTTAGAGTCACAAATGAACTTTGGTTACTTATATGAGAAGCAACAGCTAGCAGAATGTAAGAGCTATTTTCAGTTTCATTATTATTTTTTTATTATTGATAAATTAACTTTAGTCTTTATCCACTTGTTCATAAATGATCTGGAGTTAGGAGTGAGCAGTAAGGTGGCCAAATTTGCTGATGACACCAAAATATGATAGTTAAAACAAAAACAGATTGTGAAGAGCTCCTAAAGGATCTCTCCAAACTGGGGAATGTGCATTAAAATGGCAAATGTGGTGGAGAATAGGTATGTGTAAAATGATGCACTTTGTGGCAAAGAATCCCCGTTCACATATACGCTGATTGGGTCTGAGCAGTGATTAACCAGGAAAGAAGGAAGGGAGCCATATGGACCTTCCCAAGAACTGGTATATAACAGTTGCTATCTGTACATCTGGAAGCAAAGTCAGGTCCAGTACAAATGCAAACTTGGGTTTTCAAATGGAGTGCTGCCCCTTCCAAAACAGGCAGAATCCCCTGTTCCCGGCCTGTCCCTTTTGTGACCAGGAGCACCTGATTCTTTTTTGGATTAAGCTTTAGTATATTAGACCTCACCCTGACCATGACTGTCTCCATGTACTGAGTCAGAAGAGCTTAAAGTTTAAAATAATAGCTTAAAATAAAAGATAAATGGTACAAAAGGAAAAGTGATCAGGAAATGAAGAGGGGGAAAAGTAAATGTAGGTACCAACTAATTTATATGGTTACATAATCAAGTTGTGTAATGAACATGTGGAATGAGTGATTATGGAGAACAGCTGGGAGGGAAGAAGATAAGTGGGAGTTGGTCTTGGTCAGAGGAGGTCTTGCTGTCTTATCACTCCCTCTGAAGCAGCCAGGTTTAACGGCCCTTGATAGAGACAGTTCTGAGGCAGGAGGAGCTAGGCCGATGGAGGGAGCCTTTACTAAGTGAGTGAGTGAGTCGGTTCAGACAACACGATAACTAATGGTGGTTTTAATAGTTGGTGGTTGGTTATTTCACCCACCTTGGGTTATTGTATTGTGTGGAGAGAGTTTTTTAACCAATGGTTGGTTATTTGGCTGAAATAACCAATGCTGTGCAGAGTTGGCTATTTGAATCACCACACATTGTGTTGTGTGGAGAGCACCACTGGCCACTGTTGGTTATTTCATCAGCCACAGAGTCGCAAGGTAAGAGCAGTCAAAGCGGTGGCTACTACTCTAGTCCAGCTGGCTGGATAGATTTTCGGCAGCAATGGCTGATGGGATGCTACTGGGAATACTGAGGGGGAGAGAGGGCAGGAGATGAGTGAGTCAACTCAGCGTGGTCAACTCAATTCTGATCCTAATCCACATCACAATTGATTATTATCATGTTGTGTTGGGAGTATCCCCTAGATAAACAACTGTTGGGTTGATTATTACCCCACCGTTGACTATTGTGTTGTCTGAACGCAGCCATTGAGTGAGTAGTGATTTGATTTTTACCCCACCTTTGTACCAGGAAATGGCACTAAAGGCAGCTTACAAACACAATTAAAATTGAATAAAACAACACAACATGGCAGAATAAAAATAGCACCCAATCCAACTTCAGGTGAAAAGCCTTCTTGAATAAAGTGATCTTTGCTTGCCAGCGGAAAGATACCACAGAGGGAGCAAACATAGCTTCCCTTAGGAAGGAGTTCCTACTCCTGGTAGCCACCACTGAAAGGGTCCTCTGTCAGGTTACCAGCAACCACACCACTGAAATCAGTGGTCTTGAAAGAAGTGTCAGAAGACCTTAACAACTGGGCAGTTTCGTATGGAGGAAGGTAGTCTTTCAGGTAGCGTGATCCCAAGCTTTATAGGTCATAATTAGTAGTTTGAATTCTGTCCAGAAACAGATCGGTAGCTGGTGAAGCTGATGTAACAAGGGAGTCACATGCTCCCTTTAACCGTTCCCAGTCAACAGTTTGGCCTCCGCATTCTGGGCCAAGTTTTTGAACAGTTGTTGAAGGCAGCCCCACTTAGAGATAGTCCAGATAGAAAGTCACTAAGGCATGCATAACCCTAGTCAGGTCAGACAACTCTAGGAACGGGAGCAGTTGGCTCACTAACCTCTGCTGTGCAAAAGCACTCCTGGCCACCGATGAGACCTGGGCATCCAGGTTCAGGGCCTTACTGTCTCACTTCTTCCAGTAATTATACTTGGAAATTCATATAGAATTAGATGTGCTCCATAGATTACCACATTGCAATTTTCATTGCAGGTTTTGGTGGTGAGATTTTAATATGCTTTTATTTCCTCGTAAAAACGAATAGGAAATCAATTATCTCTAAGTAAATACACTGGGTGAAGTGCTTAGTGCTCTTTCAAGCAAGTGATAGTAGTGGGGGGGGGGGGAAACAGTTACAGTTGTGTTTTACTCCATACAGATTAAGGTGCGTTTATAATTTATCAAAAGATAGTTGTCAGAGGTGTTAAACTGGGCATGCTGATCTAATCTATGGGTTCCATCCCATTTCAGACGAACAGAGCTCCACTCACACAACGGGCCTTCCCCACGCTCTCCTCCTCCATGCAGCCTCTCCCTGCACATCCTCCAGATTTTCTCTGATGGGTTTGTCTACCCTTGAGAGCTGATTTGGTGGGTGTGCAGGGGGCTGCAGGTGGAAAGGAGAATTCATTTTGCCAGTGGTTTCTGTTTTCACTGGCAATCTGACAGGATTGTATACAACCTATATAGCCTATATAGATTTTGGGGGGAAATATTTAGTTTGATCAATGATATAACAGGACACTCAATACCATATGATCCTAAACTAATTTTGTTGTGTTATTTGAAAGGAAGGGATTTTAAGATAATTTGGTGTATTGCACTTATATCAGAATTAAACAACTTTAAGCAGAGAAAGTCTGGATTATTATTGTGAGGGGGATAATATTTATAATGTATTGGAACAACACATTTCAGGATAATGTTCATCCTTATATGTTTCAGTGCTGTAAATCTCTATGTTTTGTATTTAAAATTACTAATAAAATTTGAAGTAAAATCCATTCTTACAACTATTTAGTATGTATATGCAATATCTTATGTTTTTCATTTGCTAGCTCGAGATTATCCTTGGGTACTTAAGAACAAACGTCCAGAAAAGCTGCGTGACACACTTAAGGAGCTAGAGGTATATTTCAGAAAGTTTCAAACATAGTAACAATTAATCCAGGTTTTCAAATCTCTTTCAACAGCTTTAATTTTCATAATAGATCATCCCTTCTGGTGATAAATATGCTTTTGTGTGCTGGGCTATCCAAAACAGTTGCATCTTTGTTTAGATTGTCAAACAATCTCTCCTACTTGAGAATCAGAAGCACTTTAACCACAAGTGAAATGTGTACACCTATTTATGCAGTGTCTGTTTTCTGTTTTCTTCTAGGAACTGATGCAAAACAGTCAGTGTGTGCTGAGCAAATGGAAGAACAAATATGTCTGTCAGGTAAATGTTTTGACATGCTCTTGCAATGTTCAATCATCACAGCTGAACAATTGTTAAGTGATTGATGTAGAGGGACAATGTTAACTGGTAGAGAAACATGCAGTTAGAGTGGTTCTGTAAGATAATTTTCTGAATGCTGTGTTTGTTTTAACAAGAAAAACAGTACAAGACCCTGCTAAAATTCTTCTTGGTGAAAACGGGTGTATTCAAATAGGGAGACAATCATGTAAAATGCGTTGCGTTTCTGTTTAAAATGTTCAGAAAGAATATTAGGGCTGCATTTCTATGCGCACTTATCTGAGAGTACGTTCAATTGAACTGAGTGGTGCTTACTGTTGAGTAAACAAGTATAGGGCTGCTTCTGAAAATGCTTGCTTAAAAATGTGCAGCATGGGGGTCAGGAATTGTAGAATAACCACCTAAGTTACATTAGATGTCAAATGAAGTAAACAGCTCAGAGGCCATTGTAGGCATGTGTCAGTATTCTGTATCTACATAAATATCCATGTAATGTATAAAGAAAACATCTGCTCACATCCTTGTTAGCAGCATGGAAAGTGGGAACAGGTTGGCATCTTAGAGTGTGTGATCCAGCATTCTAATCAACAGCTTTTTCTTGAAATATGTTTAATGTATTTAACTCATTAAAAGCTATTTCTAGCTTTTTATCCTTCATGTTTAACAGATTTCTTTGAGCTTACCAAGCTTAACAAAGATTCTGGAATTTGAAGAATATTGTTGATATTCAGCCTAACCTTCCACTAGCTGCATTGGTGCAAGCCCCATTATAAATGAATCATAGAATCATAGAATCGCAGAGTTGGAAGGGGCCTACAAGGCCATCGAGTCCAACCCCCTGATCAATGCAGGAATCCACCCTAAAGCATCCCCGACAGGTGGTTATCCAGCTGCCTCTTGAAGGCCTCTGGTAGTTGTAACTGTACTTTTAACTCAGGTTCCCTTGGCTGAGGGCGAAGAACAGAAAAGTGGACAACGTTTATGTATCTGGCCCACATTTCCTCAGTAAGGGTTTCCTCCCTCGCCCCTACCAAGATGATTTGGATCAATCCCCTCCACCCCAAGGATATTATAAGTGTACTAAATTAATAAACAGTTTCAGAATGGTGGAAACTCAGGAACAGCCGTGTAATAAAATGGGACAAAACTATTAGAGTACAATATGCATGTCTATTCAGATGTAAGTTGCATTGACTTCAAAGTAGCTTGCTCCAAGGTAGGATTGCAGCCTAAATGTGCCAAAATTGTATACAATTATGGATCCCAAGGTGATGCAATTATGAATCCCAAGGTGATGCATTCGTGAGGACTTGGGACAGAAATCTCATCTACATCTTTCCTCCTATACCATTACTCACCAAGGCGATAGTGAAAGTACACAACGACAGAGTGGACTGTATTCTCTTAGCCCCCTGGTGGCCACGACAGCTGTGGTTCGCCTCTCTTCTCCAGCTATCGAAAGGGAACTACGTTCGCCTCCCCTCGATACCGATGCTATTGACCAGAGAACAGGGCAGAGTGAGGCACCAGGACTTGGAAACTCTGAGCTTAACAGCAAGGAGGATACAGCTGTAACCATGCCCAATCAATCCCAACAGCCTCGATGTGAACAATTCTGGAACCTATCTCTGAGGCTTGTTCTGGATGCAGTTATGTGCAAACCAGATTAGTGTCTTTTTCCCTCCTTCACCAGTAGAAAAGTCCAGATTTTAACATTCCACCATTGAATTGACACAAAAACTCGATCTTGCCCACTTCAAGACCCCAAAGCAACACTCCGTTTATTGTGTTAACACAATCAGTATTTTCTTGGGTAATTTGACAGTGTTGTTGGCTTAATCTTGTCTGTACCTTTTGATTTCATCACAAAAAGCAGTACAGAACAAAACAAAATCTTATATTGGAGAAATTTGTCAGAGATTCAGATGACTTCAGATTCCTCTGAATCCAACTTGAGAATTCTGCAGCGGGCCAGTTTTTTTCATGTCACACGGATTCTGCAGACGTGTGGACCGGTTTCGGGTGGGGATTTGCACTAATTCACATGTATGCATTAGCGCTAATGTGCAGTTGCACAAATGTGTAAATACAGCTCATTTATTTATTTTATTTTATTTGAAACGTTTATATACCACTGAATATAATAGAATCTCTCAGCAGTTCACAACCTTAAGTAATATGGTCTTGTACAAGTGCACATTAGCACTAATACAAATTAGCGGTAGAACAAAATTTTGTTTTTTTAAAAAATCTGATTCCGTCAGTGAGTGGATGATGGAACAGAAGACACTCGAACAATCTGCAAAACGCAGATGGAACGGATTTATGCTCTACCCTACTAACAATACAATCTTGTTCATGTTTACTTAGAAGTAAGTTCCATTCTCCTCAATGAGACTTACTCCAAGGTAAGTGTGTACAGGATTGCTATGCGCATGCTGAAAATCGTGTTGATATTGACAAGTATGTAACCATAAAGAATTCAACACACGCTACTTATTTTACAAGTGCAAGTTAGCAGAACTACACATCTGTTTTCCAGGTGAACAGAATGTCATTATTTTTTACTTTGATATTTGTGTGTTCATTTGCCTATGCACGCATTTACTTGTGTTTGCATATCTAGAACTTGTTCATCAGGCAAGATGCACAACAGTATGTCTGATGTGGTTTACAAATTGAGCTGTAAGACAAGTATGAGCAAGTGATAATTTGGCTTTGTAATCTGTGTAGCAACAAATAGCATCAGTTATGAAATCAAGACAATTCTGCAGATTCAACATCTGAGAAGTGTGCATGGCTACGGAGTAATGCTAATTCTTCCCCTTTTAGCTTATAATCATAGCAGTTTGTAATACTATTCATCAAATCTTCCCCTAGACAATTTCTTTCATTTCATTTTCGTGAGGGATTGCTCAAAAAGCAGTACTTAGTGGATTGTATTTATAGGGTGTAAATACATCTGCAGCCATTATAATGAAATAATAGAAAATACCAAGTAATGAAAAAGTCTTAACAATTACAATAACTATAACGTGGGTTGAAGGAAATGAATAGAAGATTAAAGGGAATGTATTAAAAAAACCCTGTGAACTTTACAGTTGTTCTGTTCTTATTTGCCTTCGTTTTGTCTGTTTTAGATGGTATAAACAGAATAATTACTTTAAAATGTTCTAAGGTTATTTCCTTTGGTTTTGCTAATGTAAACACTACCTGTGCACAAACAGACAAGACCAACCACAAAATGGGAAATAATACGTTTTTCAACTCTAAATGAGTCACATGACATATTTGTTGCAGTTTTACCCATCGTTCATTTCTAGTCCATGGGTGTGTTCGGACGACACTTTAATCCATGGAGTATGAATAGTCCACTCCACTGATAACAATTCACATGCCTCACTTGGGAGACACGAAGTAGTGCTTTGTGGAGTAGAGTAGTCATGCTCTGTTGAGTAGTTGTCTCTCCCCCCCCACTGCCCTCCCCAATGAATGGCAGTGCTGGTTCCTGCTTACCTTGTCAGGGTGCTGCCATTCTGTGGGGAGGAGAGACGCAGTGAACAGAGCCGCACCATGGCTGTTGCCAGAGCAATGGTGGAGGTGGAGCATGGGTCGCTCCTCCTATCAGGAGGTGGGATTCTTCTGCCGCCACATCTTTCTCCGGCCATGGCACCCTGGCCGTTGTCAGAGAAAGGAGCGGTGGCAGAGGAATCCCTCCTCCTAACAGGAGGTGCAATCAGTGTACTCTTGTTCCGGTCTGTGCATCGCCTCCCCTCTTATTGGAGGCGATACATCCACCAGTTCTCGCAGCAGTCGCATAGGAACAAGTGACAAGAACGTTGCTCAGCGCTGATGTATCCTTCGTTGGCAGATCAATCTCATGCCCTGACACACGAGGAGACTGTTCCGCAGCCTCTTGTTTCTGCAGTGGTTGCGTGTGGAAAAACATGTGCTGCAGCCATCGCAGAAGCTGTGAAATGGTTTCCACGCGTCTTGGCACAAGATTGATCCGCTGGCAAAGGACACGTCAGCACCGAGCAACGTCATCCCTGTCAGGGAATCACATGACTCAGCGTTGATGCGTCCTTCCCCATTGGGGCCATTGCAACAGGGAAGTGGGCAGCTATAGCAATGCTGCCCTCTTCCCTGATGCCATGGCCCCGACAGGAAAGAAGGGGCACTGCACCAGCGCAAGGCTCTGTCCTGCAGCTGTCATGAGCAGGACAGTTCCTTGTGCGTCTCGTCCCCATTCACCAGACGAAAAGGGGAATCTGTCCTGTTCGTGACAGCTGCAGGACAGAGTCTTTGCCCCTCGTACCAATATCATGAACCTTTCTTCCGTGGCTGTGTGGTTAGCGTGCTACAACCTGGACTAGGTTGACTTAACATCTTCATGGAGGAGGAATCGCCTGGTTCCCATTGCATACATTGCTCTTTCCCATTGAGCACATTACCTGCTTTACAGATAAGAAAAGTAATGTATTGGCAATCAGCCATCATACACTAGCACAGTGGTTCCCAAACTTTTTCAGGTAACTGCCCCCTTGGTTCCACAAACTCATGCCCAGTGCCCCCTACCCTACACTATAAAAATCATTATTCAGAATAGCGGTTTTCAACAACCCACTAAGGAAGATAATAACAATAAAATTCAAAACAGTAACAAATTTATAATCAACAGGTTCCCTCCCCGATCTTGTGCATGCCTACTCAGAAGTAAGTCTCACGGAGTCCAATGGGGTCGGGGAGGGAGGGGTTAAC
The DNA here is from genome assembly GCF_023053635.1 of Elgaria multicarinata webbii. Lineage (NCBI taxonomy): Eukaryota > Metazoa > Chordata > Lepidosauria > Squamata > Anguidae > Elgaria > Elgaria multicarinata. The sequence goes on along the minus strand of NC_086172.1, from coordinate 8,323,595 downwards.
AGCAACCACAAGCCCCACGCCAAGGAGCGCCCAGCAGGGCCAAAATGCTGCTGCAAGAGAATGCACGTGCTTAAAAAGCAGGTCAATCACAGCAGTATCCTAACTTAATTTTTTTTAAAAAAAATCTCCATTTTTTGCAAACCTCTGCTAGGAGGAGGCACTCTGAGGAGGGCCTTAGATGATAAGTGTAGTATATTTGGGTAGGGTCATGCCGGGAGAGGTGCTCCATCAGCCCGAATTGTCCGGAGCCATGCTGCCAACAAGACCCTCCTCAATCCACACATGTATTAATACCGCTTAAGAAGAGTCTTTTTAACGGTGAATTGAAATGTTTCAAAAGAACCAAAATGCTAATAAAGAGACATATCCTGCTTGGTGTGCCCCGCCATGCCAGCTGCAAACAGAGGCATTCGCTCTCTTTTCCCTCCCTCCCTCGGCAAGCCTGGGGTGGGTGCTTCCCATTTAAAGGGGCTGCGCTCCTCTGTATCCTGCTGGTCTGGAAGCCCAAGCTGAGCAGCGGTGGCGGCTGAGCGGAGGAGCTGAGAATGAAAAATGGGCTGTACTGCGCATGGCCCCTTTAAATGGGAAGCACCCGCTGCAGGCTTGCCGAGGGAGGGAGGTAAAAGAGAGCAAATGCTTCTGTTTGCAGCCGGCGTGACGGGGCACACCAAGCAGAGTATGTCTCTTCATTAGCGTTTTGGTGCTTTTGAAACATTTCAATTCACCGTTAAAAGTACTTTTCTTAAATGGTATTAATACATGTGTGGATTCTTTGCTTATATGTCTTGGGACCAAACTACCTTCTCCCATAAAAATGTCCCTGGGTTTTAAGACCTTCTGGAGAGGTGCTTCTTGGAAAAGACTACTTCGAGCATCCCTGCCTCTTAACGCCCCCCCCCCCCCTGTGCAATCCCACTGCCCCCAAGGGGGTGGTACCACCCACTTTGGGAACCACTGCACTAGCATATTATGATAGCAAGCTATTAGTAGGCGAATACTAGCTTTACAGTATCTCATGTTTCTACTAGTATGTTTTGCTTTCAATTTTGCTTCTGAGGATGCATAGTATTGCAACTACACTATGCAGACCTGGCCCTGTCATTGCTATGGTATAGTGTTACTGACCTTGGAGGACCAGAGGATCAGCCCTCGCAGTATTTAAAGTCACATTGGAAAAATATTCTATTGCTGAGTTCAAAATACTTGCTTTGGAACACTTCTAAAGTCTTGGGATGTTGTTGCTGATTTTTACAAATGCTTCTGTTTCTTTTCCTTTCCTTATTTCCTCAAGAAATTATAGATTTTATACATTCATCCCCCCAAAAGTTATTCTGCCTGGCAAAGTACCACATAGCGCCATCTAATAGAAGAATAACTAAATAATTTCCTTGCAACCACATCCAGTGCCTCAAGAAATTCTTGTGGTACCAGATGTGGTTGCAAGGAAATTATCTAGTTATTCTTCTATTAGAAAGTGCTGTGTGGTACTTTGACAAGGCAGAATCACTTGTTGGGGGATGAATGTATGATGCTTGGCTTTCTTGAGCAATTCACTAACTAGAATATTGAGGACAGTCATTTTTTAATGTATTTTATTTTTTCACATGTCCTGCAAACTAGCCTCTTCAACTTTTGTGATTCAAAAACTTTTTCATTTATATTTTTGGGACAATTATAAGCACTAGTCAAACATTGCTGAGCTATAAGATCACATTATCAACTTGGGAATAAATTGTGATTTTATCTAATCCAACTGCAACACAAGGATAAATTGAAGTTTTAAAAGGTTGCAAAAAAGCTGGAAGAGTGTGACTGTGTCTAATGTTTTTACTAGGACAAAACCTTAAAGGACATCTGCTATAACCGGTGGAGCTTTAGTAACCTTCCAGATGATTATCCAAAGATATATTTACTAGATTAACAAAAAAGGGAGTTGCTCTGATTTAGTTTAAGTTTTATAAATAATGCTTGATCTGCGTTTACAAAGATCTAAACAGCAGATTAGGTTTTATTTGAACTGATTAACCAGTTCAAAAGCAATCCTTTGTACTTTATAAAAACTTTTTATGCTTTTTAAAGTGCATCTACACTGATGGCACTAAATAAATCCCAGTAGTAGAAGTATATATTTGGTATGCTTAGTTATATAGCGGTAGCCTTATAATTCTTACCTTATTCGTGTGCATACTACTAGACGAGTGTTAGATTTACATATTGAAAACTTAGGATGAAAAGACTTTATGCGCACGGCTGAGAAGGCCTTTGCACTTTTCTCTCGAGTTCTAGTACTGGCTGTTGTTTTTCTGATACAGTTCATTCTGTTTTGTTTTTATTTGACTATCTAATATGGTTTACCCTGAACCAAAGAAGTGCATGGGAATCTTTAATTGTGCGCTGGGATCTTCCCCACTTTTTTTTAATTTTATTTTTTAAAAAACAGCTGTTGTGTTCCACAAGAAGCTTCTTATTAACCTGTCTTTCATTTGGTTAAGTGAGACCTTTGCTTCAACTTGTCTGAATGGCAATCTGTGGGGTTTTTTGTAAGTTTGTAATGTGATACCAGAATGAAATTTGGTACGCACATTCAGTCCCTGTGCTAAGTATGTAAATTCAAATCCTAGCTTGTCTTTCCACACCTATTTTCAACAAGACCGCGTAGATGTAAAACATACTACAACAAGGTATGTCCCTTGAAGATGGAGATCGGCATAAAAGCTGATGTGCATGTTTAGGTGCATATTTAGGTCTACGTTCTATGTTTGAAGTTTTGACACCCTTTTTCAAAGGGGAAAATGCAAGATATATTGTTTTATAATATATGTCTTGGCAATCAAGATAGTAGAATGAACATGGGTGTGTACATTATTATTTATCTGTACGCCACCCTGAGATCCTTGTGATATAGGGCAGGTTATAAATGTTTTAATAAATAAAAATAAAATAAATATTCTGTATTCAAATGTGAGCTTGGCCCAATTTCCATTTTCAGAAGGTAAGGAACAATGAAAATTATACTGTATTAAAAGATATCCCTTAAGCACAATCACAGTGAAACTTTGTATTCTCCTTCGTGGTCTCTGTGCATCACACATATGGGCTCTGCGCCTGCGCTGAGCTAACAATCGGAACTTCTAAAGCTGAGAACTTTTATTTGGGCAGGAACCCCTCCCCCACCGCCAAGTGCGCATGCACCGTGGTTCCCGCCCATCTCCTCAGTTTCTCTTCAACCGCCTTGCTGGTAACACGCTCGGGACTTCGCTCCAGTTTTTACTTACCAGTAATTGTTTGAGAATGTTCGTAGTTTATTCCTTGTAGTTCTTATAGTTCTTTCCATCTTTTTCTTCTTCTTTTTCTAAAAAATAAATAAAAAATTTGTTGTTAAAATCTCTCCCTTTCTTCCTATAATTACAACGCATGGCACTAAAAGCCCCATTCAGGAAGTGCGTGAAGTGCCGCAGCAAACTTCCCCCAGCAGACGGCCATTCTCTTTGCTTTTTATGCTTGGGCGAGTCTCACATAACCGAGTCTTGTTCCCACTGCATGAGCTTTTCAAAGCAAACACGAAGAAATCGCTCTGACCGCCTTAAGGCAATTCTGTGGAAAAACGCCTTGCTCGCAGTCGACAAACCTAAAACAATGTCCACCGCAAAGCCTACTACTCCACCCACAAACCAAGAGGGACCTACTGGGTCGGACTCTACAAGACAGGAGAGACTGCCAAAGAAGTCAAGCAACAAACATTCTTCGCTCGAAAGAACACGAGCAAAGAAGAGAAAGCCTGATTTGGCTAAACACGGGGCGAAAAAGGCGAAAAGATCGGGGGTCACTCATACATCCCCAATGCCTAATGCTTCCCCACCGGGACCGTCGACACCAAGCCTTCTGCCTCCACAAACAAACAACCCACCGACACCGACGCCGTCGATGTCGAGGTTTGATCAGGGCAGCACACAAGGCTCTCGACACGGAAGTGCCTCTCGACATTGAAGGGAGACCACTCCGGCTAATAGCCGCTGCTCCGACCCCAGACCGCTGAGAAACAACCGACCTAACAACGCGTCTCTTTCTGAAGGCGAGATCCAAGATTCTTCTTCCCCATGGCCGATCATTGTCATAGACCTCCCACAACAGGCATCTCCTACACGTTTCGCCTACAGTCCAAACCCGTCGACAATATCGAACAGGTCCAGACACGACTCCTACAATTCTAGATCGAGGTCTCCCACAAGAGACAGAAGCTGGAATCGGTCCTCAGCATGGTCGTTACCGTCCAATCAACAGGGACTCCAAGATACTTACCTTGACATCGAACACCGCTCTCGTTCGTCAACACCGTGTCGCCGCCCCTCTGCTACCATTTCCAGACCAGCTGAGCAACCACCACCTGTTCCGCGCCGGGGAATCTCCCTAACACAGAGCAAACCTACGGCCATAGCATCCATAGCACCATCGTTCAAAGACCGTCCGCTTCCACCTCCGCCATCCCCCCATGCCAGAAAAAATGACGACCGTATTTCTCTGTCCTCGAGATCCGACGATGACTATATTTCTGGCGAAACATCGATATCGTCCTTACAGCCATCTATCCCATCGCCTACCGAGGCTGTCGAAACACCGGAAAGCTCGTCGCCTTCACAAGACACTTTCCACTTCACTGATCAAATCCTGAGGATGGCGCAATCGCTAGGGATCCAAACTCACCAACCTATCGAAAGGATTGAGGACCCTGTGTTCGATGCGATTTATACCGAAGCCACAGCACCGGTATCCATCCCCTTCCTTCCAACTTTGCTACAAACAGCAAAATTATCTTGGAAGACCCCAGCCACTATGGCTCCCACATCAAAGAAATTAGAATCCCTTTATCGTATACAGGACAAGGATGTGGGATTCCTTTTCACTCACCCCAAGCCGAATTCCATTATAGTGGAATCATCTCAGGGAAAATCTCAGAGAGCTCATGCCTCTCCATCAGATAAGGAGGGGAGACGCCTTGACCTTATGGGCCGCAGAATTTATTCCTCCGCAGCGCTAGGTTTTAAGGTAGCCAACTACCAAGCAACAATGGCTCGCTACCAACTTTTTCTTTGGGTGAAAATAGGCTCCCTTTGCGACTATCTCCCCGAAGAGAAGAGAGAGCTCACTCATGTTTTTCAAGACGAGGCTACACGCCACTCCAAACTACAAATTAGCACCACCAGACACCAGGTCGACTGCGATGCCAAGGCCATGGTAGCAGCAGTAGCCCTTCGACGCCACGCCTGGCTCCGCTCGGCATCGATAACACCTGAAGCCAGATCCCGTATCGAAGATCTCCCCTTCGATGGCGAAGGATTATTCAATGCCACCACAGACGAAACAATGGATTCGATACAAAAGGCAAGGGCAACAGCTAAAAAGATGGGCATAACTCAATACCAGCCTTCATCTTTCAAAACAAGAAATTGGAATAGATCCTTTCCTCAAAATAAGCAATATTCAGACAGGTTCCAACACGCACTACCACAGCAACGCCAAAAGAAACAAACACCATACCCGCGATACAGACAATCCCGCAGCAAACCGGATATCGCCTCCAAACGGAGACTTTGACTCCGATTTTCTCATCGTTCAAACAGATTTATCATACGACTTCAACCACCGACTTCGACCTTTCATCACCAACTGGGAACATATCACATCAGACACCTGGGTCCTCAACATCATTCGGGATGGATACAAAATAGAACTCGAAGCACTCCCTCCCGTCGGTACCGTAAGAAGAACATCACCTTCTCTAACCCTCTCAAAGGAAATATCTACCCTCCTAAAGAAAGGAGCAATCACAAGAGTACAACTCGATATAGAGAACAGCTTCCTCTCAAGATATTTTACGGTACCGAAGGCAGATGGAGGTCTTCGTCCCATACTAGACCTCAGAAATCTCAATCGCTTCATAAAAGTCAGGAAATTTCGCATGATTACCCTTCCTGCGATCCTCCCTCTTCTACAACAACACATGTGGTTCGCGTCCATAGACTTGAAGGACGTCTACTTTCACATAACAATCCATCCTGCACATCGTCACTTTCTTCGGTTCCTAGTGGGAACACAAATGTTCCAATTCCAGGTCCTCCCATTCGGCTTATCGACGGCACCAAGAGTCTTCACCAAGTGTGTCGCTGTCGTTTGTGCCTATTTAAGAAAAAAGGGTATAGAGATATATCCCTATCTAGATGATTGGTTAATATCAGCCCCCACCCGCCTATCCCTGATAAAAGCACTGAACGAAGTCACAAAAACTGTGACAGCTCTGGGCCTCTACATAAACCTAGAAAAGTCCCAACTTTCTCCAACCCAGAGAATACAGTTTATCGGAGCAATCCTCGATTCCACGACTGCCAGAGCCTACCTCCCCCCCAAGAGAGTAGACACACTAGTCACCTTGGCACGCCGACTAGCCAAGAACAAACCAACAACAGCCTTCCAAGTACAACGCCTCCTCGGCCACATGGCAGCAACCATCTCGGTAGTTCGATGGGCAAGACTCCGTATGAGACCTCTACAAAACTGGTTCATCAGGTCTTTCCCAAATATAATGAACGCCAAGAGACTCTATCTAAACATCCCATCAATAATACGGATGTCCCTCTCTTGATGGCAAGACAAAAGCAATCTCATCATAGGAATGCTATTTACACAGACACCACCGACCCACACCCTCACTACCGACGCTTCGACCCTGGGTTGGGGTGCCCACTGCGCACACCTCCAAACTCAGGGAAAATGGAACAACATAGAGCACAGGAAACACATCAATTTCCTAGAAATGCTCGCCGTTGAAAAAGCCCTCTTCGCCTTCAAGGATATATTGAGAAATAACCACATTCAACTGCTTACCGACAATACCGCAGTACTATGGCACCTGAACAAAGAAGGGGGAACTCGCTCCTCAACTCTAGTCCGGAAAACAGTCGAAATCCTCAACTGGTGCATTCCACGAGGAATATTTATTTATTTATTTATTACATTTTTATACCGCCCAATAGCCGAAGCTCTCTGGGCGGTTCACAATACACATAACGGCGATCCACATCCCAGGACAAGACAACATTCTGGCCGATGCACTCAGCCGGAAAATAACCACCTCACACGAGTGGGAAATGGACTTAACCACCCTCTCACAACTCTTCCAACAATGGGGTCAACCATCCATAGACTTGTTTGCCACCCCTCACAATGCAGTCCTCCACCAGTACTGCTCCAGAGGAGGTGTGGGACAAAACTCCAAGGGAGATGCGTTCCAGATCAATTGGGGACACCTACCCTTTTACGCATTTCCCCCAATACCACTAATAGCTCTGATTGTCCCTGCCTGCTCCAGTCTCCCTCGCATCTTCTGCCCCACTGGGTGAAGATGGCAATTAGCCCTGCCGGGGTGGGTGGGGGTTTCCAACTGAAGCAGGCTCTGATGGTCCCTGCCTGCTCCAGTCTCCCTCGCATCTTCAAATACCAGCTCAAATCCCACACGCATTCCTGGGTATGGGGAGGGTGGAGCAAATACATTATAATATGATATCCCAACCTGGGCCTCTAGCATACTGTGCTTTATTTGAAGAGATGTTAAGACTGGGAAGGCGTATCCTTCTTTTTCAGGGTTCCCAATCATGTAGAGAAAGCTGTACATGCATAAAGCTGTATATGTGTGGGCTCTCTAATTTCAAAAGGAATACATGTAGGCTAGGGATGCAATGCCACTTCTTTACTCAATATGCATTAATTGAATATGTGAAAACGCATTAATGTTAGTGAAGACAGCATTGCTATTACATTTAAGTAGATTATTCTTGGGACTAAATTAGATAAGACTATTCATATCTTTAATCCTAGCAAATGGTTAAAAAAATAAAGAAAATAATTAGTATGGGGGGCAGGGGTTTAGCCTGGACTGTGATATGATGAGTGGGGATTTTTTTTAACCCTTTGCCCCCCCCCCCCCCGGTCATGGTCCTGATTGGAATCAGACCCCATTATGCTTGCTATTTGCAGTGGGAGGAAAATAATAGTTCCCATATTGAAAAAGTACCTTGAAATATTGGAGAATTCATTGGTAGCTTGACCTCAATTTTTAAAAAATACCCATGGGAATGTACAGCCCAAATATACAATAAACAATAAACAATCATAAGCTATAAAGCAATGAATGGCGACATTGAAACTATCCAGGAGATCTAAAAACAGCAATCACCTTAAAAGAAATGCGGAAAATGCACCCTCCTTGCCTGCAGCTCCCTTATTTTTAAAGATAAAGAGATCTAAATTGGCATAGTGATAGCTCTTAAGGAGGGCTTTAGCCACCCCAAGTTTGAATCAGATTGGTTCATCCCTTGATTTTAAGGAATTTTTAAAATTAAAATTAAAAAATGCTTACATCTGCATAAGTTTTAGGGTTAGAGAGACTTCTGAGTAAACAGAAGTAAGACCTCAGAAGTAAGCATAGGGTTGCAGAGCACTTCTTTCCAGTTTGCTGTTTTAGAATTTTTTAAAAAAACTTCTGAGTGACCACACTATTAAAAGTCAGTTCTATACGTGTTTACTCAGAAGTAAGTCTCTCTGTTCAATGGGGTTTACTGAAAGGTAAGCATGCATCTGATTTTATTATGAATTGGATGTAAATGCAGTTGAAATCAATGGGATTTACTCTTGGGTAAGGGAACCAGCAGATCTCTATTACATGAACCTGGAGATACACAGCTTCGCATGATCAAAGGAATGGAAGATCAATCCTTTGCACTTGTGGACTACCAGGAAAATGAGTTTAAGAGGGGGAAATTTAAAAAATTCCTAAAAAGTCAAGGGATGAACCAATCTGATTCAAACTTGGCATGCTGAAAGCCCTTCTTAAGAGCTATCACTGTGCCAAGTTTGATCTCTTTATCTTTAAAACATAGGCAGATGTAAGCATGTTTTTAATTTCCATTAAAAAAATTCTCCAAAATCAAGGAATGACCCAATCTGATTCAAACTTGGGGTGGCTAAAGCCCTCCTTAAGAGCTATCACCATGCAAAGTTTGATCTCGTTATCTTTAAAACTTACCCAGATGTATGCATTTTGGTTACCTTGGAGCAAACTAGGGGACCTGACCACCCTTACAAAATAAATTAAAATGATTGTTCATCTGTCCACCCTTTGAAACGAGCAAAACAAACCTTTGCTCCTCCTCCCCTGTAAACCTTTCCCAATGGGCAGGGCTTGAGATTTCACCAGCACAGTAGCGCTCCACGTGAAAAGATACATGAGCTGAAAGAGCGCAACAAGACACAGATGTGGAAGTGCCCCAGCGTTTGACTCGCTAAGGAAATGAAGGGGGAAACCACGGGTGAAAACTGGATAAAAAAAATGTGATGAAGCCCTGAAAGAACTGAGCATGTTCAGCCTGCAAAAGAGAAGATTGAAGGGAGACATGATAGCACTCTTCAAATACTTGAGAGGTTGTCACACAAAGGAGGGCCAGGATCTCTTATTTATTTTATTTATTATTGCATTTATATCCCACCTTTTTTCCTGCACAGAACCCAAGGTGGCGTACATAATCCTCCTCCTCTCCATTTTATCCTCACAACAACTTGTGAGGTGGGTTGGGCTGAAAGTGTGTGACTGGCCCAAAGTCACCCAGTGGGTTTCCATGGTTGAGTGGGGACTAGAACCTGGATCTCCTGCCTCCAAGTCCAACACTTTAGCAACTACACCACACTGGATCTCTTCTCAATCATCTCAGAGTGTAGGACACAGAATAATAGGCTCAAGTTACAGGAAGCCAGATTCCAGCTGGATGTCAGGAAAAACGTCCTAAATGTTAGAGCAGTACGACAATGGAACCAATTACCTAGGGAGGTTGTGGGCTATCCCACACTAGAGGCATTCAAGAGGCAGCTGGACAATTGTCAGGGATGCTTTAAGGTGGATTCCTACATTGAGCATGGTTTGGTTTTCTCAACTGGGTAGGAGGATGGTGATCTGAAAGTGGAAGAATTCACATCTATCCTACAGTCATAGTTGAATCACTTCCTATTGAGGTTTAGATTCTCAGTGGCCTTTCACCTCTGCAAGGGTGGGGGAGCAGAACCTGGCCAGTTCCTTAGTATACACCTGAGCTGATGGCAGTGAAGTAAGGGGACAAATGGCTAAAATACAGGTGGAGGAAAACCCATGCCACATCCAACCGAACACAAGTTAGAGCTCAGTATTGAACCTACTCTGTGGCAGTGATGGTAGCAAAAGGGAATTCTTTTCCACTGCCATTGCATCTTCTCAGTGTCATCCAGCAGGGCTGCTACAATCTGGGCCAAGGAAAGAAATGGTGCAATCCTTGGTAGCACACCTTGACAAGTTTCCACAACATTTTAAAGATAAAGTTGCTCGAATCTGTCATGAATTGGGTATTACAGTTAATGCAGTTCCATTAGCAGAGGTGTCTCCTTCAGTTATATTGGATGAGTTTCAGTTCTTGAGTCCTGAGGATGCAGACAAGGTGCTTGGTAAAATCCAGTCAGCCACCTGTAATTGACCTAACGAGGGGATATCCAGTTGTGTCCAGGAAGATGTAAATTTGAGCTTTTTAAAAAAATTATCTATCTTTACCTATGGTTAGCATCATGGTCAGCCCTATGAGCAATTGAGTATTTTAACCAATGTTGTAGGGCACATAAACATTTGTTATTGAGTAGCTCCACCATGCATACTTGAGTCTATGGTGTATTTTTAGCTTATCTACATTTTCACAGGATAACTGCATTGGGAAGAAATTTGGCCATGAATGGCAACATCTGAAGTAACTATATTCCAAGCAAATCCTGGGGAATTATATCCAATAGTCAAGCATTTTATACATAGTTATAGCAGATGTATTCAAAACTCTCAGTATGATTTTGCTTTCTCCCACTTCTCTCCAGTTTTCCTTTTATAGTAAGGAAAATCTCATGGTGAATTTAATATATTTTGTCAGCTGAGCTTTAGTATATGAAATCTGTGGAAATACCAGGTGATAAATGTAAAATAGAACACACCATTTGCTATTGATTATCTTCTTTTTCTTCTTGGCTATTTGGATTCAGCTTCTCTTCCATTCAGGTGTACTGGTATCCCTAAGCCTTTCTGGGCCACAGCTGGAGCGAGTGGTGATTGACAGAACCCTGATGGGGAAGCTCATCTCCGACACTATCAGCGATGGTAATTATGCCCATGTGCAATTCAGTTGCCTACATTTACAGTGGAACAGGAAGAATAGTATGTCAACAGGTAGACCAATTATGACCACTGGGGACTTGAAAACACAACAAGTAATTGCATGTAATGCCACAGTTACTACCCTCAGGACCAAAACCACTTTAGAAAAAAATATTTAACATCAACATTTCTGTTATCGACCGTTACATTTATTTTCTAAATCTTAGTTCCTTGTGTAATTTCCCCCAAAGGTATTAAAGTTCAGCACATGTAATTCCCCCCACCACCATTTGAGTGCTTTATCCCGTACTAATAACTTGCTAGAAATAAGCAATAAAGAACCAAAGATCTTTGTCCTGCTTGTTTCCAAGCACTCACACATGTAATGCTAGTATCTTTGATTACAGTACAGTCAGGTTTGATCATTTAATATATGTTCCGTCCAGTACTGTCAGCTGTAACCAGAAGCAGCACTCCAAGATCTGAGGGGGAAGTCTTTCTCCAGCCCTACTACCTGAGATCTTTAAACAAAGATGTCAGGATTGAGTTTAAGACTTTCTACTTGCAAATCATGTGCTCTAGTAAAGAACAACAGCCTTTTTCTATTTTTCCACCAAATGAGAGGATGATTCCCGAAGTATATGGGTTTTTAACAGGGGTTTACACAAATTCCTGGAGGGTGTTTATCAAAGCAGAGCTATTAGAGCCTTCTTGTTAAAAGGAAGTGCACCTCTGAATAGCAGTTGCTAGAAAATAAAAAAACAGTAACTGGACACAAAGGCACAGGAATCCCCTAGCACCAACTTCTGAAATTGCCCCTTCCCCTCTGGACTGGAGCCTCCATAAGACAGTGCTTCGTAGTCCTATCTTAGATGGATATAATAGTTGATGGTATCAAAAGCTGCAAAAAGGTCCAACTAATGGGGACACATTCCCTCTGTCCAGTTCCCTGTGTAGATCACTATCAAGGTGACTAAAACAATCATAACCATCTCAGAAGTCAGATTGAAATGAATATAGATAATGTGCCTCAACCAGGAACCCCTGGAACTGAGAAGCCACAACACCCACCAGCAACTTGCCCAGGAATTGAGTATTGGAGACTGGCCAGAATTTTTTCCAATACAGTGGGGTTCGGGTGGGGGTGGGGGTTTAAAAACAGGTTTACCACCATCTTTTAGGCAAGATGGAATCACATCTTGCCATAAAGATGCTTTCACCATTAACCTTACCCACTCAGCTAGTCCTTCTGTGTTGGCTTTGATAAGCGAGGAAGGGAAGAGTCCAGTATTGTAAATTAGCCTTAAAAATGCCATTAACTCCCAGTCGCAGAGATTCTTCGTTCACATGAAAATTCCTACCTCTGTCTTCTGTTCAACCTTAAGCCACCTGTGGCGACTTTACATGATCACAGAAAGAGAGGGAGGGAGAAGGATCACAGAAGTACATTGTATTCTGTTCTTAGTCTTTTGAAGGACAACATTATAGATAGCTCAGTTAGAAAAAGTTATTAGTTTCATGTAAGTAAGTTAAATGGATCCAACATATTTATAAATAATTAATGTTGAAATGAAGACATCTCAAACGGTATAAATAATGCAGACTGTAAACAAAGTTCATTCATTGTTATTTATTACGGTCACAGACCAGCAAAATCAACACCAAAACATACAAAGGATAGATAAAAAGTGACATAAAAACAAAATACAGCTTGGTGAGTTGCTTCTCTCAGAAGGATTGCAATGTTATTTTTCTAATTTGCATTGAGGTCATGAGAAACTTAGAGACACTTTCAGTAATATGGGAGGACAAATCCCTTAAACAGATTAATACCAACGTTGTGGGGCTATACAATTATTGTAGAGCAGTGAAGAGCAAGATTTGTTAGCAGCAGTTCTTAAATGCTGTAGATCTAGATCTATTAGTCTTTGAACAACAAGAGATTGGGCCTTCTGGAGCCCATAGTTGCCTACCGCTTCCACAAAGAAGCCCAGCCTAAGTAGCTTCTTCTCCATCTCTCTCATCCAACGAGTGAAATAGGAATCTGAGAGCAGTAAAAAGAGGAGCTGCAAGGAAGGGGAGCCTATTTAAAGGCCTTGATCCATGCCTTGCATTCAACTGATCTAATACCCACTTCCAGATAAATAGCTGCGTTCCCCACACAGGAAGGGAGGCCCAGTAGTTGTGTAAACAAAGTTGGATCAGAATGCCATCGTAGAGTTTTTATTCAGAACTGAAATGGAAAAGAACAAGAAGTTGAAGATAATACATAGTAATTTAAAAGCGTTGAGTGGGATTCACAGATGTAAAGTAGTAGTTTTTAATAGCTAATATAGCCGTTTTTAATATCTTCGAATGGGATTCACAGAGGTAAAGCACGTCTAAAGGAGCAGCTCTTAATGGGTTATTAGTTTCCTCTACAATGTGCACTTTTGCATATAGTTCTTAAATGTAGGCCCCCTCACATGTTTTTTTCACTAAAGGTATATGTTTAATTGGATAATTCTAATTATTATTGGAGGAAGTTCAGTATAATATTTGTAGAGAAGCTAAAATGAATTGAGTTGCCCCGATGAACCTGTGGTCTATAAGGACTCCATTTCTTAGCAATTCCAACTTTATAAATATTTTTAAAGCGTTTATGTTTACTCATGAAAGTACTGTGGCAGTGCTCTCTAAATATTGATATAGTTTTTTAGACTGTCTGTCCACTGTTGATTGGTATAATTCACTTTATTCAAGAATAAAGGAAGAAATGCCATATGCAAAAAATCTCCAGTTTTGTCTCCCCTATGGTTCACAGCTTCAAGAAACTTGACTGATTTACTAACATCTGCTATCTCATTGGCACTGGGTGGTTTTTGTTTTTATTTTTTACATTTATGCTTGACTGCAGCTGAAAACAGCATTTTCACTCAACCAATGAAAACAATCATAGAAGTGGGTGTCAATCCTAAATCTAAAAGAACTGAAAGGGGAATGCATATAGTAAGAGTAACCAGTATCAGATTACAACAGTAATTTGATATATGATAATTTATTCAGCTTTACTTAGTCTGAATACTCCCCAAGCTTTAATTCCAATTTCCAACAAGACCCTGACAAGATGGAAACAGATGTCCTTTAGGAGATCAGAGAAGCTGAATTGTAACCTTCAAAATTTGTTTTCCCACCCAGTGTCTCAGTGGAGGTTTGGTAATTTGTTTTGTTGGTGGTGACAGGTATTACAATGTTGACAATTTTTCTTTGTTTTTCAGCTGTTCTCACAGACAGTTTCATGATCTTGTCATTTTGGGAGCAAAGCAAACTCTGTTTCATTCAGTTCACAAAGAAGGCAAATTCTACTGATGTAAACAAAAAGCTTGAAAAACTCTCATCCTTGGACTTTAAGGTATGGCTATCAGTGATGTTTGCAAGTACCATACCCTATTTCTTCGATTCTAAGACGCATTTTTCCCCCATATAAACATCTCTAAAAATGGGGTGCGTCTTAGAATTGCGGGTGTGTCTTAGGTGTTTTTTTTTTCTGTTGGTGGTACTGAAATTAGTGTGCGTCTCACAATCGATGGCGTCTTACAATCGAAGAAATACAGTAATTAAAGGCAAATGTATATTGAGGGTTGACATACACTTAGTGTAGTTTGCCTACTAACTAGTAAAAACTGTTTTGAAAATGTATTTTAGATGAACTGTTAAAACTATTGCAATACAGTAGTATTATAGAGAAGCTTTTTAATGGTTACCAAATATAAATTTAAGCAGACTTGGGCTGGATTAATTACCATGTGACTCACAGCCCTTATCTTGCAGCTGTGGCTGAAAGGGAGTCTTGCTCTCTTTCAGCCTGTAATAGGATGGGAGACCAAGCAGAGCCAAGCAACTGGGCCTTGAGTTTCCCACGATTGGACTGAGTCCCCAATTATCCTGTTCGAAGCCTGAATCAGAGTTTACTGCTTTTAAATTATATATTGTTTTAACTTGGTTCATGGTTTAATTTGTTTTTAACTATGCATATTTATTGTTTTATACTGTATGCTTTTATCTGTACACCATGAGATCTTAATGATATAGGGCGGGATACAAATGTTCTAAATAAATAAATAAAATAAATAGTTCTGAACCCATAGGCCCCACGGATAGCATTGGGGCTAGTGGCTCTGGGGCAAGGCCCAACACTTGTAAGCATTCTATAACTAATATTCATAATCTTTAAACATACTTGGTTCCTTTGAAATATTCTGTACCTGGCCATCTCAAATTTTATGTCACTTTTGCTTTTGCTCCCATTGTGATTTAAAGAGCACGGCTTTTTGTTTGTTCCCTCTCAATCACATGAATTCCATTAACTTGGACATTTTTGCCACTTTCCATATATTCACCAACCACTCCAATAATGAACATGGTCTAGATACTCTCCATCTCCTTGCTATCACCTTCTTTGCTCCTTGTACTACATCCTTGTACAATGAATTAACTTTTTGATTCATATAACCCAATAGAGCAACTGATGGATCAAGAGGAATGGTATATTTAATCATGCGACTAATACAGTATTTAATCTTCCTCCAGAATTTCTCTATCTCTGGACAAGTCCACCATACATGCATAAAGTCTGTGCTTGATTGGTTACACCTCCAACATCTATCCTGCATGTTGCTATAGAACTTACTTAATCAAAAAGGTGTCAAATACCATTGATATAATATTTTATAGAAGTTTTATCTTTATTAACACATGGTGACTATGCAGGACCTTGAGTGGTGAGAGTTAATTACATTTCTATTGAAATTGAGATACTCAAACACCTTTCCAGTCTTTTTGAAATACTTACCTTTTGAATCATTATATGGTACTAAAATTAAATCAATTTGTGACAGTGATATTTTTATTTGCTTATTATATACTAATCTTTCACATTGAAATTATTCTGAGGCTAATTCTCCCAGCTTCTGATTAATAAAACCCCTTAATTGAAAGAACTGAAACCAAGAAGGTTGCCTCTCTAATAATTGTGTGATTTCCAGTAATGACAAACACCGACCTTCTCTTATTACTTTTATAAAGGTAGTAAGTTAGTTATGTGCCCTCAAGTCGGCTTTGACTTATGGTGACCCTATGAATCAATGACCTCCAGTTGCATCTGTTGTAAACCAGATGTTGTAACTTCATGTCCATATCTTCCTTTATGGAGTCAATCCATCTCTTGTTTGGTCTTCCTCTTTTCCTTCTACTTTCCTTAGCATTATTGTTTTTTCTAGTGAGTCATATCTTGTCATTATATGTCCAAAGTAGGATAATCTTAGTTTCAGCATTTTCACTTCTAGTGCAAGTTCTGACTTAATTTGTTCTAGAACTCATTTATTTGCCTTTTTCGCGGTCCATGGTATCTGCAGGGCAAAACTCTCCTCCAACACCATATTTCAAACGAGTTGAACTTCCTCCTATTCACTTTATTCATTGTCCACCTTTTGCATCCATACATGGAGTTCGAAAATACCATGGTCTGAATAACTGTGCCAAGGTATTGATAATCCTTGACTAGTTTGATTTCCTTGTTTTCAACTTTAAAATTCCATAAGTCCTTTGTTGTCATCACTTTAGACTTCTTAACGTTCAACTGTAGTCCTGCTTTTGTGCTTTCTTCCTTGAACTTCCTCAGCATACGTTTCAAATTGTTGCTAGTTTCTGCTAATAATATAGTGTTGTCAGCATATCTTAAGTTGTTAATGTTCCTCCCTCTGATATTAACCCCTCCTTCATCTTGAATTAAACCCGCTTTCCGTATATGTTCTCCATATAGATTAAACAAAAAGGGTGATAATATACATTCCTGACTCACGCCCTTTCCAACGTGAAGCCATTCAGTTTCTCCATATTCTGTCCTTACCACGGCCTCTTGCGCAGAGTATAAATTACGCATCAGCACAATCAGATGTTGTGGCACTCCCATTTCTTTTAAAACATTCCATAGTTTTTCATGATCTACACAATTAAATTCTTTGCTGTAGTCTATGAAGAACAGCGTTGACTTTCTTCTGGAATTCTTTAATCCGTTCCATTATCCAACGTATATTCGCAATATGATTGCTCATGCCTCTGCCTGTCCTGAATCCAGCTTGGACTTTTGGCATTTCTTGCTCCATATTTGGTAAAAGCCTTTGTTGTAAAATCTTCAGTATTATTTTACTGGCACGGGAAATTAGTGCTATGGTTCTGTAGTTACTACACTCCCTAGAATCCCCTTTCTTTAGAATTGGGATGTATATTGAACGTTTCCAGTTTATGGGCCATTATAAAGCTAATTACCTTATTATCAATCAATTTCTAAAATCTGCTTCCTAGCCTAAAGGATTCACTGTAACTAAAGGAGAACAATGATATACCTGGACTGAGTATTTCCCCCGCCCATATATTCCAAAATTTTATCACTGCTTCCATACATAAATTTAATCTTTCAGTGAACACAGTTCCATTTATCTTTTTTGTTTTATTATAAAAAAACCCAGGGTTTTTATAGGAATTCTAATGCATTCTTGTTCTAACATCAACCATGGAGTACTTTTCTTTTTGTTCATCCAGTAAGCAATTGGTTTTAATATAGTAGCATAATAATTATATACAAGATTTGGAACACGCAGTCAGCTTTTACTCCTAAATTTTTCTAGAGTACTTATTTCCATTCTTGAGGCAGGATCCAATGGTGCCCTTGCATGGGTAGCCTGATCTACCTATCCTGGTGTGTGTGCGGCCTCTTCCACTTGTGGCCACGAACTAGGACTTCCAGGATCAAACCCCCAAATGATGGGAAACACTCTTTTTTTTGCAAGGGGTGCAACTTGTCCATTCCAGAAATGAGCATTTCTGATCATTTTGGGGCTTGGTTCTGGAAGCGCTACATTGCAGCCACCAGGATGGGCTGATCGGGCCACCAAGGTCACCATTGGATTCTGCCCCCTTTTTTTCCAGATAAACTTCTGGAAACTATTTCTTCTTGAGTGTTCTTTCTGAAATTTTCACTGAGATATTCTGAAAATGAAAAGAAATTTAGGTAGGATATTCATAGAATCATTAAATATTAGAGTTGGAAAGGGCCTATAAGGCTATTGAGTCCAACCTTCTGTTCCATGCAAGAATCCACTTAAATTATACTTGACAGATGGCTCTCCAACTGCATCTTGAATGCCTCTAGTGTGGGAGAGCCCACTACCTCCCTAGGTAATTGGTTACGTTATTGTATTGCTCTATCAGTCAGGAAGCTTTTCCTGATGTCCAGCCGGAATCTGGCTTCTTGTAACTTGAGCCCATTATTCCGTGTCCTGAGCTCTGGGATGATCAAGATGAGATCCTGGCCCTCCTCTGTGTGACAACCTTTCAAGAACTTGAAGAATGCTATCATGTCTCTCCTCTCTTCTCCTCATGCCCAGTTCTTTCAGTCTCTCCTCACAGGGGTTTGTTTCCAGACCCTGATAATCCTCGTTGCCCTCCTCTGTACTCCCTACAGCTTTTCTGCATCCTTCTTGAAGTGTGGTGCCCAGAACTGGATGCAGTACTAAAGAGAAGGCCTAACCAATACTTCGTGCGATTTAGGAGTTTACTTCTATTAATGTAGCCCAAAAAAGCATTTGCTTTTTTTACAGTCAAATCACACTGTTGGCTCATATTCAGCTTGTGATCTACAACAATTCCAAGATCCTTCTCGCTTGTAGTATTGCTGAACCAAGTGTCCCCCATCATGTAACTGTGCATTTGGTTTCTTTTTCCTAGTTGTAGAACTTGGCATTTATCCATATTAAATTTCATTCTGTTGTTTTCAGCCCAGTGCGCCAGCCTATCAAGAAAACTTAGAAGTTTGTTTCTAACTTCAGGTTATTAGCTATCCCACCCAATTTTGTGTCATCTGCAAATTTGATAAGCCTTCCCTGCACCTCCACATCCAAGTTATTAATAAAAATGTTGAAAAGCACTAGACCCACCCAGGACTGAGCCTTGCGGTATCCCGCTCATTACCTCCCTGCAATTTGAGAGCCTTCCTGATGCTATTTCTGCACTTCTGTGCTACCTGCCTGTCTCTTCTTTTGTAGCCTGGCCTTCCTTCCGCTTCCTATAGGTGTCCTTCCTTTTGTTTTTGTGGAGCCACTGTTGTCTTCTATCTTTTTTCCTTGTTGGTATTGTTTGTAATTGTGCCTTTAAAATTTCCTTTTTTAGAAACTCCCACCCATCTTGGACTCCTTTTCTCATTAGGGCCACTTGCCATGGAACCATACATATCATTGTCCTGAGTTTATTAAAATTGGTTTTCCTAAAATCCAGAATTCGCGTCTTGCTACACTTAGCTTTTGCTTCCTTTAAAATCAAGAACTGAAGTATGACATGGTTGCTTTCCCATAAAGTTCCTGTAACCGCCACTTTATGCACTAAGTCATCTTCATCTTAACTGATTCAATCCTATCTGACAATGAAATGCCACATTTATCCCATCATTCTAATTTTTTTTTTACTTACATTATCTATTAGAATCATAGAATAGTAGAGTTGGAAGGGGCTATAAGGCCATCGAGTCCAACCCCCTGCTTAATGCAGGAATCCACCCTAAAGCATACCTGACAGATGGTTTCTAATTTAATTTATACAGATCACTTATATTGGCTGATAAGTAGGTTTCTAAATATTTTGCTGATTGATACCACATTTCAGTTCCACACTCTTCTTTCAGAAGGCCAGTTAGCACATTGGCAACAAACTATGGTTAATAAACCATGGCTTATTGGAAATGCAATGGGTGTGAGTATGCATGCTGCTTCCATGGTTTAAAACTCTGGGTTGTTTGCACCCGCCCAACAACAACCCAGTGTTCCTGGTTTGTATGTTATGTAAACAGCCTGGGGACAGAGTATCCCTGGGATGCTTATCACAGTTGAAGCAGGTGTACACACAGGAATACGGATGTTGGAGAAGTCCACAGCAGCTTCAAATGAGTTTCGATTTCTATGAATCTGACTTGCAGATTCTGCATCTGATCAGCTTTTTCTGAGTCATGTGAACTTGTAGACCAGTGTTTTTTAAAAACATTTATGGGAGTTTTACGCAAGTGCACAATAGCAAACAGCAGCACAATTCTCATACATCCCTAAAAATAAATCTAATTCTGTCAATGAGAGGATGACTGAATGAAAGACACCAGACAATCTGAAACTCAAACGAAATAGATTTTAAAAATCTGTACATCCCTACGCAAGAACCATCCTTGCTCCTGCTGCATTTCCAGCCACCGACAGTTAGTTAACCATGGGTTGTTGGTCACGCAAGTTGAGTCAAAAAATCTGTCTTGCGAAGCTTAATTTTATATCTCCGTTTCTTTCCATACTCTTGAGTGTTGTTGTTTTTTAATCTGGCTGGTACTGAAACTTTAGGACTCATCAGTATTCATATAATATCATCTGCAAACAAATCTTGAACTCCGTTTCTTTTCAAAATACAAAAGGGAGATTAGTGAAGAGGCTGGTCTTGTGTCCATCACAAGAATGATGAACTATGATCCTTTTTGTGCTCCCGCCCACCCAGAGGTACTAGAATGTAGAGCATGGGGAAATGTTTTCCTTTTTTTTTTTTTAATCTACCAGTTGTTCTTTTTATTTATTTGTTTAATGACTTTTCTATCTGTGAGGCTGGCATTTCTTGAATTGTGTTGCACTTTTTGCCGCATTATGTTATAACTTGTTTGCTGGGAATACTCTCTGCTAGGATGGACATCTAATACATTTTCCAGGCTGTTTCAGCTCAAGGCCTCTTTTCAGTGCTGACTTGTGTTTGCAAGATTGATCCAACCTCTGTAACATGGATTTGAGACAGTTCACTGTTCACGAGGAACTGAGCTGATACGTTGTTTACTTCAAAACGATGCACACTTGTGCCTTGCTGAGTATTTGTTAAGCTTGGACTTTTGGTAACCATGAACACGATCTATAGACATCTAGCCAAGCTTTAAAGCTGCATTGGGATGTGATCATTTATTTTCAAAGTCTGTGGTTCATATGGCTGTTTATTCATAACCATGTTTCTGGACCCATATGTATATCCTAGTACATAAGGGACAAGGAAAATGGTTATAATAAACTTCTAAGAAAAGGCAGGGGACAGGGGTGGGGAGAGAGAACACAGGTTTTTAAAATTCTTATAGTTTTAAGATTTTGTCTTAAGCTGCAATATTATACCCATTTTCCTGGGAATAATCACCATTAAACTCAATGGGACTTAATTTTGAGTAGATTAATATAGGATTACACTGCTAATGTTTGTAACATTTTAATTCAATTGATATTTCTGAAGTATTGAAAAATGGTAGATTCTATATCAGTGTGGTTAGTAACCCTTTGTTACTATGATGCGTTAGTATGTTTTTAGTATGTTTTTAGGAAGTTTTAACAATGTATACTGTGTTTTGATTAATTTTTTATGTATTTTATACTTGTTGATCCCCGCCTCGATGAGGATGGAGAGGCGAGTTAGAATTATTATTATTATTGTTGTTGTTGTTGTTGTTATTATTATTATGTGGTTACTCTTATGTTTGTTGGGGGTTTTTAACTGATGCAACTGTAGTTGTGCTGTCTTTTTACTTGTCACTATATATAGATAGAATTTTTTTATTAAATTTTTTTATTTACTGTTTGCTTGGGGAACATATTTGTTACAGAGCAATGTGTAACTATAAAAAATAAATGTTTATTATGACCAACTAAAATCACAGTGCAGTGAGCTCACTGAGTTTTTCAGATTTATTTATTTATTTAGTTTGCTAATAGAAGGCCCGGGGAAGGCTGCAGTAAGTTACACTCATAAAATGGTAATTCAGGAGACTGTTTGCAGATTTACTAGGCTAGATTGTGCCAGTTGCAAATGATTCACAGTTGTACCAAGGAATGTGTGGACAAAGAAGCAATTACAGTCTCTCTTTTCAAATATAAATGCAAGCAGTTCTATATGTCTGACAATAAAAGAAGGATTCGTAAATCCGTAGGAACGTAACATTCTTCATCGTGGTCTCTGTGCATCACACACTTGGGCTCTGTGCCTGCGCAGAGCTTCCTTCAAGAAAATTCTATGGCTGAAGCGTTTTGAGCGGGAACCCCTCCCCCCGCTATGCAGTGCACATGCCTGAAGGGTTCCCGCCCAATAGCTAAGTTCTCTTTCATCCGCCATTGTGGCAGCTTCATCAGGGAAATCATACCATTAGCCTGTGATTATTACTGATTATTGAGGGGTTCCCCCCCTCTTTCTTCACTATTCCCTTGTTCTTCCTTCTATCATTGTACCTTTTAGTTTGAATTTTTTATTTTCCGTGATCTGAGGATTGCCCGAAAAGGCATATGGCCCTCAGGATGCCATTTCATAAAAGTACTCAATGTGGGAGTAAACTCCCTCCCTCAGACGGGCACTCCCTGTGTCTCGGAGAAGGGCACATTGTAGAGTCCTGCCAATTTTGCCAGGCATTTTTAAAGCAAACACGATGCCAGAGGTTTGACCAATTAAAGGCTTTGTTGCAGAGTAAGGCACTACAACGCTTGATTTGCCGACACAACGCACAACATCGGCAATGGATACAGAGGGCATGTCTTCTCAATTGATTTTTGAACAAGAACTGCAGCCCCAGCTACAGGCAGATCGCTCTCACTATCGACAATGAAAAAGCTGACAAAGAAGTATCAACCAATCATATTTAACCTTCCATAGAGATAAGGTGATCCTCATGCTGGACATCTTTCTCCCAAAGGTGGTTTCACAATTTCATTTGAACCAGGATATTGTTCTTCCATTCTTTTTTCCTGAGCCTAAGACAGATATTGAAGCGGCTTTATGTACTTTGGACATTAGGAGGGCTATCACGTTTTACAAGTTGAGAACAGAGTCCTTCCAAAAATCCCAGTGTCTCTTCATATCGTATGCTGGGCACTGCAAGGGGTTACCAGTGCCGTTGCAGAGAATAGCATCTTGGATAGTTCACACGATTACTCTCACTTATGAGGTGGCAGGTCTGACACTGACACCTCCAATCCGAGCTCATTCCACCACATTGGTGTATTTGAGAGGGGAGTTTGTATTCCTGACGTCTCTAGAGCAGCAACGTGGTCCACTCCTTCAGCATCCGGGCCAGAGCAGACTGCTCTTTTGGCAGAGTGGTATTATCGTCTATACTCTTTAGGATGCCTACCCACCTCTGGTAAGTGAGCTTGCTAAACATCAATGTGTGTGATGCACAGAGACCACGATGAAGAAAGACAGGATGCTTTCTTGTAACTGTAGTTCTTCAAGTGGTCCTCTGTGCATTCACACAACCCCCGCTTGGTGTCTATGTCGATTTTGATGGAGGTATCAAGGAGGTCTATTTCTCGGGTCCGAGGCCCATGTGTGTGAATGCACAGAGGACCACTCGAAGAACTACAGTTACAGGTAAGCAACCTGTCTCTACATGATGAAGTCAGAAAGAATTCCTGGATTTCTTAATACAATGGCTTGGATCCTAAGAAGGAAAATCATGGAAGTCAAGTTTCTCCTTACCATCCTCTTGCTGAAAAGTCTCTATAGACTTGGAACAGTCTCCTGAATAATGTGGGATGGGATGCCAAGGGGCGTTTGTGGGAGGAAGGGAACTGCCTTAAGTTACTTTAGGATACAAACAAATGTGTTTAAATGATTAAATATGCTGTTCTTGGGGTCCCCAGTGTGGTGCCTGTAGACATTTGTCATGGCATGCCAAATGCATGCCAAATGGTATGCAAATTGCATACCAGAGGCAATCTTAAAAAAGGGGTGGATGGCTGGAGCATAGCACTTTATTTTAAAGTATACCCAACCACCTAGAAAAACAAGAAAAGTAAAGGATAGGCTGAAGGTGATGTGTAGCATCCTGGAGGGCTAGAGGGTGGAAGCAGGGAGTCAACCTTCCCTTGAGAGACGGAAGGGATGGCAGGCAGTGAGGGGATATTTTGCCTGTGCTGTATATGTGTGTTTTGCCTGAGTTTATTTTTGTGTTATGGAGGTGTATATTAGCTGGCTTATTCATTAGTTTGATGTGTTATGTTTTATCTGGTTTTGTATAGGTTTCTGAGCATCACCAGTTTGCCTTCTATGAAATTGATATTTTGTTGTGTTTTTGGGGGGCAAATTCATGATTTGGAATGTGGGGCTCAGGCTCCACCTCTTAGCCAAGTTACTTGCCTCTGAGCCTCATTAGTTTGCCTTCTAACGAAAGTGGGTTGGAGCAGAAAACTGGGTTCTGGTCAGTGGTTTTGTATTTTGGAGCTCTGACCACACCTCTGCCTTGTACTTATGTTCTTGGTCAAGTTACTTTTCTTTCAGCTTCACCAGTTTGCCTTTGGGAAATGAGTATTTTGTGACTAACCACAGGCACCATGGTTGCCATGGGGTGGGTTGTGAATGGGCAAGCCCCCCCCCCCATGGTAACTATTGTGTGAAAGTGCCCACAGCACTCTCTCAAATTTTCAAATGTGCCAGATGGCCCCAAAATGGTTGGAACATGATGTGGTATTAGACCATTGTTCTCCAGTTTATCTCAGATATCATTCGACAAGATGCAGTACTAGGAAATGAACCAAACAACAAAAACTGATTGGAAATTGCCTGTAGAAGCAATGTGCCTCTTCCTGCACCTCCCAGATATCTTCTATCTCTACAGAATGTACCAGGTGCTTATGCTAGAAGCCATTGCTTAGCTCCTGCACCCACAAGAACACAAGAAGTGCCCTGAGGCTGGATCAGACCAAGGGTCCGTCTAGTCCAGCACTCTGTTCACAAAGTGGCCAGCCAGCCATCGGCCAGGGACCAACAAGGCAGGACATGGTGCAACAGCACCCTCCCACCCATGTTCCCCATCAACAAGGCAGACAGTCTTGCTAGACCAGAGGAGCATGAAATCTAGTCTGCAAGAAGGATGGAGGTATCAAACTTATGCTGGACGGAAAAGCCTAAAGAAATATGTGTCAGAACTTGACGTCTCGATGCAGAGGCCCAAGTCTCAGTAAAAACTTTTATTGGAGTAATTTCAGTAATTAGGTATAAGTTTTTATAGTCTTAATAAAGTTCACCTGCTAATAGATTACAACATAGTTCTTTGAGCAGAAGCGTTTCATGAGAATCATCACGAAAGACCCAATCAGCCTTGGATTCAGCACACAGAATAAGTCCAAACAGGTTTACAGTTCCAGTAAAACTAAGAAGCTGTTCAGGTTTCTCAGACGTTGCTTCGAGCAAAGACTACTGTCTGTTTCTCTGATTTAAATACAGCAGAGTAGACACTAAAGATCAATATTGGACATCTGGTCCTGCAAATGGTAGTTGCCCTTCACAGGATGCCTCTTCTCTGTCCTCTTTAGTTGATTATGCACCTTAGGACACACCCCTGAAACCCCCTCTCCTGCAGAGTCCACATCCTATAGCCATGTTCCCATATAAGACAACCTTAGTTGAGAGGCAGGGGCCTCTATCAAGGTCAGGTCTCTTAGCTGTAGGGGGGGAAAGCTACATCAGCATACTGTGTCTTACCCTCTCCTAGCTTGTAAGACAGCGGGAGGCCTGGTCAAATTGAATTCTCAGGTGTCTGGGTTTTATGGCTTCTCCGTCTGACTCAGAATTGGTGTCAGTGTTGTAGACTCTAGCTCCCCCCAGATTGGGGCAAGTTCTCACAGTATGTGAGATTCAGATCTTATTGCACAGAAATCCTAATACCCACAGTGGCCATGATAGAACCACGTGATTTCATCCTGTGAATACAGCTAAAGGATATTTGCCTCCATGTCCTAATAACACCATCATACGGATGATTTTATCAGTTTTCAGCAGTATTATCAGTACATGGTCTTTCCCTTAGACTTCTCACCTTACTCAGTGCACAAAGATTCTTCAGACAAGGAACTGAGACAGATGTCCTTGATCAACAGTCAAAACAATAGAGATCAGTCAGGATCAAGGTGATCTCCAGCCTCCAACTATCCGTTGTTTCAAGTATAGAGATCTTCATATGTAGTTGAGAATAGGCTCATCTAGACTAAATTGGGATGTTAAATTTGGGAGGCTATCATGAACCTTAATTAATTTCATACTTTTCATCAATGCAGTTTGTCCTGGCTTCATAATGTGTACTGCTTTGGTAAAATCTGTATTTTGAAGTAGAACTTTAAACAAACATAGAACTGGGTACTCACCATTGAGTTGACCTCAGAGCCTCTCGGGTGCCACTCCAGTCCACCCATTTACAATAAAGGCAAAGGGAAAGAAAGAGAAATGCAAATTATTTGGACATATGAGTGGTTTGGGGCTTCTTCTGAGGATAGTGCCTTTTTTCAGCATCATATTTTTTTTATTGTTCCTCCTTGTGCGGTGTTGGTTTGCCCATGAGAAACAAGGAAGATATCCTATAGACAGAGGAAAGCATATCTACAATGTCTGTGGTCATATTCTTTACAATGATCATGTCAGGTTTTCTCAAGTTACACTTATTGAGAAATTAATCATTAACTCATGTGGGAGGCTGTAAGAAGGGTTCTGTGCCAACAAAACAATTGGGTTGGGCTTACTGGTGATAATAAATATAATTAAAATAAAATCTGGTAACCAAATTAGTTTAAAATACATACATTAAAACAATAAGAATATACTGTTGTGCTGTAAAGCATCATACATCAAACCAATGAGAGCGAATGCAATTTGGTTGTGTTACAAAGGCCGAAAATAACCAATACCAAATAAACCAAATGTGTTTCGACTTACAGTCTTCCTCAGTGATCTAGTAACAGGGATATGGTCTAGTACAGTGGTTCCCAAAGTGGGCGGTACTGCCCCCTTGGGGGCAGTGGGATTGCATGGGGGCGTTAAGAGGCAAGGGGGCAGCAGGGGGCGCTAAGAGGCAAAGGGGCAGCGGGGGGGCGCTCAAGGGGGTCTTTTCCGTACCAGGAGTTTTGGTTACAGAAGGAAATTTCTGATCGCTATCCTGCACTATGGAGAATGATTCAGAAGCTCCTGGCTGCATTTCCAACATCATATTTGGTGGGATGTGGTTTTAGTGTGGTCTGCCTACTTCTTTCCAAGCAAAGAAATCAACTCCAGATTACTAAACGTGGTGATTTAAGACTCATGTTAAGTGACTTTAGACCAGACATTGGGAAACTGGTATCACTTCATCAAGCCCATCCATCACATTAAGAATTTACAGAATAGTGAGGTCCTCTGCCCTAGTTACTAAACGTGATATCTAATATTTCAGACTTTGAAAAGATTATATCACTGGATCAAGTTCATCAATTATGTTTAATTGGATAAACTAAAAAAAATGTAATTGGATTTTGAATAAATATTCAATTAATTGTTACTGTTTTGAATTTTATTGTTATTACCTTCCTTAGTGGGTCGTTGAAAACCGCTATTCTGAATAATGATTTTTATAGGGTAGGGTAGGGGGCACTGGGCATGAGTTTGTGGAACCAAGGGGGCGGTTACCTGAAAAAGTTTGGGAACCACTGGTTTAGTATATAGGAGGTATACCCCCAAATAAGCAAACATATGTGTACCAACACATTGTATATGACATAATGAGCACAATTTATCAGACACTGCATTGTTAAGACCTGTGGATATGCAAACAATATTATGTTTTAAAATATTTTAATCTTGATTTGTAGTTGTACTACTGGTAATGCTTTTAAATTACCTATTGTTATCATTTAGTTGATGAGTACCCTTTAAGGAACCAAATACAATTTTATCAAGCTGCATTCTTTATATTTGTGCCTTACTTGTTTTAAGAAGTTAATGAGAGCCTCCAGCCTCCACAAGACAGATATCTTGTAAGCTCATGTTCAGGCAGCATCCAAAATTATTTTATTTTATATTGGTCTGTCATTTGTATTTCGTAATTTATTATACTTCTTAAATTTATATGTATTCTTATACATTTTCTTTTAGGATCGCTGCAGTTCCTTGCCATCCTCTCAAACAGTTATTTATAGTGGAGCCTTTGGCCCCCTTGCAGTTTATTTATTATTATAACATGTGCACCTTTTCCTGGTATATGTTCTAGAGAAAGGATTGGCAAGATTAATAAATTGGTGAGTTTTTAATTTTTAATTAAAAAATCTTTTTTGTATATTTTAATATAGTTTTAAGCAACAGTTTTTAAACATAATAAAATTAAAATATTTTGAACATAATATTGTTTGTATATCCAGAAAGTGGAAGGGTGGTTAGGCTAACCATGGTGCATGGTGTTCAGCCATGACTTGTGCTTCCGCCATAACATGGAACCACACTCCACAGTGTGGTTACCATAAACACTCCCTAACTACCTACCGCCCCACAGAAATCCACAGTCCTCCAACTCTCCGTTATGCATTCCAGCTGTGCTGCAGCTGGCCACGGGCAGCCACTAGAGAGATGGCTTTTCTGATCTTTCCTTTCCTATGATTGATGCACACTTGTATTAAACTTTAAAAGGACTATATGTTTTAACTGAATTGATACAGAGTAGGAAGTCATCTACAAGTTGTGTATCACTCCAATATTCATTGAATCATAGTAGACTACTTCTATTAATTTACAGTTTCTGTAGATTAACTAGATTGAAAATTAAAGGGGTTACAAATTAAAGACATCAACTAATAATTTTATCT
This sequence comes from Elgaria multicarinata webbii, assembly GCF_023053635.1. Classification (NCBI taxonomy): domain Eukaryota; kingdom Metazoa; phylum Chordata; class Lepidosauria; order Squamata; family Anguidae; genus Elgaria; species Elgaria multicarinata. The sequence goes on along the minus strand of NC_086172.1, from coordinate 8,294,711 downwards.
TAATAATTCTGTTTTTTTTTAATTAAGCAATCCAGAACCTTTGCCTGTGAGGGGCAAAGTATGTTACCTGCATGCAGAAAACTAGGAAGTGGGGGAAATGGTGTCCTGACTTATCCCTTGCTCTTAATTGATGGGATCTTACCCACTCTACCATTTGCAAACAACTTGCACTAAAAGCAGAAGTTTTTGTTCTGGATTTTCCCAAGAGAAGAGTGCACTATTAGTCACCATCAACTAAGAACATAAGAGGAGCCCTGATGCTGGATCAGACCAAGGGTCCATCTAGTCCAGCACTCTGTTCACACAGGGGCCAACCAGCCATTGGCCAGGGATGAGCAAGCAGGACATGGTGCAACAGCACCCTCCCTCCCATGTTCCCCAGCAACTGGTGCACATGGGTTTACTGCCTTGAATACTGGAGATAGCACACAACCATCAGGTCTAGTAGCATGGGATGACCCCGGGTTCTAGTATTTTGAGAGAGGGAAAAAATGTCTCCCTATCCACATTCTCCACACCATGCATAATTTTGTACACCTCTATCATGTTTCCCCTTAGCCTCCTTTTTTCCAAGCTAAACAACCCCAGTTGATGTAACTTTCCCTCATAGGAGAGTTGCTCCAGCCCCTTAATCATATTAATTGCCTTTTTCTGCACTTTTTCCAGCTCTATAATATCCTTTTTTAGGTGTGGTGACCAGAACTGTACACAGTATTCTAAGTGAAGTTGCATCATAGATTTGTATAAGGACAGTATGATACTGGCCATTTTATTCTCAATTCGTTTTCTTATAATGCCTAATATGGAGTTTGCCTTCTTAACATGGCTGCACACTGGGTGGACATTTTCATTACGCTGTCCACCACAATCCCTAGATCTCTTTCTTGTTCGGTCACTGCCAGCTCAGATCCTATTAGGTTGTTAAATTGTTGGTTGTTTTATTATGCTCTTCATGGTTTTAATTTTTGTGAACCACCCAGAGAGCTTCCGCTATTGGGCGATATAGAAATGAAATGAAATGAAATGAAATAAAATAAATAAATAAATAGGTTATACTTGATGTTGGGTTTTTTTGCCCCAATGTGCATCACCTTACACTTGCTTACATTGAACCGCATCTGCCATCTGGATGCCCAAATGTCATCCAACGTTCTTACTGCTTCCCTAGCTGGTTTCCTGCTTCTGATATATTTAAAGAATTCTTCATTGTTGGACTTGATGTTATTAGCAATGTGCTCTTCAAAATGCTTTTTTGCATCTCTTATTGTTTGCAACTCCTTTGTGCCAGCTTGTGCTCCCTTTTATTTTCCTCACTTGGGCAAGACTTCCATTTTTTTAAGGAAGCCCTCTTTTCTACAATAGCATCTTTGACACTGCTCGTTAGCCATGCTGGTGACCTCTTGGACTTGGTGCTACCTTTCCTAACCTGTGGAATACATTTTAGTTGAGCTTCTATTATTGTGCTTTTGAGTAAGCTCCATGCATTTTCCAAGGATTTAACCCTCTTGATCCCCCCTTTCAACTTTCTTTTCACTAGTTCCCTCATTTTAGAGAAGTTTCCTCTTTTGAAGTCAAGTGAGAATGTGTTGGATTTCCTAGGCAATTTCCCACTTAAGTATATATTGAATCTGATACCACTGTGGTCACTGTTACCGATTGGTTCAACAATATTTACATCTCGTATTAGGTCTTGGGCAGCACCACTTAGGATTAAGTCCATGGTTGCCTCCCCTCTGGTCAGTTCCATGACATCAAGAAATTTAAATTCTTTGTCATGACTGGAATATGAATTTGTCCAGTCAGTGTGAGGATAATTGAAGTCACCCATTATTACAAAACTTCCTTGTTTGGAGGCCTCCCTGATTTCATTCTCCATCTCAAGGTCACTCTGAGCATTTTGGTCTGGGGGACGATAGCACATTCCTAGTACTACATTAATTTTGGGGCCCTGCATTGTCACCCACAGCATTTCTGTGGAAGAGCCTTCCCTGTTTAAGTGCTGTAGTCTACTTCATCAAAAATAGATTCCAGGATAGTTTACCTAACAATAAAACATAAAATATAAAAACATTATGCTGAAATTAATTTTATTAACCACCTCACACTCACTGCTCCATTACCTCTTTTGTGGAGCTAAAGTATCTTGCCATCAGTGCACAGAGAGGCTTGACTGTGGAAAAGTTAGTTTGGAAGGGTAATTAAACCCCAAAATATCAACGTTAAATTAATGTGAAATGTTTGAAAGCCCATGAAAATTAATGCAAAATTAAATACACTTCTAGTAGATTACTAACTTTAATATCTAACCGTACGTTTGCTTGTCAGATCCGTAAAGCATTTTTGTTATCAGGCCATTTTCCACATTAAAAACAACACTATTGTCGTTATTTTTCCAGACTTGACATTTATGTCATACCTTTTATTCTTTTAAATCCTTGGCATCTTGGAAAGTTAAAAATCATGTATAGCTCTTCTGAAACTACTGATCTTTTTGTAAGTTTTTCATTTCTGTGGCTGTTTAATCCATTTCAATTTACTGAACAGTGAGAAGAGAGAGTACAAGGAGTTAATGTTTACTGTGAGAGAACAACAGTGGTAATTACTTTGATTTCGGTTCCTTTTGATGTGTATTCACAGGATGAAGAGGTCAATAATATTATGACCATGCAAATAGAAAGGGGTTCTTTTTGGCCATAAAAAAACCCAGCAAAGGATTATTAAAGCATTAACCTTGATTTTTAATGGGCCTTGGTTGAGTGGTGAGATCACAATTTGGATGAGTCTGATTATTTACTAAATACAATACATAAATGCAACGGGTTCTTAACACCCATTGCACTCTGGCATTATCGCATTACTGCCATCCTTTGTTGCCTTGCAGACAGGAATATGAAAGCAATCTGTCATGTAGTGAGACTGGCTCCAGAAGCATTTCTCTGATAAGAAGACCCCCTGCCCTTTGCTAGTGTCTGGTCCAGTAGGCTTAGCCATGCGCTTAATCCCCAGAAAGTGGTTCGATTATTGCTGACCAGCAATAGCAAGATAGGTTTTTTCCACCCCCCCTAGCTATCAACCTTCCATTAATTCCTTAAGCAGAAATGTGGTGCAATCTATATTTCCTTGGCATGTGTCACCCAGATGGTGTACTGCTCATGTTTTCAAATAACCATGCTCCAAAATAACATAGTTTGAATAATAAATTCCACAAATCCTTTTGGAGGAATAGAAGCACACAATTCTCAAGAGCCACATAAACTTTACGCATGATGCTGTAGCTCATCCGTATTACTTGGTGGAAACTATATCCCCCCTTACAGAGGTTGGCGTTCTTAATCCAGGAGAAAAATATACATCCCATTCAAACATTGTAAATGACCTTTTAATGTTTAAGGCTCAGTGTGAAAAGAGTAGCTTTAGCCTTTTGGTCAGTATTGCAGAACTTAATATATGAGTAGCCCTAAATCCTTACATGTAGGTCGATGCTGTCAAGCAACCATGACTGAACATTTTGGTATTGATTGGAGTCACAGCAGTAAATTCCTCCTTAACTTGTATGCTTTCCTACTGCATATAAACCTAGGAGCACAAACGTTTCTTACAATGTTCTTATATTTGTATGTACAAATTGGGGTGGGGGGACAACTCATAGATGGAGAACATGTCAAAAATGTAAAGCTAATTCTCTGACATTTTCAGAATTAAAGTTATTTTTAAATGCTAAAATTAATTACATTGTTTAAACTCTCATATTGAAATCAAAAGGACTAAAACTATGTAATTCTAAATAATGCAGATAACCGTAGTACCTATAAGAAATACTATGTATTTCTTGCAAATACAAGGAGCTGATAGAAATGCACAACAAGGTATTAAACCAATTTAACTTTTCCCTATATCAGCCACAGAGGGGGGAAAGACATGTACTTCCCTGGTGCTGCACTCCCCATCTACTTCAAGGGGAGAGGGTGTAGCTACTGTTAAGTGTAAATAAATGAGGAGATCAAGGGAGATCTCTCTTGTATTTTACCTAGTCTGGCCCTTAAGTATATTCAGTTTTAAATGCAAAGGCGTCTGTAAACGTACTGCTAAATTAAGACCTATATCCCCCCATCTATAAAATACTACAAGTTCATCAGACACAATTCATCCAAAGTTATGTTCTTTATAATTCCATTGATTTCAATAAGTGGTATAGTGCAATTATATATTTTCTTGGAAGTAAGTCTCTTTGCGTTTACTCCCAGGTAAATAACTTCCATTGAAATTAATGCAAATAAAAAGGCCTTATTTGGTTGGATTGTGTCCATGGCATATTAGAAAATGTGCTGTTTAATTTGAAATGGACATGTGTAGAGAAGAAAACAAAGGGTGCAATCCTATGCATGTTTAGATAGAAAAAAAGTCCTACAACTCCCAGCATGGCTGGCTGGGGAATGCAGGGGATTGTAGGAGTTTTTCCTGCCTAATCATGCATAGGAATAGGAATGCACCCTAAATCATTCCCCTCCACCATCGTATTGATTGGGAGGAGGCAAAATGTTACTCAAGTTTAGTGCTAGATTGCAGGTTGATCTGCAGCAGACAAGCAAGGATTTTTGACTCCCAGATGTTTAATAATAGCAAGAAAAGGTTGCTTTTTAATTAGACTGCTGAATTGAAGAAAGCTTTGTCTGGAAGTGTTGTATTTATTTTCTGGTACTGAAAATAATTCCTCTAACTTGTCCTGATTTGTACTTGAAGATAAGCCACTGTGGCGCGTGTGGTGCAGTAGGTGATTGGATTCATTCTTTGAGCCACCATTTTTTATCTGTCTCAGCCTGCCCCTGATCCACAGCAGCTATTTTTCACCTGGCTCTGGTAGGTGGAACTTAGGGTTCTTTGGGAAAACAAAGTGAATTCTGCAAGCCACAAGTCTGTCCACTCCTGCTGTTGTTTACTTCATTTAGAACAGTAGCACAGTGTACTAAGGTACTACCAAATGAATCTTTTAACATCTAAGGTCCTCCTCCAGTTGCCTACCCCGAGGGAAGCTCAGAGGACGGCAACAAGAGAGAGGGCCTTCTCTGCGGTGGCCCCACAACTGTGGAACAATCTCCCTGATGAGGCCTGCCTGGCGCTGACATTGTTATCTTTTTGGCACCAGGTCAAGACTTTTCTCTTTTTCCAGGCGTTTAGCAATATGAAATGAGCCTGGGTCTGTTTTTTTAGGCTCATAGTTTTTAAAGTTGTTATAGTGGTTTTAAATGTATGTGTATATTGTGTGTTTTTGTGGTTTTTAATTTTGTATATTGTTTTTAAGTGTCTAAATATTATGTAAACCACCCAGAGATCTTCGGCTATGGGGCAGTATACAAATGCAAATAATAATAATAATAATAATAATAATAATAATAATAATAATAGAAGAACGAGACAATACATAAATGGAAATCACTCAAAAAATATCCTCAAAAATACCCAAGACATCATAGCAAACAATAAACAGCAATAGTAGCTCTCGACACACTGAAACAAAAACTTGCAACCCAGACCACCAGCTTAAGAAGATACATAGAATCAAATGAACGAAAAGCCCAAAACTCTCTCGTTAAAATAAACGAGAAATTATTATACCCAAGAATAAGCAAGAAAAAAGAAAACAACATTACATCCCCAAGTAAAGAAGAAATAACCACATTCTGGAAAAATATCTGTTCAGAACCGGTACAACACAAAGAAAGTACAAGCTGGATAAGACAACAAGAAGAAAGACAGAGACAACTACCACAGCAAACAGAGTATACAATAACCCTGGAGGAGCTGAAGGAAACAATACAAAAGACACAAACTGGAGATCACCCTGCCCAGACCAAATTCAAAATTTCTGGTACGAAAAGCTTACATCAACACACGAATACCTTGCTCAACAGATCAACACAGTCATAGAACACCTACACCTATTCCTGCTATTTGTTGCTGAAGGCAAAACCTACATTAAACCAAAAACTTCAGACACCCCAAACCCAGTTAACTACAGACCCATAACATGCCTCCCAACACTCTACAAAATTATAACTGCCACAATCACACACAAGATGAAACACATCTCACCCAACATAATATACTCACAGAAGAACAAAAAGGATATAAAAAGAACAGCAGAGGATGCAAAGAACAGTTAATACTAGACAGTCATCATGAAGCAAACAGAAAAACAGAGAAGAAACCTCCACATTTGCTACATAGACTATAAAAGGCTTTTGACTCCGTCCCACACAGTTGACTAAAAAAAGTACTTGAAATATATGAAATACATCCCTCCACAGGAAGCACTACAACATAATACAGAACCCACAATTAAACAAAAAACAATTGTACGAATGGCTCAGGAAGGGTGAGCTATTTCCAGAAACAGAAGGATTCCTAATAGCTATACAAGATCAAGTTATACCAACCAAGAACTACCAAAAATACATCATAAAAGATAACAAGGTAGCAACACACCTGTGCAGGAAATGCCATCAATTCCAAGAAACAATAAACCATGTAACAGGAGGATGTAAAATTCTGGCAGAAATGGACAATACAGACAGACACAATACAGCTGCAAAAATAATTCACCAACAACTGGCCATCAAATTCAACCTTATCAAACAACCTACATCATACTATACATACTCACCTGAAACAATCTTGGAAAATGCAGATCATAAAATATACTGGGACAGAGCAATTCATACTGACAAAACAATACCTTGCAACCGACCAGACATAACGGTCATAGACAAAAAAGAAAAACACACATACCTCATCGACATAGCAATACCAAATGACAAAAATGTTGAAAAAGAAGAGGAAAAGAGAGAAAAATATACACCACTGGCTATGGAAATCAAAGAATGATGGCAACAGGAAAAGGTCACAATTATTCCATTAGTTACATCAGTCACTAGCATCACGTCAAAAAACTATACAGAAAACCTTCAGAAACCGGGCCTACCAAAATACATCTACACCAACATCCAGAAAGCAGTCATACTTAAAACATGCTCAATTGTCTGTAAATTCCTGAATCTGTAAAAGACAGCATGACTTGGCAATGCCTGTCTTGTCCATCTAGAGCAACCGCCATGAGCAAGAAGAAGAAGAAGAAGAAGAATTCTCCATCGCCCTGCCTGATTCACAGAATTTTATCAGGGGTCCAAACAAGGTTGTCCTCAACTCTTAACCCTCCTATGTTTTTTGACCACTTCATCTGTATATTTTTTCCTACAACAAAAAATCCTTTAAGGAAATAATGGTGGATTTGCACAGTGTGCCTTCTGATTGCTAGTGCTAGGAGACCTGTGTCTGGAAGCACCCTTACACTGTGTCATTTGCTGGTACAGTGTGGTTCCCTTTATAATGAACCACTGAACTGCAGGTAGCAGCTTTTCAGTATGAAGCTTCTGGCCTTGATGTCAGATTTCCAGAGTCTGAACCTAGCAGTTACAAGTTCAAGGATCTAAAAGTTCCCAGGTGATCAGAACACACAGGGATCAGGCAAAAGGCAAGGTCTCAGCAGACCAGGTCAGAGGCAACAAAGTCCCAAGGCAACACAGCAGACAACGGGCAGGCAGAAGGACAGAGATCAGTCTAGAAGTATTTACTTTAAGAATCAGTCAAGGAAAGGGAAGATGGGTTTGGGAAGGTGTGGGCAACGTTGTTTCCAGCAACTCTCTCTGCCTTCCTCTGCTTTTCTTATGCAGAGGCTGTCAGAGCCACACCAAGCACAGCTGACAGCTGTTAGTGACTATGATTGAAGAAGTCCTCCTTGTGACTTTTGCTCACAAAGAGACCTCTACTTCTGAGTTCTTGTCTTTTCAGGCGGTGTCTCACCTGAGGGCTTGGGAGTTTCTATGCATCCAGCTCTAATGCCCTCATGGTAGTCACTCCTGAGGGCCCAGGATCCTCCTGGTCTACTGGCAGATCATGGGCATTATTGGTGGAGGGTGATTCCTGGTCCTCCAGCTCTTCCTCCGAGAAGGAGTCTTTCAGCCGTGGCATAACACCTGGTATGACTCCGCCTTTTCAAGCTGGACATTGAATCTTTCTGTGCAGGAAGATGTATACAGCGCTTCCTGTTCTACATGAGCCTTGTTCGAGCAACAAGGTTTTTCTGAGCTCTGTTGTGTTCCTATATCCCTCGTTATTCTTTGATGCTGACTTCTGGTTTGCTCCTTGCTCCTGCGTCTTGGTTAGCCCTCCAGTCCTGACCTGTTTGTAAGTCCTGAGTAGATATGTAAAATTTCTGAAAATTTTGAGGCAAGAGGGGGGGGGGATGTGTGTGTTTTTCCAGGGAGTTTTATTTGGGGGGGACGGGATGGGAATTTTTGAAAAATTGAAAAATAAGCAATTTTTTTTAGTGCTCCTTACAGATCTAAAGTCTCTTTGTTGCTTTAAGACAGCCTTTCCCAACTTGGCAACCTCGAGATATTTTGGATTTCGGTTTCAGGTCTTGAATGGGCTGCCCCTCAGGCAGAATGGGCTGTGGATAGGAGTGCTGGACGCTGTAGCCCAAAATATCCAGAGAGCACCAGGTTATGGAGGGCTGGTTTAGGAAGATAAAGCAACCTTCCTCTTCCTGGAGTTATTTTCTGTATAACTTAGTTGGCTCATAAAATATATCATTATATTTTAAAACTTTTAAAAGTAAGCTCAGTAAATTTGCAATTATTGCCTGAATAGATTAGAATTACGTTAAATGACTGCCACAGGACTCTATTGAACCAAACCCAAACTGTCAAAAATACGCATTTACTGTCAGAAATGTACAGTGGGAACTACTCACACGTTCGCAAACTGAACATAAATGTCTATTAGTAATATATAATTTAGATCAATAATTTTAATAAGGAATGCAAGAAATAACTGTGCTGGGAATCTTAGTGAAAGATTATTTTCAGACATTTTATATCTCTAGTCCTTCTGTAAGGACTAGGGTTCTTATTACACAGTTTTTAGAAATCATTTTCTGGGGAGTAAAAAGCTGGGTAACAATATATAAATACTTTGTCTTAAGTTCTATAAGAAAATATTAGATAATCCTAAGCTGTTCAGTTTTTCCAGTTTTTCCCCTAACAGTTTCCCCACCACCACACACACACACACAATTTCTGGGTTTTTTTCCATCTGTAGTCATGAGTACTGGTTGAAATCCAGGTTGAAATCCAATTCTAGATCGCTACTACTAGCCCAGGAGGGGTTCTCCACTGCTGTTCTAGGTTATTGTTCCAAATGTAACCAAGGACTAGGATGTAATTCAGCTGGGAAATGAGGCAGTTGTTATGGATTGCGCCAAAATGTTGCAGTGCCCCCAATGGAGTGTACACATTCATTTGGCGTATTCATTTTGCCATATAAAATAAATTCCAAATGGTTTGGTTTCCATAATTTCAAATGTGTCCTGCATTATTTTCTCCTTCAGATATCTTATGTTGACATACCAGGAGTACGGAGTAGAAGAATGAAGCATCATTTGGCAATAAATACTATACAGGATATGGTTATTTGCTGGTGGTCAGTGGCAAAGGATGAAGTATGGCCTTGGTCTCCTGTTTCTAGTGAAAGAGAGACAGCCAACTTACTGCTCTTGAGATGTGAACATGGCAAATTGGAGGTAATGCCCTAAATTGTATCTTGTTAATTTTCTTATTTAACAGTGTTTTCGATGTACGTAGTTTGTTTATTATTTATTTACTTAAAGCATGTTTTCCCTGCTTATCCATTGAAAAGGCTCCCAGAGTGGGTTACATAAGATCAATAACAAACGAGACTGTCCTAACAAGAAAGGGAAAAAAGGGACGGGAAGGGAAGAGGGAAACAAAGAAACTCAGGCACCGATTCTTCAAGTTGCAAAGTTCTTATAATTACAAGTTTAAAATTAGCTCTGGACCAAAGTACTCAGGCCCAGCAACTTTCATTAGTTTCAGGGTGGGGGATTGGAAATACAACCTGAACATTGGATTAATGTTTGAGGAGGGCAAATTCCTGGAACCTTCAGGGTGAGGAGTTCTTGCCTTTAAAGATGGTGTGGTGGCGGAGGTTATAGGGAAGGGAAAGGAAGTGCGTGTGTAGAAACTTAGCCACATTGTTTTAAAAGTAACACCACCACCCCTGAAAATCCTTAGGATGTGCTCATCCCCAAAAAGTTGCAAGTGTGGGGAGTAGAATGGAAACTGTTTGGGGAGAGAAGGAGAGAAATGAAGCTGATCTCTAAGCAGTGGTAATGGAGTCAGGCCTGTTTCCCATTCCCAGACCTGCTGCAACCAGGTGGAATGACCACCAAAAAGTTTGGTATTATGGTGCCTTATGCTTGACGTTTACTCTGGTTCTGGCTTGATGGTGGTTAGAATCCTCACATGATGGGGCTTGATAGAGTTACTCTTTTCCCTTGCTGATGTCAGTCAATCAATCAGTCAAGTTTATTACGGCAAACAGCCAGCATGGATGTCAGTGGTGGTTTTGTGTGTCTTGACATAGCCATAAAATATTATATTTCAATATTACCCATGCACCTTGAACATACAAAGTGATCTTATATTGAGTCAGCGTTCCCAATTGCTCAGAGAGCGCCCTACGTGCATACAATTGTACACACACATAGATGACTGATTATTACACCATATCTGATCACTTTATAACCACATTTTTCCTGTATTATATTAGTGGAACCCAGTTTTATTTTATTAAATCCTATTTTTAAAAAATTCTATAAGTGTATTTATATAAGCGTTCTGATTGGATGCCTGCAATTCATCGTACATGCAATTGCCCTTGAAAACTACTTGGAAACTTCAACTGGTTCAAAATACAGCTCCCTAAGTTGTTGCCTGGGACTCACCAGATCTGAATTGTGCTGGGCTGCTGTTGCTGCTGTTTCTGAGCTCAATTCAAAGTGCTTGTTTTAACCTTTAAAGCATTAAGCACCTTGAGACCAAATCATCTAAAGGACTATACCGCCTCACACATCCCTTCCCCACTTTCTCAGGTAAGGTGGATGGTGACTAATAATAAATTCTTTTAGGTTTTAGGCTTCAGAGTGGGCACTACTGACATTCAGTGCCAAATGAGAACCATTTTATTTGTCAAGGCTTTGGAGATCTTTTTTTTTACATGTTTAGCTCTTATTTTACAGCTCTGAACAGTTTAATATTGTTTTTAAGGTATTGTTTCTAGTTTTGTTTTTATTTTAATTCTTTGCAACGTTTTATTATTCTAATTTCTGTGAACTTTTACTCTCCTTTAATATAAGCACTAAAATGAAGAGGCATTTAAAATGTTCTCTAGTGGCAGCTATTGTGATTTTGAAAATAGAAAATAACACTAAAATGAAATCTCTTACATCTAGATCATCATAATTAAATAAAAGATAGGATATACTTCATTAAATGTTTTCTAGGAAAGTATATTTACATTTTTGAAGGCACAGTGTTATCTGTCGTGATGGTAATATATTTTATTTTTGGTTGCTTACAGAATAATTGACATTATTTTTCTTTTCCTAAATGGAAAAAAGTAATTTCACTAGGAAGAAAATGTCAGTTATTTCATTTTATACAACACAGTTTTCTTTATACAACAGAGTTTTCTTTATCTCATGATAGTGAGAAATCCTATCTCTATTAATGATATTCAGGAGGATATGTGCCTTGTAACTGAGTAGATGGAATATCTTAATGGAGCTGTATATAAACAAATAAATAATGACATCAATACATTTCAAATAAAGTAAGAAATGAATGGCAGATGATAATAACAACAAATTGCACTGTCCATGGAAATCAGAATATAGTGCATAAGCAAATAAAAACCAAAAAAACTTGCAGGTAGAGTTTTAAATGTTTAAACCATGAGGAAGAAAACAAATATACATTTTGTCAAGTGTTGATATAGCCCCCATGCATTTTAATTCTCAGTCAGCATTTCTAATTAGTTCATTTTGTTTGTTTGCAGTTTCATGGTGTGAAATTAAACTAGCAGTTTAACATCTATAAAGTAACTCAAACAGTTTTCTCATCTTAAAGACAGACAATTCAGTCACAGAGGGCTTATTTTTATGTCCCCTTTATTTTCTTTTTTATCTTTATGTTAAGCCAATTTTCTGCTTAAAATCTACTGTTTAAAACTCTTACTTCCTTCAGTATGTGGACTTTATCCTTTCCTTTGTGCTTTTATGCAAACTGATGTAATTATTTATGTGCTTTAAAGTGTGCAGAGAAGAGCAAGCCCCCACTGAAATAAGAGTCAGGCATCCCAAACGTAAGGATACAAGAAGCATATATAAGCTAGCAAATGCTCTGATTGCAAAGATTAGTTAACCTTTTAATGGTTTTCTTCTTTTTTAGTCTAGTGTAAGTTTATATAGAAGGCGCTCTTCCTTTTCTTTCTTAGCTAGAACTGGCTACTAAAGTGGAAATGTCACCTAATCAAATGAAATTGTAAAATATTTTAATATTGCTGTCTGCTACAATTACTGTTAATACTGCTACTGTTTTTGTGTCATGTGTATTTCACTGCAACGTATACGCTAGCTACAAGGTGGGCAAGACAGAGAAGTGTTGTGATCCCAAATCAGATAGCTCAAAAATGTAGGATTTTGTCTGCAAAGCACCTTCCTGTGCTGTCCAATAACTGCTGTTACAACATAGGAAGCTGCCAATAGAGTCGACCCAGCCTGCCTGGCAGTGCCCTACCTGGAGATGCTGAGCCTGAGGCTTCTGCATGCAAAGCTGGCAACCAACTGCAAGAAAGTAGATTTGGACATCTTTCAACTCAAATAATAATAATAATAATAATGATGTATTTGTTACCCGCTTCCTCTGGATCGAGGTGGGGTACAACACCATAAAATACATATAATTAATTAAAACATATAAAACTAATACATTATTAAAAGCAGCACATTATTAAAAGGCATCTTAAAATGCAACTGGGTAGGCCTGCTGGAAGAGATCTGTCTTTATGGCTTTCTTAAATTCTGGAAGACTGTTAAGTTGACGAATCTCTCCCAGCAGGCCATTCCACAATTGGCGGGGCAGAAGAAAAGGTCCTCTGGGTAATGGCTGTCAGCCTTGTTTTTGTTGACTGGAGTAAATTCGTCCCAGAGAACCTGAGAAGGTCCTCATTATTAAAAATAATAATGAGACGTGCCTCGTTTTATCATACAGCAGATTCATGGGGCGAACTAAATACTTTTGAGGTGTTCCTTATTTCTAAAATGTTGATCTGATGACCCTATTTTGAAATAGATAAGGATGCTGTGAATAAAAGCAGAGTAGTGTGAAGAACCCAGGTTCTTCTTAGGTTATTTAGCTGCTGGTAGCGAGCTCCATTTCGTCAGGAGGGGCTGGCATGCACTCATTAAAATCATAAGGTTTCTAGTCTCCAGGCCTTCAAGGTCAGAGCTGAAGCTTTGCCAAAATTAGACAAACAGATTCCAGCTGGGTTAGAGTGAGAGACTTTCACTCCCCGCTCCCCTCCTGGAAGCCGAGGTAGTTATCCAGCCTGACAGTGATTGGCTAGGGAAGCTCACCTCACACATCTCAAGGGCCCAGGGGTATAAAGTTAGGGGGGGGCTACTGTTGCCGTTTAGTATTCTCCTGGGTCTCCACTCAGGTCTTCATCTGTGAATCTGGTCTTCAATCCAGTCCTGGTTTGGATCTTCAGTTTGTCAGCTGGCTTTTGGGCCTGGTAGCTTTGGAGCTTGTCCTATTGGAAGACCCTTTGGCTCAGTGTAGGCTAGGCTAGGAGCCTGTCTTGACGAGGGGTTTGCTCCAGAGTGGATTTGGAGTGGGGAGAGGAACAGGGCGGTCAGAGGGATGAGAGCTGGCTGCCCCATTCCTTTATTTATTTATTTATTTATTTATTACATTTTTATACCGCCCAATAGCCGAAGCTCTCTGGGCGGTTCACAAAAATTAAAATCATCATAAAATCATCATTCCTACACCCTTCATAGTGCTTGGCCTGGTGCTGGCAGCAACTCTGCATTGGCGCGCCTTCCTGTGCAGATGCTGGGAAGGAGCGCCAATATGGGAGCCTGAGGCCCCGTGCCCCTGCCGCACTGCCATCAAGACGTAAAGGCTTGGTAGACAGCAAACGATTCTATTATTTTCAGTTATTTTGTTATCTCCCTTATGAATAGGGTGGATTATAAAACAAATAAGCAGAATTTTATTTTGCAGAATTTATTAGCACTATATTATTTCAACCCACTCAAAATTAGAGCAAGTGATTTATAAAAGTTTGGGATTTTTTTCAGGTTCTGAGTTACGTACGTACAGATGGGGATCCACTTGATGCCAGCTTTAGCCTGTGTCAGCCTTATCAGATTCATACTGTAGAACACTCTTTCAGTGCAGAACAAGAGCCTATGGCTGAAAGCTGCATCTACGAATGTGTTAGGAATAAAATTCAGTGTGTGGCAATCACCAAAATACCACTAATATCAAAGGCCATCAGCTGCTGCTGGAACCTTACAGAAGATAAACTTGTTCTGGGATGTGAAGATTCTTCAATAGTTTTATATGAAGTCTACCGTCAAGTAATTCTATTAGCACAAGCAGCACTGTTGCCTGCCTTAATGTGTTGCCACCCCAGCGGAGCCATAATCCTGGTTGGAAGTTCACAAGGTGAGCTACAACTGTTCGACATGGCACTGTCTCCAATTAAAATGCAGCTTTTAGCTGAAGACATCTCACCCAAATCAACTCTACAATTCAGTGAAAAAATCGATGTATCCAGCAGTCTCACCCAGATCCAGTGGGCTGCCCCACAAGTTACATATCAAAGCATGGATGATACGGATATCCATAATCTTCTCTTACTTAGGTTTGATAAAGGACCTATTGGAGTGCTTCATTTTAAAATGGGTAAGTTGATGCATTCATTCGTGGCAGAAACAGCTCTCTTCAGTAACTAACTGGTACTGCCTTGTATTGAATCAACTGAAAAAAATATCTACTTTTTTCAAAAGCAGACTAAATTAGCAAGCAGATTTTTTTTTAAAAAAAGTGAAAGAAATAGATGTAAAGAATCTGGAAGTATTGTCCACTGGGTTAATGTTTGTTGGACTAAATCTGTCCAAATCCATTTATTGGACTAAAACTGATATATACACCCTCCTAATATATGTATACTCCTAAGTGAATAATTGAAATATTAGTGAAAACATTAATCCACATCAGCAGAAGAAATAATTTCTGGAATTCTGATTTTTCAAAACACTGTGACAAAATTAGTATTGCAATTGCAATTAGACACATTCCAACTTCAAATTAGCAATATAATTTACAGACAAGCCGAGTTGTAGATTTAGTCACATTTATATGGTTTGGAAATTGTCCTTGCTACCCAAGAAATCTGTTAAATAGGAAAAGCTTGTAGATAATCATTACTGTGAGACAAATTAGTTCCATCTTGTCTGGTGGACATTTACACAGAATGCTAATTAAAGCAGTTCTTTGAAGTATTCTTGCATGCTGTCTATTTTTGAATGCCTCTAAATTACCCGGTTACCTATTAAACAGAAGGCACTCTGCCTACATCTACCTTGCTTTTCTTCAATTTCCCCTTGTGGCTTCTACTCACAACAAGCTTCCAGAAAGCGCTGCTTTCCCTTTCCTATCTCTAGCACATTTATGTTCTTACTGAGACAAACAGGCTCTCAGTAGAGGGATTTAGAGGCCTTTCTGCTAATTGCCAGCTTGTAAACTTAATTGGACTGTCTCCCTGGGCACTGTTCCTAAATCAATTAAGCAATGAGTTGGCTGTCACCTCTCTTACCAAAGTAGGTCACTTAGAAATGCACCACCCAAGAGAACTCAAGCACCCAAATGGGAAGATGTTGACCTCCATGGTTGAAAGTTATTCCATTTTTTAAAAATTGTTGTGTATATTTCCATCAAGTTGGTTTGGTGCTTGAGAGATTGTAAGCCCAGTTTCACCTTGTTGGCTGATGACTCCTGAGAGCTGTAGGACTTTTTTTTTCTGTCCAAACATACATGTGGTAGGAAGAAATTGGGAGGGTTGGTGAGGGAAGAAAGTAACAATGGGAGTTCATTGTATTTTCAAAAACTAAAAGCAATAAAACATACTTTATTTTATTTTATTATATTAGAACAGTCAAATCCCAAAGTTACAAAGGCATGAATTCTGCTCACCAGGCCTGAATTTTAATGAAGCAGTAACCTCTTAAGACCTCATAGCAGTAATTATGATGATGATGATGATGATAATGATGTTCATGTACACAAGCATTTAGTGTAGGCCTTGAAACACAACAAGTTCCAATACCATGCTAAGGCTTTAGCCCATTGAACACAGTGGAAATTACTTCTGAGTAAATATGCATAGGATTGCACTACATATAAATTACCTTGAGTCTGTGACAGCAGCTGTTTCTCAGATATGTGCACTTGAATGAGAGCAGGTAGATCCCAACATTTTTAATGATATGCACAATAAGAAATTGATCCTGGATCTGTTTTTAGGTTTGGGTCACAGCTCAAAAAACTTGTTTTAGATTTATGTTGACTTTGTGTATACCGCCTGTTGTATGTTTTTATGTTTTTAAATTTTGTATATCGTTTTTAAAGTTTTAATCTTTTGTAAACCTCCCAGAGAGCTTCAGCTATTGCGTAGAATACAAATATAATAAATAATAATATATAATAAGAAAATATCCCAGTTTCACTCATTCTTCCCCAGTGTGAGGCTTTACGTAGTCCTTCTGTTAAGGACTTGTAAAGTGGGGGGTGTTAGACCTTTTTTAGCACAAGGCGAATTCCATTTCATTGTTGGGTAGGGAAAGAGGTCATGGCCTGTGGTTTTGCACACATGCTATCAATGGAACAGGAGTTACATGAATATTTGAGTTAGATCATAGTTTTTATGTCCTCTTTGAGCACTTCTAGGGAAGGAAAACTTTTCCATGATTCACTAGGAAGCTCTGCTCCTGGAATGGTAGCCCAGGCAAGGCATGTGCTCCCTCACATTTTGGCTGCCGTAAGATGTCCTATATCCTTTGCAACATACTTAGATAATTATACTATTACATGGGGCTTTGTTTTATTTTTTTACTAGGACCCTGCTGCGTGGCATACCGAAGCTAATGGGTGCCCTGCTGTAAATATGAATCCTTAAGAACTGAAAACAAATGTGATGTTAATATAGTTCTAGTGTTTTGTGATACTCAAAAAACTTTGGTTGCTCTCAGCTGTCAAGTCAGGGTTTAGTTTACTCGAGTAGAGAAATCAGTGATGATTTCGCATATGGCCTTTGGATCACTTTAATACACCTTCAGAGTTATTCTTTTGTTTTCTGCCTTAAGATGTGAATGTTGTGAAGATAAATTCATTAATATACACTAGATGTTTTAATACATTTTAGAGAATGGTAAAGGGTGTGCCTCTACATGAAATATACAAAGTCCATCTCAAATTATAGATAAAGATGTAGCACATTCCAAATCCATTGCTTGAAGATATCAAGCTTCTAGTCCAGAGGCTTATTCTCAAGATGCTGCATAAGCTACCATAGCAATGAAGTCCTTCCTCCAACCTTTTACACTCAGCCTATGTGCTGTGGTTGAAAATGACTGGATCATACTGGACCATCACTGTGTAGCAGGTGGATCAGATTTCAGTAGTCAACCCTCGCAGAATAAACCCCACAACAAGTAAATTGGGTTAAGCTAAAAAGTCCAGAGAGAAGTACTATTTGAATTAATTGCAGATAGTTTTATGCTTACAGCAATTTACATTGTATATATTCCCTTCATTTAACAAGGAAATGTAATGTTTAGCTTTGTTGAAAAACAGTGGACCTGTAATTCTGTAGAAAAGCAATTTGTCTGTCCACAGCTTTTCTGTTTTCTTTTACCTGTGGCAGGTGTTGTCCCAAGAGGCCAGCTTGGCTGTGTGGAAATCATCCAGGAGTATATTCATCAGGATGAGATGCATGAGGCCATTAATATATTGGGTGGCATGAACTGGAACACAGTCGGTCATCAATGCTGTGTAAGCCTAAGTGCCATAGTGAACTACCTTCTCAGACAGAAGCTGACACCGGCAAGAGAAGGTTTGCTTGGCTGTATTTCATAAACATCTGTCGTTTTAAATTACTCATTAAATCATGAAGATAATAACATCAGCTTTGAAGAGATGATTCTATATTTTAAAAGTTTTGTGGTCAGGGCTAGGCTTATCTTTATGATAAAGTCACATGGAGTATAGAAATAAAGATTTGTAATATCCATGTATCAATCTGATCTAGTTTAAGGAAGTTGGACACTAAACTATCATTTTAACTGAAACAGTAGTTGAAGTTTTTTTCTGTTTAATAATGGTGTCTATGTGTGTTTATCAGTGGGAACAGCATTTATTTTCATCTTAGTGTATCGAACACATTACGAGTGGCCATTTTGTTAAGACAATTTTTAAGGGTTTGGCGTGTTTTTTCAGTGTGTTTGGTAAAAGAAGTGCAGCATCCTTCAGCTTCAGATGGGTCCTGTTGTATGCCCTCAGGCTGTTTACCCACCTTACTGTATCTCCCCTGTTGCCTACAGTGACGTCTGAAACTTCACTACATTAACAGATCAATTGAAGGCTCAGGCTCATCTCTGTTGGATCTTGGTGGGATGACTCTCCGATGAATAGCTGTGCTCGTTGGAACTGAGCTATTCCCAGGATTTAGTTAGGGAAAAGATTAAGCAGGAAAGCTTCATGCCATGTCTCAGCATGTAAGTGCAGCTGGGCACCAAGCTCCTTTTTTGTGGGAAGAAGAAATAATGCTAGAGGATATGGTGAATAGCAAAATTGCTTGCTGCCTGAACTTGCCCCCAGGCCATCAGGCTGAGGCAGGCAATTCCTACACTGCAGTGTGAGAGGCCCGTTGATTTCCATTGCCTCTACTATCCCAACAGACAAGGTCAAAATCTCCTCTTGGAAAACCTCTGAAAATACACAGTAGAAAAGTGGAAGACAGGGTGGGGTGGGGGGGCTTTTAGTGAAATTTTGTTTTAAAATGTGTATATTATAAATAAATATCTTCTGTATTCCTCCCCACATGCAAGCTGGATAATGCTTTACAATAGACAAGTGTGTTCTGCCATCCGGGATTTATTCTATACAAGTCTAACAAATCTGTCATGGTAATTTGTTTTCTTTTTATTAGAAGAACCCAGCAAGCCCTTTCATTTGTAGTGATGTGACGGTTATCTGAGATCTTCATTTCTTCCGTCAACATCAAGCTGGGCTATCTAATGAATCTGTAACTGTGCTAGTACTTACTCATATTCCATGTAGGCTGGAGCATTTCAGAAGTGCAAAACATGCTGCAAGGAAAACAGCAACAGCGAGAGAGTGTGCCTTATTTTTGCTATAACCTGCTGTATTAAATTTTAATCGAAATTGACTGATGCTTTTGAAAGAAAACACCTTGAAAGTTCGGCTTATCTCACTGTCTAGATTTAAGATATTGCAAAACCTAATTTATTAACAGGTTGCTTCTGCTCGGAGTGCTGGGCTATTAGAGCCTTCAGTACTATCAAATCTTATAAATTAAAATGTAGCTCTGCTTAGAACTAAGGGATAATTATCGCTAAATACAGAAATGGCTAGTTCAAATAGACGTTAATAGTAGCAAATCGGAGAGATTATTGTCTACAGGTCAAACATGTCCCCTCCTTTAAAGCACTTGTAAAACTTTGATTAACTAGAATTCAGTTTGCCCATCTGCCTTGAAAAGAGCATCTGTATCTAAAATCAAATTGTATCTGCAATTAAAGGAAGAGAGGGAATTTTATCAATTATACATTGCTAACATATGAATGTAATTTGCATAGCCCAAACCTAAGATTTGTTAAACCAGTGCATTGACAGGTAATCCAGTGCAATGTTATTATTATTATTATTATTATTTATTTATATAGCACCATCAATGTACATGGTGCTGTACAGATAACACAGTAAATAGCAAGACCCTGCCGCATAGGCTTACAATCTAATAATGACCTTATCCTGTGTTACAGGAGCATTATGGATTCTTCTGGATAACAGAAGAAGAAAAAAACACAATTTTTGTTAGAGCTCATAGAGCTCTAACCTGGTTCTGTGTCAGATGTAAATTACCTCATCTGATAAAAATGGCAGCCTCCCCCACACCTCTGTCAATGTGCCTTCTTTCTTGATTCTTCCTTTTTGTTCTATAGCAGTGGGCATCTGCAACATTGCCTGGTTGATTGAAAGGGGGACTCCCATATAGATAAGTGTGTGAGAGGACCAGGAAAGTGACTGAGCTGAAGGGGCTGCTCCTAGCAGAAATTGACAACGCATAGGGAAGCATGCAGTTTCAGCAATGTCGGTGTAGATAAATGCCTGTGAACAGGTTACCACCCAAGTCAACTCACCTCAGGCTGGAAGGTGCCAGAGTTGATGTTGGGGCTTTCCAAGAAATGCAAGATTCCACAGCTCTCTGAAGACTGCAAGCAATGGCTTCCCATCATACTTCCCATTATCCAGATTGAGTGATGGCAGTGGCTGTAGTCAATTTAGAAAGCTGAGAGCAGAGAGCCAGAGAGATTCGTTCCATTCCAGAAACAGTGCAGTGAAATTTTAAGGCAAAGTTGCTGCCATGAGGAAGCTGATGAGAACACAAGTCTTGGCTCCTACTGACAGAGGGAAGAAGAGAACCAGAGGAGAGCCAGGGACTGCCTGCCAAACAGCAGAGTTGAATATCAATAGGTCAACTCTAGGGGAAGAAATCAAGGCCCAGCAAGATCAAATTAGAGCAGGTAGAGCAACGCTGGTAATAACTATCCATCCATCCATCTATCTTCAAGCTCCCGCAATGCCCCTTAAGAAGAAAAATCCTAACACTTTCCCTTGGAGCAGTACAGTGGTAGCTGGGGAAAGTTCACCCACCCACTTTATTCCTCTGCCCAACCATTGATCCTACTCTGAAGACATTTTGGTGTGTTTTCTTCAAAGGGGATTTTTTCTTCTTCATGCGCCTGGTTGCATAAAGTAATAATTTAAAAAGAAAAGAAGAAACTGGCATTGGTAAATCTGACAAGTTTTCCCAAAAAACCCACTGACAGTTCTTCAGAGGCTCACAGAGGGCATTACTTTGGGGTGGCACCTCCTTCTGGAGCACAAAGACAGGGCCAAACTGTTGCCTCTTCCAAAGGAAGGAGCCATCTAGACCTCCCAGGCCAGCTCTGCTTAGTGAGCCACAAGATCAGGTGAGCTGGTGCTCCTAAGAAGGCCAGCTCTTATTGTTGGATAGCTTCCTTCTCATATCTTTTTTCTTTTCTTTTTCTTCTATATTTCTCCCAACTTCTCTAAAACTAGGGTCTGGGAATTAATTCATCTAGAATCCCAAGATGAGCGTCAGGCATCCCCTGTCCCCCTGTGGGGCAGGCAGGGTGAACACAGCCACCAGTGGCTAGAAAGGCTCTTCCACACCTGGGTGGGCAGCATATTCAGCAACCAGCAAGAGTTAGCTCCTTTATTAAATGTTGCAAAAGACAAATTGTTGATGGTCAGGAAGTACTTAAAGGAGACATTCTTTGGAAAGCAGCGATTATATACTGTCATGACAATATTAGGATAGCACTTGTCTGGTAGCTATGTAAGTCATCCTGGTGTGTACTTGAATAATTCTTAAAGCAGAAAAGCACTCCTCATTAGAGGTGGTGAAATATGTGTTGAACGAATTCCATTTCCCCATGGGCCATCACAGGAAAAGCTCTTCACCTGTTGACCTTATGGTACAACGGAGGAGCTAGGACTAGTCAAGTTTATCATTTTCTCTTGGTTATTATTCTCTCTAAGACAAAACTAGAAGCTGGGAGTTGATATTTGCTAGGAGAACTGTGTTCAAACTTCGTGTTGATGAGTATTCAACAGATAGAAGTCATTCTTGCCACATGCAAATAATTAGGGAACAGTTTGCAATAACTTTTGACAATTTTGTTGTTGTTGCTCTAAATCATCATAGGCCCTGCCTCAAATGAGTGCTTATATATAGGTTTACTTCTGAACCAGCTGTCACATTTTAATTTAATCTCCCCAGCAATAAATTCACATTTTGCCTGTGTTTGAAAAACCTGACTAACTGCATACATGAACTGTTTGAAGTGAAGCT
This sequence comes from Elgaria multicarinata webbii, assembly GCF_023053635.1. NCBI lineage: Eukaryota > Metazoa > Chordata > Lepidosauria > Squamata > Anguidae > Elgaria > Elgaria multicarinata. Next base: position 8,272,544 of record NC_086172.1, on the reverse strand, counting down.
GTTCCACTAGTTTCACTGCTGCTGTGTTTGAACTCCACAGCACAGCTTGAGGCAAGCCTTGGGACCTTCTATGCACCAACAAGGCCTCTCTCTGAGACAACTGTGTTGGAATACCGGGACCAGATCAGCAGATATACGAGACGATTCTTCCACCACCTGCTCAGGTGAATGACAGCTTTGACTTCTCTTAGCTTCAAATTCGTTGCACGTTTCAATAACTTTACACTGTTAATGTGATTAACACATTTTTTTAAAGGACCACCCTGGAATAAAAATGCATTCATTGGCATTGTTTTAAATAGTCCTTCCTTCTTTTCAGAAGTATATATAAAGCACTGTTTTCATCTCTTCTGTCATCAACTCATTTTTAATGTGAATCTCTTTCCTTTTCAGTTTGATAGAGAACTGACTGATTCCATGGGTACACTTGTTAATTGGAGTAAAAATTAGAACTGTGAGGGGAAGAGGCTGAAAAGAATTGATGCTAAAATGCAGATTACCAATGTGTGGCCAAATACTATTTTTGACACTGCACCTGTGAAATTGGCCTGATTTTCCCCCCTTTCCCTTACCTGTTTAAGTAGAAATAACATATGCTAAAACTTCAATCCACTAAAATAAATTAAAATGTTTTTCAGATTTAATTGTATGATTTATGCAGTCTGTGTAAAGGATACAACTGTGGTACTGTTCTGGTGCTATTAGTGTTGCATTAGTGCAAACCAATGAGTACGCAGGGCCCATAGCGCTTGCTAGCACATCAGGTTTCCTGAAAAACCCATCATGCTAGGAAGCACAACGGTTGGTCCCCAAGCATTGGTTTATGGTAGCTCAACATCAGTAACAGTAGCATTTGGACACTGTTGGATGTTTCGCAATTTTGAGTTAGGATTTTGGAAGACTTATACAATGAGACTTAAATCATTTTTTTGTATCTTGCTCTTCCTTCATGTAGCTCAGAGAAACATGTAGGGAATCAATGGATTTTTTAAAAAAATTAAAGATTATTAAAACATTTTATTAATATCACAATTCAAAACAACCTAGCAAATGTTGAAAAAGGAGGGAGAGGAAGGGTTGGTTCAGAATTGAACAACAAAGCATGATTTGCTATGTGAATGAGAAAGTAAAGCAAGTGTACTTGTCATATTCCCTAACAAATGAAAATCACTTGTTTATTTTGCACACTGCATATCCATATTCTACATTTTATTCAAAAGAGGTTTCTTTCACTGTTCCCATCTTCCTAGTTATGAAGTAATATTCACAAATCCAAAAACAAGAAAAAGTTGTAGTTCCGAAGTTGAACCATGGCTTCAGACTTGTAACAAACCCCAAGTAGGCCAACATCCTTCTCTGTCTCTTTGGATGTGACATTTCCCAGTGATAGAAGATTTGAATTTGTCAGTGTACATTTTTTTTAAAAATCATCCTGATTTCTATATTTTCTTACATTGTTAAGCATAATCATTTCATGACAGCTTGGACCTTAAAAGCTAGCAACTCTACTTAAAACAGAGATTAGTTTTTTCCCCCTAAAACAAAGTTCTATAAGTTATCTTGTATTTTGCAAAAGCTCACTGGGTGACTTTGGGCCAGTCACAGATTCTCATTCCAACTTATCTCACAGGGTTGTTGTTGTGAGGATAAAATAATAATAATAATAATAATAATAATAATAATAATAATAATAATTCTTAAAATGGAGAGGAGGAGGACCGTGTACGCCGCCTTGGGTTCCTTGGAGGTAAAAAGGTGGGGTATAAATGTAATAAATAAAATAATAAAAAATACATATTCTGTTTCATTGCTTATTTTATGTAGTCCTCTATTATTATTATTATTATCATCATCATCATCATCATCAACATAATTTAAAACATTTGTATCCTGTCCTATATCATCAGGGCGGCAGATAAAAGCATACAATAAAACAATAAATATACACAGCTAAAAACAAATTAAACCATGAACCAAGTTAAAACAATATATAATTTAAAAGCAATTAAAACAGTTAAAACAATGTGCCAGCTTAGTGAATTTAACCATTAAAGGCTTTGTTAAAAAGCCATGTTTTCACTTGGCACCGGAATAAAATTAGCATTGGTACCAGTCAGGCCACCAAGGGGAGGGCATTCCACAGTCAGAGAAAGCCTTCTCCCGTGTCCCACCATAGCGTATGTATTGTGCTGGTGAGATGTAGAGAAGGGCTCCTCCATCAGATCTCTCAAGTGTTGAGGTCCCAAGCCGTTTAGGGCTTTAAACGTCATTACCAACACCTTGAATTCAAACTGGAAGCATATTCTTCCCTTATGTTGCCACACTACTGGCGGTGCTTTGACAAAGGAAAAAAAACCAGAATAATTCTAGTCCTTAACCCTACAGTGGGCCTGTTCAGACAACATGCTAAACCATGATTAGCCCGCTAACCCTTTTGTAGCAAATGGTGAGTGTACTTAAACCACGGTTATGTGGCCATCATGGTTAGGAAGGGTAAACATACTAAGCCAGAATGTTTAGCTCAAAATGCTTCACCATGGCTTAAACAGGCTCATAATGTGAATGCGTGCCTCCAATATTTTCTATGCTTTGCACAATTAATCCCTGAAGTGTCTACTTCAGTAATGCAACATATACTTTATGTTGTAATTTGCAACATAAATTTGCAGTAATTTGCAACATATACAAAGGGTTCAAGGGGATAGAAAGAGAGAGAGAGAGAGAGAGAGAGAGAGAGAGAGAACTGTTCTGAAGTTTGCCCCTTTTTCTTTTCTTTTCTTTTTTTTTTGAAGTAAGTATGTGCTTCGGCACTAGAGAATAGGAGTGTGGGTAGCTTTTTAAAGAACTAAGTAAAATAAAGTAAAATAAGAGCAACCCTGCCCCCTCACAAAATGCAAAATACTGCTGTAAGGTAGATGGGCTTTGGCTAGAAGTGAGGGACAACTCCCACCCTCCTGAGCCAGACAAACGGTACCCTTCTTCAATATCTCAAATGAGATTAATTTTTGGTCTTTTGCCTGATGATGGGATGAGGAAGAGGAAAGTAGCTATTCTATTCCATGGACAAGTTCCTAGGCAGTTCCATATCATAAGAACAGCCTTTTTCCCACCCAGCATTTGTGACTCCTCACCATGTGACAAACTCTATAAATGAGCATACTGCCAAATGCTGACTACCATCACAACGTGAAAAATAGGGTTGCATGAATGAATTTTAAAAGAGATTTCCTGAAGATTAAAAGTCATTTGCGTCAGTCATTATTACTACGCACATGTTAATACTTCAGGTACCTAAGTTATGTCCTTGAACATAAATGGTAATTGAGTTGTCTCTGGTGTTATAAGGCAGAGAAAATAACTTTCAAGGAAAAGATTGAACTGCAGCATTTTGAAAGCTGTTAACAAGCATCCTCTGCTGAATATATTTCAGGTTATATCCTGCCTTAGAAAGTTGATCAAAAGATATTCATGTTATACGTGTGAATGTGAATTTCAGTCTTTTTGATCCAAGCAGCACATGAAAAGACTGCCCCCGCTACAATTATTGAACTGCTTTACAAAACAAGAGATAGGGTTGCCCCTACTTAACCAGATTTTAATTTTCCAGTCAAGGATTAAACATTTAACCCAGTGAAATGTTAGATTGTCTTTCACTACACAACACTGCTAAAAAAATTTTTTAATTCAAGCCAGTTGCACTGCAAGTTTTAATTTCACTCAAGTACTTTGATGCCCTATGGTTGTGCGATTTAAATCTCTTGTTGGAAAACTACAATGTAAGCAAATTTGGGCAAAATATCAGGAAAACAAAAACAAACAAAACTATTTAATTCCCAAATAAGAAAATCTTGAGCAGTACTGATAGTAATATTTGTACCTGTGAAGGGAAAGCAGCTGTACTGTGCTGGGTTCTGAATTTTTGAAGAGGAAGGAGTAGTCATGTATTATTTGGGATCCAGTTCCCAACTGCACATTTACAAAAGTAAAAGCTCACCTATATCTATGTACTACTAGTGCATTTCACTTCCACCTAGTGAAAGCCCAGTGAAGAGCATATGCTTTATGTGAAGGTGAGATCCCAGGTTCAATTCCCCTGCATTTCAAGGTAGGGCTAGGAAACATTCCTGTCTGAAACCTTAGAGAGCTTCTGTCAGTTAGTGTAGACAATACTAAGCTAAATGGACCACCAGTCTGATTCGATCTAAGGCATCTTCATATGAAAAATAAAAAAATACAAACACACATCAGTTAGTTGCTCCTTTGACTTGCTGACTTGTTTGCAGTTTCTCACCAGCTGTGCCATATACTCCTAGATGCATGAGAGCCAGAAGCCACTGTGCACTGTTGAAGGGCAGGCACTTTGCACAGGCTCAAATATATGTTCTATGACTTACGTTCCAGGGTTTGAAGGCCTGGCATTAAAATCAGTTTTCAAAGTGAGGGCCTGAGTCAATTAGGGCACTGACTTCCTTGGTTTTGTGGGTAAGCTCTTACTTCACTGTGTGGATTCATTGTAAACATACCATAGGCTTTAGAAGCAGCAGTAGTAAATATCGTCCCCAGGCTTTAGAGAAAACTAGGCCCACTGGGGGAAATGCATCAATCTAGCTCTGAATTTGTACAACCAAATGTCCTCATATACTGCACTTTTTAAACTGTTAGGATATATCTATACAATAGGGTTTTATAGTAGAAGCAACAACTCATCCTTAGCCAAAGTCCCCTCTGCTATAGTGCTGTCTTTTGGTGTGTAGACATGCTGATATGTTTGCTCAATAAAATGTAGCTTTCAAGACATACTGTAAAGTTTACATGATCACCAGAGTGAGAGGGCTAAATCTGAAACAGAAGAAAAGCTGGAGAGAATTAATGTAATAAGAGCTGGGATTTAACAGACAGGGTTGAGCAAAATAAGTGTGAAACAACAGGTGTCATCAGCTCTTATCAGCATTTTTAATTAACATCTGTTTTCAGCCCAGAGTACTTTGGAAGAGAATGCTGGAGTGTGCCTGTATTTAAAGATAAAGTTAGACTGTTGAGAAGTTACTAAACAGTAAGAGGTTGGGGAAACTACTAGGCACGGAGGAGATGTGTTCAGTGGGGATGTTGGTTGCAGCCTTTACAGACCTGAAGGAAAGCAATTTTAGCAGCATCCCAACAAGATATTGCTATGGCAACAAAATATTTTGTCTTAGAGAAAAATGGGAATGATACGGAGTGTGAGGATTTCAAAGTGAAAGAAGATTCTAATAAAAATAACATATAGTATATATTTTAAAAGCAGTTACAGCTTTACGTTTAGCATTACAATTTTAATTGAATAATTCTACATGCCTCTTCAGTCTCTTTCGTTGAAGAGCCTTGCGGAAATGAAATGAGCTAAGCTGAGCTCCATGACCTCCCTGTGAAAAAGGAAATGCTCTCTTCCTTTCCAGCAACATAAAAGGAAACTGAGGCTCCTCAGTTTTATGTGGCTGAAGCCCACACTAAACTAACATCACATGAAGTACACTAAATTGTTCTCATCACCAACTATCTACATATAGTGATCTATTCAAGTGCAACAGTCAGATACCACAGAGAAAACTCCCTGATCCATATGGCAAGCCCCTGCTTCATTAAATGGCTCACCACATAGTGACTAATGCCACAAGAACTAGTTTAAAGCACCCCCCATATGATAGCCGTTTTGCATTCCCTGATTTGATGATCAGCATCATCACACAAGGGGAAATCGTGTTTGCTTACCGTCACTTCTCTGCCTGTGCGTTTGTCTCTCATTATTTCCTCTTTTGAAAGATGAAGTAAACAACGTGCATATGGCTCATTCAATGGGCCGTTTTGATGGTGCTGCTTCTCCTGCACACAGCAGGAGATAGCAGCAACTTCCATCTTTAAAAATAAGTCAAACTTACTGGGGTGTTTTTTAATCCCACAAAGAAGGCTAGAAGGGGCAGGAGGTGCGCAGGAGGCATACATCGTGAGAGGGACCCGCGAAAATCCATGAGTGCCCAGTAACGAGTGTGCAATAAACCACTCATCTGATGGAGCTCCATGTCAGAGATGCAAAAATATAATTTGGATGTTGCAACAAATAAACTCTGATTTAGACAAGAAATATGTTTAAACCCCTAACAGCCTTTTTCCCGCCTCAAGGATTTGGAAAGCACATTCTCTGCAAAAAACAAACAAACCTTTGCAGCTCTAAATACCTTAATTACAGAGAGATAAGGACAAGCAGGCAGTATTTTACCCAATTGCTCTATCCAAACCTCCTCCTGCTTTCATTTTTCTGGCCAAGGAGTACAGAGGGCTTGAGATGATTGGCAAATCTTTGAACAATTGGCACTCCCTTCTATTAAAATGATTTGATTTAATCTCATATACAAATTAGACTACTTCATATTGTGTTATGATGCCCCAAACTGCATTTGTAGACTTCTCTATTTATGCATGCCGGCCATGGAACATTTCAGCTGTTTCATTCCACGCATGCAGGCCACTCATATGCTGGACACAAGTATTCTATATGCTTGTTCAGACAACACACTAAGCCATGGTTAGGCCTCTAACCCTTTTGCAGCAAATGGTTAGTGAGAGTGAGTATGTTTAAACTGTCGTTATGTAGCCATCATGGTTAGGAATGGTTTACACGACACTCTAAATGATGGCTCACATGACATGATACACCATAATGTTTAGCTCAGAAGGCTTAACCACCGTGGCTTAGCATGTCGTCTGAACAGGGTCTATGTCAGCAGAGCAGGGCCAATGGATGCCATTATTATTATTTATTACATTTATATGCCACCCCATAGCTGAAGCTTTGGGTGGTTTGCAAAAGTATGACATTACGGGAGTCATACATGGACCTCCCATTTCCAGTACAAGAGAGAATGGATTGGACCCTGAGGCTGCAATCCTATAACCAAATAGCTTGGAGTAAGCCGCATTCAACACACTGGAGTAAACGTGTAGGATTTCACTCTAAGGCCGTTGCTAGACGAGGCGTTAGCGTGGTGTGAGGCCTGGTCTCCCTCCTGTGCATCCAGATGATACACAGGGGATCCTGGGGTCAGGCTGGCCTAATGCCTCCCTTAAGTTGGGATAAGCGGATTCGCTTATGGCCTGGCTTTTCCGCAGCCCCGGAGTCTAACGACTTCTGTGGCTTTTCCCGGCTGCTCGCTTACTTGTGAGTAGCTGGGAGAAGCCACGGGGCACTGTGCCCATCGGGCTGGGGGGGGAATCACAGGGGAGGAGATAGGGGCCGGGGGAAAGGCCGGACCCAGCAGGAGAGAGGGGGGAAGAAGGACGGGCACAGCGGACGGGGGAGGGGGGAAGAAGGACGGGCACAGGCATGGCAGACGGGGGATGAGGGAAGAAGGACGGGCACGGCGGACGGGGGATGGGGAAAGAAGCACGGGCATCGGGGAGGGGAAGAAGGACGGGGGACAGGGCATCGGGGAGGGGGGAAAGAAGGACGGGGGACAGGGCATTGGGGAGGGGGGAGGACGAGCGAGCGGGCAGGGGGGGCATCAGGCATTGTGGGGGGGAATCAGGCGCAGGGGGAGCGGGGACCCTATATTTATTTTTAAAAACACCTACCTTCTCCAGCGGTGCGCTCCTGCGCACATGGCCCTTTAATTCTAAACAAAAATGGCGGACGCGACGGGGCTTTCCCTTGCCCCGTCGCATCTTACATGTGGAAAAGGGTGACGGCACGGGTAGCTGTAGCGCACCGTCACCCCGACTCCCGGCCGGATTATCCAGTAGGTCTAGCAAGGCCCTAAGTGTTTGAAATCGATGATGGCAGAAATATTTCATGTAAGGCAGACTTGGAACCAGAACATTGAAAATTAGGAAACATACCTTTGCCCACTAGCTGATAACAGCCCTGTGACTAGTACAGCATTTTGCACACTGAAGGGTCTGTGGTAAATATTAAAATCCACAAAATGAATAGAATCCTCGTCAATAAAATTTGAACTGTTGCACAATCGAGGGAAAGTACATTATTCCACTTAGACCCCCCACACACATTTGTATAGGTGCATATTATAAATCACTGCACTTTTGCAAATGGAACTCTAAATACATCTGGTAAATGGAACAGATAACTCTTGAAACTCCTTTTAAAAATTGCTATAGCTATTTTTAAAATTCTCTTTTAATATATCAATTAATCAGTGGAAGCAGCCTATTTTCAAAGACTTTTTCGCCTTAACATTTCTTTTAATTAGAAGTGAACTACATCTTAATATATTAGTTCATACCATTCAAACCATCACCCTTTTTAGTTTTCTTGCGTTTAAAAATTAGACAGTGTAGCTAAGGAAGCATTGTTTTTCATTTTGTAAAACCATGTGTGTTGTTTCTGTTCCAAAAATTGCTAATAGGAAAATTTATGAGGAAATTGTTTCTTATGAATAATTAATAATAGTTCTTAAGAAATGGGCAAGATGCCTAGAAAATGAATGAAAGAGTAAACTATTAAATTGAAATATTAAATGAAATAACTGAATTAAAAGTGATCATGTAAGCCCTGAAGTAAATGTTTGGTAGCTGTTGTTGATTTAACCTATTTTCATCATCCGTTCATATGCTTAAATACAATTGCTAGATGTTAAGTAAATGCTCGAACGATATTCCAAATACTTAAAAAATTTGCATATGCATCTCAAAATTCAAACAAATTAAAACTTCATTTCAGCTGGATTTGATTACATGCAAATTGTTTCCAATATTCATTACTCCCATTGTCTTCTTTGGAAGGATTTTAAATTCTCATTTACATATCACACATCATCCTTCACTGGACTTCTTGATGAGGCAGGTTCTAAGACTTCTTCATTTATAAGGAACATTTATAAATTAAAATTGTGGCACAGCCCTTCTGCTACAGATGATTTTCTAAGCATTGTGCATTCTTACTGAAGATGAGAAAAAAAATGTAGCAGTACTCCTTTTATCAGCCCAGCACCAGGAATATGCTTACATGGTCAATGAGCATGTCTAAGATAGCTTGTTGGTTGTACCTAGTCACTAATATATTTTCTAATATCAGTATAAATTTTCCCCATCAGTACAAATAAATAGGATAGTAACTCTCTTTCTCTCTCTCTCTCTCTCTCTCTCACACACACACACACACACACACTTTAATTTTTGCATTTTTCTATTTTCACAGGACACCGTCCCCAAAATTAGATGCAATGGCTGGGATAAAAAGGGATTCATGTCTGTTGTGTCCCCCCTCCCCACACGACACAATAATCAACTCTACCAACAGTTGCCTTCTTCCCCCCCACCAGGCCCGTTCATTATCATGTTGGCCGAAGCCAGCCAGGAAGTCCCTTTCAGCTAGCCCAGCTGCATGCACTCTATTCACCCCCATGTGTGTATTTACGGACTCACACTTGTGAGTCCTTGTTAAGGACCGACAGGGAAAAACACGTTTTACCATTTTCAATGAGTAATTGGGGAGGTTGGTCATCCTAACATTCATAAAATCAAAAATGCTTCACCAAACTTTCTCAAATTTACATATGCCAGAAAGAAGTATTGGTTTTGCATAACCTGAAAATTTCAAGAAGATTGGTGAAAGATTGAGGGAAGGAGGGCAGTTTAAAGTAGAAAAGAAAACAAATCTCAATGAAAATAGATCTGATAATTTCCATTGGCATTTATTTGTGCTCTTACTTTGTGAAGTAATTGTTGTTGTTTATTCGTTCAGTCGTTTCTGACTCTTCGTGACTTCATGGACCAGCCCACGCCAGAGCTTTCTGTTGGCCGTTGCCACCCCTAGCTTCCCCAAGGTCAAGTCTGTCACCTCCAGAATATCATCCATCCATCTTGCCCTTGGTCAGCCCCTCTTCCTTTTGCCTTCCACTTTCCCTAGCATCAGCCTCTTCTCCAGGGTATCCTGTCTTCTCATTATGTGGCCAAAGTACTTCAGTTTTGCCTTTAATACCATTCCCTCAAGTGAGCAGTCTGGCTTTATTTCCTGGAGTATGGACTGCTTTGATCTTCTTGCAATCCAAGGCACTCTCAGAATTTTCCTCCAAGACCACAGTTCAAAAGCATCTATCTTCCTTCGCTCAGCTTTCCTTATGGTCCAGCTCTCGCAGCCATAGGTTACTAGGGGGAATACCATTGCTTTAACTATGCGGACCTTTGTTGTCAGTGTGGTGTCTCTTCTCTTAACTATTCTATCGAGATTTGTCATTGCTCTCCTCCCAAGAAGTAAACGTCTTCTGATTTCCTGGCTGCAGTCAGCGTTTGCAGTAATCTGCGCCCAGAAATACAAAGTCTGTCACTGCCTCCACGTTTTCTCCCTCTATTTGCCAGTTATCAATCAAGCTGGTTGCCATAATCTTGGTTTTTTTGAGGTTTAACTGCAACCCAGCTTTTGCACTTTCTTCTTTCACCTTTGTCATAAGGCTCCTCAGCTCCTCCTCGCTTTCAGCCATCAATGTGGTGTCATCTGCATATCTGAGATTGTTAATGTTTCTTCCTGCGATTTTAACTCCATCCTTGGATTCGTCAAGCCCAGCACGTCGCATGATGTGTTCTGCATACAAGTTGAATAGGTAAGGTGAGAGTATACAACCCTGCCATACTCCTTTCCCAATCTTAAACCAGTCCGTTGTTCCGTGATCTGTTCTTACCGTTGCTACTTGTCCTTGCCATCTTTGTTTTTGATCATACCCATTTTTGCCTGGAATTTACCTCCGATGTTTCAAATTTTCTGGAAGAGGTCTCTTGTCCTTCCTGTTCTATTGTCTTCTTCCACTTCCGCACATTGCTTATTTAAAAATAATTCCTTATCTCTTCTGGCTAACCTCTGGAATTTTGCATTTAGTTGGGCATATCTCCCCCTATCACTGTTGCTTTTTGCTTTCCTTCTTTCTTGGGCTACTTCCAGTGTCTCAGCAGAGAGCCATCTTGCCTTCTTGGTTTTCTTTTTCTTTGGGACGTTTTTTGTTGCCACCTCTTGGACAATGTTGCGAACATCTGTCCATAGTTCTTCCGGGACCCTGTCTACTAAATCTAGTCCCTTAAATCTATTCTTCACTTCCACTGCATATTCATTAGGAATATTAGTGAGCTCATATCTAACTGATCTGTGGGTCTTCCCTATTCTCTTTAGTTTGATTCTAAATTGTGCAATAAGAAGTTTGTGATCTGAACTACAGTCAGCTCCAGGTCTTGTTTTTACTGTCTGTATAGATGTCCGCCACCTTTGGCTGCAAAGGATGTAGTCAATCTGATTTCGGTGCCGGCCATCTGGTGAAGTCCATGTATAAAGCCGTCTTTTAGGTTGTTGGAAGAGAGTGTTTGTTATGCACAGTGAGTTGTCCTGGCAGAATTCTATCAGCCTATGTTCATTTTGTTCTCCTAGACTATGCTTACCTGTAATTCCAGATGTCATTTGACTGCCCACCTTAGCGTTCCAGTCTCCTGTAATGAAAATAACATCTCTTTTTGGTGTATTATCCAGTAGGTGCTGCAGATCCTCATAGAACTGATCTCTGATAATTGTCCTACTCTTATCTTGGGTGACTTCAATATCCATGTAGATGACCCTCAAGATGCTGCAGCTCTACGATTTTGCTCTTTATCTTCCTCTTATGATCTTAAGCTTTGGTCTGATGTACCCACACATTCCCTTGGACACTGTCTGGATCTTGTTCTCACTCGGAATTGCTCTGTTTTGGACTTTTCTACTGCTGACTTTCCTTTGTCAGATCATCATCTAGTTTCTTTCAATATTACTCATATTCCTCCTCCTTCACGTCCTGCTTCTCGCTCTTGTCGTGACTTGCAATCTATCAATTATGAGGCTTTTTCTCAGTCTCTAGCCTCCTCTCTTCCTTCTGTCTTTTCGGCTGTCTCCCTGGACTCAGCTGTCTCCTTCTTTAAATCCTCCTTATCTTCAACTCTTGATAATCTTGCTCCATCTACAACTCGGATAGTTCGCCCTTCTCAACCCCAACCGTGGCTCACCTCTTTCCTCCGCTACCTTCACTCTTGTTCCCGGGCAGCTGAACGCCTTTGGCGTAAGACCAGGGACTGGGCGGACTTTGTCCATTACAAATTTGTACTCTCCTCTTTCTCTTCTGCCATCTCACTGGCCAAACAGCAGTATTACTCAACGTTGATCCAGTCAAATGCTATGCATCCTCAGCAGCTCTTTGCGTCCTTCAACTCTCTTCTGAAGCCTAATCCACCATCTCTTCCCGCCTCTCTGTCTGCTAATGACTTTGCCTCTTTTTTCAATGCTAAAATCCAAACTATTCGCTCTGATCTGGCCAGCTCTGCTCCTCTTCCAGTTCCTGTTCCTCATCTGTCAGTTCCTCCTGCAAATTTCTCTGCGTTTCCTTCGGTCTCAGCGGATGAACTGTCTACATTACTGCGCTCTTCGAAGCCTTCCACTTGTTCTCGTAATCCGATTCCTTCTCGAGTCTTTATTAATCTTATTCCCGCTATCCTCCCTTCCTTGCTTCATATTATTAATCTTTCTCTGTCCTCTGGTTCATTTCCTTCTGCTTTTAAACATGCTACAGTCTCTCCTATTCTCAAGAAACCTACTCTTGATAGGCTATCTCTGTCTAACTACCGACCTGTCTCTTTGTTGCCTTTTGTTTCAAAGATCCTGGAGCGTGTGGTCTACTCTCGTTGTCTTGATTTTCTTTCTAGTAACTCTGCTCTGGATCCTTTTCAATCTGGATTCCGTCCTTTGCATTCCACTGAAACAGCCCTTACTAAGATCACCAATGATCTTCTTACTGCCAAGTCTAAAGGCCTTTATTCCGTTCTTATTCTCCTTGATCTAACTGCAGCCTTTGACACGGTTGATCATGATCTTCTCTTAGATTCCCTTCATGATCTTGGACTTTGTGGCTCTGTCTATAACTGGTTTGCCTCCTATCTAGCAGGTCGCTCTTTCAGCGTGTTGGCTAATGGCAGCTCGTCTTCCTCTTTTCCCCTTTCAGTAGGGGTTCCGCAAGGCTCGGTGCTTGGCCCGTTGTTGTTTTCTTTATACATGTTGCCCTTGGGTAATCTCATTCAATCTCATGGCCTCCAATATCACCTGTATGCCGATGATACTCAATTATATCTTTCATCTCCGGAACTTTCTCCTGATGTTCACGATCGTATCTCGGCATGTCTTTCAGATATCTCAGCTTGGCTGCTTCATCGTCGTTTGAAACTTAATATGGCAAAGACTGAATTGCTTGTTTTTCCTCCTAAACCTTCTCCTCATCTCTCATTCTCTCTTACTGTCAATGATGTCACGCTTACTCCAGTCAAGGAAGCTCGTAGTCTTGGCTTTATATTTGATTCCTCGCTCTCCTTTATTCCTCATATTGATGGTTTAGCTCCTGTCGTTTTTTCCTGTATAATATTGCCAGGATTCGATCATTTTTTCTGTCTCTTCTGCCAAGACGCTTGTTCATGCACTGGTTATTTCTCGGTTGGACTACTGCAACCTTCTTCTCTCTGGCCTTCCTTCTTCTCACATCAGTCCGTTGGTTTCTGTTCACTACTCTGCCGCGAAGATCATCTTCTTGGCTCGCTGCTCTGACCATGTTATTCCACTTCTGAAATCTCTTCACTGGCTTCCAATTCACTTCAGAATCCAATATAAACTTCTCCTGTTGACCTTCAAAGCTTTTCACGGTCTAGCTCCTTCCTATCTCTCCTCTCTCATCTCACACTATTGCCCCGCTCATGTTCTTCGCTCCTCTAATGCCATGTTTCTCGCCTGCCCAAGGGTCTCTACTTCCCTTGCTCGGCTTCGTCCATTTTCTTCTGCTGCCCCTTACGCCTGGAATGCTCTTCCAGAACATTTGAGAACTACAAGTTCAAACGCAGCTTTTAAAGCTCAGCTAAAAACTTTTCTTTTTCCTAAAGCTTTTAAAACTTGATGTTGTTCGGACTTTATACTGTTAGTTTTACCCTACCCTGTGCCTGTTTACCCTACCCTGTGCCTGTTTGCATTCTCTTCCCCTCCTTATTGTTCTACTATGATTTTATTAGATTGTAAGCCTATGCGGCAGGGTCTTGCTATTTACTGTTTTACTCTGTACAGCACCATGTACATTGATGGTGCTATTTAAATAAATAAATAAATAATAATAATAATACTTCTGCTTTATTATTATTATTATTATTATTTATATAGCACCATTAATGTACATGGTGCTGTACAGAGTAAAACAATAAATAGCAAGACCCTGCCGCATAGGCTTACTTTCTAATAAAATCATAATAAAGCAATAAGGAGGGTAAGAGAATGCATCTGTGGTTGGGGCATATATTTGGATCACTGTGATGTTAAATGGCTTACCCTGAATTCGAATTGAGATCATTCTATCATTTTTTTGATTGTATCCAAGCACTGCTTTAGCCACTTTATTATTAATTATGAAGGCTACTCCATTTCTTCTGTGATCCTCTTGTCCACAGTAGTAGATCTGGTGGTGATCTGATGTGAAGTGGCCCAATCCAGTCCATTTCAGTTCACTGACACCCAATATATCTATATTTAATCTTGACATCTCACCAATAACCACATCCAACTTGCCCTGGCTCATAGATCTTACATTCCAGGTTCCTATGGTGTGTTGATCTTTAGAACATCGGATTCGTCGTTCACCACCCGCACTGTCGGCCGCTAGCCGTCCTTTCGGCTTTGAGCTAGCTGCATCATCACATCTGGGGCTAGTTGAACTTATCCTCTGTTCCTCCCCAGTCGCATTTTGACCATCTTCCGACCTGGGGGTCCCATCTTCCGATGGTATACTGACATATCTCTGGTTGTACTGATCCATTTAGTTTTCCCGGCAAGAATACTGGGGTGGGTTGCCATTACCTTCCCCAGGGATCGTATTTAGTCTGACCTCTCTGCCATGACCTTCCCGTCTTGGGTGTCCCTTCACGGTTTAGCTCATGGCATCCTTGAGGTGCTCAAGCTCCAGCACCACGACAAGGTAACGATCTCCTTACTAATTAATCCAGTGGTGGTGTCTTCTTCCTCTTTCATGGTAGTTAGTGGAATAGCTTTTCTTTTTAAAAAAATTCCCTTTAGTTGATTTTTAATTAATATTTATTCTTCACATTATAATGTATACAGCAGCCATTTTCAGGCACAGCACGACATATGCTCAGTAGCATCTCTCCCCCCTCCCCCCGCCTCAGCTATGGCTGCCTCCTAGACCCTTAGTGTGTACAGGATTGCAGCCTTTTAAAAACTGTCTGGAACCTTGGGGAGGGAGAGAGAGAGAGACGTTACTGAGAGTTTCCTTCTTTCCAGCACAAGAATCTGTATGCCGGCCTGAGAACCTAGTGATATAGGGTGGGATACAAATGCTTTAAAAATAAATAAATAAATAAATGATCCTACAATTGCTGCTGCTTGATTTTTAATTCAATTGTATGCATGTCTACTCAGGAATAAGTTCCATTGGATGCAGTGGGTCTTACACCCAGGTAAGTGTGTAGAGGATTGCAGCGTTTTTTTAAAAAAATGCAGCAGGGGAGGGGGCGGAAGCAAAAGCATTTCCTGATCAGCACAATTGTGTTGATCAGCACAATTAAAGGTGTGCGTCTCCTTTAATTCTTCATTTGATCATTGCTGCTGCTTGATTTTCAATTCAATCCTAGGCATGTCTACTCAGAAGTAAGTTCCATTTAGTGCAATGAGTCGCACTCCTATGCACTAGCTTGAAGGGGTGTGTGGATTTTGTTGTAAATTTTCTCTGGAAGCTCTTATGTATTTAGAGGCCATGGCTTTTTGTGAGAGAATAGTTTAAGAGAATAGTCTCCCTCCCGCCCCCCGGCTCTTTCTTTGTCCCAAAATCCCCCTCCCCCAGTTATTTTTTAAAAGCATCATTGATTCCAGTGGATCCCTGATCCCTTGCTGCTTTGTAAGCCCCACTGTGTTCAATGATGCTTACTTTCTTGTAAGTCTGCCTGGCCGACGAGACCACATCACGCCAGTCCTTTTCCAGCTTCATTGGCTGCCAGTCCAGGTCCGGCCCCGATTCAAAGTGCTGGTATTAACATTTAAAGACCTAAACGGCTTGGGGCCAGGCTATCTGAAGGAATGCCATCTCCCGTACATACCTGCCCGGACCCTAAGGTCATCCTCAGGGGTCCTTCTCTGCGAGCCCCTGCCAAAGGAAGTGAGGCAGGTGGCTACCAGGAGGAGGGCCTTCTCTGCTGTGGCACCCCGGCTGTGGAATAAGCTCCCTAAGGAGGTTCGCTTGGCACCTACATTATATGCTTTTAGATGCCAGGTAAAGACCTTTTTATTCTCCCAGCATTTTAACAGTCTATAAATAAATTTTAACTTGGTATTTTAAATTTGTAATTTTGCATTGCTGCTGTTTTTATCTGGTTGAGCTTTTATATTGTATTTTATATTTATTTATTTATTTATTTATTTATTTATTACATTTCTATACCGCCCAATAGCTGAAGCTCTCTGGGTGGTTCACAAAAATTAAAACCATAATAAAACAACCAACATGTTAAAAGCACAATTACAAAATACAGTATAAAAAGCACAACCAGGATAAAACCACGCAACAAAATTGATATAAGATTAAAATACAGAGTTAGAACAGTAAAATTTAAATTTAAGTTAAAATTAAGTGTTAAAATACTGAGAGAATAAAAAGGTCTTCAGCTGGCGACGAAAGCAGTACAGTGTAGGCGCCAGGCGGACCTCTCTGGGGAGCTCATTCCATAACCGGGGTGCCACAGCGGAGAAAGCCCTCCTTCTAGTAGCCACCTGCCTCACTTCCTTTGGCAGGGGCTCACGGAGAAGGGCCCCTGTAGATGATCTTAAGGTCCGGGCAGGTACATATGGAAGGAGGCATTCCTTCAAATAACCTGGCCCCAAACCGTTTAGGGCTTTAAATGTCAATACCAGCACTTTGAATCGGGCCCGGACCTGGACTGGCAGCCAATGAAGCTGGAAAAGGACTGGCATAATGTGATCTCACCGGCCAGTCCCTGTTAGTAAACGGGCTGCCCTGTTTTGTACCAGCTGAAGCTTCCGGACCGTTTTCAAAGGCAGCCCCACGTATAACGCATTGCAGTAATCCAAGCGAGAGGTTATCAGAGCATGGATGACTGTAGCTAGGCTATCTCTGTCCAGATAAGGGCGTAGTTGGTATATCAACCTAAGCTGATAAAAGGTGCTCTTTGCCACTGAGTTCACCTGTGCCTCAAGTGACAGTTCTGGATCCAAGAGCACCCCCAAACTACGGACCCGATCCTTTAGGGAGAGTGCAACTCCGTCCAGGACAGGGCAAACATCACCTCGCCGGACAGATGAACCACCCGCTAACAGTACCTCCGTCTTGTTTGGATTGAGTCTCAGTCTGTTAGCCCTCATCCAGTCCATTACCGTGCCCAGGCACTGGTTCAGAACAGCCACTGCCTCACCTGGGTTTGATGAAAAGGAAAGGAACCATATTATGGTTTTATACTGTTGTTTTATACTTTGAATGTTTTTAATTTTTGTGAACCGCCCAGAGAGCTCCGGCTATTGGGCGGTATAGAAATGTAATAAAGAAATAAAGAAATAAATTAAAAATTACCTTTATTAGGTTGTAATATCTAGGGCAATTCATTGGGCTTTACTTGAGAGCATACACATGCAGAGAAATGTGCTATAAATAAATATGATTCCCAGCCTGTGGTTATCCCACTCAATTAGGTTTCATTAGTAATTTTTGGTTCCTACGTTTACCCTGCAATCATATGTAGGTTTACTTGAAAGTAGCTCCCATTGTGCTCAATGAGATTTTCTCCCAGGTAAATCTTCCTTGTCCCTTTCCCACCACACACACACGGATGTTGTACTCCTCTTGATCTATTTTGTTTTGTATAGAAAACAGTACAATCAGGGAACTGCATGCAGTGAAAATACAGAAGAACTGGAGAGTGGTAAACAAAAATAGAGACGTAGGTGGCCGTAAGTTGTTTGTCATCAGTTTTCCACAACTCCACAGTCACCTCTGCATGTCCTGTTCTCCAACCTGTCCTCATGGTTTATCTGCTTTGGGAGAATGAGAATTTCACTGGTACTTTCTGCCTCCTTAGGGAGGATGTGGCGGCATTAAGGCTTGTGAGCCTTAACTCCCGATTTTTCCCTGCTTTTTTGTACTTGGTTGAAAACTGTAGAACCTTAACACTGTTTTGTAAACCATCGTGGGTTTTTTTGTTTGTTTTGTTTTGTTTAATGAATATACTTCTAATTCAGGATAATACTTCATGCATCTGATGAAGTGGACTGTAGTCTATGAAAATGTATGCCATAATAAATGTGTTAGTCTTTAGGGTTCCACAATACTCTTTGTTGTTTTCACCTATAAATGGTCATATGCTACAAAACGTACAGACACAAAGTGCTACAAAAGGTGCTAAATAGTTGCCATTTCATCACCCACCAGTATTGAAACTGGTAAGCTTAAACATTTTTCTATTCTGTTTGCTCTGAACACTGAAATAAGACTTGAGAGTGCTAACTTTGAATGGCATATTTCTGTTGAGTATCACTTCTACCCAAAGAAGAACCTGAATTCATGGTTTAGAGGCAAATTTCTTTATCTCCATTTTCCAAGAGGTTTTATTGCTTGAGGTACTCTGAAACAAGTGTCAAAATGTATTATATATTCAGGGCATTCAGACTTCTTTGAGAATCACAGCTGTCTGGAAGAAAACCAATATTGTGTTTAACAATATGATCCCACAAACATATAGATATGGATTTTGGCTAATAATGGAGCATTCTAGAAATAATGTTTGGGCCACAAAGAGCGCCTTCGGCTAAGGCATGGGCCTTCTCCAACCAGGCACCGTGCAGATGGCCATGCTGGCTGGGGATGATGGGTACTGTAGTCCAACACATCTAGAGGGCATCAGGTTGGGGAAGGCTGGGCTAATGCATCGTGCCTGGGCCCAGCTCCAGCTGAGAGCCCCCTCCCTCCTGCTACCATCAGAGGGAGAGGAAGTGGCAGTCAGGCATCCCTCAGTCGTGCCTTGAGCTGTATGAGGCTGTTAGAAGGAGAGGGAAAGGAAGCAGCTGCTGAACTTTGCAACTAAGCATCTAGTGCCTGAATTTGCTTCTTTTTTCCCCCTCCTCCCTCCCAATCCCCTTCCTTTTTGTGTCATATTTTTTAGATTGTAAGGCTGTGGGCAGGCACTGTAAATATTTTCGTAAGCTGCCTTGAGAGCCTTTTTTGGCTAAAGGGCTGGATAAAAGTGCTAAAATAAATAAATAAATAAATAAATAAATAAAGCACCTTGTCAAGGTAATTCTTTTCCTGTTGAATTGTTGGCCCAACACTATATTGCAAACCACTTTTTAAATTCCCTTCAGTTTCAAAAGCAGTTCCTAGGTTTGTGGGGAAGGGATTGCTGTGCAAGGCAAACAATTCTAAAATCACTTGGGTTCATGGAAGGAATTTCATTATTCTTTTGGATCTTGATCAATATCTGTTCGCCTTCCTAATCTTTATTTCAAAAATCACCATCACCAATTTGAAGGGTTCTCTTTTGCACAGCATGGGAAAAACTCATATTAATGGCCTCTGTATTATTCATTGTCATCGTAAAATAATCAGAAATTAATTTACTAATTAATTTGCTAATAAACACCAACATTGTATCTTCTGCTTATTAAGTACTCATTTTTAACATACAATCTTGGCCCTGTGGGGAAGAAGAAGGACCGAGGGGACAGGAGCAGGCAGAAGTAACATCGGGGCCTGCTCCTGCTGGACTCTTCCCCCCCCCCACAGGGCAAACTGCCATCTTGGCCCTGTGGGGAAGAAGAAGGACCGAGGGGACAGGAGCAGGCAGAAGTAACATCGGGGCCTGCTCCTGCTGGACTCTTCCCCCCCCCCCACAGGGCAAACTGCCATCTTGGCCCTGTGGGGAAGAAGAAGGACCGAGGGGACAGGAGCAGGCAGAAGTAACATCGGGGCCTGCTCCTGCTGGACTCTTCCCCCCACACACACAGGGCAAACTGCCATCTTGGCCCTGTGGGGAAGAAGAAGGACCGAGGGGACAGGAGCAGGCAGAAGTAACATCGGGGCCTGCTCCTGCTGGACTCTTCCCCCCCCACACACAGGGCAAACTGCCATCTTGGCCCTGTGGGGAAGAAGAAGGACCGAGGGGACAGGAGCAGGCAGAAGTAACATCGGGGCCTGCTCCTGCTGGACTCTTCCCCCCCCCCCACAGGGCAAACTGCCATCTTGGCCCTGTGGGGAAGAAGAAGGACCAAGGGGACAGGAGCAGGCAGAAGTAACATCGGGGCCTGCTCCTGCTGGACTCTCTCTCTCTTTCTCTCTCCTCCCTCCCTCCCTCCTTGACTCCTTTTCCTTGTGTGTCATGTCTTTATTAGATTGTAAGCCTGAGGGCAGGGACTGTCTTTTTTGCTAAGTGTAAGCTGCTCCGAGAGCCTTTTTTGGCTGAGGAGCGGGGTATAAGTATGATAAATAAATAAATAAATATATACAATAAAATGCTTAACACATCAAGGCTACTCCTAAATTGGTTGCACAGGTAGATAGTACTGGACAGATTTAGATTAATTTGAAATATTTTAATGGGGCACATAAAGCTGTTCTGCTGGTCATAGGACATTTTTTACTTTTCTTTTTTGATCATGATGTCTTACAGAGAATATAGATCCCATCCAAATTACTTTGATATTTCCCATGTGAAAATATGCTTTCTATTTCAATACTATACAGTATACCTGTTCTGAACATTGTTGTAACTCAGTGAAAGCAAATAATTGTTTTTTTCTCACACTATGCATATTTCTCTCACTAATATTCTGGTAGCCATGTACCACAAATAGAGGAACAATATCCCTTGCATTTTAGAAATAGACACTTTATAGCTTGGTTAAAACACACACTCAAAACTCATATTGAATACAAATGTACCTGGCCCATTTAGTGAGGAAGTCACTTCATAAGAACATAAGAAGAGTCATGCTGGATCAGACCAGGGATCCATCTATCCCAGCACTCTGTTCACACAGTTACCAACCAGGAGCCCACAAGGAGAACTTGGGTGCAACATCACCCTCTCACCCATGTTCCCCTGCAACTGCTTACTGCCTCTGATACTGGAGATAGCACGTAGCCAACAGGACTAGTAGCCATTTATAGCCTTCTCCTCCCAGAAACTGGGAGGGGGGTGATCAAAAGCAGGAAAAGTTGTCTTAATTCTTTCTCCACCCCAGACATCTTCCAAATATTTTAATTGCATGAAAATACACATTTAAAATCTAACAGGAAGAAAAACTACTGCTATAGGACAATTTGGAATGAGACAACTGTAGGCAGGGAATGGGTTAAGCTCTTTCTTCTTTCACTTCTCTCTTGAGTGCCCCTGCCAGAAACTGCTTTTTCTCATCAAATGGGCTGTCAGTATCGTTACACATGTTTGCCTATAACATGTAATTTAGGACATAGATTTCAATTGGTCCTTTTTGTTTCTCCTCATCTTGCAGGCATCAAAGATTTGAAAAGGCCTTTCTGCTTGCTGTTGATATAGGTGCCCGTGACTTATTTATGGTAAGTTATTCCTGAAGGATTTCCATTACTGTTATTTTGCTACCATAGGATGGGTTGTGTCAATTTTGATGCACATTAAAAAGAAATTGAGTAATTTTAATCTTAGCGAATTTTATGAATTGGCCCTGAGGCAGTAGGTATCAAGTATTAAGTTTATTATATGCTATTGACAGGTTCTAGACTCTAGTAATAAAGAAGAACAATCTATGATGACCTTTCACAATATCACACTATTTATATTAATTCTATATTAATCTGCCCAATAAGAAATGTTCTCTGGGCAGATTATAAAAGCTAAAAGAATAAAATGCAATACAAAATGGCGATCAGCACAAGAATAAAATACATCAAGTGAGTATAAAACCTGCTCTACAATGGCTGGGAGAAAAGGAAGGTAAGCCTTGAGGGAATTCCATAAATGGGGTACTACAACTGAGAAGGCCCTCTCTGTTGTAGCCACCCACCTAAGTTCTGTCAGTGGAGGCACCCAGAGAAGATTACTTAATGGTCCAAGCAGGTACATACAGAAGGAAATTTTCTTTAGATACTCTGTCCCAAGCTGTGTAGAGCTTTAAAGGTCAACATCAACCTTTTGATTTAGGCTCAGAAACAGACTGAAAGCCAGTGCAACTGACGAAGCATTGGCATCACACGATCATATTGACCAGTCCCAACCTAGCAGCTCTGTTTTGAACCAACTGGAGTTTCTGAGCCGTTTTCAAAGATAGCCTCACATACAACACATTGTAGAAGGTTACCAAATATTTCTCAGCAGGCTATCTCTGTTCAGATACAGTCGCAGCTGTAGAGAGCTCCGGCTATTGGGCGGTATAGAAATGTAATAAATAAATAAATAAATAATCAACCTAAGCTGATAAAATATGCTCCTATTGAACAAGGCCACCCGTGCCTCAAGTGACAAAGATGGAGCCATGAGCACCAAAGCTGCATGCCTGATCTTTCAGAGCCATGCAAACCTTTCCAGAACAACTATCACATAATAAATGTGGTGTGAATGAGTTTTACTTACGCATTTCTTCTTTAGTAGCAGCAGTACAAAGCCGAGCCTTGCTGTGCTCTAGCTAAAATCTGATCCCATGTTTGCCAAGTGAAGAATTACCTAATTGCGAGGCAACCCTGCCATCACCACTACCACCTTCACCTATAGTTGACTTGATTTTACAGAGCATTTGTGGTTGTTATGAGCCAGAAAAGGTGGGTGTGGGACTCCTCACTAGAACAGTATTAAGTGCCCTGCTGTGGCAAAGCTATATTTCAGCAAAGACACAAAGTGCTTGCCAGTACAGCAGTCCCCAAAGTTTCTTCTGACCCAATGTATCATGTAGAGAAGATCTCAGTACTTGATCTTATGGGTATAGATATGCTACTAATACACACATTTTACACCAGATCAGCTTTTATGGCTTCCTCTAAAGAATCCTGTGAGTTGTACTTAAAAGCGCAGTTGAAGATCCCTAGCCTCCCTCACAGAAGTACATTTACCTGTGTTCCCTCAAAAGAAAGAATCTCTGGGGAAAACCCAAAATAAATCTGTAGAGTAGATATAACCCATAAATGGCTCTGTTCAAGAAAAGGTATTCTTGTCTTGCAGCCTGCCAATACAAATTCAGTCCACAGCTATCTATTGTGCTCCTTTTTACTCTGGTTTCTGAACTGGTTTCAGACTGAGACTATTTTGGATGACCTGGGCTGGCAGATGGACAAAGGGAGTGCTATCCAGTTGATTCTCCTCGATCTCACAATGGCAGTAGATACCATCAACTATGGTGTTCTTTTGGAAGCCTTGTTAGTATGGGAGTATTAACTATTTGAAACATATACCTCTAATTTCGTGCAACTTCACTGGCTCTCATTTAGATTCTAGACCCAATTGAAACTACTTGTTTTTACTTTTAAAGCCCTATATTGTCTGGGACCAAGATATCTTGAGGGTTGTCATTTGTTATATGAACCTACCCGTTCACTCAGATCATTGCGGAGACCCTGCTTAATGTCCCTTAACTATCTGAAGTGTAATGTTTGGTTTAGGGAAGCAGAACCTTCTTGGTGGTGGTGCCTAGACTGTTGATTTTTGTTCCAAATGGAGCCTTGCTTGACTCATCTCAATGCTGGGTTTCAGGTGAAAAGATAAAAAGTAATTGTTTCAGGACAATAAGATAATTGATAAGTTATTGTTCTTAATAATTCTGTTTCAGTTTTGTTTTCGGTACTTCTCTATATTGTATGTTTTGCTTATGTTTTACCTTTATTTGTTGTTAAGCCACCCTTTGGTTGTTGATTAATGGAATTATTTATTTATTTATTTATTTATTTATTAAAACATTTATATCCCGCCTTATATCACAAGGATCTCACAAATATAAAATCACACATATAAAATAGAACAATATATATACAATTCTAAAACAAATTAAACAAATTAAACCATTAATATGTTAAAACCAATATGAAATTTTAAAACAGTAAAATCCAATTAAAACAAGGCAGTGTGTAGGCTGGTGGATTTAGCCATCAAAGGCTTTGTTAAAAAGCCATGGCTTAACCTGGAGCCAAAATTCTACCTATACCATGGAAATGGCATGGAGTCTGCTTGCCTCTGCCAGGAATGAAACTTTCTCCATCCTGACTTGAGAAGGCTGATTTTTATGACACTGGTAAACCCTTTGCTCTCAAGGACCAGGGACAGGGGCACATAGGAACACAAATAAATAAAATTAGGGTATTTTGAGGTGCTGATTAGTTTTTAGAAGGTATTTTCATGAACCTACTTGACAAGCTACTGAAGGCACATAACAGGGTCATTTTAGGGGGATTTGTCCCTTCCATCCGGTTTTTGGAAGTGACACAATATGTCTCACACATTAAGAGCTGTGATCTGCATTCAGGAAGCAAAGGGAAGTTGGGAGTCTCTAGGGAAGAAAGTGTTCAGGTCTGAGTAAGGGAGTGCTAGGAGCAGGATGAAGAAAGAAGCACAGCGGTGGCATAACGTAGGGATAGTTTATATTAATCTCCTGGCCAGTCAAGGGTCTGGACTGGCAAACATTCAGACCCTAATGGAAAATGTTGAATAATTCTACTGCTTTGCTTACCTTCTATACTAGCTAAGATCTAATGCATCCATTTCTGGGTAAAAGACCCAAATTCAAGTAATACGAGGGCCAACAAGGGTTCTAAAAGCTGCCCTTAGTTGTTAAGAAATTATTTTTTCCCTTATGTTCTAACGTAGGTGGACCTCTTTCACTTTAGTGAACGTATAAGCTCTGCATCCCATTTCACATTTTACGTTTACATTTCACAACTCAACTCCTTCCAGTACAATTTGCAACAGAGCAAAGTTAACCCGTTCTTAAGAAGGCCTACGTACAAGCTCTGCGTGAAGTTCTTGCTGCACAGCTTGACAGTCAGATCCAATGGACAGAGGCAATTGAACTTTCCCAGTCCCACAGCATGTTGCAGTAGATCTGCAGGAGACTTCATTGTTTTTGAAGAAAAAACTATAGGGAGAAACCTTTGAGAGTCACATTTGCTCAACTCTTTTGCATAATGAAGACATTCTGTTTAAATTAAGCTTTGACACTAGCTGCTAATATCATTTTTTTCTATTAAGCTACTTGCCCTGCTAGTTTGATCTTAATATTTAAATTCTATGTTAAATTGTACAATTACATTCTTCTTTTATGGGTTATGAAAATTCCTTTCTAATTATACAAAAAGAAACTGCATGAATCTTTTAATGCTTTTTAATGTGGAGCTCTAATCATCTAGCCTATTCCATCTAATTAGAAAGATGTGTGTACTGTGATAAACTTTCCTAACTAAGCATGCTTCAAAAGAATATATTGAAAATGTTGTACTTCTGAGGAAGTAATTATGTATGTTGTATTTATTTATATGTAAATCCTCTTTTTTCATTTTTGTAAAGTTCATCCCTCCCTTTCCCCGTTGCCACATAAGTCCCTTCATTATACGTTAAAGAACTGTACATATTTGGGACTAACAGCACAATCCTATAATGCCTTCTCAGAGGTAAATCTCATTGAGTTCAGTGGGGTTTATTCTGAAGAAAGTGCTCATAGGACTAATTCTCCAAAATGCGCAGGGCCTAAATTTAAAGATTTCGGTGTTTGAGTTCCCAATTTGTCAAGTTACTATTTGCCAGTTGCTAACAAGTCTTATTTACAACATCCCTTTCAAACAGTTGAACTTTCATCTCTATCTTTTGCTTAAATCCCTGGGGCCGTACTCTTGCTATCTGTTCTGTGGATTACAGTAATGCCCTTTTTCGGATCTTCCTCTTTGCTGCATCTCCCATTTCTGTACAACGGCATCACTCATCTTACTCTGCTCATTCTCTGCTCCTCAGTTTCATGCTCCTACCTCTAACTTTCAAATCTTCCCACCTTTTCTTCTTGGCTGTATGGCACTCTCCCTATCTGCACAAATTGGTCCCCTTTGGGCTCCCTTCTCCTATCTCTACAGCTCCTGCCATGCTGCTCTCTGTGCCTGAAGTCTTTTCATTTGTTGTTCGTCAAGCCAGATTGATCTTGTGCCTCAAGACACTCTTCACCATGATGTAGAAGATCCACCTGGCAGCATCTCCCAGTCACTGGATCCTCTACCCCTCCTGCATCTTTTAATTCATTCTGACATCTTCACCTAATCCTCTATGGTGTGGCACAAAATGACGTAGCTGCCACTAGTCCTAATTCTGCCTATCTCCTAGTCCTCTTTTATCCAATTAATGTAGATTTGCATTATGTAGTTAGTGTTTGTGTTCTCTAAAGCTCTTGGTGCTAAGTGATAGTGGGGTGGGCTACAAGGTACCCTCCAGATGTTTTAGACTACAACTTCTATCATCTCCAAGCATTGGCCATGCTGAGTCTAGGCTGATGGGAGTTGTATTAGAAAATATCTGGAGGGCTTCGGGTGGTGGCATACAAGAGCTATGCCAGTGCTCAAGATAGCTACACCATATATTACAGCGTATTTTCTAAAAGTTCTCGGTCCCCAACAATTTCCACTATAAGAAGCTTAGGCTACAATCCTATAGCCTTGGTGTAAGACCTGTTAAACTCAGTGGGACTTACTGCTGAGTAGAGATGGAAATGATTTCTCAAAAGAACTTAGCATGCTAGGTAAGTGAGAAGTGAAGATCTACCAGTCCACCAAAGCATATTTGAAGGTAGCGGGGGTGGGTGGGTACGGGGGGAGGGGAAATTCATTCTGCCCCCCTGTTTACATTCCACGGGCAGATAACCAGCACTGGATCCAACCCTTAATCTGGGAATCGGGGTGTGTGTGTGTATGTGGTTTTGTTTCTCCTTTACTCTTGGTATATCGTAGAGATCAAGCCGCCTCCTTCCTTTCAGACATCACTTTGCTTTCTGTATCATTTCCTCAAAATATACCTTTAGCTTTTGTTTGTAACAGTAATTACAAAAGCTGCTGGTTTTCTAGTTTTTTTCTTCTTCTTTTTTTTAACTCCGCCACCCTTCAGTAGGCTGTGTGGAATGTCAGGGGGAAAATCAGGGTGGGTGAGGAAGCTTAACCTCCCCCCTCCAGTAAAGTGTCATAGTACTGATCAGGATCAACACACTTACACAGAAGTAAAGAAAAATAGGCTAGACTAAACTAATCCCATTAAAATGTAAATTAATTTTAATTTTATTTATTTAAAAAATCAGTCTCGGCTCATGGCATGCTCTCCTCCTCTCTGCCTCAGTCAACATTGTTTTGGCTCTGCTGTTGCTGCTAAAGCAAACTGGGGGGGATCTACACTACTGCTTTAAAGCGCTTTATAACAGTTTTGACAACTGTTGGGGCCCAGGACACACTGCATATACAGTTTTCAAAACGTTTTCAAAGTGCTTTAAAAGCAGTAGTGTAGATCCCCCCCCCCCCCTGGTGACCTACTGGCTGTTGAGCCTGAGCTGGTGTGTGTGGGAGTGTTAATAAATAATTAGCATTACAGCTCCTTCCTCCTTAGGGCACCTGGCCAGACCACCCAGAAGTACTCTATGGTTTCTCCTTCCATAGAGGTAGCCTGTTGTTGTTGCTGTGGCTAGTTAAGTTTGAGGGGGATCATTGCTCCAGGGCACCCTACCTGAATGTAGTCCTTTTGCCTGGTTGAGCACCTCTATGGCAGCAAGTGAATGATCTGCGTATGCACAATCAGCACGCACGTGCAGATGACCAAAGTGAAGTTATTGCCCATCTCCTGACACAAAGGAACTTAGGGAAGTTGTTCTAGGCGGCGCTATGGTGCCGTACACCTTAAAGATTTCTTTAAAGTACAAATGTTGTTTTCATGCTCTTTATTTTAGGAGGGGGGTTAGGTGGAGAGATGTGGTGGGCTGCCCCACCCCCAGCGGGCTGTGACTGGAACCTGGAGGAATGTTGTGTCTTTTTATCAGCCCAGAAGCTGGAAAGGAGACACTGCCATAGCTTCTTACAGCCGCTGCCTCCCTTCGTTGAGCTACCCGCTCTCCCTCCCAAAAGATGGAGCAAGGGGATCACTTCTTTCCCCCCAATAACTCTTTGTAGCAAAGTAACAAGGATAAGTGGTAAAAGATGCAGTTCCATTCTCTTTGTGTTTGCAGGACTAATAGAGATACATGAAAGTTCTTTAGATTATGACCTGGCAACATACTCAAATCCCATCAGTATTACCTGATCCCCTTTTCCAATCCTGCTTCTAAGTAGCTTTTCAAAACCCTGTCATTAAATTTGTACTGTATAAAAGATGGGCAGTGTAAGCAGTACCTATATTTAGTGTCGTCTAGTGTGAAGCAATAGTAGATTTGGTCTGACATATTGTAAAGATAGATCCTACTAAACCTGAAATATAATTTGATTGAGCCGACAGTAACTTGAACTGCATATTAGGCCAGATATCTAATGGCCAGTAAGACAGCCTTGAAAAACATATTTAGAGTGAATCAATGTGTTGGTTGATGGCTGGGTATCTACAAGCTGAAACGGAGGAGTTTCTTATAGACAGAAAACAGAAAAATAGGAGTTATAACTGAAGTATAATTTAAAAGAAAGTAGATGTTGTCATTGTTTTGGCCAAATGCAACAAGCAGCTGTGTTCCAGACATGCCTCTTAGTAGAAGGTTTCATCATTGGTATGGTTTAAGACATGTATTCCTATTATTATGTTCAATATCCAGTGTATGCCAGAAAAAATGTGGAATTTACTCACAGGCTCAAAATTTCCACCATATTCAGGGTAAAGGTTTAAAACAACTCTGTAAAGTTAGGACTTATCCCAGTATTACAAATGGGGGCTAAGGATGAGGGCTAAAGGATTTGCAAGTGTCCTTGGAACTTGAAGTTTAAGATAAAAAATAACCATCTTCTTCTATCTATATAAATAAAAATGTAAATGTTCGTTTGTTCCTAATCTAAAATCTCCGAAAGTTCTTCACCAATTGCTTTGAAATTTTGACACAACGTTGCATTCAAATACGCACGTGTTTTTATGTAACTATATTATAGATGGGGACAAAAGTGTGTCTTAGAATCGAAGAAATAGGGTATATAAAAGCCCAGAGGCCTCCTCCAAGCCACTTATGCAAATAGGAGAGAAGTCATTGTGACATCACCAACCAGTAGGCCAATCCACTGCCTCTGCCTTCTCTCTTATTTCCATGTTCTCTCCTATTTGGCGCCATATAGCGATGTTTCTCGGAACTGCGGCCTTCTATGGAAGTTCCAAGTTCTGAAGAAAGGTAACTGCCAGGAGATTCCGGCCTAGCAGAGGGGCCAAAACCCACTAACCTCCTCACCACATCTGTGACAGGTAAAAACATTCTTTTTAATCTAAAATCTCTGAAAGTTCTTCACCGATTGCTTTGAAATTTTGACACAACGTTGCATTCGAATACGTGCGTGTTTTTATATACCTATATTATATAAATGTCACACATGTGACAGGTAAAAACATGTTTTTTTGAAAAACAGCGCCATCTGTTGGACGTAAAAGGAACACATGCTGGTCAGGCTGGAAGAT
The DNA here is from genome assembly GCF_023053635.1 of Elgaria multicarinata webbii. Taxonomy (NCBI): domain Eukaryota; kingdom Metazoa; phylum Chordata; class Lepidosauria; order Squamata; family Anguidae; genus Elgaria; species Elgaria multicarinata. Next base: position 8,242,898 of record NC_086172.1, on the reverse strand, counting down.
ACATAAGCAGCAATGATGCTGTATGGCGAATTATTTCATTTCCCATACATGAACGAAGTCCAGCTGTTGTTCACTTAGCAGTACATCTAGAAAATGGACAACCCGTTTATTTCACAGCTGCAAATGTGCAACAAATAGCCCTGAATCCACTGGCTACAACGTTAACAGCTTTCTTCACGTTATGTCAAAATGACGCGTGCTTCGTTCGATGTAGAATTGCGTCGTGAACAAAATTACAACACGGGTGATCTTTTGTCGTATGTGCAATCAAATATTCCTAAGCTAACGCTTGAGCAAAATGGCATTTACGATCAAATAATGCAAACTGTCAATAACGGGGTTGGAGAAATCTTAGATGCGCCAGGAGGAACTGGTAAAACGTTCCTAATTACATTGATTCTGGCAGCAATTTGATCCCAAAATGACATAGCCTTAGCTCTTGCGTCGTCCGGAATAGCTGCGACATTGCTACCAGGTGGAAGAACTGCTCATTCCGCTTTGAAATTGCCATTGAACATGCAATTCATTGAAACTCCCACGTGCAACATTTCCAAAGCATCCGGCATGGGAAAAGTATTGCAAAAATGCAAACTTATTGTTTGGGATGAATGCACAATGGCGCACAAAAAATCACTCGAGACTCTTGATCAATCATTGCAAGATTTGCGTGGAAACATCAGACCATTTCGGAACGCATTAATATTGCTTGCAGGAGATTTCAGGCAAACATTACCTGCAATTCCTCGATCGACACCAGCGGACGGAATAAATGCTTCCCTGAAATACTCTACTTTGTGGTGACACATAAAGACGTTAAAATTAACTACAAATATGCGTGTCCAACTGCAAAACGATCGATCAGCTGAGATATTCTCACGTCAATTGCTGGAAATTGGGAACGGAAAGGTGCCGGTTGATCTGACCTCAGGACGAATTTCATTGCCTCATAACTTCTGCAATTTAGTGACGTCAAAAGAAGAATTGGTTCAAAAAGTATTTCCCAATATTCAAACCAATTATAAGAATCACGATTGGCTGAGTGAACGAGCTATTCTTGTGGCCAAGAACAAAGACGTCTACGAACTTAACAATATTATTCAGTCTAACATTCAAAGCCAGGCAGTCACATACAAGTTCGTCGACACTGTTGTGGAAGCAGATGAAGCGGTTAATTATCCAACAGAATTTTTGAATTCACTCAATCTGCCAGGGATGCCACCGCATGTATTGCAATTGAAAATCGGCATGCCAATTATCATGTTGCGAAATATCAACCAGCCAAAACTTTGCAACGGCACGTGGCTTGCAGTAAAAAAATTACTGAGCAACGTCATAGAAGGAACAATCTTGACAGGACCTTTCAAAGGTGAAGATGTCCTCATTCCTCGCATTCCTATGATTCCAACGGATATGCCATTTCAATTTAAGAGATTGCAATTCCCAATTCGATTGGCGTTTGCAATCACCATCAACAAAGCTCAGGGCCAATCTTTAGAATTGTGCGATTTAGATCTAGACACGGATTGGTTCTCACATGGACAATTATATGTTGCGTGTTCTAGAGTCGGCAAACCAGACAATCTCTATATCTGCACAGACAATGGAACAACAACAAAAAATTGTATACCCACAAGCATTGTGAAATTAAACATATTAGAAACGTGCGCTTTCTCTTTTCTTTCTTTTCCATTTAACCAGACTGAGCCACAGCAACGCGTGGCCGGGTACAGCTAGTAATAAATAAATAATGGGCTGCCTAACACCACGTAGTAAGATTGTGGCTGAGAAGAGGTTTGAATCGGGGTATTCCCACGTGACAGTGCTCTTAAGTGCTTCGCTGTGCCAATTCTCATTGTATACAGCTGTTGTTGCATTGTTTATTATATACAACCATTGTTATAAGTGCTGTACAACCCTGTTCTTAAAGGGCTTCATTGGATCAAAGCTAATATCCTCAAATATAATACTGTCATTTGAAAAATCATGCATCTCTCTAAAAAAACCAACCCACATCAAATATAAATGAAACAATGATGATAAATTCTTACAAAGTTCAAATACAATAGAAAAGGGCATACCACCTACCTTTATTGGGTAATAACTAATCCTACATATGACAGCAAGGATCAAGCAATATTAAAGTTGTTAGTTTTAAATCCTTTTGTAGTGTGTTCCAGCTTTCAGCTGCTGACAATTCAAAAGGGCATCCACTGTGGTGTTACAGGTAGGATAGACCTGAGGAACAGACACTTTAATAAAAGTGTCAGATCTCTAGTGATGGTCTGATCAGTAAAGAACAAGTAAATTCTGAACAACACTTGGAATTTTGCCCAGTTACGTCCTTTACAGATAGGTGAGCATCGGATGTCTTGAAATCAATGAGATGACTGTCTTAGCTAAACAAAAGTGATTATTGAAAATTAACAACCTACAAACCAGACAGATTTTTTTAAAATGCAATTATAACAGAAACAAAAAAGAGAAAAAGGAAACCATAATAACATTAGCATAACAAAAAGGCATGTCTATTCACAATAACCATTCACAGCACCGTTAATAAAAAAAGAAAGGAAAAAAGATTCAACGCTTATTTTCAAATTTGTACATTAATATAAGCAGTCTTTCTAAATAAGACACTGAAATGCAGCAAGTAAAGCCAGATCTCCGGACCGCTGAGAGGGAGGGCAGCTGCTTCCCTGTTCCCTTTCTTGCCCCTTGCAGGATTAGAACCTTTCTGCTGTGGTGGGCATTTATCTTTCCAAGGTTGAGGCGTAAGATATAGATGTACAAAGTTGCGTATTATACAGTGAAAAACTAAAAAAGCAAGATTCGCTGATTCCCAGCTATTATCTTAACTGACAGTATAAACCTTTAGCCCCTTAAGAACTTGCTCCGGGCTCCTTTCTGACAATCTCATTTGGCCTATGGACAAAGGAAGTACAATATTTATGGCAAATTCTTATTACTTTTCCCCAAGACATACATTCTTCTTAAACCACACCTGTTTTAATCTCAGAAGGGAGTACTAGGCATAATCAGACTACTAGAATTCTGAGAAGCTGTATACTTTCATGTTTAACCCATGTTCTTTGCCCCCTCGAAGTTTTGTGTGCCCTAATCCTATAGGAGTTTGCATTTCTTACCATTTAAAGATAAACTTTATACAGTAATTCTCCAGGAAGTGTAGGTGTTTACTGCACCATCCCTCTCCTTTTACCCTTAAGTTACTGATTTGTAACTCCCTAAGAGAATAAAAACAAGTTTTACAAGTTTACTCCAATTGTGATTTGTGATTGCATTTACTTGAGAAGGAATTAGGTAGTATAATTAGCAGTAAAAACACTATAGTATTCCTATAAATCTTTTTAAATATTTATTGCAGTGGTGGTCATATAATAAGTGCAGAAAGGGCAGCACCCACTATTTCTCAGTTGTATCCTGGGATCTTCTTGGCTGCCTGGGCATGTGCAGAGTGCTTCTCCCATTTAGTTCAGACAGCAGAGAGAATAGACAGGTTGTCAATGATTAATGTTCTGTTTGCCTCTCAAACATGGGCATCAGTAGTTCTCCCGCACCTCCCCTGGAACAAGCATATATATAGAGAAAATGGGCTTCCATGTAGGACCACGGTAGCAATCAGTACTCTTTGTTGGTGTGTTTTGGGTTTTTTTTTTTTTAATCTATTTACCTACACAGACCAGTAGTCCTTTTTCCAGTTTCATTCTCATGAAGTCAGATGAGGAGAGGGAGAGAGCCCTGAGTCCTTGGCCTCCTTTCTTTCAGCAGGAACAGGAGTGGCAACACAGCAAAGAAGAAGAGGGAAGGAAGGAGTGTGAATTGATTATCCTTAAGTTTTCACATTTTCCCCTCTCCCAATTTCCCTTTTCTGTGCAACCGGGGTTGTTTCTGAAGCAGAAAAAAAGGGGGCCCAAATTGCTATGTGAATCTCTCTCCCCCAAACCCTTTGTTTTAAACTTATGATCTTGAACTTAGCTTGTCACAATTTGTCTTTTCTGTGTAGTGCTGCTGTGAATTCAAAAGACTGTTTTGGGCTGTTGTACAGATGTTCCCACCCACTGCTTTGCAGGCGTGCTCTCAGCTTCCCCTTTCTGTGCCATGGATTGGTACTGTGGAGCAGAGAAATGAGTGTGTCAATGTGTTGTGAGGAACTGATCCACACGCTCCCTTGCAATTGTGATTCTATGAAGTGACTCACGTGTTTGCCTCATTTTACCTCTGCGTGAATTGGATTTCTCTCCCTACCCCCTTTTTAATCTTGGACAAGTGATCCCTATGACAAATTGTTGCAGTGTGGAGTGCTTCTGTTTTGTGTTCCAGCAAACACATTCCACCCTCCTTCCCCCAACCCAATTAGATCTAGCAGGATCTGCTTACTGTGACCTTTTGGTTCTGCCTACCATTACCTGCCTTATCCTTCTACCCTTCTGATTCTAACGGGTATCTGGTGGCACTGACTTACTGTGTTTGGCATGTAAGTTCATGTACATTGATGGTGCTATATAAATAAATAAATAATAATAATAATAATAATAATTTTGAAATCTGTTTGGATTGTTCTGTTATGAATTAGTAGCAACCAAAATGCATAAAACCTTTAAGAGAAAGCGGTTTTATAGTGATAAATTGATTCACTTTTCCCTAAAAGAGTCAACATTCTTAAGAGAAAGATCATATTCTCCGTTTTTATAGAATACTCCCAGATTAGAAAATTGTATTCAACTGTAAACATGTACAGGACTTTCTTGTGTGCATAGCCACAACATTTCATTCCCACTTTCCTGCATGCCCTTGGTCAAAACCAATCAGAGAATGAATACACCACCTTAGTATTGTAAGCCTGTAGTCACCATGCTATTTTTAAACACCTGAGTATGCAGAAATGATGGGCAAGTGCAGGATTACAGTATCTGCATACCATGTTCTGCATTTATGGTTATAGCTGCTGACATCCTTTGGGAAGGGAATGTGCATGTGATGAGAGCGGTTTGGGCTCCTTCTCTCTCTACCCCCCACCCCACCCCGTCCATTTCTCAGGTACACATCTCTTGTTTCAGGGATTTCACTATTGTTGCTCTTCCTGTTTAAGTAAAAATGTGCAAGACGTGGGAGAATCCTTATTTTCCTGTTTGGTAAGACTCGTTCCCATGTAGTTGAAATTATGACACAGTACTCTGCTTTGGCAATTAAGGTAGCAAAAGTGTTCCTTGTCCCAAAGACCAAAAAGAAAAAGTGAAGAGAACTCTCTCATAGAAAGTGAACATTACAGAAAGATTCTATCCCCTTATACCACCTGTGCCCCTCCAAATATTGTTATACCAATTCCCATCAAACCCAGCCAGCATTGTAGTCCAGCAACATCTAGTGGACCACAGTTTTCCCCGTTCCTGCTTTAAGTTATAATTTTAATAGATGTTTTGAAGGTGGACACATAAAACAAGGACATGAAGCAAGACTTAACGCAAACCCAGGGGCATTCATTTGAAAATTACTTTCACTGGTAAATCACCATATTTTCCCACTGTGCTAGTTACACTGTGGAAGCTTCAGTTTAAGCTAACACAATGTCATCAATAGCACTGTTGAATACTACCCAGGGGATTGCAGAGAGAGGGAGGCTACATTCACACAACACAATGGACAATGGTGGGGTAATAAGCAATTCGACAACTGTTTATCCACGGGGTACTCCCCATACGACATGATAATAATCAACCATGGTGTGGATTAGGATCAGAGCTGAGTTGACTGTTAGTCCATGCTGAGTTGACTCACACACACCCTGCCCTCTCTCTCCCCTTCAGTCCTCCCGCTAGTATCCCATCAACCATTGCTGCCAAAAATCTATCATGAGCTTAACTAGAGCGGCAGTCGTCATTTTGACCGGTCTTGCCTTGCAACTCTGTGGCTGACGAAATAACCGATGGTGGCTGAGGAAATAATGAACGGTGCCCCTCCACACAACATGATAACTAATAGCCAACTCTGCACAGCATTGGTTATTTGTGTTGCTTATTTCAACCAAATAACCAACCGTTGGTTAAAAAAACTCCCACCACACAACACGATAACCCATGTTAGGTTAAATAACCAACCGTCGACTATTTAAACCACCCTTGGTTATCGTATTGCCTGAAGCCAGTCACAGGGAGAATCAACAACGATTTCAGGCAGCAGAAAAGCTCTGCTAGATAAAAATGGATGGAAGGAATCTTTCCATCCATGGGAGGTTTTTGCTGGATCCAACCTAATAATGTACTGAGAAATATCTTGCTAGACTTAAGCATCAAAAAATGCATCTGACTCCGTGTACCATAACAAAGCACAAGCTTCTTTTTTCTTTCTGAAGAGGAAAAATTATAAAATCCCATCTTGCACCCAAAATAATTTCAAGCCAGGACAGTGGTCTGAAAGCACATACTTCAACCCAACTTAATGGATACTGACTGGCATTCAGAAAAATGAGCTCCTAATATTTCTTCCTTTAGACATTGCTTTCCTTGCCTAGACACACATTTTAATCAAAATCTCATTGATTTTATCTGCAAAGAAACCAGAAATTTTCTCACAGCAGGAGGGACTTGCATCAGCAGCCAAGTGAAGACAGTCTGGATTAACCAGACTACCTGCCACCTGGAACAAATCCACTGATTGAGGCTTCACAGATAACATGTTGGAAGCAAAGGAATATTTCCTCTTCTTCTTTTTTAACATGTACACACATTCATGGTAAATCATATAATTCAGATAACTTGGCTTAGTAAATCTAACTGGATTTCTCTCGCACGGTCCTCTATCTTCATTTGTTTTCATATCATACATGCAATCATGGAAAGCCAAAGAGCAAAAGTATTTTTATTTAAATTCATAAGGATTGTACATTAAGGCCAAAGGCCGCCAGAAAAACAAATTCTCACATAACATAATGCATCCTAGCAATATTCCAGTTTTGTTGTATATTTGCATGTATGAAAAGGTACTTTAGACAGGCTTTAAACACCACACTCTCTTCAGCAATAAAAGCTGCGCTGTGTACACTGGCACTCCAGTAGGAAGCAAATTACTGGAAAGTAGGAACAGCAATCCCACATTGCTGTGCATTGAATAAGGAGTGTAGGTTGGGCTGCTTTTGAAAAGGACATTCTACTTACCAGGAAGCCAATAGTAATTACACATGGTTTCCAAAATGTTTGCATTGTGGCTTTTAAGTAGCCCTGAGAAACGGAAGTAAAGTACTGTTGGATCTTGCAGCAGTAACTTAATAGTGGAGGGTCTCTAGCAATAGTCCCACCGGTAAATCATTTTTAGAAACGGAATGACAATAGGGTGGACAATGCTATCACAAGGAGAACTCTTTTGATAACCCTTGATCCACTTGCTTAGGCTTCTCATACCCTGATTTTCTGCTACTTAGCTAAAATAACAGGAAAAGTGAGGAGGAAAGATTACTAACAGAGCAATCTAGTGTCCACTCCAAAAATCCTTTGCTGGGCCAGCAGACACCCAGCAGAGCAGGATGAGCAACAGAGGTGGTGTTCTCCTATCCATCCTCCTTTCTGCAGAGATTTCACTAGACATGCTTTTGTGCACATCTAGTGGACTTGCAGATCTGGGAAGCTTTAGGGTTCTGCAAATCCTTGGCACCTCCTCTCCCCTATGTTATCTTCAGCCACTTGGAAATTCGGATTCAGTCCCACACCTAACCATGTTTCCTTCCTCCTCTGCTTCCCTCCTTTCTAACCAGGGATCTGCTAAGCTCTGGCTTTCTCTGCCATAATACTGCAGGGTTGAGAGTTTATTTTCCTGTTAATGGTTAACACGTTATTCATTATTAAGTGCCAGCATAGAAGTGCAAATAATAAACCTGGATTTCAAAAGAATAACACAGAGAAAATTATAAATATAGTCTCATCACTTCCATCTCTGTTTCTGATCTAAGCAATAAAGAAGCCTTTTTCCCTTTCAAATTCTCCTTTGTTACTTGCCCACGATTCGTTTTAGATTAATCTTTTATTTTGCTTTATTTCTAAAGGACATCCATTACTTTGCGCTAGATAAGGGTGAATTGGCACTAGCTGAAGTGGCAAAGAAAAAAGCTAGCGACATTGACACAGAATCAATAACTACTGGAGTTGGTAAGAATTAATGCTGTTTTTAAAAATGCCCTTTTTGTTTTGATCAATACTTGTTCTTGTATCACTGTCATGTTATGCTTGTAGCAGGGTTATTGGCTAATTGGAATTGTGTTTTTGTTTTTTTCTGGGTGGGAGAACAATGATGGCATGTTTGCTAAAGAGGGAAAGGTAAGCAAACAGAAACAACCTTTAGATACAAAAGTGAGAATGGTTGCATTGTAGAAGTTCTAAAATAAAGTAGAATTCTTTACAAAGCAAGAAGTGGAAGAAGAATAAATTAATTCTTTGCATATTGCAAAAAAGATTAAACTAAAACCTAGATCCTGAAATCCATATTTATGCTATATGTTTTCTTTAAGATCCATGTTTTAGGGTCATGGTCACTCTGAACAGGTTTTTACAGAGCAGACTTAATTAAACCAATTAAAGTCACTGAGGGCTAATTTGCAAATCATCTGGCCCTAAAATACTTGTGTTGATCGATGGGTCATCAGTCTCTAAGAAAAATATATATCCCTGATATAGATATTGATACATAGATAGTCCAGATTTGATCCATGTAGTGCTGTTTGTGACTGAAAACCAATTTTCTCTTTACATTTTATATACTGGTACAGATTGACCAATACAAAACACTGCCACTTCTGTGTATTTATTTTACACTCCTATGCACGCAGACATATATTTTGTACTTGTGTATCCATATCAATATACAGAATGCAAAGTGAGATTTGACCCTAAGGAACACACATTAAGCTTTCCTTTCCAACTTTCCTTCAGTTCCTATTTTGAAAAATGTATGCTGTGAATGTTATAGAAGGGTAGGCTGGAGGAAATTCCAAAAGATCCTAGACTCGAACTTATCCATCCAAAAAACAGAGAAAAAAGAACAGGTTGACTTTCTGCCTTATTTGTAAAATATCCATTTTCTGCACTAAATGCAGGATTTGTTTTCAGTAAGTTAGATGAAAGTTGTAACTTTTTACAATTATTATACAAGGCAGAAGGAGGAGAAGGTACCTGAGGTGAAGATAGAACTGTATGGGTTGTATCCCGTGCTGTCATTCAGCCAGTGGAAGGGAGAGCACTGGCAGAATGGATTTCCCCACCCTTCCTCCCGGCAGCTTCCCACACTCCCCCAAAATCTGCTCCAGAAGGTTGGTCTATCTACCCTATGGAACTGATTTTGTGGGGCACTGGGGGCTGCAGCAGGGAGGACAGTCCTGTCATGCAACATTGACTCCAGTCCAAAATCAGGATTGGTGTGTGTTATTTTGATAATAGCAAATCAGTTTAAAGAAAACATGACAAATGAGATCCATACCTCTTTATATGTCCAATTTGTGTGAAGAGGCTGTATTGTGCAGGTATGTGTTTTCACATAATGTGTCATTGCGTGCTAATGCCTAAGTTTACATTCCGAAATCTCCATAATATCTCATAAAGTGGATGGAATGTTTTCTCTGAGCTACCTCAAACACTTCCAGTCTGCTTCACTCTTAAGCATGCCCTTGCATCCCATTCTCTGCTCTTCAGAGTCTGGCTGACTTGCATCTTTCCCAGGTCCCATCACCACCAATATTTCATCCAGTGTAGCTTTCTTGGCCTCCCAGTTGTTATTACTGTAACCTCTGTATAGTCAATAGAGGGACATATATAAATCAATGAGAAACAAAAGCTTCTCTGTCAAGTAAAAATTAAGGGTAAAATGACTTCGCAACCCTTGTGGTTCAGGAAGATAACAAAATGTCAGTTATGAGCCCTATTGGAGTTGTAACCTATTCTTTTTAGTCTGAGCTACCTGCAGGGTGACCATTTGCCAAGTACATATCCAAATAAATGTGAAACAAAACATTCTCTGCCAAGTGAAAATTAGGGATTTTGTGTGTAAAAATGCCAACTGGTGTTTTCCTGTAAAATTAAATCTTATGTAAGTGGTGTCCATAAAGCAACCATTTATGCCTATAATGGTGTGAGCGCCCGACTGGGTCCAGGAGGCCAGGCACAGGGGAGTCTACTAGACTCCCGGACCCAGTTGGTGGGCACTTATACCATCTTTAGTGAAAATTGGGAGTCAAATGACTTGGCAACTTTTGTAATTTCTCTTGATTTCAAAAGACACTTGACAGTTTGTAGTAGAGGAAAAATGCAGCTGATTGTTCTGCTATCTCCTGCCTGTTGCCTGGGCGCAAACAAATATGGTTAAGATTAATTCAATAAAAGCTTTTTAAGAGGTCAGAGACTCAACAGGCTTTTTATGTCTGAAATCCCATGTGAGTGCATCTTGTGGCATTACGAGATCAAAATAACACTTTTAATTCTGTGAAAGTATAATGCTTTGTTCCTCCTTCACTCCCAATTCCCATTCAAATTGGAGATAGACAGACATTGACTATTACTGTAAAATTTACAGTGATACTTGAGAGAGCGCCTCTCCTTATATATGCCTGCCCAAGACCTTAGATCTAACCTGAGGACCCGAACAAAAGAAGAAGCGAACCAAGAAGTAAACCAGAAAGATGTGATACTCCCAGCTCTGCAGTCTATTGCTGCTCTAGCCCCTCTGACTGCACCCCAACATTTGAATCTCTTGAGCTCTGCAGGCTGTGGAGAAACCGTAGAACCGAAGGATCTGGACTATAAGGGGAACTTAATTCTAGTCCCAGACCAGGTGGCCTTTGAAATATCCCCACTGTCGAATGGGGTGTTTCCAAATTGGTGGTGGTGGGAAATAGAGTTGTGTATAATCTAAATGCATTGTTGAACTTCAGAATCCCTACAAGAAATATTAGAAATGTACATACACTTCCAGGTGCTTTATATTTAAAGGGATGTATAATAACTTTTAATTCACCAGTGTTGGTTAAATAAATCTTTGCTGCAGGGGTCCCAACTGAGTAAATATGGAGTAAAGGCTAGAAGTGTCTTTAGAACTTCTTTATTAACACCACTATTTAAGCAGATACCCAGAAGGAAACCCATAGTTCAGTATTCTCCAACACCGAATAAGTTACAAAATGTTTTAGAATAGTCTAACACTGAAATGCTTATTGACTTTATGACTCAGGAGACCGATATTAGGGACCACTGATACAGGGTCTCTTGACCACAGAAAACAAACCCTCGGCTACCGGTTCTCTATAGCTCTCCGCCCAAATGTGATGTATTTCTAGGCCCTGAAAGTTCCTTAATCAATACTATGATTAATTCTAATATTGATAACTTCCAGTTGATATCACAAAAGAATCAGAAAACAGTGGTGGCTGAAATTAATACCACAGTGGTCCCAGCATCAAATGACTCCCAAAGGGATAATTTGATCCAGAAAACCACCTTACGCTTAGATGGTGCTGTGCAGTTTGACCCCTCAATAGATCAAATCACATCAGATTGTTCTTCCTTACAAAACAAGTTTGCAGGGTGCTCACTTAAATGTGTCTCCTGGAATATCTCTGGATGGTCCAACAAAAAAATAGATGGCCCATTCAGAAGGTACCTTAAATCTTTTGATATTATATTCCTATAGGAAGCATGGGGCACCGGGGATGTTTTTCTGAGTGATTATAAAACTTATGTAGTCCCTGCAAGTTCCCCCAGAGGTATGGGGGGCCCATGGGGGGATTAGCCTGCTGTATATCGACTTCAACAAAAGGGGAAAGGTATCTAATCAGTAATTTGCAATCCTGGGCTTTGGCTATATTTCTTAAAGTTAATTCAACATCATATATCATGGTAAATGTATATATTCCTCCTTGGAAATAAACTCATTACAGTGAGAATGTTTGGGGAAACCTTACAGACTATTTACTTGCCCTGCAGACTCAGTTCTCTGAAACTCATTTGATATTAATTGGTGATTTTAATGCCCAGATTGGCCCAAACTGGAATGCAATAGAGCAATCCACTTATTTTCCCTTGGATGACTTCCCACTGATAGAGGGTAGACAATCTAAGGACAATAAACACTCAAGGGAACACTCTTTCAAATAGGACTTCTCATTCTGAATGGTTCTCTGCCTGAGGATTTGATAGGATAATTCACCTTCATCAACCATCTTGGTGCTAGTGTAGTTGACTATATTGTAGCCCCTCCAGCTGTGTTTGGGCTGATCATGCTCTTTAGAGTGGATTCATATCCATGCAGTGATCACCAACCACTGATTGTGCAGTTGGAACGTTTAAAGAAAATTCAGGCAAATCAAGAAAATGTAACTCGAAAGCATGAGTGTTACAACATACTGCTGAAAGTGGACAAATGTGAATTTAAGTGCTTTGGAATGCTTATGGCATTCTGAGCACTTACATGTTTTGTGGAATACCCTGTCCACCTCAAAAGAGATGGAAGTAGTACTAGATTCCAGATTACGGCAGCAGTTGAACCTCTCTTATTTTGGAAAGGCCATTTAAAGAACCGGAGGCCAAAAGAGGGTGACCCATGGTTTGACAAGGAGTGTAAGAAACTTAAGCAGGAAATCAAAAGACAACATAAATCTCTAAGGGACAGGAATATAATTCTTCTACCACACTCCTATTTGGCACTGCATAAATTATATAAAAAGACAATTAAAGAAAAGAAGCAAGAGTATACCAAACTGCAATGGGTTGAATTGGCATCAGCACTTGAAAGTAATGATAGATCCAGATTTTGGCATCTTATCTCAGCTTTAAGACACTCTAGGACTCCATCTGTTGATACCTTTATCACCACACATGAATGGGAACTACATTTTCGTTCCCTTTTTATGATGAGATGGCCTTGCAGGAGGAGGACCCAGAGTTGCCTAGCTGGGCCCCAGTCACTTGCAAGGAAATAGCTATGCTGATAGCTGGAAGGAACTGTATCCCACCAGATTTTTTATTGGTTATCCCCATTGGTGGATCCTAATGTTAGCAGCCATATTTACATCTATTGCTAGAACTGGGAAATGTATCCCAAGATGGGGTGGTGGCTATCGTGGTGGTCAGACCCCAAGAATCATTGCGCTATAAGTCTACTGGACATTATTCACAAATTATATGGAAGACATCTTTTAGATAAGTTAGAAAATTGGGTGTTTGGAGAGATCCTCCTGGCTGAAGAACAAGCAGGCTTCTTGTATCTTAGCTCTACAGTTGACCATTGCGTTCTACTAAAATACTTAATAGGGAAATATACATCCCACCCTTCACTTTTTGCTGCATTTGGAGATCTTCAAGTAACCTTCAATTCTATATCTAGACACCACCTTTGGCACAAGCTTACAGTTTTAAATGTGGATCATAAGTTGCTCAGGAGAATACAGGAGCTGTGTGAAAATTATAGTCTACATGTGAGGATCTTTTTGGGTGGAGATCTTTCAGATCCTACTATTGTCAACAAAGGAGTATGCTAGGGATGTCTGCTAGCACCTCTTTTATTTAATCTCTATCTTAATGCCATAGTTTCCTTCTTCTCTAGTTCTGATTTCTCCTCACCTTGTCTAAAGGACAGGAGCATCTCAGTATTATTATATGCAGATGATGACATTCTCCTGTCATATACCCAGGTGGGGATGCGTAGGCTTCTAAAAACTTTAAGCTCATATTGTATGAGGGAAGCCCTTCAGGTCAACTATGATAAAACTAAAATCCTAGTTTTGGCAAAAGGAGGAAGAAATACCATTGGCAGCTAAGCTGATAACCATCTGCTTGACCAGGTTAATAAGTACAAATACCTAGGAGTGATGTTTCAAAGTTCAGGATCCTGGTCTGAGCATCTGAAAGCAACAGTATTGACAGCTAATGTAACAGGCAATGCTACTCTTCGCTTTGCTGCAGGACCAGGTGGAAAGATGGTGGCCCCTTTAATAGAGCTTCGGCTATTGGGCAGTATAAAAATGTAATAAATAAATAAATAATAAAAGGTAAACTACCACCCCACCCCACCCAATATTTGATATGGGGCACCTGTCTGGGCCCATGCAGACATTAATTACCTCATTGGATTCAACGCAGCATAATTTTTTATCCAGAGTACTCGGGGTACCTAGATCCACTTCCAAGGCCATTGCCCAGTTAGAAACAGCTTGCCACTCAGTGGGAATGATTGTCCATAAAGCAGCCATTTCCTTTTGGCTAAAGATAGCGTTCCAATTGGTCTAACCCTTGGTTTTATCAGCATATGAAGACATGAGGAGTGACTCATGGGCAGACAAGACAAGCATATCTATTTCTGAGCTGGGCTTTTCACAACCGTACCCCGACTTGCAAGAGGGTACGATAGTGGCAGGGAGGAGATCTTTAGAAGGCTATACAATGTTGACATCCAGGCAGCAATGGCCATCACTTCTGGGAGTCATTCCAACATGATTTATAAAAGTATGATCTTCCCGGGGAAGGTTCCCCCATACTTGACTTCCATCACCTCATTTGAGTTGAGAGGGCTTTTGGCCAGGTGCAGACTGAACTCACTGCAGCTGATGGAGTTTAAGGCACACTATAGGTCCCATCATAGTGTGAAAGCAGATTGCCCAGCTGGCTGCCTCAAGGTAGAGGACATGGTACACTTCCTAGCAGAATGCCCATTGTACGCAGAGCTGAGGAAGCAATATCTTGAGCCCTTAATAGTTGGGTTCGAGGATTACTCCTCTGTAAGCATAAATAACCCTATCACTATTGGCTGGTATAGATTATTATACATCATATAGAACTGCCAAGTTTGTCAAATGGGCTCTGGAGAAATGGAAGCCACTGACTGCCATAAAAGACTAAATTTGTCAACATAATATAACAAGTTAGCAAATACTGTTCAGGATTATGAAATGTTTTAACTTGCTCTTGTTAGCCACTTCACTAATACTTTGTATTTTGGTATTTCCTCTGGCTGAGAGGAGTATTTTATTATGTGTTTGCATGCGTCTGGCCTGATTGGCTAATAAGCAATAAACTGTTGTTGTTGTTGATTGCTTTCCTAATGATCTCCAGCAGGGAAGTCTTTTTCAGAGCAGCCACCCACTGGGCCAGCAGCATTTTCATTTATTTATCTACCACAACCTTAAGATCCCTTTCTGGTTAATCACCACCAGATCAGACCCCATCAGTGTATAGATGAAGTTAGGGTGTTTTTTGCCCCAATGGGCATTATTTTACACTTGCACACCCTGACACTGTGTGACAATGATGCATTTGCCATTTTAATTGCAGCATTTGCCATTTTAATTGCCATTCCTCAATATGGAGACATCTTTCTAGAACTTTTCACTATCCTATTTTGTTTCAACCACCTTTCATAATGTGGTGTTGTCAGCCAATCTGGCCACCTCACTGCTCATCCCCAGCTGCGTGTCATTTATGAACATGTTTAACAGCAGTTAACCCAATAAAAATCCTTTGGGGATTTTTGGCTCTTCTTCCTCCATGATATGATAAAGGAGGGGTACAATCTAATAAGCTTTTTAAAAATGGTGGGAGAGGAAAACATATTCACAGAAACACTGTTAGTAGAAGTCCCAGCCCCCCCCCAAAAAAATTAGAATATTAGAGATAAACTATTTAACTTCAGATGAAAACTCAGATGGCAGCAGAAAGGGTTCAATCCCTTCAATCCAGAAGGGAGGGAGGGGTGTGTGTGCGTGTGCGTGGGTGTATAAGTAAATAGTGCTGGTTGTTGTTGTAAAGCTGATTTTGAGAAGTGGTTGACACAGATGCCCCCTCTCTCTGAAACCTTAGAGGTGCTCTTAGGAGATAGAACAGCATTGTCACACAGTGTCAGGGTACTGGGCAAGTTTTTTCTCTGTCTCAAGTGCAGCACTTCACTTTTCATCATAACAGTAAATCCATTCACTTTTGTGGGAGACAGTAAAGTGAATGGCAGTAAATGTAAGGTAGGGAAAAGGTTACTTCACAGAATAGAATTATAGAATTCATTATCACCAGATGATCACTCACAGAGATTGTTTCTTTTTAAAAGGACACAAACATGGGAGATAAGCTGCTCTTGATTATGAGTTGTGATAGATAATTGGAACTACCAGAGGCCAAATTTCTCCAATTACTGGATATACCACTTTTTATCCCACTTTGAGTGTCATCAGACAAGTGTTTTATTGCACACTTGTTACTGGCCACTCACAGCTTTTCACAGGTCCTTTTGACAACGTCGTCTGTCTCCCGTGCACCTCCTGCTCCTTTCCTCAGCTTTAGAATGACAAAATAAACCTGTTTTAATCCGAATCTTCTGAGGTTGCATTATAAATTGCCCACTAGAGGGAGCTGTCCCCATTGAAATCTACAGGCCACGCAGTTGCTGGTCTCTTCTTGATGAAAAGTGCTCAGTTTGAAAGCGGAAAAGAACCAGGAAGAGAGCCCGTGGTAAGGAATCACAATTTCCTATGATTCCCCCCCCTCCCCATATGATGAGCCCCTTTATCTCCAAGGAGCTCGAGGTGACATACTTAGTTTTAGTGCCCCCATTTTATCCTCATAACAACTCTGTGTATTAGGTTAGAGTTAGATTGGCCCAGTGAACTTTATGGATGAGCTGGATTTGAACCCAGGTTTCCCCAGTCTTAGTCCTCTATGCACTTAGCACTCTATCCACTACATCACACCAGATCTCCAGATGCTGGGGACAATAAGTAAGAGATGTTTGAAACCTTCATACCCTGTTTCCTTGCATCAACAGGCATATAATTGTTCTGTGTTGTAGACAAAGATAAATTTTGTTCAATCCCGCAAATTCTTAATTCTTCCAACAACTGAGACTTGTTACGTAGCAAATAGCTTGCTGTGGTTACAATATGCCAGACATGACAAAACAAGTCGTGATTTTCACCTTGAAAAAGTAAATCAAGCTATCAGGAGAGCTGTTACAAATAGAAACTGCCTATGAAAATGCTATAATTAATAAAGGGTTATGGAAGTGAACAACTCAAGCCATTAAGACATTACTGCATCATGAATGCTCAGTGAAAAGCCTATGTAATGAATGTCAGAAAGTTTCCCAAGGCCAGCATCCAACAAATTGCATTAGGTCACAGCAAGATGAATTTATTTTCACCTTCAAATCAATTGTTTTCACCCCAAAGGGATTCATGTTGTGACAAGACAGCCTGATAAATGCTGCATAGTTCAAAGACGAACTGTGGAGCCCTATCCTTTTATAGAAACTTAGTTTAAATGTTGATGGTTTTGAGTTTTGGCCACACCAGTAACAAAGGCTTCAAACAAACAAACAAACAGTGATGCAACAAAATTCAACTGTTGTGAAAAATCCTACAGGCTGATTTGGTCAGTGGTTCATTAGTTAGCATGAACATTGAGATCCCCCCCCCCTTTTCCTCTTGATTGAATTAAAAACTTTGTCAATTACAACTAACCATTTAATTTATGGTTAACTACATGGAACCATGAAGTATCCTAAGTAAAGCTAGATTTTCATGTTTCACTAGTTACATCTATGACTTTGTTTCTAACTGGTCAAACAAAATGTTTAGAATGACACTATAAGTTGCTTTCTTGTAGAATTGAGATAAATGTCTTCTGTGTAGGTGACTCTGACTACAGAACAATCATAATGACATTATCTCCTTACATACATGAAAACCATTACATTACAAGGAGAACATTTGGTACTCTATGGAGCACCGCCACATTAAATTCCACCACCTCTATGTCATGTCATCAGTTTTGATCTACACATTCCACTGCTAGGCAGGTTAAGCCCCTAATAATTATAAGTACATCAAAGGCAGCCTACATGAGTCTGTACATACCATAGTTTGAAAGCTTTTAAAATCATAACATTATTTACTTTTCTCCTTCTGTATCACAACGTTGCCAGCAGTAGAATGCAATTTAAATACACTAAGGACTATATAGTTTTATACTATATTTTAGTCTTAATTGAAATTCTTGATCGTCATACTTCTTCTCTCTGTTTACTAGTCTTTCCTGAGCATTGGAACATCACAGAAGCTCTGCAACAGGCCACACCTACTCATGTTGACTATGCTTCTAATATTCAGAGAGAGAGAGAGAGAGATGGACCATATAATATGGGGCACGTACTGTGGAAGCAGCCACATGCATTCGTGTTTTATCATTGTTTGCGTGTCTGCCACATGTTTCTTTCTTTCTTTCTTTATTTATTTATTACATTTCTATACCGCCCAATAGCCGGAGCTCTCTGGGCGGTTCACAAAAATTAAAACCATTCATAGTATAAAACAACAGTATAAAACCATAATATAAAATACAATATAAAAGCTCAACCAGATAAAAACAGCAGCAATGCAAAATTACAAATTTAAAACACCATGTTAAAATGTATTTATAGATTGTTAAAATGTTGGGAGAATAAAAAGGTCTTCACCTGGCATCTAAAAGCATATAATGTAGGTGCCAAGCGAACCTCCTTAGGGAGCTCATTCTACAGCCGGGGTGCCACAGCAGAGAAGGCCCTCCTCCTGGTAGCCACCTGCCTCACTTCCTTTGGCAGGGGCTTTGGTTAGGGTCCACGTATCTAATCAAAACTTCAGATATTTATCAGCACAAACCCAAACAGGAAACAAATACTAACAATAGGGGGGAAAGGACCGTAAAACAATATTCTGATTAGCAACAGATGCCAACAACAGAGTAATCCCAGTAGGAACATGAATCATCTCCGCAGGTAGATTTGTCTTACCACTGCTGGCTCAAGCCAATAAATAAACAAAGTGCATTCCTTGAAGCAATATTTAGTCTTCTTTTGAGAACTTACCTGCAGAGAAGGTTGTATAGCAATTTGTTCTAATGCTAGAGTCAGGGCCAAAACTAATTAAAACCTAGCAGTATCTGTTATAGTAATGTTCATGTACATTTTATGACCAGAAAAGAAAAGAAAAACTAGTGAATGTAATGTAATCCATATTAATATTTTGCTTTCTTTATGAGAAAAATGGGTTTACTCAAAGCAAATGTGTGGAGAATTTCAGCCATAGGTTATCTGATCCTCTGTGTTGTCACTCCTGAGTGCATTCATTTAAATAGAACTTGGCAAAAACATGTACTTGTTAGCAGTTGGTATGCACACTAAGTTTATAACCTTTCTTCTGTTTACTGTGTGAGATGTAATGTGATGTGACAGGGTGTAACACATCACAGACGTGATGTGTCAGCTGAAGAATTTAAGAGGAGCTGTTTTTCTAGAGTTGAAAATAGGTGATTTTAAAACTGGCAGTGCTTCCAGAATAGTAATAGTTAAGGAGGACATCTTTATGTTTATCTCCACCAAACGTTGCAAACAGAATATTAATCAGCTGTTGGTAAAAACTGTAAATATCAAGTCAAGTCTGAATGAATATAATCTACAGACAAGTATTCAGACGTACCTAGGCATTCTGAAAATAACCATTAGCTTAGAAAATAGATTAAACAAATTGAAAGTATTTTAAATTCTTTTTAGAAATGTCCTCCAACAAGATACTGGACTGTCAATCCACTAGTGCAGAAGGATTTTTGGATCCAAACCCTTGTTCCTAGACCCAGCATATAATCTGTTTAATCAGCCCCTCTAAAAGAAAGCAAGTGGGCTTGGATAGGAAGAAGTAAACCCTGAACACCTTCAGTACTTAGCACTAGTTCTTTTCTTCTACTGAACTCACAGAAAAAGGGTTCACCTTACAAATTCCAGAGGCAGATCAAGAGCTAACTCCAGAGGACAGGTGAATTTGAAGAATGTTGGACTTGTAGGAACTAGGAAGAAGCAAGAGTGCCTCAGACTTACCACATGAACATAAACAGAAAATAGGGAATAAGGAACTCACTTCAGCTCAACGTTCTATTTATACAAAGTGCTACAGAAGCACAAGAGCTCTTAGACAGCAGACAAAACCTCATCCTATGAAGAGCAAGCACTTCCCACAAAGAGGCAGTAAGCCTATATACTCCAGTTGCTGGGAACACAGGTGGGAGGGTGCTGTTGTACTTGTGTCTTGTTTGTGGGTCCCTTGTCGACAACTGGGATATTATCAAACTGCTAGATCAGTCCAGTTAGAGACAGGGTCTGTTCACCTGTAAGTCTTTTGCAGCCTCATCATCTCTTGCAGCAGATACGCTGTTATCATGATTGACTGAGCTCAGAAATTGGCTTATGGTGAATTGAACTTAGAGGAGAAAAAGTGAATACAAGATTATTTGTATGCTGCTTTGGATTTCTTTCATTTTCATTTATGTGAAAATGGTTATAACTTGACATGTCCAGTGTTCTGCTTATTTTAATTACACAGTTCTCAGTAACTTATATCCGATAAGAATTCCCCTGCCACCATAAGAGACATTTCCTGCTGTGAGACAGAGAAGGGGAAATACTTCTGTGAAAATACCTCTTCTATGGAACGGTCTCCTCCATTTTTGTAAGCACCTGTACTTTTTTAAAACAACAACAACAACAACTTTAAAAAATAAATAAATCTGATGCTCAGTTAATACAGGACACCTTTTTAGTTTGTCAAAAATGGTTTAAATAAATTATAACTGATCAATTAACTATGGCAGCCATTCTAATAAAATCAGAATCATATACAGTTACATTTCCCTCATCATTAAGCATCCACATATCTGATGTGTTGTTGTTTTTTTAAAAAAAACTTAAAAGAACACATATCTCACAATACAGAGCCAGAGCATTTAAATATAAGGGGTTTTCCTATGTTACAGAAGTATCTGTCTAGTTCTCCAGTCAGAATATAGGATAACATATCTTCTGAGTCTGTTCTACAGATTGTTCTGAAAATACTGTATTTGCATGATACAAATGTCAATCAGCACAATTCTAGAGACCCTTTCATCACTTACGTGAAACATCTTCAACAAGACAGAAACATCATTTAAAAATGTGAAAATAATCTTTAGGTTTATGACATTGGTCTCTTACTGCTTGCTGTTTTTACCTAAACCTTTGAATTGATTGTATCAGAATATCAGACATGGGATTTATTTATTCTTTCCTTAATGATTTCAGATACTAAGTCCTTATTGAGTCTAAAATGCAGATAAAAACAATGCATTAATGTCACGGTAGTCAATAGGAATACCATCTTACTCCCCAAGAGACCTCTCCTTGTTGAGGTGGGTTATGATGACCTGTACCTTACATCGGAACAAAGAGACAGATTGGGGCTGCTATGCTGTCAGTTGTGCTGTTGTTATGGGTGACTTTAACATCCATGTCAAGACTGTTTTGATAGGGTCAGTTTAGGAGCTAACTTCAAGATATTATTTGACTATAAAGCCCAAAACAACTTAGCTCGGGTGGCCAGAAAGGTCATCTTCCCCAACCACTATAATCCTTCGCAGATGTTTGTCTATACCATGTCCTGCATAGCTCCATCTGGCGGCAACATGGCAATCTGCCCTCTCTGTAGTGGCACTCACTCTCTGGAATGACCTCCCCTATGCCTACGTCAGGCACCAAAGGTCCTGTGGTTTTGACATTTATTAAAAACGTAT
The DNA here is from genome assembly GCF_023053635.1 of Elgaria multicarinata webbii. Taxonomy (NCBI): domain Eukaryota; kingdom Metazoa; phylum Chordata; class Lepidosauria; order Squamata; family Anguidae; genus Elgaria; species Elgaria multicarinata. The sequence goes on along the minus strand of NC_086172.1, from coordinate 8,221,296 downwards.
TTGTTTACACTGGCTTTCCCAACCAATAATTGAGGATGTTGTTTTGTCTTATGGAAGCTTGTAATTTGTAATGTTGTTGGTGGTATGTAATGTTGTTGGTGGTACGAGCAAGATTGGTGTTATAATTTGTGATGTTGTGTTTTATAGTTTTATAGTCTACTTTAAACCATTTTGGATTTTTTAAAAAACAACAACAACAACAGGAAACTAAATATTTTGAATAAATAATAATACTGTCTTATATAGGAAGCCAGCATACACATGGCCTAGGTCTGCAACCACAGTATGGATTTTCCAATAGAGTTCAGTACTGGTGGAACTGTTGTCCATGCAAGATGCATGTGCATCAGAAAAACTGAGTATGCCAGCCACCTTTTACAAATTTCTCCTTTCTACCTACAATGGCTTTTAGTGCTGGGCCACCAGACCGCTTCTTATACTTAGTGTGTTTTAAAATCAATTTAAAACTTCTGCAGTGAAAGTTGTGAGTGTATGCTTTTAGCTTTTCTAGATGGGTTCTCAAATTGCAGGTGGTCCAAAGGGAGGCAATCCCCATAGCTGTTATTAGAGGATTATAAGGGACCACATTAAGGAGTTCTCTACTTATTTCATTAAGGGTTTTCCCAGCATAATTCAAGCACTTTTGTAGATTATACCCAACATGCTAGATTGCTTAATTTAGGGAGTTGGGATAAACTTGGCTGTTTTTTCTGTGAAATTATCCAATCAAAAGAATTAATGCCAAGAAGCATATTCTGCAGACAAAAGTGAAGATCAAGGTTGCAATAGTGTGTGAAAGTTCATGCTTTGCATATAGTTGCAAAGGTTCTTTCAGCTTTTGTCCTAGCCTTTATTACATAGGCTGATAAAAAAAATCTCCCTTTTCTGTCATTCTTTCAAATAATTTATGTATTTCAGTTTTTGTCTATGCTTAACATAATCTATTCCTTCTGTTTTTCTCATATAATATGACTTTTATCTTATGTATAGCTTTCCTCTGAAACTTTTTAAATATTCTTCTTGAATGGCCATGCCTAGAAACAAACATAATAGATTACATTTCATACAAGCATTGAGCTGAGTGACACTAATTTGTTACCTCCTATAATCCCTAAAGCACCACTCCTAAATACACCTATCTGGGAGTAACTTCCAGTAAACTCAGAGGGACTTACTTCTGTGTAAAGAGGCACAGGATTGCACTGTAAATTGGCCTTGGAAATACTCATCTTGAACATCTGAAGTTATTTCACATTACACGAATTGAGTTTGAATGCTATCTTTAAATTATGAATTGATCTTCTAAAATGAAGCTTTTTAACTACATATAGATTTTGTAAGCATCTTTTTGTACTAATGATTCCTTTCCAGATTAAGTTTGTCGTTTTGCCAAATCAAAAATTGTCATCAGGAACCAATAAAGTTCAGGAGTTCCAAATTTATATGTGGTTTTAAAGGTCTTTGGGCAATAGGCCCGTAGAATTTAGTATTGGCATGTCTGTGCAACAAAGCACTTAGGCAAGAGGTGAGCCATAAGTACCTATCAAAAAAGCCAATGCTTATATCTGGTTCAGTGACTTTAGCCGCACCCTCCTTGTAAATTATAAACTGTCAGTCATGGTTATAGAGTAGTGTCTAAAACAAGTCAGGTTGTGATACCCAAACCACTTTTATGTCTAATGCCTTAAAGGTGCATTTAGAAAGGGCATTTGTGTTGTCTTCCCTGATGTAGCATTTTTCCAGGTAAAGGCAAGTCCTGGCTTTTTTTTAAACATACACATCATTCAGTAAAGCATAAAGGATGCTATTAGAGTAGTGCACAAGCTGTGTGAAAATTTCTTTAAAATCTCTACACTATTCAGTTTTTTAAATGGTTAAATAAGCTATACCAATTTATACATCTGGTGCAGATGTAAGGCTGCCTTTCTTAAAACTAGGAGCCAGCATCAGGAGAAGGACATTCTCCCTCCCTGTGTCAGTAGGTGATCATGACTGAGAGCAGGGCTGGGCAACTTTGGGGGATCCCAGAGTGGTTGTTGCCTATATTCAAAATGTTCTCCTGGAATCTTTCCCTGGTGCTTCTCAACCCTTGAGGTTAGGAATGCTACCATCAGCCTTAAAAGTCAACAGGCAGTGAAAAGTTTACTGTGTTTAGACTCTCAGTCAAGGCTCAAAATGCAATAATCCCCAGAAACAGGTGGGCTGTCACCAGTTTTACACTATGTTATGAGGGCTGCACAGATGGTTTGGTTATCATTATGGTTATCACACAATACTGATAATATTGTCTATAAGTTGTAACAATTTATATTGTCTATAAATTGGAACAGCTCCACAATTCAAGAAGGACGCAGACAAGCTGGAGTGTGTTCAGAGGAGGGTAACCAGGATGATCAGGGGTCTGGAAACAAAGCCCTATGAAGAGAGACTGAAAGAACTGGACATGATTAGCCTGGAGAAGAGAAGATTGAGGGGAGACATGATAGCACTCTTCAAATACTTGAAAGGTTGTCACACAGACGAGGGCCAGGATCTCTTCTCGATCCTCCCAGAGTGCAGGACACGGAATAATGGGCGCAAGTTAAAGGAAGCCAGATTCCAGCTGGACATCATGAAAAACTTCCTGACTGTTAGAGCAGTACAACAATGGAATCAGTTAGCTAGGGAGGGTGTGGGCTCTCCCACACTAGAGGCATTCAAGAGGCAGCTGGACAAGCATCTGTCAGGGATGCTTTAGGGTGGATTCCTGCATTGAGCAGGGGGTTGGACTCGATGGCCTTGTATTATTATTATTATTATTATTATTTATTTATATAGCACCATCAGTGTACATGGCGCTGTACAGAGCAAAACAGCAAACAGCAAGACCCTGCCGCATAGGCATACAATCTAATAAAATCATAGTAAAACAATAAGGAGGGGAAGAGAATGCAAACAGGTACAGGGTAGGGTAAGCAGGCACAGGGTAGGGTAAAACTAACAGTAGAAAGTAACAGTAGAAGTCTGCACAACATCAAGTTTTAAAAGCTTTAGGAAAAAGAAAAGTTTTTAGTTGAGCTTTAAAAGCTGAGGTTGAACTTGTAGTTCTCAAATGTTCTGGAAGAGCGTTCCAGGCGTAAGGGGCAGCAGAAGAGAATGGACGAAGCCGAGCAAGGGAAGTAGAGGCCCTTGGCCCTTGGGCAGGCGAGAAACATGGCATCAGAGGAGCGAAGAGCACGAGCGGGGCAATAGTGTAGGCCCCTTCCAACTCTGCTATTCTATGATTCTATGAGTACTATCTTAAAAAAATATGCATTGGATGCATTGGATTCCTTGTAAAAGGATAGCTGGCCATGAAACTAATTCCACAAGTTTTAGAAACCTGGGACAAGAAGAAAGGGGCCTGAAAATCAAATCTATCTTTGTTGGCTTCAGTGATACGGAATAAAGATAAGGAAAATTGGGAAATAAATTATGGGTTGAATCCAGATTTATGCTGGATCAACTGCATTGATAGAAGTGGATTCCCTGTCCATTACTTCACAGAGTATCCTCTCCAATCCCTGGAAAATGTTACAAAAGGTGCCAGGAGACTGCTAAATGGGGTCATCTGTGATGTAGGGGGCTTGGATCCCCAAAAATCAAGTTGCATCCTCTCATGGAAGGCAGATCCTGGATCCAACACAAATTTAATAATGTGATAATAAATGGGCAGATATTGACCAGACAAAGTATTGGTATAAAAACAGGGGACTCCCATTTGTGTCTATAAATAAGAATTGTTTTATTTGGCAAAATGGGTCGTTCTTACTCGTTGAGGAACCTAACAGCTTGGGAAACATAATGTGGCAAAGAGGAATCTAAAGGTCTGCTAGCAAAAACAAAACAAAAAAAACCTTATGTAATCTTCACAAGAAAAGGCCTACATTTAAAGAAGTTAAGGGAAAGGATTTTGGTATAGTAGTATCAAAACTAAAACAGCTTAAAATATATTTGTCTACCAAGTCAGTTTGGTTAGTTCTTGGGGGATCAGTCCTATGGCTCCAAAACAAAGTCTGGGGGGACATAGGGTACTTCAGATTCCTGGATTTAATGCCAGAGAAAGTGCTCCATCCTCAGACCCAAGACTCCGAGCTCGCCTCCCTCTCCCCTGACCCCTTGAACTGGGGTGGAGAGAACCATGCTAGCTGCCTCTATGATCTCACTAATGGTCACATTGCACTTGCAGGAGTGACTGCTTGCAAAATGGGGCTTTCATACTTCTATAAAAAAAAAACCCTGGAAACAAGCAGATTCACCTGTTTCTGGATCAGGAAAGGTCAGCTGACCTGCCCCATTGCATAAATGACTGTTTCCACTCATTTTGGGTTATTTTTATAAACATGAAGGCCCTGTTGTGGGAGCAGTTGCTCCCAAGAGCACAGACACAATAGGATACTAGCCATTATATGCATCTCAGAATATGCTGTGTAATCAAATGACTACATATTCCTGAAAGAAATCATAGACTTATAGAATAGTAGAGTTGGAAGGGGCCTATAAGGCCATCGAGTCCAACCCCCTGCCCAAAGCAGGAATCCACCCTAAAGCATCCTTGACAGATGGTTGTCCAGCTGCCTCTTGAAGGCCTCTAACGTGGGAGAGCCACATTATGATGCTTTATGCCTTCTATACAGTGGATATACTTAAATATAAATATTGTATTTCCATCTCTCTTTTTTTGCTAAGAAATTGTGGAAGGAGGAAAATGGATCTTAAAAAAAAGACGTAACAGCATATTTTCATTAGGATGCCCTTTGCATATATATTTTTTTTACTGGATCAGAAAGCCAGTTTAATTTGCTGCAAGGTTAAATGTTAAGTTTCAGTCTTATGACCATGAATTATCAAATTAAATTTCTTATGTGTTGCTTTACTTCCTAGCTGCACTGCATTCCCTATAATTGCTTTAGCAATCTGTTTTTTTGTTTTTTGTTTTTTACTAACTACTCTTTCAAAGTTGAATTTTGAAGGACAGATCCAAGAAAAAGCCTTGAGGGGCACAGGTGGGCAAGGTGGTTCCACTGGAGTCATCAGTGGGGTCTTTAGGTATCTTTTCGTCTGACCACATCCTGATACCATATCCAGTGAGGTTTGTGTTGCTGACAAGCTGGAGAATGTGAACACCTGTAGGTGTTAGGCGTTTAAGCCTAAATCAGTTTTGAAGTAAAAAAGAAAGGGTGAGCATCTAGGTCAGATTTCAGTTACTTGTCAGCTAAATGTGTGCACTGGGCCATTAAAAATTTGGCCAGGCATATCTTGACAGTTCAGCCTTCCATTTACTCTTAGAAAATAGCTATAACTTGAAAACATTTAAGTTAAAAGCCACTTTATTGTGTAGTTTATATATTTTAGAGGTCAACGCAAGTCAAGAAAATGTTTCAACTATTAGCTGAAACTGCTATTGCCTGTTATTATTTTCATTCAAAAAAATCAAAATACAGAAGACAAAAAACTTTAAATAAGGAAAAATGTATCTGCGTGACTGTGGAATACATATTAAAAATGAAGTATTTGTTTCACCTTGCTTAAATTGGACATACCTAACCCTCACTAGCTGTGATAATCTTCATCAGGAGACTATATGCAACTACCAATATTATCACAAGATTTACCTCAGGGTTTTTTTTTCCTTTAAAAAAATAAGCACAGTAGAAGAAAAGGCTATTTCAAAAAAGCAAGAGTAAGACAGCAATAAAAAACTACTCCAGCAAAGCAAAGAACATATAATAAAAGGCTTAGAAGTAAAATATTGTTTTCAGCTGGTGTCTAAATTTTAGAAGAGTAGTTGGTTTTGTCCCTGAGGGGCATTCCACAACTAGGGTGCCATCACCAAGGAGGCCTATCAGTGGTTGTACGTCTCTCACTTCAGACGGTGTGGTCATGCAGAGCAGGACAAGGATTTCAAAGATCTGACAAAGATTTCAAAGATCGAGCAGGCAGTCCTTCAGATACCTTCATTCAATATAGAACTTTTAGGTCAGAATTGGCACTGGAAACCAATTGGAAGCCACTGAATATTTAACACTGTTCTGTAGTAATTCATGTTAGAAATCTGGCCACCATATTCTGAACCAACTGCAGTCTTCAAGGGCAGTCCCCATGTGTAATTCAAGTCTGAATGTTACCTGGGCGTAGATTACTGTGGCTAGGCTCTCTTAGTTTAGGAGGGGCTGCAGTTGGTCCACCAGCCCTAGCTAGTAAAAGGTGCTTCGTGGTGAATTGGAGTGGGGAGTGCATCCCTATTGGTTCTCTAGGGACTTTCAGGAGTTTTCAGTACTTTTGCCCATGATATCCTTCTGAACTGCCTGGCATAGTTGGGCTTTGGGGCACTGGCACTGTGAGGTTCTACCCTGTCCCATGTGTTATCTCTACCTATAAAGCGGAAGGTATGTGTGTGGGATGTATGTCCAGAAATGTTTACCCACTTCCAGATGAGTTAGAAACTTGAAATTTGGCACATTGATAAGTCTGGATATACAATGTACCAGAAAAAGCTAAGAACATGAAATTTTGAGTTTTAAGTATTTTTTAAAGAATTTAATAAAAAAAAACTAGGCTTACGCCTACAATTCCCAGCATGCCTTGGGGGAAACTTCCAGCATGACTTGGGCAGGAGGCCAGACTTACCAGCCTTTGGAGGCCATTGTGAGTGCATGAACGTGTGGCTGCTGTGTGCCTTTCATAACTCAAACTCCTAAGGTCAGTCTTGAGTAGTCAACCCAATTCCACATAAAAGGAAACAACCCACATAAATGGGCTCTGTCCATTTGCAGTGCCTCCTCCCACCTGGCATGTGTGGTTTTAAAATTATAACTAGATGCAATAGTGTGACTTTGAGAGGCCAAACTCTGGACATGTTCAAAGTCACCTGATATTGCTGTTTTCTTAGAATCTGGGAGAAGTGCATGCGTGGCGTTTGCTCTTAAGAGGAAGGGAGGAAAGGGGGCACTTTGCACATGCCCAGAAACATTCCCAACAAAGGGAGCAAGTGCTCTGGCTGGCCACGGCACTTCAGTACAGGCTTCTGATGCAGCACTTGGTGGGTGAGAAGCGTAAGCTGAGGCAGTCCCAGCAAGACTTAACCAGGACTGGGCACAGCCGCTTATTGCCCCTCCTCAGCGATGCTACTCCTTGATGCTCTATCAAGGAGCAGCATAGGCAAGGAGAGGAGGGAAGTGCCTCTCAGAGGACACGGGCACCTGTTGGCTGCCAAAGGCCTGCTGGGAGGTGTAGTACTGCCATGTAGAATGACTGGTTTTAAATAAAGTATGGGTTAACAAACTAGGTCACAATCTCTCAATCCTAACTCAGCTCCCACTTCCCTGACCTCTCACTAACTGTCTTAGTTCTCCTTCTCCAACTGCCACTAGCCCCACCCACCATTCCATTCTAGACTCAGCTATCAGTCATTCCTCCATTCACTCGCTAGGCACCATCAGGAGCAGTAGGGGAGGAGGGCGCAACTCTGGAGCTGTCGCCAACTGAGCTAATGTCTGTCAGTCAGCTGGCTCCCTCACGGCCTATCTATGGGCACTGATTGCACAGCGCAGCGTAGACTGGCTCAGCCATATTTCACTTCCTGTGAGTCATAGAATCATAGAATAGTAGAGTTGGAAGGGGCCTATAAGGCCATTAGAGTCCAACCCCCTGCTCAATGCAGGAATCCACCCTAAAGCATCCCTGACAGATGGCTGTCCAGCTGCTTCTTGAAGGCCTCTAGTGTGGGAGAGCCCACAACCTCCCTAGGTAACTGGTTCCATTGTCGTACTGCTCTAACAGTCAGGAAGTTTTTTCTGATGTCCAGCGAGAATCTGGCTTCCTTTAACTTGAGCCCGTTATTCCATGTCCTGCACTCTGAGATGATTGAGAACAGATCCTGGTCCTCCTCTGCGTGACAACCTTTTAAGTACTTGAAGAGTGCTATCGCAGTGGCAGGATTCCCATTGGGCAAGTCAAGCACTGCAGCGAAAGGCACGCCAGGAGTTATAGTTTTAGTTTTCTGTGGGGACAAGGAAAATCATGGCAGCAGTGAAATTTATCGTGAAGTCATTTCCCATAAGAAGCCACCAATACTATCTCAGGATTTTCAGGCAGCAATCTTGTAAATCCCATTGAATTTAATCATTTTAAATTTATTTATTATATTTTTATACCAGCCAATAGCCAAACTCTCTGGGTGGTTCACAATAATTACAACCATAAAATATAAGATAATAAAATACTGACAATGAATACCATATAAATGTTTAAGGGTTTAAAACTACAATAGAAACATAATAAGCACACAGAAGCTAGCAGCAGTGCAAAAAATTGAAATGCAATACTAGATAACGGGACCTCCTTTGAGTAAACATGCACAGGATTGGGCTGTAAGACTTCTTTCTGTAATTGTTTTTTTTTTAACTTTACAGATTTTCTTGTCCAGTCCAATGTGTGAAGGTGAGGATAGGTGGAAACTCACTTTAATTGGATATTACACAAATAGAAAATATGATTTCAAGGCAGCATGTGGCACATTCTAAGGAAGGGGTTTCTTTGCATTTGGGGGATGAGAGAGCATTCTACTTCATTCAAATTCACATTTATCAATATTTGGAGGGTTATAGCTCCTTCTAACTGAAGGCTTTGTCTTAGCGAAATTTTAAGCATGTTCGTCCTGAAGTAAGTCGAACTTCGTACAATGGGGTTTAGTTCCGAGTAAGTGGAAATAGGATTCCAGCCCTTGAATTCCAGCTTTTATTCAACCTTGAGTCACTATATCATATGGGATTCCTAATGTTCACTTTGACAGGCTTATCTAGGTCAAGAACAGATTCTTGTGACACAGCAAAAGGAAATACATCCTGGCCTTCGTCAGTGGTCTAATTCCCTGACATAGATAGCATTGCATGTTTACGCTGTCCCACATTAGAGTCTTCATTTAAAAAGAGCATGTGCACGTTTCTAATTTGGGGATATAACTCTACTTGCTCTATTTTATACCACTTACAGTCTTCCGGTGTTTCTCTTCTTACACCATTTTTAGGAGGTGTTTTCTGGTCTTCCTAATTTGAATAGGCACCAAATCTGTCTGGCTTAGTAGTTCATTGACTTGCATCTGCCACTCTAAAGTACACACACATCCCCTTAAAAAGCACAGTCTGTAGTCTTACACTCTGTAGTCTTACATTTGTTGACTGTATTGGGTTTTTCAAAGATCAGCATGAAGAGTTCTGATTAAATGTTTGCTTCAGCATTTTAAAGGCTTCTTCTGTCCCTGTTGCCTAAGGTCATACATTACGATTACTTTGTAAATATCAGATTGTGCAGAATTGGCCGTGCATACCATGCAGAGTGCAAACACATATTAAAAGTAGTAAAATAGCTTATCTTCCACTTATCAAGTTTATTTTTCATGCCAGAAAAGCTGTTTTAATACAAGAGCAGCTGCTACTTTGTAAATATTTTAATGGCTCACGTTAAGTAGAGCTGTCAATGCTGCAAACAACATTATGAGACCACTTTCATTCTTCCATGCCGTCACATGCCTTTGAAATGCATTTCATCCTAGAAAGTGCTGTAGAGATTTGAGGAAAGAAATTGTTCCTGATTTGTGGGCACAGTGCCATACAGAGTACGTGTATTTGCATCATTATGTACTAACCCAAATAGGGCAGGTCTAAGTCTTGATGGAATGCCCTGCAGGCCAAATTGTATGAACATTCATGATGTGTTTCTTGTGGAAAGAGCTGGCTGGTTCTTCCAGCCAACTATCATCAAATTAAGGGAGAAAGGTTGTATGCTTCCATTCTCAATGTACACTGCTGCATTCAGATTGTCTACCGCATGAAATGCCATCTCAATTTCTTTGTCTTAACAATTACAAATTTTACAGTCTTAACTTGGAATTTTTTAATTTATTTTTTTAAAGTGACAAACCATTTCCATTTTAGGAACCACTTCTAGGTTGAAGTTGTTCTGGTTAGATTTTCCAAATTTGAGGCAGTTCTAGATTAGCCCAAAGCAAAAAAAGAACCAATTTTATGACGTATGTAATTAAGATATGACACTGTTCCACAACTGTAATTATGATTTTATTTTTATTTTCCCTACAGCTTGGAAGCCTCTTGTTGACAAATCTTGGGGCAGCTCTCCTGTTTATGCCTTATTAGCCTGTTAGTGTTTGATTCCATGCCGGTAGTTCATTCTGCTTTGATGTGATTTATATATTTTATTTTATTTTACAGTTTTATCTTGTAAGCCACTCTGGGAGCTCCAGCAAAAAGCAGCCAAAAATATTTTAAATATATATTAAGTTGTTTGCTGCATGAATGAAATACAGGTGTAATACCCGTGTGCATGCAGCAAACATGTAGAGTGTGGCCTGCAGCTACTTCAGCCATGTACATGCAACTAGGAATCCTGAGTGCGCACATGACCTTATAGGAGGGTATGAATAGTGATAAGGCTTACACATCAACATTTTCCAAAATTAAATATTGCTGGGAGAAATACTGAGGGCACATTAGAGGAAATAAGTTTAACAAGATCTGATCAATCAGATTCTTGCTATGTCCCTTTGACAACTTTACACTGTATAAAACTCCCTATGAACTTATTGTTCACCTATTCAAGTAGTCAGTCTTCTTCCATCATCTTAACAACTGTAATTCATGTTATCTCTAAAATCAATAACTCAAGAAGGTGATACTACAGGGTTAAAACATATTCTTAAGAGGGTGCATAGAAAGTGTTGGACTCCTTTTAAACTAGAAAGACTGAGAAAAAGAAGAAATGAGAGTTTTCTGAATACTGAAACAATGAGAAATTATGTAAAATATGGGCGTGGTATAAGACAGCACTATTTTTTTGTAGAAACATAATTATTACATATTAGGCTTGTGTCAACATAATTAAACTGCGGTTTGCCACAAACAAGTATTAGAAGTTACGCACAAGGAGAAGAGGAGGTTGCATGTGACCCTAAAGCTCTCAGGACTTACTTCTGTAACCATGATTTGGTCTCACCTTTGGCTCCAAAAAGTTCTCTTTTGCAAATTATGTTCACTTATGAAGTATGATCTGTTTAGGGGGGAAAATGAAGTTTCCCGGCAGGAGTCAGTAAAGAAATCTGAAGAGGCTATGCTCTTTATCTTTAGTGGCAGGGAACAGTAGTGGAGACAGAATGCATGTGTGAGTCTCCTGACTTGGCATGTGTGAGTCTCCTGACTTGGCTAGAAGTGCCCATCATAGACTCTGGCATCACAGATGAATATAGCCAGCCGGTGAGCCAGCAGTCCTTGGCAGCCCCCCACCCCGCCCCCCACCCTCACTCAACATTGCAGAACATCACGAGCTCCTCCTAAAATTGCCCTGTAACTTCCCCTGTGGTCTCTTTTGGATCAGTGGCATTAGAACCAATACCTTTACATGGGGATCCAGTGAATGTGTTTGTCATGACAAATTTATCATAGGGTTGAGGGGTGGAATAATATAGCTGTGAAGAACCAAAAGAAGGATGTGCCCACAAGGGCAAGCTTTGCTTACAGCCAGAGCTTTGTCTCCTGATTTTGGTGTAACAGTTCCCACAGCTAACATGATGAGTTACTGCATGCTTTAAAAGAAGCTCATTTCTTTGACCAGGGGAACTCCTGCAGTGAAAACAAAACATTATGGTTTGGCATGTAGCTGTGCCCTACAGGCTTGCGTTTCTTCTTTAGTTCCTGGACGGCATTTCCTTTGAGAAATCCAACATTGTTTTGGAAAACAAGCCCAGGTGAAAGGCAGCATGTTACAAAAGTGGTATAGATATAAATTATTCAAGTTTTATCCAGATAGCTGTTGGCTTTTCCTCTTTCTTGCTGCCATCCGATAAAAACATGTAGTTTATAAATAAACAGATTAAAAATATATTACAAATCCAGTTTACTTATTTGTAATGAGATGAGTAAGCAGTACTAAAGACTGCGAGTGGGATCAAGGTCACATGCACATGGATTGACATTCTTGAGATGTTCCGTATCGCTGTTCTTCCAAATATGTAGTTCTCTAAAACCAATAGCAGAAAGACATTATTTTTTTCAATTCTATACCGCTCAATAGCCGAAGCTTTGGGGGCAGTTCACAAACACATGATACAAGACTTAGGCTTTACTCACTTACCTGTGTAAAATGTACTGTCAGGTACTGGGCCTGTTCAGAGGACACTACGGGCTCTGTGGTTAGTGTAACTGTGGTTCTCTGGGGTTAACATTAATCACAAGCCATACTTTCGCACACAACACTTTAAGCCACAGTTAGAAAAGCTAACCCTGCTGCATATGGTCCGACTGGGGTTAGTGAGTGAGCAGGGTTTAGCAAAACACATCACACAAGACACCTTAAACCCTGCTGTTTAACCAAAAGCCATAGTAGAGTTTAAGGTGTCTAAACCATGTATCTGATATCTTATGTAACAAAAAAAAAATGATAGAAGTTGAACAATCACAAAATGTTGTCGCTCTCTTCCACTCTGTGTGAGCCTTCAGAGACACCATTAGGATTGAATTTTGGGACTTAAGTCTAGGGGGGCGTGAGCTATGGCCCTGCCAAAACAGTTTTAAGGCCAGCTGCCCTATTTACAACTGCATGGGCAGTCTGGGATTGATAGAGGAGATGTATGTAGGTATAAACAAGCAAATGACAAAAGACAGTGCAGTGAACTAGTTCTACCACTAGATGATTGATGGTTTGGGGCTTTCCCTGTTTTGACTTCCCCTTCCCCGTGTTTTACAACTCAGTCTCTTTTCCAGAAAGATTGCTTTATGCTGTATCTCAAGACAGCCTAGAAAAAGGCAAACACCCCAAGGCAAGAAACAAACTTCATTAGTGGGGTGGGTGTGGAAAAAAAACCAGGTTGTGGGAGCACAAACAAAGAGACAACTGCAAGGCGAGAATTGAAGCTGCCAGAACAAGAGATAAAGAACAGCAGAAGAAAAAACAGAGGGAGGAAAAGGAAAGGTACATGAGAAGGAAAAGAAGGATGAATATGGGCTGCTTATATGTATACAAGTTATATCTAGCATATTTACATGCCTTTCAATCTGGCTTCAGTCCCAGTTATGGCACAAGATTGTTTTGGTCTTTCTTGGTGGACGATCTACACTGGGACCTGGACAGGGGATTGTGTCCTTGTTAGTTCTGCTGGACCTTTTCACAGCTTTTGATACCATCAACCATGATATCCATCTGAGATGGGACTACGGAGCACTGCTATATGGAGTTTCCAGTAAATGTGTGTACACACGTACGCACATGCGCAATTTCAGAAGGTGGTGCTAAGGGATTCCTGTTTAACACCTTGGCCATTGGACTCTGGTATCTCTCAGGGTTCCATCTTAACCCCCTTGCTATTTAACATATACATGAAAATGGCCAACTGCGGCCATTCCTAGAGCTGTCTGATCTGGCCATAATCGTGCCTGCCTTGATTTCATCCCGTTTGCTCTACTGTAACACATTCTATTTGGGACTGCATTTGAAAATTATTCAGAAACTTCAGCTGGTCCAGACTCTTGACTAGGACTGGTTACAAAATTATGTGACTCTCTTGTTACAACAATTTTACTGACTTCTGGTCTGTTTCTGAACTCAATTTAAAATGTGTGTTATGACTTATAAATCCCCATATGGCTTGTTGGAAAGACTGCCTTCTTCCATACAAGCTTGTCTCAGTTTTATGTTCATCCTGGAAGGGCCTTCTCTGGGTACCACAGCTTCAGAGGTGATGGGAAAGAGACGGCCTTCTCAGTGGGCGTTCCCTGGCTCCTGCTGTCCTGCAAAGATGTTTTTATTGAAGCAGGCCTTTGGCACATAAACTGGTCTGTTAGGGTTTTATTCTATTGGTGTTGTGCTTTTTAACTATGTTTTTAATGTATTTGTTTTATTGTTTTAACCTAATTTTTATTTTAAATGTTTTAGTTCCTATGATTGTTAGCTGCCTTGAGCACCATTTCCTGGATGGAAAGGCAGGGCACAAATCCAATCAAATTAATAAATCTTGTTATGGGAAAGTGGTAGGTAGGCCAAGCCTAACTATGCCTGTCCTGTCCAAGGGTAAGTCACATATTCCCTTGCAATCAATAGGATGTAAACCCCAATCCTATGCATGCTTACTCAGAAGTAAGTCTAAGTATAGTCAATAGGATTTACTACCTAGTGAGTTTAGAATTACAGCCATAACACTCAACTATTCATTAAAAACCTATTGCTTTCAATCGGAGTTCTCCCTCCTACGGGTACTCTGAACTCATTACATAAATTACTAGCTACTGATCATCTTCTATCTGGCAATTTGCCCATAGTTATTTTAATGTAGAAAATCTTACTGATAAGTAGTATCTAGTGATTCCAAATTATATGCTTCTGTTCAGATCAGCATGTTAACAGACTGCAGAGTACAGGTGAATAGGAAAGTTGTTATAGTAGAAACCACTTTAAAGGCACTAGTCCTATGAAATAATTACTCTGAAAGACAGTTACTATCTCCAATAAAACTTATTCTTTGCGACCATAGTAAACTTTATACATTATTTCTGTTTTGTTTTTTAAACCCTCAGAGATTCCAGGACATATAGATGGAGAAGACGTCTTAAGTGAAACGTTTGTGGACCAGACTATGTTGCCACAAGAGAAACAGAAAATCCAAGGCAGTCTCCCATCTTCCAGCAAAAATGTTCCACGTTTCTCACACATGACATGCAACAGCTCTACTAGGTAAGGTGCTCAAAGCAAAAACATCTCGAGAAGAATATGGCATATTAATTGTTACTGTCATCTAATGTATTACACACTAAGGGTGCTTCCAGGCGAGCCTTTTATTCTGCAATTACCTTGCTTCAACACTGAATTTTATTGGGAGTCCAGATGACGTCATCTTCATTTATAACCCTGCCATGTTTCCTCCTCCACTGAGAATGAAAAGATGGAATACGTGTACAGTGCTTCTTATTGGTAGCTCTAGATGCCCTCTATTTGGAAGTAACCTAAATAAAACTTTTATCTCAGCAGTTAAATATACATTGGCTTCAAAATGTATACTGTAGCATAGATGTAATTCTCTGAAGGTAGACTCTTGTAGTATTAGAAATACTGTAGGTGATGCTTAGTGTCTGTCACTAAACATAAGAATTCTGGTTTAGCACTTCGAAACTGAGGTCTAATTCTTGGTTTTATTTCTTCAGAAACCATAGATGCCCCGTGTAGACAGCACAAGAAATTGTGCTTTAAGAAACTAAGCCAAACATGCAAGTAAAGGAACTAGCAAGGAAACACACATGCACATGGTTTGATCTCAGGCTGATAAACTTGGTTTATTGGATCCTGATGATTATATCTGAACTGGCCCAGCTTGACACTCTTATCTTTATATTATTTGGGAATCAACTCTTGTTGATTTCATTGAAATTTAATTGCAAGTAAGCTGCCCGCGCATCAATTTAAGGCTGTGATCTAAACACGCATATTTCCCTCAAATGCAGTGGAAACGTATGTGAATTTTGCATGTTTTTGTGGTTTTTAATTTTTGTATATTGTTTTTAAATGTTTTATCTTATGTGAACTGCCCAGGGAGCTTCGGCTATGGGGCGGTTTATAAATGCAATAAATAAATAAATAAATAAATAAATAAATAAATAAATATAAATTAACTCCAATGACTTGGGTATTAGTTTCTTTGAGCCCTGTCAAGAAGAATTAAACAATATTCTGTGCAACCATTTTACACAATAATCCAAACTCCAGTTGACATATTTTAGCACTTTTCACTTGCAGTTCTACTAGAGCAGTCAGAGTTCTTCAACTTTAGTTTTACTTACTGCCTCACTGTCTTGAGTGCTGCAACAGATCAGCTAAGGTGGGTCATCACAAATTGTTAATCCTCCTAACTGAACCTCTTTGCAATCACTGGAGCTGCATAAACTGCTTTCCTCTCCAAGGCTGAGATTAGCGCTTGCTGAGCTGGAGAACATAAAGAGAGCTTCCAACCCTCACTAACATCTCCTTCGTACCACTAAAGTCCAAATGAACGCTGCTAAACCTAAAATAAGGCAAATCCCCGGCTTTCCCCTCCTCTCTAGCAACCAAATACAAAGAAGAAAGTTTCCAGCCCTTACTAGTAATTCTTTGGAATTGTAGAAGTCACATGAACCACCTAATGTTAGTTTAAAAGGAACTCCCTGTCATATTTTCAGATTCACACAGAAAATAATTGACTCCTGCTAGAGGCCATGAAGCTGAGAAACTGCATATTCACTGATGAAAAACATTGCAAGTGAACATAATATGCTAATTCCTAGGAAACAATTGTAATATATTCTCACAGTGCCAAACTAGATTAATATGTCTTCCTTTCTGATCCTACAAAGTTTTCTGAAGAGAAAAGGTACTCTGAAAATGTAGTCAGGAGAGCCAATATTTTAGTTATATTCTCAAGATGAATCACCCACTCACTAGCTGTGGCTGTCTTCTTAAATATATTTAGGCTAAGTGTTTTATAAACCACTAGTAAGCCATGTGATTCTTAAGATCCTTGTTCTCCTAATAAAAGTCTTTATCTTCCTCTACATTTCTACACCTATAAAGTGAGGATAAATACATATTTTACTAGGAACATTTAAATTATTAGTTAAGGAGGTCCTCAATACGAGATAATGTCTAAAGTTTCCTTACTTCAAGGAAAGGGCTCAGCAGCATTGTAATGAACTTTGCAATCTTTTACAGTTCCAAATCCGGTACTGATTTGCTATTTTACTAAAACTGCATCATTAACATTACTGTACCAATTTATTTCCCACCTTTTCAGTGCCATTTTATCTCCTGTTTGTATCAGTTCCCAGTTTTAATTTGCTTCTGTCTTCTTAGTCATTAGAATACCAAAACCCTGTTGATAAGAATTTTATAGATATGCAGTGTCATTTGGGATTTCTTACCAACTACAGTGAGAAGTTTTTCTCTTCTTTAGCCAAAACTGGACAGAACTCATTTAAAGCATTTGACTCTGTGTGTGCGTGTGCGTGTTGTTTGCTTTGCCAAACCGTTTACTTCAGCATCATTAATGCCATTTTTGTAAGGTTTAAGTATACTTACCAACAGTTCATTAGTTTTATTCATATGGATGCGTTCTGTTTGTAATAGTAAGGCGCTCTATATGTGTGTGGCCCTACTTAAAGAACCTTATCTGCATTATATTGATGAAGTGACCACTTTGGGAAGTTCAGAATGAACAATGCATTGTTTCTGTCAATTATTATTTTTTGATCTGCTAGTTAGCTCTTTTTTTCTTCAAGACGTTTCAGCCAGCAGCAATGCCAGCATGCAAATGATAATAAAGGTGTGCCAGAAAGAGTGTACTATAAAAGATAATATGTGTCAAAACATTCTAATCAGCCCGCCTTTTGATTCACAGAAGGTTGAACAAACTGGTTTACCTGGATAGCATTTGTGCACTTTAAGTTGCTGATGGTCTTAGAGTGGATCAATTTTCTTCTTTAATCTATTTTTTTTTAAGGTCTATATTTAGTGATCTCATTTTGGGACAAAATTGATAAATGAAAGATGGCAGCATCTTCTGTAGACTCAGAACCGGAATGCATCTCAAAACCACAATATTAAAAAGGCAAGAATTATCATCCCAATCTCCCATAATATGTCTTGCATTGTTGCAAGTTTCTGCAATATGATGCTTGCTTATAAAGGCATTCCACAGGAAAAATCAGGCAAAAAGAGGGGATTGTGATTACCCACACACAGTCTGAGCATTGCTTATCTCTGAGATCCATATTGTCCCTTGCCATTCTGATATATATATTTTTGACATAGGATGCCCATATAGTTCAATGTATTTCATTCATTACTGGAGTTTAATTTGTACATTTAATGTTATTTATTTTACACAGCACAGCTTTTGCATCAACCTATATATTAATTGCAAACTAAATTATTTAAATGTTTCTCTCTCCTCAAACAAGTAGCCTTTGTCACATATTTGTAATGTTACACTGGGAAGTTTTCATCATTCTTTTTTAATGAAGGGTAATAATCAAGGCATCTGGCAAATGTTCTACTGAACATTTCAGTGTTCTACTCAGAGCATTATACACTAGCACAAACTGTCACCCAGATATAAAAACCTAACCATTATTTTCACACTAATCCAAGTTGACCAAGCCCAGACAGACCTTATTACTCATCTCGCAGTCTTTTTATTCATATTAAACCTGGCACTGTGAGAGAACATGTGGCATAAGTGCTCTGGACCTATTTCTGCATCTTAGATAGAAATAAATGAAGTACTTTGAGTACTTCTGCTGCGTGGAGCTCTTAGGTAGATTTATATGTATTAGATAAAAATGGCTAAGTTGCTTTTATCCCTTTCTGGGCTTTTCATGTTTGTTGACTTTAATAAAACTAGAAGCAACATCTTCTTCTAAGCCTTTTGGATATATACAAAATCCTCCCAAGCACTGGCCAATTTTAAAGAAATGTCCAAAGAGGATGGACAGTTTTAAGCTCTCTTAAAAACATAAAAATAGAAGGGTTACAGCAATTTGGCAGCCAAAAAAGCAATTTGCAGGTCACCATGGAATCCGCAGCTATGTGTAGGAAAGCTGATCAAGAGACTATGGAAAAGATAATGGAACTGGAGGGCAAAAGGATCTCTCCATTTTGAAACTCACCTAATCTGGTCTCCAATGAAGTTCCTTAGTTTCTTTTCCTGAGCCAATAAAGCTTAGTGGGATGAGGTGGTTGCATTATTGTAGCTTTAGCATGGCTCAGAGAAAGCTGAAGAGCTGCAAGGTTGCTATAGATTCACAGCTGCTTACATAACCTCCGTTCAGTTCAATATATTTGTTTCGGCTGTTGGTCGTAAAAAACATAAAACCAACGGAACAACAACCAATAATATAATAAGACCAAACAGTTAGCAGAATAGCCTTCATGGTACTGAGACTAAAAAACAACCACACTTACTCAAAAATTATATTGTCAGCAAGAAAAGGGGTTGTTTACATTTGGACTGCATCATTTGTATTTTCAAAGGCTAATGCAACATAACACTATACGAGCTAGCAGATTAGTGTGCAATTACATTACAGCAGTCACATTCCCAGGCTTATCAGTTACTTGCTCTAAATGAAAAAGTGTTTGTTTGTTACATTTATATTTCACCTTTCCTCGAAGGAGCCCAAGGCGGCACGATCCTCCTGTTCTCCCATTTTATCCTCATAACAACACTGTGAGCTACGTGAGACTGGTCCAAAGTCACCTAGTGTGCTTCATGGACAAGTAGGGACTAGAAATCAGGTCTCCTCAGCCCCAGTCCAACACTAACCATATACCACACTGTCTCCTTGATAGTTACAGACTTAGAAAATGATATAGTAATCCAGTTCGCCCATCATGATAAGCCATGCTGGGGGAATAAGCCACAGTGGGTTGGTTGTTCACTCGCCAACCCATGTTACTCCCAACAGATGATCAGACATCCGGCAGCTCGGCGTGGCTTGTTTCCCCCTTAGGCATAGTATAGTTTTGCAAATTAGTAGATGTTTTCCTACCAGGGTAAGATGGATAAACTGGACTACCCAAGATGCCTTATAAGATTTGGGAGTGTTCACACAACACATTAACCCACCGTGGGTTATTGTGTTGTCTGAATACAGCTTGTTTTCTGCAGCGTGAGTTATTGTATTGTCTGAATGAAGTGCGTTTTCTGCAGGGTGACTTGTTAACCATACAGAGTGGTTTATTTTTCTCAAACAAGCCACCTTGAGAGCGCATGGCTTGTTGTTGGGCTGTTCACAATGGTTAACAAGCCACACTGCATGGTTAACGAGCAACCCTGTGGAAAATGCACTGTATTTAGACAACTCACCCTGCTGAAAAAGTGCTACATTCAAACAACATGATAACACCTGCATAAAGAGTGCTTTTACACTCTATAATGTGACTATTTTTCATGTAATACTCTTACCCATATTTTAAAATCCACTTTTTCTAGGGCGGCAGACAAAACGGAAAGTCAATTTGTAGCAGAAATTTACACTGCACCACAGATGGATAAACCTGCCTCTTGGTGTCAGACAGGTAAGTGTACTGTCAAATGAGTGTGTTGAAAACTGGTGAGCTTCAGATGTCTGGAAAGAGTTTTGAGTTCAGAAAGAATAAATCACTTCAAGGGATTCATAGTAAACTTGCAGAGTACACATCTGTAACAATGAGATAGCATCACCTAACCAACCAACTAGAAGCAGTGAGAAACAAAAGAAACTCTGGGTTCTAGGGCAAAAAACATTGTTTGTGCCTTAACTCCTCAGCACCATGAGTGAATTGGTGAGTCATGAATTAAACATGCTACTACATACAGGTAGGATCTTGAACTGCTACACTTCCGTTTAACTCCATTGACTTTGCCAGATCATGCCCAAATGAGCATTATGTGTTTAATGAAGAACAGTCCAACTGCAATAGGCAAAGTTGAACTGCCAGTTGTGCAAGTTATTGCAATACATTGGAGGAGGGATTATTTTTGTACTGTAGTTCAAAGCTCTGCAGTTAATTGTGATTTTTCTGTAGCAAGAAGGCAGCTCAAAGACAAGAGCCTTAAATGGCAACCCTAAGGCTGCAACCCACTTACCTAAGAAGCAAGCCCCACTGAACTCAATGAGGTTGGGTTTTTGAGTAGTTGTGTATGCAAACCTAACACTATAACCTCGTATGTTTAGGATTACCAGTTTTTCAAAGAGCCAAAATAAGCTTAGTTTGATGCAGGTATCACAAAATGTGGTGCTTCTGACAGAGCATAACTAATTGCCACATCTGCACAACCATGTGGTTTCTCTAGTTTCCCACTCAATTGAATTTTCTACGTTAGTGGGAAAAGAACCTGTCAGCCTAGGGGAAGAAGGGAAAATCCTGTAGCTTGACAGCACATTTCAGACCTGCTGCTATTCCCCCCTACATTTTATTTTTTCTCAATACACACGGAAATTAGGATTTCTTGGCAGCTCACTGAGGCACATTCAGAGAAATGGGTAAACACAGCGATAAGGAAGAAACATTGTGTTTACATAAATAAGAGAGCACTATGCCCATTGCGAACTGCCCCAATAATATGCATGGAGTCGGCCTGTGTATATCTATTTTGTAGACATGTAATAATTACATGTATATTACATAAAAATGTTCAATATCTGGATCTTAAAAATAAACTGATTCATTGAATTATTATTTCCATTGTGTTTGTTTTCCTAGTTGTTCAACTAACTTGTCTTATTTTTTTTAGAAACATCTGAGGAAACACATGACGGACAGGTAAAGAGTTTTCCACTTTTTAATTACTTTATAAGTAACACATAACTACTTGAGGAAAAACAGTATCACGTATATGCAAAATAATTATAAGTCTAATTATATATAAAAAAAATCACCCTATTACCTTCTTATCAATACCTTTCAATTTTCTTAAAATATGTAAATTTCCAAGTCCTTTCAACATCCAGAGCATCACAGTTTTAGGAAATATTTTAATTTTTTTTATATTTATTTGTATGCCATCATTACTGTGCATTGTGATTTGCAGAGGAGAATAGGAAAGATCTCTGCCCTGAAGACCTTACAATATAAATTCAACACAGGGGAACAGCAGAAAAAGGGAAGACTCCACTGTTTCAGCTACATGTGCTTAGGCTTGGTTGGAAGCTTGGCCACAGTAGGGAATGGTAACTATACAGTAGAGAAAGGCTCAACTTGTGTATTTTTAATTCCGCAGGCAAACTCAAGTAGTTCACTGAAATATTTTCTACAGCGAGGTAGCGTGTAATTCGGGCTTGCCAAATCATAGTCCTGTACTCTAATTTGATTCCAAGAATATATAAAGTCATAGTAGAGTATCTCTGAGCATGTGCAGAGTGTATGCCCTCTCCTGTGAGCCATTCATGTAATGTGGAATTAGAGTTTTAGCCCAAGAGACCTGCTCCCTGTCTTCTAGTCAGGCTAGAGGCTTTGTAACTCTCACCTTAGAAATTGTGCACAGTCCATATATGGAAATGTTAATTGGTTTCTGTTTTATAATTATGTAGATGTGTAGAATAGAAGAGAGCTTTGCTGCATGGAAGAGTATAGGAAAACACTTTGCATTGTGCAAAGAAAAACAACTCCTGAGGGTTTGTTACTAAATGCCACCTCACTACTTTAATAATCCATAGTTTTTACTCTTATTTACATCAGTCTGATACAGAGAAAGGGCAGGTAGCAATGCTAAAAATAGAGTAAAGGTACAAAAGTATTAGCTTGAAATGCAGGTTTTATACAACAGTGTGCTCAATTTTTTCCGTCTCACTGTTAGGACAAATATACCATGAGATGGAGCTGCTGGTCTTTAAGACTGATCTACTCTGACGTGTGAAAGTTTAAAAGAAATCCTTGTGAATTCCATTTGAACTTGCCAGTACACAAATAACCCTGAAGCAGCCTTAACTTGCATGCTTCTTTTTACTGAAATTATTAGAACATATGTTGAATATTGCAGTGAGGCAAGTTTCCTTTTGTTTCAAGTTCCACATCTAGTTTTCTCTACCTCATGAAGATTGAAGCATTTGTGGATAGTTACAAAACGAAGAAGTGCCTCATTGCAGAGAAACATGTTCTTTAGCAAAAACATTTATATTGTAGGCATGCTATCATGTATAACAAGAGATTATATTTTCAGAAATGGCCATCTCAGAAAAGAAAAGCTTAGCTTTTTAGAGTTTTGCTGAAGACAGAGTGCAAAGCTATTGCCACTTGAGCAAGAAGTCTAACAAATGCAATCAAGAATTTTAAGATGCAAAGATTAGCCGCTTTGAATTAACACTTGTAAAAGTTTGTTTCGAATTTGTTTAGAAAAATTATATACATATTCAAATATGTAATGCGTGTTTGACTTGACAAGTGTTTTTTGTTCTCTTTCTGCAGGAAATCAATTTAAACAGCTCTGTCCAAGTAGTGCATTTCGGTCTTGTATAAGACAGAAATGTTAATACTTAAGCCTTGAAAGAGAGAGAAGGTCCTGGGTACACATCACCTTTCAGCTATCTCAGATTCAGTCAGTTATGAAATCATATTCAAGTAGTTCATCAGAAAATGTCAAGCACTTTTAGTCCGTTATTTCTATGGGAGAAAGTTAAGTAAAGGAATTTAAACATGCTCAACTTTGACTGGATCAGTCCATTATTTTTAAACATGGCCCCTTCCTGAAACCCATTTAGACTGCACACAGGGTTTCATCCTTACTGTGTTCCTCTGCACAATCCACAGGAAAGCACCAGAGCAGATCATGTGACCACTAAACACAGAGCTGTTCCACATCAGCATTGCATATTAATGACACTTCAACGGTTCTTCTATTCAGTTTCCACTCATTACACTGGGACTTGGATGGAGCACATCTCACAAGCCCATTTTAAATTCATGGAGGTTACCCAGCAGTACTAGTTAAAGCATTTCTTTAAAAGGCCATAAAATAGTTCTAGGTGCGTCTTTTATGGGCTAATTAATAAGTTTGACCCTAGGCTATATTTTAATTATATTAATCATAATTTTCTAATATATGTATGTATATATATATATATATATATATATATGTATGTATGTATATATATATATATATATATATATATATATATATATACACATACAGAGAGAGAGAGAGAGAGAATATTGTTTTTGCAGTAGCTTTTGACTAAAGCAAACCACCACTAAATGACTACTTGTTTCCTTTTATGATTAGAGTGTAGAAACAGAGTAAGAGACCATCTTTCTCTCTCTCCCCCCCCCCCTCTCTCTCACTCTCACACACACACACATACACACACAGAGCTTTGGAAAAACAGGTCTCAACTGAAACTGAGAGAGTTGGAGTATTACTAAAGTATCTATTGCAGAGCCTTAAGTCCAGGAAGTGTTGCAGGATGTCCAAGAACCAAGGAAGTAACCACACAAGCCAAATGCTGGATTTAATAAAAAGGAGACATGCACAAGGTAGCATTGGATGTGGATCCAAGATTGCTGCCCTTAACCATTTCTCAGGAGGGTAACTTCTATACAGTTTAGCTACATCAGTGTTCCCAGTCCACAAAGCCTCTAATTGCCTTTTAAGGAGGAGGCTCAATTATGCCTTCTTTGCTCATCTATGCCCAAGTTCCCATATGTTAGAGAAGTCCTACATACAGTAGGTTGATCGACTCTACCTTCTCCCCAACCCTTAGGCCATAACCACTGTGTGAGGCCATCCAAGGTGAGGGGATCATCACAGGGACTGCACAAAGAAGTCCTGAAGAAGCAGGGCATCCAAAAATACTGACAGCCCCCTCATTTATCTCTCTACCACTTCAACAAACACAAGTGGAAACGTAATACACGTAATGGCAAGAGCAACAGAATTTTCTATTCCTCCCATTATATGACTGCAGGTTTGAATTTCCACTTAAGGCTCTGCAATATTCCAATAGATAACATCTTCATTTAGCCTTTAACAGTCAAAACAACATTCTAAAGAAAAATGTGCTCAATATTCCACTCTACCCTAATCAATTTGCTTGAATAATAATTATTCTGCCTTTTACAAAATCTAAGCTTCTAAAGAGTTAATGTTTTGCTTTTCCAGGCACTGACAGAAAAGGGACTGAGGAGGATACATACATTGTATTTGTCATAACTGCTTATTTGTGTAGCCATATTATGAAAGGCTTTTCCCCTGCATTGTTTAATACATTTCTCCTGTGTAGTCTGAAGTTATTTATAATATATAAACTTAATCTTGGTTACTCAATTTAAAAATCAAAATTACTTGAAGTTTAGTTATAACCCTGAAGTGTACTTTTGCCAAATAAAGAGATGTAAACTGATTTTTAATATCTTACTTTTAAGAGAGTCCTTGACAAATCTGCATTTAAGATGTTTGTTTGTTCTAGGTTGTCATATTTTTTTTAAAAAAACCTTTTAAAAAGTGTACAACACATGCCTTCTGGATGATGGGTTTAGTAGCAAGAAGGGGGAAATAAAGCATAGAGACTTATCAGTAATAGTCAGATGAATGCATTAAATCCATGTTGAAAAGCTTATGTCCTGAGCAGACAAAGGTAAAATGCATAAGATTCTCAACACTCGATTGTGATGCTGATGTCAGAAATATTAGTAACGCAAGAGCTATGAGACAAAGCCCTCATTAAACATATAGTATCCCTGCATATAGCAGTGTATACAACAAACTGGTTTATATGCTTTCTCACAATTATTTGAGGCGAGCATATGGCTCATAAGATATTACATGTAAATGCACTTTCTGAGGTAACTGCAGTCCAACAACAGATCAAGGGAGCCTTTTGCTTGTTCAACCTAAGGGTGCCGAAATGCGTTACTTAGCCATAGAGCTATTTTGCTGAATTGCAGCCATATTTCTGTCAGTACAAGTGATGGTCTATATGAGGGATTAATCTGACACCAGACAGTGATCCTTAATCCTTCAGTATATCATAATCTATTTACTTTGCATGCTAAGAGGATTTTGGTTTTAAAATATACAGGAAGTGATGCTAGAAATGTACAGAAGATCAGGAATGCAGCTTCCTAAAATCTCAGTTTTTAATAAAATCCCTTTATAGATTTCTTGGAGTTCTGTACTTTCAAAGTATTGAATTGGGATTTAGCTGGAAATGAGCATATGTTTTTTCCCCTTTATACTGCAGGCCTACAACTGTGTTCCTCCTCCTCCCACTACGTAGGGGTGTGGGGGTGGGGGTGTTGGATGTAAGACATGATTTCAGGGTAGAATACATAAAAATGCCAATCCTCGATACAATATTAACATAATAAAATTGAACCCCATCACAATAAAATTGGAGAGACAATAAGCTTGACTGTTCAACTAGCTAAAAACAATATAGTCAATTTAAAATGCCTGGGCAAATAAAAATGTTTTGACCTGGTGCCCCAAAGAATACAATGCCTTAGGAGGGCATTCCAAGTTGGGGTGTCACCACAGAAAAAGTCTTCTTCCTATATGCATAATGTTCCTCTTAATGAACTCAGAAAATGGATTCATCTGAAGATATTATGGGAGCAGCCACTTGTTCAGGTATTTGGGTCCACAGCCATTTAGGGCTTTAAAAGTAAGCACCAGCACCTTGAATTGTGCTCAGAAGTCAATAAGCAGTCAGTGTAATTATTTCAGAATTGGTGTGACATGGCTTTATTTAGATAAGCAAGTCAACATTCTAGCGGCTGAATTATGCTTTAATTGAAGCTTCTGAACCATCTTCAGAGGCAACACCACATATAATGCATTACAGTAATTCAACCTGGAGGTTACAAGAGCATGCCCTGCAGAATGTGTTGGGGCAATAACGTGTTGAGACCGCTCCATGGTTGTCATGGCAGCCAAGAAGTACCAAGCAGGCCTTTCCAAAGTGGCACCTGGGTGGATGTTGAAATCCCTCAGGACAAGTAGTTTCCCCACACCACACCCCAGTCCACCACTGCCAGCTTGGGCAGACAGACTGAGGGGCAGCAAGGTGACTTTACAGCAATGGAATCCTGAACTTGTCTTTGGCCCAACACCACAAACACTGAAAGCCAGCACTCAATCAAACTAATCTCCTGGTGAGGGAGTTGTATTCCTTATAGGTGAAAAAAGACCACCGGCCCAGCCCTCTAGTACATGTTGAGCTAGTGATGACTAACCCTTTTAAGTGGTAAAGCATATCACCTGTGAACCCTTCACTCATAAAACAAGATATAAAAAATGGGATGTTACACTAAATGTAAACCACCATTTAGTCTAGTGTTGAGTAGACTAAAACACAATAATAATATATTTAGTTCTTACCTGCCTCTCCCTTTGGACTGAGGCAGGGAACAACATTAAGTACAACAATACAATATAAATCAAATGCATTAAACTGATTAAAAGAGCATATAGAATCAATACAACATTAAAATAACAATCAGAACATCTTAAAATTCTTAGGTTTAAAATTCATCTGGGTAGGCCTGCCAGAATGGGTTAGACTCTTTCACAGACTCTGACCCAACTGCAAGTATTCCCTGATGGGATCTGAGCTGGCTGTTACCAAGAAAGAGACAGACTAGTTGCTCACCTGTAACTGTAGTTCTTCGAGTGGTCGTCTGTGCATTCAGACATATGGGCTCTGCACAGAGCCTTGCTCAGTACTTCTATAGCTGAGGGGAAAATGTTTTTGGGCAGGAACCCCTCCCTTATCATTGTACTGCACATGTCTAGCATGTTCCTGCCCAACTCCTCAGTTCCTTGAGACCACTATTTGATCTTGAACTCAAGGGTAGGCTCTCCACTGGTGCCAACATCCTCGACATCGAAGTGGGGATGGTGGGCGATGACCACTCAAAGAACTAGTTACAGGTGAGCAATCTGTCTTTCTTCGTCATGGTCTCTGTGCATCAAACATGAGCGATTAACAGGCTCACTTGCCAGAGGTGGGTAAGGTGTCCTAATGGAGTATCAACGACAGCACTGCTCATCCAAATTGACAACTAGATCAAGTGTTGGATATCCAACTTCTAGTGATGTATAAAAGTTTATGGGGAAGCCCATGTAGCAGCTTTGCACAAGTCCAATAGTGGGATTCCTCTTGTGAAAGCAGTCGATGCTGCCAGTCCATGGGTCGAGTGTGCCCAAACATGGCATGGCAATTCAATTTTAGAGAGCTGGTAAGCTAGCTTAATAGTTTGCCGTATCCACAAAGCCAATCATTGGGATAATGCTGGGGATCCCTTCCTTGGTTCCCCTTAGCAGACAAAGAGTCTCTGAGTTGTCCTAAAAGTCTCAGTCCAAGACCTGTAAAATGCCAGGGCTCTCCTGACATCCAATGTGTGTAATCACTTTTCCAGATCAGATTCCGGGTTAGAAAAGAAAGCAAGAAGCGAAATAGGTTCATTCATATGAAAATCAGACACTACCTTTGGTAGAAAGGCATTGTCAGGGCTAAGAAACACACTATCCTTATGAAATATAAGATAAGGTAAGTCCACATGTAGTGCTGAGAGTTCACTAACCCTCCGTGCTGATGTAAAAGAAATTGCAAGTCACATGTAGCCAGAGATTCAAATCGCTTAGACGTTAGGGACTTCGAAACTAAAGGTAAGTCCCAGGCTGGAACAGATCATAGAGGAGGCACTAAGCTCTTCAGTCCTCAGAGAAATGACCGGACCATCGGGTGTGTGAAAACTGTGAAGCCTGATACCATAAATGGGAGCTGGAAATAGCAGCCAGATACACCCATATTTAGGTATATTTGAAGCCCCTATGGAAGAGGCAGATGATAAAATGAAAGACATCCAGAATGAAGTGACAGGGTTAAAGATTTCTTCGTGGTTGGCTTACACGCCGCATCCAACACAACCTGCACTTCGCTCGAAATGTGGGAGGGGGGAGATGAGATGAACCGTGTCTTCATGTTGAGGTGGTGTAAGAGACCATTGCTGCCTGATATTAGATTGGGCCGCATCGGCAGCCACTGGAAGTGCCTAAGGGTGGGAAGCCATGGCTGCCTCAGCCACCACAGTGCAATCACGATGCAATCTGTGTTCCTACCTGATTTTTTATATAACTTTTGTTAGGAGAGGAAAAGGCAGAAAAAGGTAGAACACTGTTGCGAACCACCCCAGGGAGAATGCAACCCCCCAGGGATGAGCTTTCTGTGTGTGTCCCCTCCCCGCACCACTGAGCAGAACAGCTGACAAACTCAATTGCTCCTGGTTGCAAGTAAGTCCACTATCAGGGTGACCCATACCTGAAACAGTTGTTTCAGAATCAACAGTGACAGTTCCCACTCGTGGTAAGTTCCCTTCAGCCTGCTCAGGGTATCTGCTAAGTTATTGTTCATTCCCACAATTTGTAACACTGAAAAGCGAATGCCCCTGGGGATTGCCCATGCAAATATTTTTAGAGTTAAATCCACCAGCAACGGGGAGTGTGTTCCCTCTTGCTTGTTCTAATACCACAAGTTCTAATACTACTGATGGGATCTGAGCTCGTGGTGAATGACCAAGAAAAAGATCTTAGGGTATTGGTGGATAGGTCAATTAAATGTCAACGCAGTGGTCCGGTTGCTGTTAAAAAGGCAAATTCCATGTTGGGCATAATTAGAAAATGAATTGAAAATAAAACTACTTCTTCATACAGTGCATAGTTAACCTATGGAATTTTCTACCAGAAGATGTAGTGATGGCCACCACCTTGGATGGCTATAAAAGATTAAACAAATTCATGGGGGATAAGGTTAGCTATGCCTACTAGTCATGATGGCTATATATTACATGGGCAAGAGCAAAAGAAACATGGCTCTTCTTCTATTCTTACGGCATCACTGGTGACTAGTGGTAATAGAGCACCATCTTCCCACCCACAATCAGTAGACACATCCTGGCCTGGAATACCTTTTCCAAGAAAGATGCGTAGCTTTCCAGCACACTTCGGCCCCATCACCTCACTCATGACGTGTTGCCCATTAAGGTGTTCTTTCCCAAAGGAGTAGCTGTGCGAAGTCTGTTTCAGCAAAAGCAATGAAGAGTCTTGTGGCATCTTAATAGACTTAACAAATCTATTATGGCATGAGCTTTTGTGGTCACTGTCCACTACATCAGATACATGAAGTGTCAACCTCAAGTTGGCAGTTTTATATTCACATGCTAGGGGGGAGAGGGATTGTAAACAGTGACGTCAATACAAAAAGTAACAATAGTGATAATTCTCTTAACATTTGCCATTCACAAAATGTTGGGTGGTATCATTGCATTGGTGAACAGATTAACACAGATCATTTGGTTTAAACACAGCTACAAACACCTCTGTCCTAGTTCAAACCACGGGAAAAAGTTGAATCTCTTGATGAATTGTACTTCAACAATTTTACATCTAATGAGAGTAAATCAATTCCCTTCCTACCCTTTTTTCACAGGCACTGTTCTGGCATACCTGGGCAGGATCTACACTACTGCTTATAATAGTTTATAAGGGTTATGACAACTGTTCAGGCCCAGGACACATTACATACACCGTTTTCATATGGTTTTAAAAGTGTTATATCCTGTTTGGTGCAGATCAGGAGTCATAATGGAGGCAAAACTGGTAGCCCATGCATTTGTATCTATATAGCCGGGCACAAAGCTGAGTTGTCTTTACCCTCCTGTTACAAACAAAATATCCACCATTCAGTTATGTGGAATTGTTTAGAGGCGAGAGACTCTTGGTTAAAATACATGAAGATGCTGCACTTCTCCCTTTAGTGTTCCTAGTAAATAGCAAACAATCATAGGAAGATGAATAGGAATGCCTGTTATTACTTCGCAGTCATTATAGTTTAGTTCAGTGTTCCAAAAAAAGGGGGGAGTCATTAGTTTAACCATCTTGTACTGGCCTTCTTAGAATTGGTAATTATATGTTATTAGATATGTGTTATAGCGAATGCACTGCCATACCAGTTTCCGTGTTTGTTCTCAGGTAAATTACCAGTGGCCCCAACTTCCTTCCCTCCGATTTCACAGATTGAACACAGAGAATCTCTGTAGTGTAGGCATTTGGAAGGAAACAAAGGATAGGAAGTGTTTGCTAAAAGTTGTACTAGTAAGGGATAGAAGATCTAAGTGCCAAATTTATTTATTGGTGAAATACAGTTGTCATACTGATGGGTGCAAGGAGAAGAACAATATTAATAGCTATAGCTCTATCTACTGTTTGAAACAAAAAGCTTACCTTTCTAATAACATGTAAAAATATTACATGGAGACAAGCCCCATTCATTTCAATGGAATTCATTTCTATTTAGGTGTGCTTAAAGATTGCACCTTGGCACCTCAACTGCAACACTAAATACTTTCATTTGGAAGTAATGCCATGATTTCAGGAAAATCGTGTGCCTATTTGAGACATTAGTTGTTATCAAATAGAGTATTTAATCATAAATCAGTTAGATTACCAATTATCTTCTTATTGCCAAGTCTAAAGGCCTTTATTCTATTCTTATTTTCCTGGATCTTACTGCAGCCTTTGACACGGTTGATCACGATCTTTTGGATTCCCTTCATGACCTCAGATTTTGTGGCTCCGTCTATAACTGGTTTGCCTCCTTTCTAGCGGGTCGTTCTTTCAACGTGTTGGCTAATGGCAGCTCGTCTTCTTCTTTTCCCCTTTCAGTAGGGGTTCCGCAAGGCTCGGTGCTTGGCCCGTTGTTGTTTTCTTTATACATGTTGTCCTTGGGTAATCTTATTCAATCTCATGGCCTCCAATATCACCTGTATGCCGATGATACACAATTATATCTTTCATCTCCGGAACTTTCTCCTGATGTTCATGATCGTATCTCGGCATGTCTTTCAGATATCTCAGCCTGGCTGCTTCATCGTCTTTTGAAACTTAATATGGCAAAGACTGAATTGCTTGTTTTTCCTCCTAAACCTTCTCCTCATCTCTCATTCTCTCTTACTGTAAATGATGTTACACTTACTCCAGTCAAGGAAGCTCGTAGTCTTGGCTTTATACTTGATTCCTCGCTCTCCTTTATTCCTCATATTGAAGCAGTAGCTAAATCCTGTCGTTTTTTCCTGTATAATATTGCCAGGATTCGATCATTTTTGTCTGTCTCTTCTACCAAGACTCTTGTTCATGCATTGGTTATTTCTCGGTTGGACTACTGCAACCTTCTTCTCACTGGCCTTTCTTCTTCTCACATCAGTTCGTTGGTTTCTGTTCACCACTCTGCTGCTAAGATCATCTTCTTGGCTCGCCACTCTGACCATGTTACTCCACTTCTGAAATCTCTTAATTGGCTTCCAATTCACCTCATAATCCAATATAAACTTCTCCTGTTGACCTACAAAGCTTTTCAGTCTAGCTCCTTCCTATCTTTCCTCTCTCATCTCACATTATTGCCCCACTCGTGCTCTTCGCTCCTCCGATGCCATGTTTTTTACCTGCCCAAGGGTCTCTACTTCCCTTGCTCGGCTTCATCCATTTTCTTCCGCTGCCCCTTACGCCTGGAACGCTCTTCCAGAACATTTGCGAAATACAAGTTCAATCGTAGTTTTTAAAGCTCAGCTAAAAACTTTTCTTTTTTCTAAAGCTTTTAAAACTTGATTTTGATCTGACTTTTATACTGTTAGTTTTACTCTACCCTGTGCCTGTTTGGTGCATTCTCTTCCCCTTATTGTTTTATTATGATTTTATTAGAATGTAAGCCTATGCGGCAGGGTTTTGCTATTTTATTGTTTTACTCTGTACAGCACCATGTACACTAATGCTGCTATATAAATAAATAAATAAATAATAGTACTTCAGAAGCTGAATACTTTGAATGGCAGTCAGTCTCTGACTGGGATCAGACGACACATCTGTATGTCTCAATCTTCTTTCCAACCTCCTCCACCAATGCCAGTGAAAGTACTAGAACAGCGCCAAGAAAGTTGAGCAGCATGTTTTGGCTCTCAGCGACCTCATTGATGCTCTTGAGCATCAGCTAGAGTGCTTTGTATGGCATTACCACCTGTCGGTGCCACTGAAGCCCCGAGAGCCCCAGTGGAGTGATTGAACATGGCTCCTGCCTCAGTAGTCCATGCTTCCTCCCCTTCCTCTTTCCCACCTCTTCCCCTCTAGGCCAGCTTACAGCCGGACTTAACTATCTCTGGGTGGTCACCACTTCCCATGCTATGGCCCTGCAATGGCCCAACTCCTTTGGATCCACCTCCTGCCATCTCCCGGTGGAGCCATGTCCCTTTACACCCACCAGTCCACTCCACTCCGACTACCTCCCCACCCACCACAGGTCAACTTTGGAAATGGAGTTAGAGGAGGGAATTGCCACAGCCATGAATGTCTTGCTTCCTGCCATCCTGGATGAAGCTGCAGGTGAGGGAGAGGATGGCATCATCTGGGCATGGCAGTGCTTGGCAGGTGCCCTTCGCCCACCCCCCTGCTTTTTAGTGAAGCTGGTGCAAACTCAGCAGGGTCTGCTGGTGCAGTGGCAGCCTTCCTCCTGGATGCATTCCTGGCCTTGCTTCGTGGCCATGAATGGGTGAGCATGATGGCACAGATCACAACGGCCTGTGCATCAGTGGATGCCCTCAACAAGACCCCTGAGATGGCAATGTCACAGGACCTGCTGGAGCAGCGCACCATGATCTAGTGGAGGGTCCTTCTGCAACCCAATGCTGTCTGGGCAGAGATGCAGGATTTATCTGACTAGGATGATGATCACTTCAGAGGCAGCTTCCACATATCACGGGCAAGGAGAGAAGTGGCAGGCGAAGGAGGAGGGACATGTTTCTCCTGCTGAGTTGCCCATGTGTGCCTCAGCAATGGCCATTTGGCACAGCTTGGGGAAGAGAGAACGAAGGCAGGGGTGATCAGGTGCCTGAGCAGAGTGATGCAGCAGGGTGCTAACCGTGACACAAGACCACTAGCGGGGTTCATGGAAAAGATCTGAGCTGTGTGGGGAAAGGATGCAGCAGGCTAGGGTGGAAAACAAGTGGCGGGAACTGCACTGCAAGCAGGAAATGCTGGCAATGCCCACAACCGCAAAGCAGCCAATCGCGGAGGAGCAGTGACGTTTCTGGAATTGCAGTGGCCACTGGGATTGATCTTCAGCAGCAGTGAATGATGGGATAGCAATGGGAGGACTAAGGGGGGAGAGGGCGTGGGGGATGTGTCAAGCAAACATTGCGTGGACTAATAGTCAACTCAATGCTGTCCTGAACGTACACAATGGTTGAATAATAACATGTCATGTGGCGGGTACCCCCTAAATAGTCAACCATGGAGTTGACTATTAGTGCACGATTGACTAAAGTGTCGTCCGAATGCGCCCAGTATCAGTCTGTAATCCTCTGCTGGTCAATGTCTTGTACCAAGTGCATCTGAATTGCTAAAATATTTGTAGGTACCTCTGAGTACCTGTGCTTTCATAAAGCTAAGTATTAGTCAGTATCAATTATAGGAAACGATAATAAAAATGTGACTATTTAAAGGTCAGCAGTTTAAAAATTAGCTTAAGTTGAGAGTTAAATATTTACACTTTCAGCTAGTTAAAAGAAAGAGTAACTCATTAAAACTTAAGTTGATTCGTGAAAAATACAGAAACACAGCGAATTGCCTATTATTTCTCATTTTCAAATGCAATAAGTGGGTTTCTTTTCCATAAACCCACAGAAGCACACTTATTTATTTATTTATTTATTTATTACATTTCTATACCGCCCAATAGCCGGAGCTCTCTGGGCGGTTCACAAAAATTAAAACCATTGAAAGTATAATTTATTTGAAACTCACACTAGTTTACCTGAAAGCAATGTTGTAACTGTCATACTTTTTGGAATAACAATTTACTAATCTGTACATTAGATCTTATGTTTAATTTTTTGAAATAGTCCCTGGCCTGGACTATTCTAAAGTAAGGAAAAAAGTGATTACGTGCAGAAGCCTGTGGAGATTTGCAGCATGGGGCTGGAGGGCTTTGACGACTAAGCTACATGAACCAGGAGGCAGCACTAGACATTTTTAAAGAATCAGTTTTCATTTGGGGAAGGAAGGTAACCTCAAAGGGGCATGATTATGCATTTTTAACATACATATTTACTTCAATTTAGAAACTGCATAAAGCATATATTTTAATATGAAACATTATTATTATTATTATTATTATTATTATTATTACAGATCTTTGGGAGCAGTAAAAATCTCTTTAAAATAAGTGATGAAAGTAAATTAGAGGGGTAAAAAATCAGTTGAGTACAACACTATGATCACTTTCTTGAAGAAATGCTTGCAGACACTTTTCTGATCCCCTTCATAGAGCAAAAGGATATTGAACAGGCACACTAAGCCCTATACTCCAATCCCCCACTGAGTGCATGCCCAAGAGACAATATAGTTCAATTTGGCAAAGAATCATCTTGGCTCCAATGCGTACTGGGTGACAGATACCACAAAACAATTTATATCCAAATATTTCAGGGGACACCAGAAAAAGGATGGGCTTTATGCTTTGTACAACAGAGAAGCAAAAATCACTTATAAATGGAGATTCCCTGACAAACGAAGGGTGGGTGGGTTCAAAACTACAAGCAAATTATCTTAGAAAAAAGAAAATAGGAAACAATACACTCAATCAAAAATGAGAAGGGAGAAAAAAGTTTATAACATCTCAAAAATTAATGAATTATTTAGTATATATTTTAAGAATCTACATACCACAAACTCCCCCAATGTTTATCAAATATCCAAATACTTTGAATCAGCTACACTAAAACAATTTACACCAGAACATCAACATGCCTAAGCCAAAAAATAACAGCTGAAGAATTGCACGAGTCGACTTTATAAAATATATTGCAACAACTTAAACAAAACAATAAGTAGTTAATTTAACTCACTTCCCATAGAAACACAGAGGAACTAAACAAGCCTGCCCCCTATTGACACCACTGTTTGCATTTTCCATAGAATTCCTCACTAATACTATAAGAAATATAGTATTATTTAGTACTATAAATAAATATAGTATTATAGCGTGGTGGCGCCCCTCCTGTGGAATTCCCTGCCTCTGGAGGTCAGGCAGGCTCCAACCTTGTTCTCCTTTCAGCGCCTCCTGAAAACATCTTTATTCCAAGAAGCCTTTCTTTAACATGCAGCCTTGGATTTCTGTTTTTTTGCTTTTTTAAAAATTTTGTTTTAACTGTTTTATTCTATTTTCATTTTACCTTGTACACCGCTCCGAAATTTTTCAATGGGGAGCGGTATATAAATATTCTAAATAAATAAATAAGAAATAACCTATAAATATATTTTAAAAACTTATATCTGTTCACATTAATGCTAAAGCAGACCTGAATTCAATTTCCACTTCCCTTGCAGTATTTGGCATACACTCGTCTTACAACAAACCACAATAAATAAAAAATATTGAGTTGATATTAATATCAACTTAATATCAGAGCAAATAGATTTAGAAAATAAATTTAAGATATCAATATCTCCATCATCTATCAAATACCCAGCAATCTCCCTGTCTTGGAAATTATACCAACTTACTGAACTTTATTTGTCAAATAAAACATTATTCCTACACATTTCAAACCAGCTCAAAAATTTGACCAAATTAAAACTGACATGATTTGGGAGAATTGCCACAATAAAGATTTAAATATTTCCCCAAACAACCTCATTATTCCAGGTGCTAACTATTCACTTAACTAATGAATACATTATTATTTACAAATGTATCCATCTGCATAAGGAGGCTAGGCTAAATAACAACACACTATACAGAGAAAGAAAAAGGGAAGGGCTTGGAATATCAAACTTACAAACCTATTTTTAAGTTTATAAAATTAAACACATACTCCAAATAATCCTGTCAATATGGAAATCCTGTCTAAATATGGGGGGAACACAAAAATATTAACAAAATAAGAAGTCTGCCTTTCATACTTGCCAAACTTGACATTGTGAAAGATCTAGTGAAAGATCTAGCAAAACTCTTTCTAAGAAGTATATTATTGGTTTGGGGAAAGCTGCATTAAACAACTAAACCTCATCACCAATTCTACCTTTCTTACATCATCTCCCTTTTCATAATAGAGATGTTAAATCAGTTCTTACACACTCTCTCTCTCTCACACACACACACGTTATATAAACTACATTATTTGTACACAGGAGTACTGCCAAAGTCATGGGAACAACTACAGAACACTCGAGTTATATGGAACCTAGGGAGGTTGTGGGCTCTCCCACACTAGAGGCCTTCAAGAGGCAGCTGGACAGCCATCTGTCAGGGATGCTTTAGGGTGATTCCTGCACTGAGCGGGGGTTGGACTCGATGGCCTTATAGGCCCCTTCCAACTCTACTATTCTATGATTCTATGAACCACCAAGTAATTCATTTTATATTGATCAGGGGGTTCTGTTACCTACAAATCCCCCAAACCAGTATCTCCTCCAAATGTTGCCAAAGGTCTGTGCCAGTTTTGTGCTACCACCCATAACTATATACTGATACATTAAATGTAGATTTGTGTTTTTTTATTGTGATTATCAACAAAACAGAACAGAAAATACATCGAGAAAACAGGGGGAAACCAATACATTACGTATATAAGATTATTGTCGTTTTCCATCATATGTACTGTTCATTAAAAAAAATGGGGGGGGGGAATTATACAAAGGTTTCAAGAAAACCAGACCACATACCTGTATATTTATCCACTTGCAAGTTGTGTCTATATAACACTCGTTCAAAAGTTGTGTCTAAATAACATTTGTTCAAAAGTTGATAATGTTATTAGGTCCTCATAAGGGCTCTGAAGATCCATCTGCGCTGACCATGGGTTAACTTCTAAGAAGCCGGTAGGTAATTTAGGAGGACATGCACATTATTACATATTATAGATTGTTTCAGTACAAAGTTCATCCTTATTATAACCAGATTTGTAATTCACACATACACTAAAAACAACATTATCATATCACCTCCTAAACTACGCCAACATTTTGTGCTAGTTTTGTGTTGCCACCCAAAGCATGAAAAATACATGCTGTTAGGTATGCCCGTGGGAAGTTTAAAAAGTCCACATTCACATATCACCTCTGAATCTATTCCAAAGTTTTGTGCCATTTTGTGCCACAAATACCAAGTTTTGTGCCACCACCTGAAGCATGACAATGTCATAACCCTGCAGATTTGTGGCACAAAACTTTGGCATCGGTTCAGAGGTGATATGAACAGATGAGCCAGTGTGAGCCAGTCTGGTGTAGTGGCTAAAGTGTTGGACTGGGAGTCACGAGATCCGGGTTCTAGTTCCCACTCGGCCATGGAAACCCACTGGTGGCTTTGGGCCAGTCACAAACTCTCAGCCCAACCTAACTCACAGGGTTGTTGTTGTGAGGATAAAATGGAGGAGGAGGATGTACACTGCTTTGGGTTCTTTGGAGGGAAAAAAGGTGGGATACAAATGCAACAATAAAAAAAAATAAAGAAATAAAATATGAGAATGTGGAAATTTCAGCCTTTGGCAGGACCCACCTATGGATATGTCATTTTCACACTTTTGGTTCCAGCATAGAATCTCAGGATTTGAGGCACAAAATGGCATGAAAATGCAGGTTGCTTACCTGTAACTGTAGTTCTTCGAGTGGTCATCTATGCATTCACACATATGGGGCTTTGCACCTGCGCAGAGACCTGGATCGGAACCTTCTATAGCTAAGTGAAACGTTTTTGGTGGGAACCCTTCCCCCGCGCTACTGCGCATGTCTCCGGGGTTCCCGCCCTTACCTCAGTTTACAGGAGTCCAACATTGTGCCCCCATAAACATGAGTGTAAACATAAATATCTCAACTGTATATTATACTACAGATAATAAAAATATCATATATACACCTTGTATACCACCAAGAGGGGATGGTGGGTGGGTTGTGTGAATGCATAGATGACCACTCGAAGAACTACAGTTACAGGTAAGCAACCTGCATTTCTTCATCGTAGTCTCTATGCATCACACATATGGGCGAGTAGCAAGCTGACATACCTTGGAGGTGGGTTGGTGCATCACCCTAGGACCTCAGAGAGCACTGTCCTCCCAAAGGAGCAGTCCTGTCGAGCACGAGTGTCCAAACTGTAGTGTTTGACAAACGTGGATGGTGTGGACCAGGTTGCAGCTTTACAAATGTCTGTCAACGGGACACCCCTGTTGAAGGCAACAGATGTTGCTACAGCTCTTGTAGAATGAGCTGTCACAGGTTGTTGCAGCTTTAGCTTTGAGAGAGCATAAGCGAGTTCAATTGTTTCTACAATCCAGCGTGACAACCGCTGGCATGACACAGGTAGACCCTTGGATGGCTCTCCATAACAAACAAATAATTGCTTTGTTTTTCTAAAACTCTCAGTCCTCGCCTTGTAAAAAGCGAGAGCCCTTCTTACGTCAAGCGTGTGTAATGACACATCCAGCGGTGTTGCTGGATTCGGGAAGAAGGCTGGTAGGATGATGTGCTGAGACAGATGAAAGGTTGGCACTACTTTAGGTAGGAAAGTTGGGTCTGGGCATAGTACAACCTTGTATTTATGAAAAATTGTATAGGGTGCGTCTATTCTGAGAGCTCTAAGCTCAGTCGCACACCTTGCAGATGTTATGGCCACTAGGAAGACAGTCTTGAATGTCAAAAGTCTGAGATCTGCCGTGGCCATGGGCTCAAAAGGTTTCCTTGTCAGTGATTGTAGCACAACTGACAGGCTCCACGATGGAATGATGTCCTTGATTGTCGGTATCGTGTTCTTGAGTCCTTTCAGAAATTTCTTCGATGTCGGGTGCGTGAAGGGTGAGAACCCATCCACACCTTTATGAGAAGCTGTGATCGCGGCTAGGTGGACTCTAATTGATGTGAGTTTGAGTCCTTGCTGGTAAAGTGTCAATAGGTACTTGAGAATTATTTGAATAGAGCAAGAGTCTGCTACTTGATTATTCTCTGAGGCAAACTTTAGGAATCTTTGCCACTTCGCTTCGTAAGACTTCCTTGTTGAGGGCTTTAGCGATGCCAACAGAATGTGGTCTATCGTTAAATCTCCGGTACGGAAAGAGGCCTGGGTGTTATTCTCCACGCCGTCATTTTGAGTGTTGACAGGTTTGCGTGTCGAGACAACAAGGTCGGTACCAATGGGAGTCTGATGTAGTTCTCTTTCGATAGACGAAGGACATGGGGAAACCAAGGCTGTCAAGGCCACTAAGGTGTGATCAGAATGCAATCCGTTCTGTCTGCTTGGATCTTGGCTACGACTTTTGTCAAAAGCGGAAACGGGGGGGAAATGTAGAGGAGCTCCCCCTTCCACGTTCTGGTGAACACGTCTCCTAGAGAGTTCTTTCCTCTTCCTGCTCTGCTGCAGAATCTGGAACAGGCTGAGTTTCCTTCGGTAGCGAAGACATCGACAGCAGGTTGTCCCCAGTACTGAAAAAGGTCTTCCCTTATCTCGGTATCGAGCTCCCACTTGTGGTCGATGTGGAAGGACCTGCTGAGAGAGTCCGCGATGATGTTGTCCTTTCCCGCTACGTGGATCGCAGTCAGGTAAGTATTTCTCTTTATGCACCAGTTCCAAATTCTGAGTGCCGATCGGGTCAGAGGGTGTGATCTTGTTCCACCCTGCCTGTTGATGTAGGCAACCATGGTGGTGTTGTCCATTGCGCTGAGAACATTTCGGCCCTTGATAAGCTGAACGAAAGTTTTTATTGCGTTCTCCACCGCCAGGAGCTCCAGGTGATTTATGTGCTCTTCCTTTTGGTGAGGAGGCCACCGGCCATGGGCGGTAAGGGAGTTGCAGTAGGCTCCCCATCCGATCATAGAGGCATCTGTCGTGATCGTTACCGAGGGTGTTTCTGGTTGGAAAGGAACTCCTTCTAGGAGATTCCCCATTGACAGCCACCACTTCAGGGATGCTCGTACTTATCCCGGGATCGACAGGTAAGTTCGATGGGCGTTGCGTCGAAGGTCAAACATCCTCAAAAACCAACTCTGTAAAATCCTCATTCGCAGTCTGGCGAATTTGATCACTGTGGTGGTCGCTGCCATCAAACCTAAGAGTCTTTGGATTGTCCATGCCGAAAGCCTTGTTTGGCTTTCGGTATCGAGTATCAGGTCGCGAAGTCTTTGCTCTCGATACGGGAAGATATGCTCTTCCGTCTAGGGACGAAAGAGTAACCCCTATAAAGTCTATCCTCCTCTGTGGGGTCAAGATGGACTTTTCCTCGTTGACCCAGAGTCCTAAGGAGTGCAACAGGTTGAGAGTTGTTAGGATATCCTCCTGGAGCGTGTAGTTGTTTTCCGCCACCAGGAGCCAATCATCTATATACGGGTATATGTAAATTCCCTTTTGTCGCAGGTGGGCGCACACTACCGCCATCACCTTTGTGAAGACCCTCGGTGCCATGGCAAGTCCGAAGGGAAGAACCATAAACTGGAATTGCTGCATGCCGATAGCGAATCGTAGGTAAGCTTGGTGCGACTTCCTGATGGAAATATGGAAATACGCATCCTTCAGATCCACCACTGCGAACCAAACCCCCTTGTGTAACAGCTGGAGAATGGAAGTTACCGTTGTCATACAGAATTTTTTTGGGGTGATATATTTGTTTAATTGTCTTAAGTCCATAATCGGTCGAAGACCCCCATCCTTCTTCGGGACCGTGAATTAACGCGAAAAGAACCCCTGGTTGGCTTGGTCTGCTGGTACGGGAGAAATGGCTCCCTTCGCTAGTAGGGCTTGCACTTCGAGCAGCAGAGGAGGGGATGGCGCTGTTACTTTCACTCCCGAAGGAGGGAAGGCATCGAACTCGATGGCATATTCCATGTTGATGATGGTGAGCACCCAGGAG
The DNA here is from genome assembly GCF_023053635.1 of Elgaria multicarinata webbii. NCBI lineage: Eukaryota > Metazoa > Chordata > Lepidosauria > Squamata > Anguidae > Elgaria > Elgaria multicarinata. The sequence continues at coordinate 8,179,833 of NC_086172.1, read as the reverse complement.
TCGGATGTTATTAACTCCCATTGACGGTAAAAGGGTGCTAGACGGTCGCGAAGAATGGTGGATCTGGGATGAAGGAGTCAACCCTGCTGTTTTTTGTTAGTTGGGTTGGCGCTTGTCTTGCTGGTAACGGCCTTGGTAAGGTCGTTTCCTTTGAAGCTGATGTTGTTGCCTCGGCTGTCCCTGATATTGAGGGCACTGTTGTTGTTGTTGTTGTTGTTGGATAGGTGGTCTCGTCCAACGTCTGGGGTCTATACTGTGGAGGAGGGGCAGTAATGCCCATCTTCTTCGCCGTAGTACGGGCTTTATAAATCGAGTCCAACATGTCATCGGTTTTGGTGTTGAACAAGCCTTCTCCATCGAAGGACATATTCTCGATCCTAGTTTTCGTTTTTTGAGTTAAGTTGGCGGATCTTAACCAGGAATGCCTCCTTAAAGAGACAGCACCCATCATGCTTTTGGAGTGACAGTCGACTTGATGCCTCGTGGTTGACAGTTGCTGTTTAGCTATCACTGAGGCTTCCGCCTGAAAAACTCTAGCCAACTCTCTCTTGTCCTCTGAGAGATAGTCACATAACAATCCTATTTTCTCCCAGAGGAAGAGTTGGTATCGAACCATGGTTGCTTCATACGTGGAGGCTCTGATACCAAGAGAGGCAGAGGAGTAAATCCTTCTGCCTGTGAGGTCTAATTTTCTGCCTTCTTTATCTACGGGGGCAGAGTGGTTCCTGTGTGAGTGGCCTTGGGCTGATTCCACCACAATAGAGTTGGGTTTAGGGTGTTGTGATAGAAACCCTGCATCCTTCTCCTGTATGCGGTAGAGGGTTTCCAGTCTCCTCGAAGTAGCTTGTGTGGAAGTTGGAGTCTTCCAAGAAAGCTGTGTGGTCTGTTTTAAGGCAGGAGGTAGGGGAATGGCAACTGCTGCATTAGTTGCAGTGTGAAACACATAATAGATTGGATCATCTACTGGGTCATTGGGTTGTTGGATATACAACCCGAGTGCTTGGGCCATTCTCAGCATGTGTTCTGAAAACCTGCCCATGTCTTCAGATGGTGAAGAAGGGTCTTGTGCGTGAACCGCATCTTCCGGTGATGGTACCGACGGTGTGACTGATACTACTGATCCTGAGTCAGATGAATAATCGTCTTCAGGTGAAGATGATCTGAGAAGCTGGAGTTGTTGCTGTGCTGGCTCTGACTGCTCCTGATGAGCCTGTACCGTGGCGATAGCGGTCACCGTCGGTACCGAAGAGGTGTGGCTATGCCGTTGATGGCTCGGTATTGGAGAGGCTTAATGAGACAGAGGTGGAGCTAAGGGAATTTGAAGAACCTTCGATGTGGGAGGAGGCTGGGCGAAGTAAGCCTCGGGCGGGTACTGGTAGGTTTGGTCCTGTGGGTAATATCGTTGTGGCCGATAGTAGTCCCAGTCATAGTACTCATGCCTGGACTGGGATTCAGAATACTGGGATGCCCTGTCCCAGTCATGCCTTGGCGTACATCTGTCCGTGATTGTTGGCCTCGGCGAAGGTTGAGGTACAGCGGTAACTTCCTCAGTTTCTAAGGGCGCTGTTTGGTCCCTTATCGAGGCTGCAGAGACCGAGTCTCGAATTTCCCCCTGGGATAAACTTGGAGGTCGAGTCAGTACTGTCGCTGTTACTTCTATTGTCGGTAATGAGTGAGTTCTCGGTACCGAGGCAGTTGTGGAAACCGTCGATACAGCCACAGCAGTTGAGTGGCTATGAGCCAGTTTGGTAGATGTTGAGGAGGACTTTTCCATGTCCTTCCTTTTCTTCTTCTTCCTCTTTTCCAGATCAGAGGAAGATTTTGGCGTCCAAGCCTTTTTAGTAATTTTCTTGGCTGCGGAACTTGCCAATGACCGCCCAGGCGTGAGGGGTATCAGTGCCCTACTGTTCGCCCTGGTTTCATCGCACACTTCGGTGCTGCGGTCTCCAACGGTCTTATTTGATGCCGTTTTGTCCATTTTTGCTGCGTCTGTGGCCTTGAGGGCTTTCTCCCACAAAATGGCGCGTAAGCGGTCAGCTCTGTTTTTCATAGTCTGCTTGGTAAATGCCATGCAGTGGTGACAGGCTTGAACGTTGTGACACTCACCCAAACAAAGAACACACAACGAATGCCCGTCCGTGGGAGGGAGCTTAGCTCCGCATTTAACACATTTGCGAAATGGGGCTTTCACTGCCATACGGCTCGGGCAAGCGCAACAAAGAGTCGCTGAGGAGAATTTGACTAACAACAATATTTTTTATATATATATAGAAGGAGAAATAGAAAGATTAAGAATCTGAAGAAAAAGTTTGAAGAAGTATTTTGAAGAAAAAATTGTGAAAAACGCTAAGAGGTTCGTTCTGCAGGTCTAGGCACAATGGTGGACAACAAAGAACTGAGGTAAGGGCGGGAACCCTGGAGACATGCGCAGTAGCACGGGGGAGGGCTTCCCGCCAAAAATGTTTCACTTAGCTATAGAAGGTTCCAATCCAGGTCTCTGCGCAGGCGCAAAGCCCCATATGTGTGATGCATAGAGACCACGATGAAGAATTGGCACAAAACTTTGGCATGGGGGGGAATTGCATTCGGTAGGCTGCACCTGATGGTATGTCATTTTCACACCAGGAGCTTTATCACACCAGCATTATACTGTGCAATCACTGCAAATTGCATGCAAAGGACTCAGAAGTTTTCCACCTTATAATCTGCTTTGATTGTGAAGTACTCCCATTCATCCTGCTTTAATTGTGCTCCAAAGGCAAAAGATTCGCTGTATTTAGCCCCTACTTTTGAGCGTATGTTCTGAGCCGCCGCTGGGGCGCAGGAGCAGGATTTTAAAGAAATGCTTACATCTGCATAAGCTTTAAAGATAAAGACACCAAAATTGGCACAGTAATATATATTAGGGAGAGCTTTAAGCATACCAAATTTGAATCAAATTGGGTGATCCATTGATTTTTTTATGGTTTTTTTTACATTTCCCCCCTTAAACTCACTTCCTGGTATGCAAAGGATCACTGTTGCCTGGTAGTAAAAACAACAACCGTGAAAGCTTAGCGCTACGGGGATAATCTGAGGGAAGCAAGTATGTGGGATGAAGCTATTTTAATGTCAGCACAAAACTTGGGATTTGTGGCACAAAATGAAACAAAATTAGCACAAAATACTAGGATAGTTTCGGAGGTGTTAGGGCAATGTTGGGGGTTTGTGTGTTAACTACAAACCTGCATTTGATGTGGCTGGTGACACAAAATCTGGGATTTGTAGCACAAAACAACACAAAACTAGCACAGAACGCTGACATATGCTTAGAAAAGATACTAGCTTGGGGTTCATAGTTAACAGAGTCGGAGCAGGGCACAAGTGGTACACCAATTTATGCAATTTGAATTTACAGAAGGTACAACCCATTGGGGCAAAGGTATTTAATGAGGCAAGCAAAATCACAACACATTGAAATATCCTAATATTTGGTTTGCTGATTCTTTATCAAGAAAATAATAAAAATCTCAAAGAGTTACTAATCTTTCCCTGGGTAGCAGCAAGGATGGAGATTGCTGCTGTAAAGGAGACTGGACCCAGCCAAGCTGGCTTTCCACTGGATTTTGCACAGATCCCCAGAACAAAATGCACACAGCTCACAGTTTGGAGGTTTAAGCCCAATTTATTTAGGAAAGAGGCAAGCAAACAGGATTAGCAACTAAAACTATAGATACATGCAGATATATGTTGAACCCAGACCCAAGCAAACTAAAAAACTAAGTTACAATATCATACGTCACCCAGCCATGGAGTCAGCCAGCTCAGAACAAAAAAACCTTTCAAAGTATACCCTTTATAGATACTTTTCCCACTCCTTTCCCCCTCCCTTCGGCTCTCCCTGCAATGATCTTTTCACACCTCTCCAGAGATGTTAATTTCTCTCAAGGTCGGCCGGCCTGGCCCCAAGCGGTTCCAGGAAGTACCCCATACATCTGGCCGGTTATCTACTCCGCTCCTAAAACCATAACAATAGAACACTTTAACATATTTTAAGAACAGCCATTCCATGTATGAATTTACCCCTTCCTTACACCTCCCCCCTTAAGATGACAATTCTAAAAAATGTCATCTCAATCATGCTTTTATTATTTAGTTACACATTGACCCCTCTGACCATAGTTTCTTTTGTGCCCACGCAGGGGCAGGGGTTTGTCTTTTCCCGACACTCCCTCCTCCCCTCGGCTGAAACTCCGGGATAGCCCATCTGCCACAACATTCTCTTTGCCTTTAATATGGGAGATGGTAAAATCAAAGTCCTGGAGAGCTAAGCTCCAACGCAGCAGCTTTTGGTTAGTGTTTTTAACTCGCGCCAGCCAACAAAGCGGAGAATGGTCCATCTGAATCTGAAAGGGCCGCCCCCACAGGTAGGGTCTCAACTTGCTGACCGCCCACACTATTGCCAAACACTCCTTCTCAATCGTGGCCAACACCCTCTCTCGCGGCAGCAGGTTTTTGCTAATAAACGCCACGGGCTGCAGCAGCCCCCCCTTGCCTTCTTGCAACAACACCGCGCCAAGTCCGGCCTCAGAGGCGTCCGTTTGCACCACAAAGGGGCGGTCGAAATCGGGCGCTCGAAGTACGGGAGCCTGCCGGAGCCTATCCTTTAACCCCTCAAACGCCCGCTGGCACGCCTCGGTCCACTGCACTCGTATCAGCTGTCTTTTCCGGCATAATTCGGTCAATGGGGCTGCAAGCTGACTGAAATTTGGGACGAACCTTCGATAATAACCCGCCAGCCCTAGGAAGGATTGGACCTGCTTCTTAGTCTGAGGGACGGGCCACTGCTGGATTGCCTCTACCTTGGCCTCCATAGGTTTCAACGCTCCCTGTCCCACTCTATGGCCCAAATAAGTCACTTCCCCTCTGCCGAACTGGCACTTGGAGGCCTTCACAGTTAACCCAGCCTCCCGCAGTCGTCCCAACACTTGCCCCAAATGCGATAAGTGCTGCTCCCATGTGTCACTAAACACCGCCATGTCATCCAGGTAAACACACGAAAAAGCCCCCAGACCGTCCAGAACCCGGTCCATAAATTTCTGAAAGCAACCTGGTGCATTCAAGAGCCCGAACAGAAGAACCGTAAACTGGTAGTGGCCCCGAGGGGTAGAGAACGCTGACTTCAAGGCAGCGTCCTCATCTAGCGGCACCTGCCAATATCCCTTGGTTAAGTCTAAGGTGGAGATAAACTTGGCTTTCCCCAGCATCTCAATCAGATCATCGGTACGGGGCATAGGGTATGCCTCCACCGTGGAAACACTGTTTAATTTTCTAAAGTCCACGCAAAAACGAACCGATCCGTCCTTTTTGGCCACGAGCACCAGGGGGTAAGACCACGGGCTCTGGCTTTTCTTAATCACGCCCATAGCTAGCATTTCTTCAATTTCTTTATTAACCACCTCCAGCTGTCTACCATTTAACCGGTGTGGTGGAGAATGAATGGGGAGATGCTTCCCCGTGTCAATCAAATGCTTGGTTAGCGACGTCCGCCCCGGCAAGCTCGAAAACAATTCTCGAAACTCCTGCAAACACCGCCTCAGCTGTTTTTTCTGCAAAGCACTCAATTCCTCGGGAACTTGAATATCCGCCATCCCCTCCTTTCCCCGATAGCTAGCCAAGACATCCAGCCCTGCTCCTTTGCCTAACGACTCTCCCCCTCCTACTTGGTTAACCCGCGCTCCCCTCTCACGGAACGGTTTCATCATGTTTACGTGATAAACCTTGGGCCGTCGCTGACTCTCTGGGTCCTGCAGCAAATAATTCACTTCGTTTAGCTTATTTTCTACAACCACGGGCCCTTCCCACTTAACGGCCAGCTTCTCCGGCTTCAACGGTTTCAACACCAACACCCTATCTCCTGCCTGAAACACCCGTTGCCTGGCCTGCCGGTCATACCACCTCTTCTGCGTCTGCTGAGCCTGCATCAAGTTCTCTTGTGTGACCTCCCCAACTTCCGGCAACAAAATTCTGTAGGTTTTGCATATACTCTACAACCGACACCGGGGTGGGGGTAGTTCGTCCTTCCCAGCCCTCCCGCAACAATTTCAGAGGGCCCCGTAGCTCTCAACCAAAGACCAATTCATTCGCCGAGAACCCCAGACTATCGCTTTTAGCATCCCGGGCTGCAAAGAGGAGGTAGGGCAGGGCTTGATCCCAGTCGGCCGTATGCTTGGCAGCATAGGCTTTTAACATTTTGCCCAGCGTCTGATTAAAACGTTCCACCAACCCATTCCCCTCATGGTGGTACGCTGCTGCTATACACTGTTGTACGCCCGCCAACCCCCACAATTCCTTTAACAACAGAGACATAAAATTTCCCCCCTGATCGTGCACCAATACCTTGGGGACCCCCACCCGGGTGAAAATGGTCATCATGGCTTTCGCCACCTGTGGCGCAGAGATGACCGAAAGCGGTACCGCCTCAGCATAGCGGGTGGCGTAATCCACCAGGGTCAGAATGTACTTCTTCCCCGACCGAGTAGTTGGACTAAAGGGTCCCAAAACGTCTACCCCCATTTTTTCGAAAGACACTTCCATGATGGGCGAGGGGCGTAGTGGGGCTTTAGGATGGTCTCGAGGGAACCCAACCCGTTGACACATTTCACATGAATTGCAAAAATCCAGCACCTCCTTGGCTACCCCGGGCCAATAGAAATCTCGGCTCACTCGTTCCAGGGTACAGCGTATCCCCAAGTGTCCTCCCCATAGCCGCTCATGGGCAGTTTCCAATACCTTCTCCCTTGCGGACGTGGGCACCACCAGTTGTTTCCTTTCCACCCCTCCTCCTCCCTTGGGCGAGAACTGGCGGTAATGTCTTCCCCGTTCCCAAACGAACACTGCTGTTCCCACCTTTCCTCTTCCCTCCGCTGGGTTTCCCGCTGCCTCCCGGCACCCCTGTAGCGAGGGATCCTGTTGTAACTCTCTTTGGAACTCCGGGGTACCCCAGCCTTCCAACTCTGGGTCACCCTCTTCCCCCTCCTCCCGACTGGATCCTCCCACTACTTTCCCCGGTTCTTCCTCCCCTGGGGCCTCCCTCTGCCGGGCTGCTTTTCCCCAGGTCGTCACCGCCAAGTGGGTAACTTGCCCAGGAGGAAGGCGGATCCTTCCGCGTGCGTGAGGATAACTAGCTCCCCTTTCCATCCTCGATACTCAATGTTCACTCGGGCCAGCGGGGCCTCGAAGGGAGGCGCTCTGTAGGGGGTCACCTTTATGGTTCGACCCACTAGTCTCTGTTCGGGTTTAAGCAGACCCACATGGGCGCTGCTAAGGTCAGCTCCGGTATCCCTCTGAGCCCGGACCGTCCTCCCATCGACCACCACGCACTCACAGAATTTTCGACGGCTCCACTGCAGCTGGGTCAGGGTCACCAATCGCATAGAGATGGCGTTCGCCGGACCGGGACTCCCGGGGCCTGCCGATGCCTGGGCCACCCCTGCGGACTCAGGACGCATGTACTCCCACTCCAGGTCAGCCGCCTCTCCTCCGCTGTCGTCACTCCAGTTGGAGGCAGGAGAGGCCGGCGTTGCTGGTGCTGCCGCCGCTCGGACCACCGGTCGTGGGGCCGGGCCCCCTCCACCACTCGCTTGCTTAGCCGCCAGCTTGGGGCATTCCCTCTTCAGGTGCCCTGGCTCTTTGCAGTAAAAGCACCCCCCACTCGCCTGGGGACCAGCCGCCGCTGCTCCACTTTTCTCCCGGCGCTCCTTCCCAGGCCATGCCGCCTTCCTTTCGACAGCCACCGCACCAGGACGCTTATCTGGAGTCTTCGGGGTCCCTCCGGCTCCTTTCCGCTCGAACGCCTGCAGCCGGTCTGCCATTTTCGCCGCTTCCATCAGGGTCGAGGGGTTCTTTTCCCCCACCCACACATCGTATTTCTCGGGAAACTGGCGATAGAGTTGCTTCTTAGCCATCAGGTCCTTGGCCCCCTTCAAGTCCTGGACCCCTTCGGCATCCATCCAAGCCTCCATAGCCGTCATCATTCGGATGGCAAACGCAGCGAAAGTCTCTTTTGGGTTCCTGGTTAGCTGGCGGAACTTCTGCCGGCAATGCTCCGCTGTCAAGGCAAATTGTTCTTTGGCCAAACTTTTGAAATACAGGTAGTCGTGGCGCAAGTCCCGCGGGATGGTTGCTATCATTTCTCGCAAAGGCCCCGTCACCTGTGGATGCAACAGACTCATCCTCTGGGTTGGCAAGACCCCCAACTCGTCACACATATCTTCGAAAAGGGCCAGGAACGCTCCCACATCATCTCTCTCCTGGTACATGGGAAAAGCCCACCGGTCGAACCGCGGCCCGGGGGTCCCCCCCCTTTCTCTCTCCACGATTCGCAGGTGTCGGGACATCAGTTCCATACATTCCGCATACAGCCGTTGAACCTTCCGTTCCTCGCTCTCTCCTCTGGCTCTCACCCCTGAGCCATTTCCGTCCGCCTCTCTTGGTGGACGAGGGGGTGGGGGCAGCGGTGTTCCTCGTGGCCGTGGGACCTGCACCCTCCTGGCGTCCCCCTCCAACGTTACCGCCAACGTCGGGGTCATCGGCAACTGCAGGATCGGCACCCCTGAAGTGTCTCCTGCCAGCAGCGTCGCCGGGAGCAACATCCTTGGCTCACGCTCGAACCATGCTCCTTCCCGCTCTTCCTCTGGCCTCCAAAGTTGTGCCGCAAACCGTCTCCGGGCCCCTCCCTCGGAGCCGGGCGACTCTTGCATCCCCCACTCTAAAGTGGACAGACTGGACTCCCCTACCGCTCCTTCCTGAGGGTTCAGCCCCCCAACTTCTACTCCTGGAGCTTCCGCTCCCTGACTCTGAGATAACCACTCTACTCCTGGAGCCGTAGCTTCTTGGTCCTGAGACATCCTTGGCTGGCCTAACCACCTTTGCTTAGCCTGGGTTCAATTCTCTGCTTCACTGCTCTCCTTTTCCTGCCAGCGTTCTGTTCCTCCGGATCTGTGTTGAATCCCAGCGCTGCCCACCATGTAAAGGAGACTGGACCCAGCCAAGCTGGCTTTCCACTGGATTTTGCACAGATCCCCAGAACAAAACACACACAGCTCACAGTTTGGAGGTTTAAGCCCAATTTATTTTGGAAAGAGGCAAGCAAACAGGATTAGCAACTAAAACTATAGATACATGCAGATATATGTTGAACCCAGACCCAAGCAAACTAAAAAACTAAGTTACAATATCATACGTCACCCAGCTATGGAGTCAGCCAGCTCAGAACAAAAACCCCTTTCAAAGTATACCCTTTATAGATACTTTTCCCACTCCTTTCCCCCTCCCTTCGGCTCTCCCTGCGATGATCTTTTCACACCTCTCCAGAGATGTTAATTTCTCTCAAGGTCGGCCGGCCTGGCCCCAAGCAGTTCCAGGAAGTACCAGAACGCCCCCATACATCTGGCCGGTTATCTACTCCGCTCCTAAAACCATAACAATAGAACACTTTAATATATTTTAAGAACAGCTATTCCATGTATGAATTTACCCCTTCCTTACAGCTGCAACGTGGAAAGAAGAACAAAAAGTGCCAATATCACAATGGAGAAATTGCCCTAATGGAGAAATTAATTAAACAGGTTGCAGTGACCAGATATTCACAACAGGAAACAATTTGGCACAAATTTATAGCCTATAGAATTCAACACATGCCGTAGATACACCTGCCATCCACTCATAGTTTTCCATGAAGAGACTTGATTTGATGAAAAATGTAAGCACTATTGGACCCTTTCACATAAGATAAAAATGACAAGAAACACATCTGTCTTTCATACAGACTAAATAATGCAATGAATTCCCTGGATGAACTATTCTAAATGTATATTGAGACCTTTTGTTATTGCTGTTGAATGAACTGTTATTTTCAAATCTTAATTTTTTAAAAAATCAAAAAGGTAATATAAAAGGAAAGGGTAAAGAACCTCTCGTGCAAGCACTACTGACTCTTGGAGGGACGCCAGCTTTCACTGACGTTTTCTTGGCAGGCCTTATAGCGGGGTGGTTTGCCGTTGCCTTCCCCGGCCGTTATTACCTTTCCCCCAGCTAACTGGGTACTCATTTTACCAACCTCGGGAGAATGGAAGGCTGAGTCGACCCAAGCCAGCTGCCTGAAACCAGCTTCCACTGGAATCGAACTCAAGCCGTGAGAAGAGTTTCAGCTGCAGAAACTGCTGCTTTACCGCTCTGCACCACACTGGCAATTAATATAATTTCTTTTCTTTTTTTACTGTATGAGGGATGACAATACAGTAAAGTCCCCCCACCCCAAAGACAACTAGATAAATAGAAGAACTAAACTGAACATAGTTTATAAGAATGAAGGCTGGGGGGTGGTACTTTTAGAATATGACATATCCTTAATTAGAATATGACATATCCAGCTCTGTCATCGGGGCAAATGAAAACAAAATGCAAATACAGATCTTTTAACTTTATAAGTGAAAATGTTCCTGCTTACATATACTATACTTACATAGAAATATTTATAACCCTAATAATCCTACACCATCATTCTCATTAAATCCTTTCCTTTTCAATACTGTGGGCATCAAATGATGCCAATTCCTAAGTAAATCCCTGTGAGTTGAGAACAGGGGCTCTTCTGCTTCAAGGTCAGGGGTTATTCAACTTATAGCAGAGTTTTTAAAAACCTCCAAACCTGCCAGCTAGCCATGGGTACAAGCTTACTTTACGGAATTCCATCAAGGATTTCACACAATTTAAGTGTCTGATGGATTGCAACCAAAATCTAAGTACTCTGCTGAACTAGTTTGTGGATCTGATTGTTTGAATGGAAGCTAAATATATAACTCTGTGCTGAGCCAATAGTTAGCTGAATCTTCACTACTGAACCACTGTGATCCTGAATAAAACGTTTTTCTATTCCATTCTCCCAACTTTGATGCAACAAACAATATTTCTATGCAAGAATATTTGGGCCAAATATTTGCATCATCCAACAACTCTATGAGCCAAATTGTTTAATGCTTTTGGAATCTGGCTTACAGCAGAAGCTACAAGTCCACGGAATAGTTTCCCCTTCCCCAGAAGAAAAGGTGGTGCTTGCTATTATTGATTTAGCTCAGGGATGGGGAACTTGTGGCCCTCCAGATGCTAGGCTACAATTCCCATCAACCCTGACCACCTGCAAGGCTGGCCATGGCTGAAGCAAGTAGGTATGCAACAACATCTGGAGGCCACAGGTTTCCCACCACTGATTAAGCCCATAGAGAAGTTAAAACCAGCACCCCAAATTGTGTTTCTAAGACAATTCCACAGTATTATAGTCCTATTGCTCTGTTATTTGTGTGCATGGAAACTTAATGATTTAAATTGTAGAGGCACTGAAGAAATTAGTGTACTTCCTCCTCTTACATAGCCCCGATCTTGACAGCAGTGCTTTGGCGCCAGGAGGCCTCGGGCTCCTGCACTCACACTCCTTCCTGGCATGTGTACCAGAAGGAGCGCGAGTGTGGAGTTGCTGTCACTGAGGAGGGGGGAGGAAGACAGGGATACGAACCGGCTCTCTTCCCTCTGACCTCCCTCTCCCTGCCCCATTCCTCACCTCTCCATTTTTTTTAATCTATGGATGCTAAGGATCACATCTACAGATTTTAAAAAAATGTAGAAGGAATGGGGCAGGGAGAGGAAGGTCAGAGGGAGGAGAGCTGGTTCACGTCCCTGTCTTCCTCTCCCTCTCGCTGCCTCTATAGATAAAAAAATAAAAAAATTAAAAATGGGAGTGGGAGAGCAATGGGACAGGGAGAGGGAGGGTCCCTCTCCTCCTCCCCCTCTGGCTATCCCGTTCCTCTTCCCCCCCCTTTAATTTTTTTTTTTTAGTTTTTATCTATAGATGTGATCTCATCTATAGATAACAAAAATTAAAAAGGGAAGGAACGGGACAGCCAGGGGGGAGGAAGAAAGGGACATGCTGCACCTAAAACTGCCCTTTTCCAGCTGTTGGGACCAATCAGCAGTCGCCATCAACTGTGGCATGCCTCCGTGTCCAAAAAAGTCAGGGTAAGTGCCCAACTCTTTTGGAGAGGAGTTTAGGAGGTTTGCCCCTGGATGGCTTTGGGATGGCGGCTGCATCATATAGATGACCTGCCGCCACTCCAAACCCACCCCGGGGCAAACCTTTCATCAAGACAGGCCCATAGTCTGGTTCTCAACCAATTTAAGTCAAAGCACTTAGTTTTGGTGCTTTGACTTAAATGGAGGTAAACTGGCTTAAACTGGGCTGATATATATATATATGTGTGTGTGTGTGTGTGTGTGTGTGTGTGTGTGTGTGTGTGTGTGTGTTATTCGTCTACATTGCAGTTGTACATCATCTGCCTGAAGCAAAATTTCAACAGTTGAGTCGGAAATACTTAAAGGGAGAAAGCCTTTAAAAATCCCACTGGTTTTTTACGGAAATGTTGACAGACCCTTAAATTACAACAGTGCTCCTGGGCACTGTTACAGTAACTATTTTACTGTGTGGTTCAAAAGGGGGAAAGGAACAAACTTGTTTTCCCTGTAGCCCATTATTAAGACATACTTTGGGGTGTATCAATATTAATAGCCTCTTCATTTCCTTTCACTCTGAAGAATAAAGGAAAGAATTCCTTTTTGACTTTGTATTTATTTATTTATTTGTTTAAAGTTTCATGGCTACACTCACATCTATGCAAACCAATTCAGCTTCTGGTATTCTTTGTGTCATCTACACAGAGGTGAGGGAAAAGCAGAATTGCATTCTGGTTTCTTGCAATATTGTTGGAGCAGTTAACTCCTTACCAGTCATTTTGAGTCTACTGAAGTCAATAAGTGTCTCCCCACAGGGATTGGGGTTATTCCTTGGTGGCATGATCCACAAAGTACTTATGCTGGTTTACCCTTAAATCTATCTAGCATGAAAATCAATATTCTACTTATGAAGATCAATTTTACTATTATTGTTCAGCAGGAAGTTTGTGGATTGCATATTCAGGCCAATATAAATATACCCAGAGACTTGAATGAAACTCAATGAGATTACATTGCATTGGTTACAAGGCCAATTCATAGGATCAAATTGGTGAGTTGTGGCATAGGTGGGCGGCCATTCTGAATAGTCAAGCTGCAATTTGTCCTGTTGTCTAAATCCAACTAGAGATGTAAAATTTCCAGAAATTCTGAATCCATTGGGGGGGGGGGGAAACCTTTTTGGGGAGGTAGGGATCAGAAAAAAAAACAGAACTTTTGAGGGAAATGGGGAAAAAAGCAATATTTTTAGTGCTGTTTACTGACCTAAAGTCACTTTGTTGCTTTAGGACATCCTTCTCCAACCTAGTTCTCTACAGACATTTTGGACTTCAGCTCCCATCAGCAGCATGGCCAATGGTTAGGAATGCTGGGCAGTGTAGTCTAAAACATCTGAAGGGCACCAGGATCGGGAGGGCTGCTTTAGGAACATAAAGCCACTTTTATGTTCCTAAAGTTATATTATGCATAACTTGGTTTGCTCATAAATTATCATTATACCTAAAAACATTTAAGAGTAAACTCAGTAAATTTGCAATTATTGTCTGAATAAACAACACTTTTAAATTGAATATACCAAACATAATAATATGAGCAAACCAAGATATGCGTAACATATTTTAGGTTACTATTGAATGTCTGACCAGAGAGAACATCTACAAGTTGTCCCAGAAACATCTGAACCATCCTAGAAGCCAAAAGAAGCAGGAAGAACTGCAAGCAGGTTAAAACTGCTGTATAGCATCTCTTCTTGTTTGTAAGGAAGTTTAGGGAAATTTCTAAACCAGTCCCCATTTGTGGAGTGAAGCTTAGGGAAATCTGTTCTGAAGGAAAAGTTATCAAGGTTGCATTTAGCTAGGAAAGACTCATCTTAGAAAGCAACCATATTTAATTGAAGAAACTTTAAGCAATCTCAACTCATTGTAGAGTGACGTTTTATTCACTTTTGTAAATAATTTTCATTGAAGAACATTATTTTTGTTCATTAGAGACCATAAAAGTGGTCTCTAATGGTAGTGTCAGTTCCATGCCTACACCATGGGCACCAGGCTACTGAGATACTTTTAGGTATAGAGGGTTTATTCTAGTGGCAACAGATAAAAGTTTTAATGCTGTGGCAGTATTTCCTAGTGGTGAGGTCTAATTGGGAAGTGTGACAGTGAGTTCTATAGACTTTAGTCTCAAAGTTATTTTTTTTAAAAAAGAAACATAAGATGGGATGGCCCACATGCTGTTCGGTTACATCTTGTGACCGTGGCAGGATCACTGACAGTGGCCTTTTTTTTTCATATGAGGGCTTTAGATTAGAATTGCATTAATCTAACCAGAATACGCCCAAAAACACATGACTGGGTAGAATAAAACACAAACTGTCAAGAATGCAATATTTTCTTCCATATGGCAATTCACATGTTGGGAAACTGAGTATGATTTGAAGCATCCCTAAAAGTCTAACAGAAAAGATACACTAAATCAATAATTCAAATAAGGAATGGAAGAAATTACAATGCTGGGAACCTTACAGAGGATTAAAAAACATTTCCCCTGTGGATTCATTCTTTCCAGACTTTTTTCATCTCTAGTCTTTCTATAAAAGAGCTATTATTAATCTTTAGAAATCATTTTGTGGGGAGTAAAGACTATCAATATATAAACACATGGTCTTAAATTCTTGAAGAAATTATTTTCATAATCCAAAACTGTTCAATTTCTCCATTTTTTAAGGAAAAAACAAAAAAGGATCTTTGGAGGGGGAATGGTTCTCCTCCCCCCCTCCCCCCCAGGGCTTCCACATCTCTACCAGGGTTATATCAGGATTAAACAAACCTTGCATAACCCTAAAACACAGCTTGAATATTCAGGATGGCACCTATTGGCACTGCAGCTCATCATGACTTAAGCAACAATTGTGTGAACCTGATCACTGAATGAAGTTGCACCACTAAATGGTACTTTAGTGAATCTATTCTAGATTAAGCAATTTGTGAGCGATTACATAACTGATTTATGCTCATATTTTGTACAGAGTTCATTTACTTTGCAATCCTATACACACTAACCTGGGAACAAATCCCATTGAACTGAATGAGACTTACATCTGAGCTGGTATGCATAGGATTGCACTGAGGACATTGCTATGTTGCTCAATGGAGCTCTAGCCCTGAGTCTACTTTGGGGTGGGTGGGCAGGTCTCAGCCCTAAGTATCCATTGGTGTAAATTGTCATGCAGCGGGGCAGTTTTCAAGGGGGATTGCAGATAGGGAGGGAAGTGTCAACTTTACCCTCCCCACATAATACAAGACATCCCTGACCACAACTCCCTTCTCCTCTGAATGGCAATTAACCTTAGAAAATGAATATTTCCATTGGTGCCAAAACATGTTTTTTAAAAAAGGCATTCAAACAGGGATTTCCAGGGGATTGCAGTTGGGAAGGGAAGGGTCAACATTTCCATTCATTGTGTGTAGTGAGGGGAAAGTCCCACCCCTCCACCCTGCAATTAAGCTGGGGGGGGGGACCCTTCCATCGGTGCCAGTGAAAGCTTTTTTTCCCTGAGATGAATTGCATTGGGTGGAAGCAATTTTCCTACACAAAGGAGGAGAGGGGGAAAGGAATGGGGCAGCAGGGGAGAGTGAGAGAACAGTCGTCAAAAAATAGGGGGGGAGTGTTCTTTGCCATCCTCAAAAGTTAAAGAAACTGGGCAGGAGGTCCTTCTTCAGCTAGTCCAAGTGTGTGTTAGATCCTGGACTTGTGTACACATGTAGTATGACTCCTCTTGATCTTTGTGTGTCTGCCAGCCCTAGACTGTGACACACAGAAGGATGGCACATAGCGTGGGGCATCCTAGCTTGAGCTGCTTGTGTCTTCTGTATGTGTATTGGGGTTTGGAGGAAAAGTCACAAGACCCCACCACATGGAGACAACACCCTAGAAACTGCAGAGCAGAGAAAGGGGGGGGGAGAGAGAGAGACAGATATCCTTCCACCCACTCCCTGTCTCTTCTCTTTTCTCTTTCTCAGATCCACCTCCTCTATGCTGTCCAGTCCTGGCTTCATCTTCTGATCCACACACCCAAGTTTGCCTATTTCTCCCCACAACCTTCCCTTTTACTTTACTTTCTAAACTTCTCCCTTGCTTCCTTTCCTTTATCTCTTCTGCCCCTCTCCAGCCCCCACTCTTCTCCCCACCCACCCTGCATTTTTACAACACTCTTCCCCCAGAATTGTGCATCATGTTAATTTTAATTTGGTAATAATGATCAAATAATGGGGTAATTAGCAAGGGGTTCATTAAATTTTGGAACAGGATCTGGGTAGTTATTGGGAAATTAACTGGGATGAATCCCTGGATTGCCCTTGGCTTTGGCTTTTGGATTAGCACTCTTTTCAAATTTTGGAAACTTAATTTTGATGCAGAAGTTGCCATTTTTAGGTGTGCATGAGTTTGAGGGAAAGGGCTTATGAAAAAACTACTCCCTTTTTGCATTTCCCCCCCACACCATTGCAAATTACTTTAATTGAGAAGAGACTACTGATTTGGGATAGGGTGCAAATTAATGGAAGAATTTGTTTTATTTGAAGTGCTTTGGATAAGAAATTAATTGGCAGGCTTTGCCTTCTGTAAGATTTCAATAAATTTTAGTATTTATAAATTTGCATATTTATGGGCCAGAGCCCACATCTTTTAAGTACCTAGTAACACCAAGTTTTAGTCAAACTAACACATTTTCACTATTGATAGCAAAAGCATCATTTGAGCCACTCTCATGCTACTAATATGCACAATGTTAATGGTAGACAGAAAGTGGAAAAGCATCGTTTCTAAACTGAATGTAAGATTTATGTGTTTATTTCTACCCTGCTTTTCTACAAAACTAAATGTAGCTTAGAATGAAAAAAGTAAAATATAAAATCAAATAAAAATTAAACACTATGCAAGACACAAAAAGTAGCACCAGAAATTCTTTAAGAACATACTAATTTAGATATCAAACACTTAATGAAATAAAACAAACTTTCCTGCATTTGTAGGTTAAAACATATCTAGAACCAGAGATTTTTAGCCTCACCTTAACAGCCCAATCCTAGATAATTATAATTAATGGGACTAATTTACAAACCATGCCAAGCCGAAACCTATTATATGACACCTTAGAAACTATCCCCCTATAAGGTAACCAGATACAAAGAAAACCAACAGAGCTCTTGTTTATTTAATGAGGGAAACCCAAATGTACTGAAATCCCTTCTTAAAAGTATAGAAGTGCAGTCTTCTTTCTCTCTCACCTGGTTACTCTAAACACACTGCTTTGAGAAAACTCTGGTCTCCCCTCAGACTGTGTGGAAGAAATGTATCCCACAATTTCCGAGGAGCCAACTTAGTCCAGGAGATAGTTTCTCCTACCTTCCTCATGGTCTAAGTAAGTGTACTTGACCAAGTCCTTAACTTTCACCGATTTGTGTTTGTTTGTTTTTAAAAAAAAGAAAAGCAGGGTGAGAGTAGAGTGACCATATGAAAAGGAGGACAGGGGTCCTGTATCTTTAACAGTTGCATTGAAAAGGAATTTCAGCAGGTGTAATTTGTATATATGGGGAACCTGGGGAAATTCCCTCTTCATCACAACAGTTAAAGCTGCAGGTGCCCTGCCCTCTTTTAAATCTGGTGACTCTAGTATAGCTCCTGCACCTTTAACTGTGGTGATGAAGAAGGAATTTCACCAGGTTCCCCATATATACAAATAACACCTGCTAAAATTCCCTTTTCTATGCAACTGTTAAAGATACAGGAGCCCTGTCCTCCTTTTCATATGGTCACCCTAGGTGAGAGGGAATCATCACGTCTTGGAGCACAGGGAGACGGGACTAGAGTCAAGATGCTGCCAAGGTGCTTCTTCCCTCATTTAACTTCACAAGCAGTAGTGCAACAACGCAGCTTTGGTTGTCTGGACCTTAGAATCATAGAATAGTAGAGTTGGAAGGTGCCTATAAGGTAGGGTGACCATATGAAAAGGAGGACAGGGCTCTGGTATCTTTAACAGTTGTATTGAAAAGGACATTTCAACAGGTGTCGTTTGTATATATGGGGAACCTGGGGAAATTTCCTCTTCATCACCACAGTTAAAGCTGCAGGTGCCCTGCCCTCTTTTAAATCTGGTCACTCTAGTATAGCTCCTGCACCTTTAACGAGCCAGTGTGGTGTAGTGGCTAAGGTGTTGGACTGGGAGTCGGGAGATCCAAGTTCTAGTCCCCACTCAGCCATGGAAACCCACTGGGTGACTTTGGGCCAGTCATAGACTCTCAGCCCAGCCTACCTCACAGGGTTATTGTTGTGAGGAAAACATGGAGAGGAGCATTATGTACACCGCCTTGGGCTCCTTGGAGAAAAAAAGGCGGGATATAAATGTAATTAAATAAATAAACTGTGGTGATGAAGAGGGAATTTCACCAGGTTCTCCATATATACAAATGACAACTGCTGAAATTCCCTTTTCTATGCAACTGTTAAAGATGCAGGAGCCCTGCCCTCCTTCCCATCGGATCACCTAAGGCCATCAAGTCCAATGCCTTTAGACGCCCAAGTGTTATGAAGCACACAATTAGAAATCTCTTCTCTCCGCCCCTCCACAAAGCCATTCTATGCTTTACAATTGTCCCTGTATTTCTGATACTTACCAACAAAACATTCTGCCAAACCATTTTTTTAAACACACACACAAACACACATTTAAACTCAAGCCATCACGAGGCGGCCTTGTGGGAAGAATTGCAGTAATTTCTCTCATTACCGCTACAGCACATTCCCGCTCACGTCCCCTCAGCAGCAGTGAGGAAAGCGGGCCTGGGGGTTTCCCGCCTTTTGGACTTAACCCGCGGCTGGAGGCGAAAGCCGGAGGGGGAGCAGGAGGAGACCAACCAGCCTTGCAGTCGGTGCTGCCACCACGCTCAGCGTTGCTCTCCTCAGCATGACGTGCAAGCTCTGCCCTTAGCTTAGGCAAATGGAGCCCAGAGAGAGCTGCGGGAGGCTGCTCGGGCCGCCGCTGCTCATGCCCAGGCCACGCCTGGCCAACGAGCCCCGAACGCCTTGAACAGGCCTAATCTGTTCGCGCCCTTCTCCAACCCGAGCGCGCCTCGACGACCGCCTGCAGAGGGCGCTGTTCAGAGGAAAGGAAGCTGCTGCTGCGCCAATAAGTTCGTGGCCATGGCAGCCGCTGCCCCGCCCTTTCCCCCACCGGGTTGGCTGCGCCTCGAACAAGGGCGTGGCCTGGCAGCAGGTGCACCTGCACCTGAATCCCTGCTTGCCGCGCAGTTGTTAAAGGCACAGGAAGCCTGCCAGGAAAATAAATAACTGGCAACCCAGCTCTGGATTTCTGGGCCGCCCAACTCTACAGGAACGATTTTGTTTGCCCGAGGGCTCATATTCTAGGTTTCGGCTCCAGAGCCCAAGAGAGGCATTAGTTGGAAAAAATATCACTCCGTTGTCTCACGCCCACTTCATTCAAGGTAGCCTTGCTTCTCTTCTTTGGTGGAACGCAAGCCCTTTCTCTAGGGTGACCCTATGGGAAGGAGGGCAGGGCTCCTGCATCTTTAACAATTGCATAGAAAAGGGAATTTCAGCAGGTGTCATTTGTATATATGGGGAACCTGATGAAATTCCCTCTTCATCACAACAGTTCAAGCTGCAGGTGCCCTGCCCTCTTTTAAATCTGGTCACTCTAGTATAGCTCCTGCACATTTAACTGCTGTGATGAAAGGGGAATTTCACCAGGTTCTCCATATATACAAATGACATCTGCTGAAATTCCCTTTTCTATGTAACTGTTAAAGATGCAGGAGCCCTGTCCTTTTTTTCATATGGTCACCCTACCTTTCGCCAAAAGTTAGTTCAAGGAAACTCTCCAGCCGGAATCCTTCCCCTCAATCTCACAGCCTTTGGCTTTGCCGGCCTGTGAATTCACTCATGCATGTTCCTCACTCATGCATGTTCCACTCGAATGTGTGAAATACCCACCACGGATCAACCACCACAGCCAGAGCTTCCAGGCGCTTTTACATCACCTCAAGCACAATCTTTTTTGTGGTCACACTTTTAACTGCGTGGATCATGGGGAGGCTCAGAAAAGAAGCGCTGTATAGCTGCTGCATCACTGAATGCTCCACACATGCCCAACCTGGTGCCCTCCAGATGCGTAGGACTGTAGCCTGGCTGGGAGTTATAGGAATTGCAGCCCATCCCAACACATTTCGAGGGTACCAGGTTGGAGAAGGCTTCTCTCCACAATAACTCTGCGATCCTGTATCTGCTCACCTGCGAGTAAATCTCCACGGGGACTTACTGTTCAGAAGTCATAGGGCAGAGATTAAAAGGTGCGATCATACGCAACACCTCAAGCAGGGCAGGTAACCCTGAAAAGACCCAGCCCGAGAGGACGCTGGCTTTCCAGGGACTTCTTAGCTTGTGCCTGCCAACATGTGAAGCCGTTGCGCTTCTAGCGCCGTTCCTCACCTCCCGGTGCAAAATACCTGCGATCCTTTGCATGTGAAATGTCTCCGGTTTACTCTCCAGGTAGAGTTAGGAAAGAAAGACCAAGCGGCCAATTACTGTTCAAGCAACAGGGAGCCAGACGAAGCCAGGTCTCTTGCCTGAGAAGGCATCCGATTGTCCCGAGGTGTCCAAGGGAGTCAGGAGGCAATGCTCGGTAGCTTCTATAGGGTCTACTGTGCGCTCTTAATTCTTTAACGTATACATTCAGATTACATTCTGCTAATCTTCCTTTTCCTCTATGCCGATTACTTCTGGGGCATCCACCCGGCACGTTGCGCTTCGTTACGCAGTACCGCGATTTCGTTTGAGCCTTATCTGTTTACCGGGCATGGCCTCAATAAAAGCCAGGCGGCCCTTTTCTTTGAAATCGATGGAAGTACAACATTGCGCCGGGTGCTTCAGGCTCCACTTCCATACACACTTACGAGGGAGTAAGTTGCATTGAATTTAATAGTACTTACTTCTGAGTAACCATGTCTAGGATTGCGCTACATATCTTATTTGGGTTGTACTCAATGTTAGTGCTACTTAGAGTAGACCCATTGGAATGAATGGGGTTTAAGTTAGACTAACGTTGGATGCAATGATGGTCAAGGGCACACCTAATTCAGGATGTTCTCGGATCCGTCTCCTTTTGGAGTCAGCTGTCAAGCTGCCAAAGATTTTAAGACACCCACGTTACACTCCTTTGTTGCAATCTAGGGTGAAGACAGACGACTGTTTGACAAGTGGCAATTGACTACGGTACTCCTCTGCCCACTTGTTGTATTGTTTTGCCACCGGTGAGAAAAATCTCCCCATATTTCTGCGCCTGATCAGAAATATTATAGAGCATCTTTACTTCCTCTGGTAAGTTAGGAAGAATCACCCGTTGGCTGAGACCGTTACATGCACGCCCTGGTAAATTGGGCCGGATCTACACTACTGCTCTAAAGCACTTTATACCAGTTTTGAAAAGGGTATATGGAGTGTGCCCTGGGCCCCAACAGTTGACAAAACCGTTATAAAGCGCTTTAAAGCACTTTAAAGCAGTAGTGTAGATGCTGCCTAGGTTAATGGTCGTCTGTACCCATTCCATAGCTTATTGAAAAAAAGTGTGTATGACACAGTGTTCAATTTCGGCTGTTGTGAATGGCTCTGGGCTGCAGGACACCTGGGCACTGCCTACTTGCTTACTTCTGTTGCCTTGTCTTGTCTACAGTGCCTGAGTTCAGACAACAGGCTAATCAACGGTTGTTTTCCATTGTGTTCCTGTTACACTCCCCCCCCCCCGCCCCCGCTGATTAGCGTGTTGTCCGAACTCAGCCAGTGTATACGCAAACCACACTCATGTGGGCTCTTCACACAACAATGATCTGTGGCTACCAACATATCTACTATTTCCTGAATATACACAATACACACGGGTCGTTCCCTTCATATGCCTTATCCCCAATTCCCTTATAAGCCCAACATAAATCCCTTATGAGTCTCCGACCCAAGAAGGCCAATTTAGCATTGGGCGCTAGAGCGCTGGGCTTCGCCAATTCTGGCGGATAGAACAATGCTTGGTCCAGTTATTACCAACCCACCCCGCATTCCAGCAAGACGGAGAAAAGTTTCCTTTCTGCTCATTACACAACCCCATTGCCTTCAATGAGATCAACAACCAAATCGTAGAACTGGGCTATAAGTCGGTTTCATCTGACCAACTGAGAACAATAGGAATCAGTTCCCCGATTCTAAACCTATCGCAAAGCATATTTCCATGAAAAATTATGAATCGGTTGACTTCAAAGTCAAATGCGTTTCGTATTAGGTCTTAGACTCACATGCATTCCCAACCAAACTGGATCGGTTTGTTAACCACTGATTTGGCATGAAACCATCTTAATTCCTGTCTAACCAGAAATGGACATAAGCACAGGTTACAAAGCAAACACACACACACACACACACACACTAAAATGGGAGTGAGCTGAGAGAGCTCAGTCTTTTAATTTTGTTCACTTTGAAGACTGGTGAAAATTAAAGGAGGCAGGGAAAGAAAATCTGTAATTTAGTCTGTAATATTAGGTCAACTTGACTGCCTAAGGTTTGTGCTTTGAGTGTTTTATTTAAGTTAATTTTTGCAAACTTTTTGGTTGAAATGGGCTTATGAGCTCTTAATTATATTTTTGTCTTTAGAAAGTTGCGTTTCAATCCAGATGCTTGTCTTTTATTATTGTTAGTCATTTCTGCTGCTTTAACAGCTGAATCTAAAACCTGCTTAGGTGTTGCAGAACTTTTTTTTCTGTCTAAACATGTATAGGATTGCACCCAAAGTCTACATGGATGTAAAATACTTTACACCTGGATCTCAGACATACTTTACTTGAAAATAAAATCAACTGAATTCACTGGAAGTTACAGTGCATTTCTGTATGTACCTATTCTGAAGTAAGTCCTATTGAGTTCTATTGCAGCTTCTGCTTAAATGGTTCTTAAGTAGATCTGTTTACGATTAGGGCCTTTAAGACAACTACTTTGTTCAATTTAGTTGTGATCGGCTGGCCTCTTTCACTTATTGAAGATTTAACACAACGTTTGTATTAATCTGCTCTTTAAGCCTGCATAAAGGAGGCCTATTTACTAAATTACTGCCTTTAAGCACGACCAATGTCAAACCTAGTGATCGCTCAGGGGGCATTACCAATAACTAATAAATCAATAATTAATAAATCAATACTAAGACAAAAGTTTTTCTCACTCTTGCGAACACACACACGTGTGTGATAAGTGTTTATTTAGTTATTTTAAATTTTGAATTTCATCAAATGTATTTTTCCAGATACAACGTAAATTATAAGTCAAGCTACTAGTGCAGAAGTATCCTCAAGTCGTTAAAATGTTGCCTCCATATTACTGGCATGATGTTCTTGCCGCTTGTAAATTTTATGTCATTAACCTGAAATTATATTAGTAGATTAAATTATTACTTCCGAGTGGGGCTACGGGAGTGAAACTTGCTTAGTTAATATATGCCTACCAAACACGGTTTGAAGTTTTACGACCAGGCCATGAAATTGGGCAGGCCTGTTTAAGAGCGTTTCGCTTACTGCAGTTTGTAGCCGTGGGCATTCCTCGGGTCAGACACAGTCAGTGTCCCCTGGGGGGGTTAGGCGTGAGGATAACCACCACCACCACCAAACATCGCAGAAGTAACTCCTCAAAGGGAAAAATCGCAAGGAAAACGGAGGCAGCCTTCTGGGTTTTAAGATTCGCAGAGGAGAAAGAAAAGTGTGGCGAGCGATTCAACAGCCCCACCCCCACCATAACCCCCTTTGTGGGAAGCGGCTCCTTGCTCCTTTGGATGCACCTGGGCAAACAGATGTTTGTCCACCAGCACAAGCCGGGGGCTGAAGAAGGCAAAGAGATGGAGGGTTCGTGCTCGGCTCTCTGTGCGTCGGGAACGGCGTTCACCGCAGCAGCAGGCAGCAGCAGCAGGCAGCAGCAACGCTCCCTCGGGGGTTCTCGATCCGTAGGTGTTGGTAAAACGGCGGCGCTTCTCTCGGTGCTGCTGCAACACCTTGGCACCGCCTGGGCTGAGCTGGCAAAAAGGTGCCGTGAGGACGACGGGGGAGGGGCGAAACTGGAGCTCTGGGACGCCAGCGAGCGCCTCCAAACGGAGTTCAAGCGCCCGCCTGCGGGCCGGCCGGCCTACTAGGTTTGGAGCCTGGGGAAGGGCCTTCCCCCCTCTGGCTTCCCCTGCGGGGGCTCCCTAGCCCCAGAGCCGAGCGCCCTCTTCCACGCCGCCGCCTTAAGGCGTCGCCTGGTGGCTCGGTTCCCCCACCACCACCCCAAAATCACTTTCTCTCGCTGTCACGTGACCCGCCTGGGCGGGGTCCTCCAAGCGCGAGAGTTTTAATTAAGGCGCCCGGTTTGGAAAGGTGCTTGCGCTTCGCGTTTGTCCAGCTGCCGCCTCGCTCTTCCTGGCGCGATGCTGGCGTTGATTAGGGCGCCCTTGCCACATCGGCCAGGTCGAGGCAGTCCGCAGCATCGCCGCCAGCGAGGAGGAATGTGGCAGGCGCGGGGCGGGTAGGAGGCAAGGGCCAGGCCCCGAAGCCAGCCCAAAAGCTCGTGGGCGGCGGCGGGGGGGGGGGCGATGGGTGGGGGCTACCCCGAAAGCAGAGACGCGCTTTGCGGCACTTTGCGAGACAAAATTGTGAAGTGTTTTGTAACAATTTGTCCGATGAAAAAAGAAGAGGGGGCAGTGAAAATTTAGGGGAGCCAGGACCCCCTAGTTTGGCAAGAAGGCGCACCCCAGCAGAGGACGGCAGGGGTGGAGCCAATGTACCAGTGGAAGTTGGTGACTCTTATTTCAGCGGGGCTGGGAATCCATTCTGGGTTCCAGTCAGAACCAGCCAGCACTGTAAAAGAGCTGTCCGAGGTGCTGAACCCTGTGTGTCCCCCCCCAAACTACGTCTAGGGCCTTGGATAGGTCCTTTAGAGTTCCGGCTGGTTCTGACCGAAACCCAGAATGAATTCACAGCCCCACCGAAATCGGAGCCACCAGCCTGTGCTGCAATGCAATCTGCCTGTCTGCGAGGGACCATCTCGGCAACCCGGTTTTTTTTGGGGGGGGGTGTCTACAACTCCAATCAGCCCCTGCTAACCCAGCCCATGGCGGTGGGGGCGTGATGGGAGTCGTATTCCCAAAGATCGGGAGGGCAGCCTGCTACATCCCCCGGTGCTCCAGGCAGCTCTGCGCACGCGGAGCGGCTTCCGCGAAATTGCTCGCAGGACTCGAAAGAGGTCACGCCGAGCCCGGCCGTCGGAGGCAAACTTCGCCTCGTTGCGCGCAGGCAGCCTGATCGATGCGTTTGCTCACCCGCGCGCGCGCCCCGATGCCTGAGACGAAACCGGTTGTTCCGGTGGCGGGCCCGCCGGTCGGCACCCCAGAGCAGAGCTCAGGGCAGGGCTGCAAGAGCCTGGCGCCCGGGCATCGCTCCCTCGGCAGCCGGCCTGGTGGCGGCGGCGGCAGCATCCCGCTCGAGCCAGTTGGGCAGCCCGGAGCGAGGCGGAGCGAGGGAGGGAGGAGCCGCCGCTCCTCTGCCCGCTCTTTGCCTTGGGACGGACGGCGGCCTCTGCAGCCCAAGCCCTCTCGGCAACCCCGGGAAGCCGCTCCTCGAGTGGCGCCGGGGTGGGTCGAGCAAATACGGCGGGGCTTGGACCAGGCGTAAAAACACAGGCCCCGGGAAAGGCGGCGCTCTCGCCACTGCGCCAACGGAGACGCGGGCGCCGTCTTCCCCATTTATTGATCTAGCCCCACAGACACAGACTCCTCCCCTCCGCGCTTCCCCTCTGGCGTCGCCGCCGCCGCTTAGGCCGGCCCAGGGACTTTATTTCTGCCCCCCTCGCTTTGCGGTCGGCTGCTACGCTCTTCGTGCCAAACCCATTCCGCGATTAGCCTCCACGCACGGGGGAGCGGCGCGCGCGCCCCAAAGTTCAGCGCCACCAAGCAATGCCGTCGCCATAACACCGCGGGGCGGGGCGGGGCAGCCTTCGCCGGGCACGTTCCGCTTTCGTGAGCAAGACTCGTCTTTAGTCCGCGCGTCCGTGGAGATCCAAGGGGACGCACCGAGGGCAAGAGAAAGCAGGAAGGCCGCGCTCAGCCCAACGGCTCGCTCCGAGGCAGCCGCGCGAGGACTTCCACCCTGTCCGGCCGCCTGTACTTCCGTGTCCGCTGTTCTGCCATCTCCCCTCTCCCCACAGAACTTCTGTCTCCGGGCCTGGCACCGAATGAGCCAAGGCCCTGGGAGGCGGAGCAGAAAGGGCGGCCAAAAGGTGAAAAACTATCACGCAGAGCTTAATGCCTAAATAAGCGGGTTCGGCAGCTCAGGCCTACCGAGCGGCCACGCCATTCGGCCAGGAAAGCCGCCTCTTCTTTTAATCCCGGATATGTACGGATGTATGTGCTTGAGGGGCAATCAATACTCTGTACATGCTCCAAGGCACTCTCACACACGCCTGGCACTGAAAACAGACCCA
The DNA here is from genome assembly GCF_023053635.1 of Elgaria multicarinata webbii. Taxonomy (NCBI): domain Eukaryota; kingdom Metazoa; phylum Chordata; class Lepidosauria; order Squamata; family Anguidae; genus Elgaria; species Elgaria multicarinata. The sequence goes on along the minus strand of NC_086172.1, from coordinate 8,153,244 downwards.
GCTGCGGCTTGGTGGGGCGGCCGGGACGGGAGGTGGGGCTCTTTGCGACGCTGGTGTCGCGGCCGCCGCCCGGGGCTTGCGAGGAGAAGGCGTGGCAGCCTCGCTTCTGACTTTCGGCTGCCTTCCACCGCATCAGCACCTGTACCGGCTGGCTGGGTCCCAGCAGCGTCCTGGCAGCAGCGGGCAACCAGCGCGACTAATTTGTGCTCAGACGCAGCAGCTTTCCTCGGGCAACGGCTCCCTGTCGCCACTTAATAACCCCCACCCCGCTTCCTTCCCCAGTAATGAATGGGAAAGGCTCGGCGCTTTGGCTGGCGCTGCCTAACGGGAACCGGGCACGAACTGCCGAGGTGGCGTCTGCGACTCCCCGCGCTTTGGAGCGCACGCCCAGTGCCCTGCCTCCGCTTGGTGGCGGCGGCGGCGGGCGCCTCCTGAAGCGCTTCGGACGTGTCCGGTGGCGGTGGTGGAGTCCCCGAAACAGAGCCCGGCCCGGCCAGGCAGGGCCACCTGGGGCTGCGGGACTCGGCGGCCACTTGTGGCCCCGGCAGGCAAAGAGCCTGGAGCTGCTCTCCGAAGAGCCAATCAGCGCTCAACCGAGCAACACAGGTGTCCGCAGCCCATTGGGGCAGAAGGGGAACTCCTGGCCCTCCAGATGTAATTGGACTCCAACTTCCCCATTTTCCCCAGCCAACATGGCCAATGGGCAGTGATGATGGGAATTATAGTCCGAGCCGCAGGTTTCTCAGCCTTGGACCAAGAGTCCTATTGGTGGGACCTCCCTTCTCTAAGATAGGCAAAAGCAGCGGCACGTAAGGAAAAGGTACCAGAAGTACCTGAGATAAGAAATAGCTGATGGTCCAGTTTAGAAAACAAGACATCTGCCTTGAACTACAGTGAAGTTGCACTTCAGCTCTTCTTAACTCAAATAAAAAGACAGAACCTTCAACTGTTGTTTATAATTATTTATGGCTTTCAAAGTTGAAATCTTCATTTAATTTCATTAAATCCTTATTTTAAAATGCACTTTAGCTTAACCTAAGCTTGTTAATTCCATTTCCAAAAGAGGGAGGGAAATCGATCTTGAATTGGTATTATGTAGGATCCACATCCACAACTGCATTGTCACAGTGCACCTCATTAATGAGTACAATTAATTATTATTTAATAATTAATAGGCTAATTAACCCTTATGATTGGGAAGTCTCTCTCATGGATTTCAACTGATCCGAGGGGAGAATATAGAGATAGATAGATAGATAGATAGATAGATAGATAGATAGATAGATAGATCGATCGATGATAGATAGATTTGTCCAAGGATAACAAGTTGCAAACTCGGTATTTTCAAATAAGGAGGGAAGTTACCACAGAACAAGTAGACGTTTTATCCCATATGACACAAATTTATTGAGTTTAAATGCATCATAGAGCAATCACTTCACCTCATCGGGTGGTTTGGAAAGTTTTATTTGGATGATTTATTTCTCTAAAGGTCTTATTGGACTAGATGATGTCACATGTCCCTCATAATCTTCCTGCTCTACCATCTAAGGCTACTTTATTGTATGCCCTTTTTATGAACCCGATTTATCGTTTATGTTCAGTTTTTATTATTTGTACCAAAATGTATGCAACAATTAAAACGAAGAAGGGAAGTTTGCCCCCACTTCGTTATGATACTAACATCAAATCCCCTCCCTCTCCAAACCATCCTCAAATATGTAATCTTTTGCTTACTTGTAACAGTTAAGTCTGCAATACACTGTCAGGCAGTTTTAGCCCACTTTATTTTTAAGAAATGGGGAGGGGGACGGGTCTGGGATTTTAATCTTCTGCTGCTCACATTTGAAATTATACCAACTTTCTAGGCATACTAAATACAAATACAAAACCAGGTTATTATTATTTTTTAAAAATGCTTTAAACTGTGATTCTAAATATTTTTTCTTGGAAATAAATTCGTTTGAAAGTTAACGGAATTGTCTTTTCAATAAATTAGTGAAATCCACTAAATCAATGGGTACTTTACCACTGTCCCCATGGTGGTGTGGATTTCATTCTGGTCAGCGCAATCCTATAAGCAAACCCCATGGACTTCAATGGCACTTATTCCCTTACAGGACTGCAGCTTTTATCTCTTTACTAGCTAGATGCTAAGTGGCATGAATAGCTATTATCTCAGTCCTAACTATATCTTAAAATGTCTTTACTTAAATTTCTTTTGAAATCACAATATTCTGCAAGGAGCTATTTCAAAGTTTCAGAACCTCGGGTCGTTAGGTTTAAATGGGCCCAACTTTTGTTTTTGATTTTCGTTATCAGCTCAGAATAGCCGAATTGGGATGCTTGCGTTTCATAAATATTCTCTTCCTAGAAGCTCTTGTCAAGTGACCAGTTAAAGAAGAAGTGCCAAGTCAATTTGAGAGAGATGGAGGATTTCCAGAAGGTAGCAGCCAACACAGCCCCGGGATGCTTTGGCCCCAGCCTGTCCAGCTGCGGGGAATAGGGAGCGTTTGAGGGCAATTAAGATGGGAAACTTACTGCCAAACTTCAGATGCCCCCGTCTTCCTCTCCCCCACCCCTGGAGAAAGGCTTGCACTGTTTGACGTTTGCGCTTTCCCAAAGACAGAGAGTGAGGAAGGGGGGTCGAGGCGGGGGTTGCATATTCATACCGTTTTCACTGCATATATAACCCATCAAAGTTTTGGTTGGTCGCCAATCCAATTATAGTCATTAAAAAGCAGCTCAGTGAGATAAAGTGCAGCGGGCCAGCACTGCCCCCCCCCACCCCCACCCCCCACCCCCCACCCCTGGAAATAAAATCGATCTGCTCCTGCCATAGGAGCGGCCTACAGAGGTGTAAAGCTAACGCAGGAGGCTGGTGGCAGCGCCCGCCTGCCCCTTCCCTTCTCTCGCATCCCCCAGGAAGGACGACAGAGACAAGGGCTTTTATTAGTCTGAATTTTATTATCGGGATATGTAGATAAAAGGGGACGATTTGCCTTACATTTCAACAGGTGGCTGTTGGATTAACGGCGTAAATAAACAACTTTCCAGTTTCTTTCTCTTTCCCCTCCCCAAGATCAGAGCGGGCTAAAAACATCTTGGGAGACAGATAATCTGGGGCGTGAGAGTGTCCAGCCAGGACTGCACTGGCGAGACACCAGGGCTGATGCGGACTGGGCCACGGTTCGTTCCTCTGCGGATGGCACAGTCCAGTCCGCACCCCCAATACCACCACCCACCTTTCCCAGCGATCTCGCCCTGCCCCTCTCGCTTCTCGCCCTCTAAATACATCTCTCCTTTTCCACCTCTAGCCAAACTGGGCATTTTTCTCCTTCCCAATTAACACTTTAGTGGACGCTTTCCCCCACCCCCAAAGAAATGCTGCAGGGGGGCATCACGGATGGAACAGAAGATGTGGGTTTCCTTCGTTTTCCTGCATGTTAGCCTCAAGATACGAGTTCACCTTCACCTCAATTAATCAACTAAAAATAAAAAGGGTCGCTGGAACGGACCTAATAATACACTATATACACAATTCCTGCCGCTTTTTGCAATACAACCCTACTGAGAGAAGTGGGGGGAAGGAGTCTCCAAAGGAGGCGGGGTAGGGGGTGGGGGCTTAAGAGCTATACACAAAAAGTCTGCAGTCGGCCAGAAAGCAAAAGGCGCTTCCTCTCTCCCATCCTTCCACGGACACGAGTGGGCGTTACAAAGCTTATACGTAGCAATATGGCTGGGAAAGGAACGGTCGTGTGTGTGTCCACGGACAAAACATCTGTTAAAAAGAGGATGGTTCTCAATTTAAAGTCCTCTTCTGCTCTGCTTTAAAAACAAAAGTACAGTGCGGAACATAATCCCAGAGAGCGAATAAATAACACACCAGGAGTCAAGTTGATGAGATGGAAGAGGCGGAGGCGTGTTGAGAAGCAGCGGTAGCAGTAGGCCTGATCCAGCAGCCTTTCGCCACGTGTTCAACCGCAGGGGCAGGGGCTGGAGCTGGCATGTTTCTTGGGCAGCGTACTGGGGTTTGGTTTGGTTTCCTTTTTAATCCCCCCCTAAAAATAACAATGAGGCTTTAACAGATCTAAGTGGTGGGCAGAGGAGATGGTGGAGGGCGAACAGAGCCGAAGAGTGTTGGTGCTGTTGCGGGTGACGAGAGAGAGGCTGCCCCGGGGACGGAGAAGACGGGGCCGGGCCGGCGGGCGCGGATGGAGGCCGGCCATGCTGCCTCCCCTCTGGGCCTTGCTTCCTGCCCGCCCCGCCGCCGCCGCCGCCGCCGCCACCTCACAGGACTTGGAAGCGCCACGAGGCCTGGTCTTTGTAGTCCAGGCAGTCTGGAGAGTTGAAGTTGAGCTTCCAGGAGGAGGCTGCGGCGGGGGCCGGCTCCTTGTAGTCCAGGCAGTCGGAGGAGTTGAAGGCCAGCCCGGCGCCCCCGTAGCCCGGCTGGTGGTGGTGGTGGTGGTGATGGTGGTGGTGGTGGCTGGAGCCCGGGCTGAGCGGGTGGTGGGCGTGCGGGTGCGCGCCGGGCATGGGCGACGGCGCCATGGGGCTGAGCTGGTGGGCGTGCGCGTGCATGGGCAAGTAGGAGGCGCAGTCCACGCCGCCGAAGTAGGACGACGAGGGCGGCGGCGGCGGCGGCGGCGCTGGGTAGCCTTGCGCGTAGCCCCCGCCCTGCCCGTAGGACATCGGGTACGAGGCCGCCGACGACGCGCCCGAGACCGAGCGCTGCATGCACGAGGCCCCGCCGGGCGCCAGCGGCTCCGGCACGGCGCCGGGCGAGATGGACGCGGGGCTCCAGATGGACGAGGCCGCCGCCGCCGCCGCCGCCGAGGGCGCGCTGCTCAGCGAGGCGGACGACGACGACGACGAGGCGCCGGCGGCGGACCCGGCCGGGTTGCTCAGGGCCGCTCCGCCCGACACGGGGCCCGAGGAGTTGGAGCTGGAGGACGACGACGACGACGAGGCCGAGCTGGAGACGGCGGGCGGCGTGAACTGGCCGCTGCTTTCCGAGCCGGAGCTCTCGCGCGCCGGGGACGACTTCTTCTTGGCCGGCCGGGCCTTGGCGCCGCTGCCGCTCTGCTGCTGCTGCCGGCATTTGGCGCGGCGGTTCTTGAACCAGACCTGCAAAGGGCGGCAGAAGAGAGGTGGAGGCGGCGGCCCGTCAGGCCCCAGGGTCCCCGCCCGGAGCCCTGGAGGGAGGGAGGGAGGGAGGGAGAGAGCAGTGGGCCAAACCCGTCTCCCCTCCTGGCCACTGCCAGAGCCTCGCCGCCGCCATCGCCGCGCCCACCCCTCCCCGAGTTAGCAAGCATCCTCCTGACACAAGAAGCCCTGCCCCACGGACAGTGCAGTGCGGCGGGTCCCCTCTCGGTCTATGGCAAAGCAGCAGAAGGCCGCCGAACATGCTCCCTCTAAAAGGAAGCGGGGATTGGGGGCCCTTAAGCGCGTGTCCAGTTTAGTCTGTCATCCTCCACCTCTGCTCGTTTAAGGCCTTGGTCTGATCTCCCTCTTCCTGCGGATGGTAATCAAAAGCCAACAGGGCTAGCTCGGCACATCGCCCCCCACCCCTAGCCTCCACACACCATTATCTTCAGGTGGGATTAGCAGGGAGGAGCATAGCAAGTCACTGGTGCTACCCAAAATAGGCCCCATGCAAGCAATTATGGGTGAGGCATTCCTGAAGCAGAAACTACAATCTAGCACTCCGCCTATCCAACATAAAACATATCCTAACCAAAAGGCACCAAACTCACTGGGCATGAAGCCCAACATTCTAACTAACCCCCCCACACACACACACATCTGTGGTTTGATCAAGTTCTCTCCATTGTACTGGTCATCCTCTGTACCACCATTCTCTGATCTCTTAACACCCATAATACCATGCCATCAAAATTAGGGAGGTGTGTCTGCACCCATTCCACCATCACAACCTCGCTCAGCCAGCTTTATACACTGCCAACTTGCTCAATTGTATGGTCAGTCCTAAATTATAAGCTGATAGTACTGCACACAGATCATCATTGCCTTCAATCACTAACACCCCATAAGGGTGGGGGAAGGGGAAGCCAGCCATGAACACTCCTAAAAAAATCCATATCCCCAGCCAAAGAAATATGCAGCAAGGAGGATACATCAAAGGCAAGATGTATGTATTGCAAGCAACAGTCCCTCATAAAGTATCCATCTAGGAAAAGATAGCATTCATCTTCTACACCTCACTGTATTCAAGTGAGGCAGGAAGCCATTAGCAATCACGTTCTTAGTCTATGGCTTTCAACAGAGAAACCACCTTAGTCTCCCACAAAGCTCTCTGCAGAACTATAGTTCCCACATTTCTTTATATATCCTTGAGAATTCAGTTACCAATATCTCAACATACTCTCATTAAGAGGGGGGAAACACCTTGTCTTGTAGGAAATATTAGTGATCTCACCACATACACCCCAAATGCTTTTAGTTTCATTTATGGTTTCTGCAAGCCACTTTATTACAGTACAAAAGGGAAGCCATTCACCTGTAGCATTTAGCTACACACACACACACACACACACACACCCCAGTACAGTACAAAGGGTCCTTATTATCTTCCCCAATCATCAGTTAAGAACAAATCAGGGTTGTTATGCTGTTCCTTATTCTCCAACTTGTAGGATGTGTCAACAGCAAATAGCATCCCATACTATATCCTGTTGCTAAGCGCTATCTGTTCCTTCACTCATCAGTCAACCAGTTATCTCCTCTACATTTACCAAACTTTCAAGTGTACTATCCCCTGTCAAGTTCAAACTCTTAGATCCCAAATAAATCTGCTCCCAACCTGCATGGAACACAACATGAACTGAGCCCTAAATAAATCCATAACTTTCTGTAGCCACTAGTGTACTATATGCTTGTTCCCAACCAAATTTGGGAAACAGAAAGGTAAAGAATTTATCACTCAATTTCGAAGTCTGAAAGGGTACGGCAATTTCCAGTAACCTTCTGGAGAGTGGACATATGTGACTGGTTCCCCTATTATTCCTAAGTTCAGTTCATCCATCCACTTTAGAGAAATTCAGCAGCTTTTTTTTCATTCTCTTTCAGCCAGTTTCCCTTAACAGGAAATTCATGTTGTAATCAGCACAACATCCACCCCACATTGCACAGTCAACACCCAGTTGTATAAAGTACATTATTGCAGCCAGCTCTTCAAAGAAGGCCACAGTACAGAGTTCCAAGACAATGTCATGCTGAACACACCATCCACACTATATTGTTTCAACTTCCATCTGACAGTGTGACAAGCATGGTATCTTTGCTGCTACACAGTTCACTTTGAGACTTGACCCCACCCCAGGTCACTTCCCCAACCTAGTGCACAGACCTCTCAAGCTCATCCTATTACTCAGCTCATCCTATTAATTTTCTGAAGACAAGGTGGAGCACCCCAGAGACCCTCTTTTTCAATTATTTTCCCACCAAAAATAGATACTTTAGAATTGGGAGTTCAGTGAAGTGATCCATGTTCTCAGGGCACTTCTGGAATTCAGAGATCTGCACTTCCATCTGAAGGTTTTTCTCTAGTACATGCTTCCATGTGATCTTGAGCAGGCCTTTATAAATCTTGGTTTCCATCACTAATATGTGAATTGTATAATGTCATGCTACAAAATCTACATAAATAACTCTTCATGGTCAAGATTCATAACAACTATATACAATCTATTTTTCTGCATGTATGTGTAGTCAGTCATGGCTTTCCACCAGCACACATGCACTGAAATACCATAATCACGTATATTCATGCAATTTTAATTCCTTTTTCCTTCTGCCTAAATGCATTCCATGTAGAAAACCCCTAAGGCTTGAAATGACCCTCAAAGAGAAAGAGGGCATAGAGCAGACAATTAACAAATAGAAGAATCCGGTTTGCTTTGCATAGCAAAGGTGTGGTTGCATTTTAATTACACACACATTGTCACCCTAAAGAGCTGGTTTGGTACCAGTCCTTTTCAGCCAATAACACCTTTCCAAACCTCAAGAACAAAGGTCAAGAAGTACTTCTTGTACTTTCTATGGCCTTATCTACAAACCTTGGAAGTTTCATCACCTCATTTTCAGAGGACACACTGCCCCACCCCTTGTTCAGAAGACACTTTAAACCACAGCTTTAACCACAGTGAATAAGGCTTTCTTTTTTTTCTTTTTCTTTTTCTTTTTTGCCTTCTACACCATGGTTAAAGCCATGGTTTAAGGTGTCTTCTGAACAGGGCCACTGTAACTAGCCTTTAACCAAACAAGACTGGATTCAATAAGAAATAGAAGAGCTTGGATAGAAAATGTGATGTCAAGGCTAGGAGTTGTGAAGAGAGTAGTCAAAATCTTATTACATTAGGAACCCCCAAAAAATAAAGCAAGGCCCTTACTTTCCCCTTCTTGTAGGGATCAATAATGGGTTCAAAATGAACTGACTTCCCTAAACACTTCTGATGCTTCTGCTGTCCACCCTACAGCACCTCCAGGATACTTGCTTCAAAGTAAGTGTGCTTCTTACACCCTGAAAGTGAGTTTCAGGGAAATAAATGAGACTTGATTACAATGGTGCACAACCCAGTACAAATTAATCACAGTGCGAAATGAAATTCTATGGCTGCAATCCTATCCACATTTACTTGGAAATAATCCTCAAACTAAGTGGGTTAGGGTTTGTGAGTAAACATAGGATTGCCCTGTAAGTATACTAATTTGGTAGTAAGCCCAATTGAACTTAGTGGGTCTTATTTCTGCATAGACTTCTTTAGACTGGAGCTGGAAGTCCTATGCTATTCTTGTCAAGGTAAATTAGTTGGATCTAACTTTTGCTGGAGTGTGCTCACTGAAATGTGTTTAGGGCTGGATAGTTGTGACTGGTGAGAGAAAATAAAGTCACTAGATATTACCAATCCCTCTCTATAGAGATAAGGGAATTGGAAGTGACCAAATATGGTAAAACAGAAAAGGAAAAAGTAACCAGAAAATGCTCCTTAAACTCCGCCATGCAGTTCTGAAACTCCTGGATTGTACCCAAGATTGGTCAATCTCTGCCTAGTTACTGTAACAATTCAAGTGACATTCGACTTAAGTGGCGAAGAGTTAGTTGCTTCCATCCTGGCATCAATGGCCAAGCAAACTAGTGTGCGCCTTCCGAACACCCTTTCCCACAGACCAAGGCCATGCTTCCCTCCTTCTGTCCCAGCCTTGCTTCTTTCATTTCATAAACCACCGGACCTGGACTCTGGACTCTGGCAGGTTGATCTTGAGTGCCACTTCCTCTCTCATGAATATGTCCGGGTAGCGAGTTTTTGCAAAAAGCGCTTCCAACACGTCCAGCTGCGAGCGGGTGAAGGTAGTGCGTTCTCGGCGCTGCTTCCGAGGAGTGGCTACGGGCCCGGGGCAAGACAGGACAGAAACACAGGTGGTATTTAGAATCGGTCTTGTACTTGAGATTCCTCACCCCCATTTCTGCCATTCCATGCCAGCCCACTGCCCCAATTCTAAAGAGCAGTGGAGACAGCCAACTCACACTTGCTCACCCCACCACTCCCTTGACACATGCAGACACAAGCCACGGGACACCATAGTCCTACAAATGCATTGATTTATATGTAACAGGCAAGGCTATTCCCACAAGGGAATCAGGAAGGGGACCAAACACACAGGAGAGGAAATCACTAATTAACTTTATACAGTCTAAACATAAACAACACAAAACAAATCAATGAGAGGAACTCTGACTGGGGACCACAAGCCCATCTACTCAAAAGAAGCTCTCCTTGGATTGGAGCGGACCAAGTTTTGTAAACGGCCTCTGACCTACCACATCCCAGTTAAAACAGTATTTAAACAGATTATTTACAGCCCAGTATTAAAAACATTCCCTTGGAAGGTAAATTCTACTTCTATCTCCAGGACTTGCTTCTAAGTAAGGCTGCAGTGCAAAACAAACTTAGACAAAGTAAGGCCAGTTGCATTTAATTGGGCTTACTTTAGAGTAAACGTGTTTAAGGTCATGGTGTAAAGCCACAATCTTGCAATGGGAGTAAGTTTCATTGAAGTAGGTAGAGATTTCCTCTGAGTAAGTATAAGATTCGGCTACATGTTTATTTGGGAGCCTCTGAGGTCAATAGAATTCAAGTCTTTCAAAATAACAAATAACTTCTGTTTATCCAGGATAGGAACAGAAAATACTTCCTTGCATTAAATATTAGAACTCTGAGCTTAAATGAGTTGTTTATCAGACTATAAAACATGTATGACGCACCTTTTTTTATTTACCGGCATATCTATCTGAAGGGGGGGGATGTTAATTGAATCGAGAGACACAAATATAAATGTCTTTTTATGGAACTATTTGCAGGACAAGCAATCAGAATAAGATAGCATTGTGGAGGAATCGGGAGTTCTTCCTGAGCCATGTACACTGCCCAAGTTCACGATCAAAGGATTTCTCCCCTCCCCCTCATTAGTTTTTAATGAAAAATAAATTTAAGAAAATTAAAATTTAAAGGCAGGGAGAGTTTGCCTTATCTCTTTTAAAGCCCTTCAGTCCCCTGAATGGTTGTAGAAATACTTTTTAAACAAACACACACACACAGTTATTTTAGTCATAAAATTGTCACAACTAGTTCTCTAACAACAGCAATATAACAGATATCAGAGTCCTAAAAATCCATTCAGAACCTGAAGTTTTCCCACTCACAGGTTGGATCACTAACATTTTAGTGAAGTACCCATTGATTTAAACGGAGCTGATTTTCAAGAAATGTGTTTAAAGATTAGCTATTGCTGCTAGGCCGCAATTCAAAGCATTCTTAGATAGTACTTAAACTACATTAATCATTAGTTACTTTCCAATAAAGGGCTACTAGGACACTGCACCTATAGCAAGGAAGAGCAGGTAATTCCATAGTGGAAAAAGTTAAGTTGCTGCCTTTTAAAAATGATTTATCAAAGGCCGCCATAATAGCTTCTCAAATCCTTTATCTATAACTTCTAGAGCAAATGGAGGAATTGTTCTTCTGTTTCAGAGCCTCCCTAGGATGGCTTGATCTACCTGCTCAAGAGTTTGTGGGGGAAAGCCATAGAGAGCGGATGCTCACCCGGATACCCCACGGAAGGGTGCAGAAGGTCCATTGCAGGTCCTGCCAGCCCCAGCCCATTCATGCCATAGGGGGGCTGTTTGAGGTAAGACATCATGCTAAAAGCTGGAAAGATTTTCCCAATTTATCCACACACAAATTTTAAAATCTCTTGATGGTGTCTCTTAAGATTCTGGTTTTTTGTTTGTTTACAAAATCAAATCTTCCAATAAGGTGGATTAAGGAAATTCCAGGGGCAGGAGAGCTTCTCACAGTGCTCTGTAGGAACAAAACAAAACAAATACACACAAAACACAGAGAACAAGACAAATGTCAGCAGTCTTTTCCAAGTTTCTAGGCACAACCTGCTTATTTCTCCTCACTCCGCTTTCAATCACAAGTGCATGCAAGAGTCAGACCGAGATATTTTTCTTTTACTTTCAGATAAAAGCTGATTTTTAGAGGCAATAGAACTTTATACATAGTGACAGTGGTGAACTGACTAAGAAAAACCTTCTCAAACACACAGGGAAATTAAACAATTTATGACTACCAATTACAAAAGGGGGCGGATTTGATCCAAAGTTTAAGAGAGAAGCAATAAAAGTTGTGCTGGGAGGTAGCCAAGCTGAGGTCACTCAAAAATGAGATTTTAAAAACTGTATCTCCATCACATAGTTTTATCGGGTTTCTTTTTTAAAGACAAAAAAATAAAATAAAAAAGTAAACTGTCTCAACATGGCGGCTTCTCCTGCGAATTGCCAAAGTGAAACTAGAAAGTGCCAGAGAGTGAAATGTTATTATTATTATTATTATTATTATTATTATTATTATTATTATTATTATTTTATTTGTATTCCACCTTTTGCCCAATACTGGGCCTCATGTAATGGAATTGGAGATGGAGAAAGTGGGGTTGTTGTTATTGTATTATTATTGTTGTTGTTATTATTTTAACTACAGCCATATTTCCACACAGTCACCAAGGGGCTCCAGGGGGTATAATATTCAGTGATGAGGGAGATAAAGCAATTATTTAAAAAGATAATTGGATTAAAAATCAAAATGAGATACCAAAAAGGGTGAAGTATAATTAATTTTAGAAAGAGCAGAAGGGGATACATTAATTAGAAATGTCTAATGGTCTAAAAACAAACAGATTTTGGGAGCTGCTTTGAAATTCATATTGCAAAGCACTTCCTTCGACAGACAGGACGCCATAAGGAGTACAGGACTGTTACACAGCAAAGTTTACACATTCCCTCACTAGATAGACTTGATTTCCAGGGTGGGTAAGGGAAAAGACTGATGGTGTGATCCTAAGCTTGTTTATTTGGAAATAAGGATAAGGTTAAACCAATGGAACCAATTTCCAAGTAAATGTATTGGGTATATGGTGTATATTCTTGCAATATCCTAATATTGGAATCCCGTGATACACTCCAGGTGTTTTAACTCTGTTTTAGTTCTAAAAAACCCTCAGGGTTTTGTTGTTGTTCTTCAATATTACTTCATTCCAAGGATTTATAAGAAGGATTGTGATAACTTCATGGAGCAGCCTATATTTATTTTACCAGAAGACAGAGTGAGATTTTTAAGTAAAATTCCCTATGTCCAGATCCTGAAACAATTCATTCCCAAGTTCCTTCATTAGCCGTGGAGAAAAATAAATGCATAAGTAAAATAACTAAGTTAGACAATCCAAGCAGATAAATCAAATTCCAGCTCCAGAAGCAGCAGATGGTAGCGGCATTAATCTCTATTAACCGCTGGCCAGAAACTTTAATTGGAACGTAGGACATGCTGCTTCTGATATCCATTTTCACACAGAAAGATTACCAAATTAAAACAAATAAATAAGAATGGAGAGGAAGAGTGGGAAGTGGGATTTGAACTGAAGTTAATGAATTTATCTATTAAAGTTACTATACCTCAAATTAATTAAGACAATCCATACTCCCAGGACTAACTAACCTGTTGCAACTTTCCACAAGTTTAGATTTAATTTAGAGTTCTGTCTGTTTTGATTTGTGGGGGAAGGGACGCCCCACCCCACCCACAGGATTGAGTGTAAAACCAGTCCATCTGATTTACTTTAGCAAATCCTGATATCTAGGGCTGCAATCCTAAGCGTGAATTTACTCAGGAATAAATGCCTTTTCAAACCAGCGGCATTTCAAGGAAACAAACCTCATAGCGGGGCTTGGTTTTGAAAAGTTGAGGTTTTGTTTTGTTTCCTACTAGGGGCTGATTCCATTCTTTCAGCAAAACTTACTTTCTTGTTTTCGTTCACACCTCTCTGAAGCTTAAGGACACTTAGGTCCTATTTATTCCCATTATTTTATCTTTCTTCCTTAAAAAATCCACTTGCAGGTCGTGGTGTAAGAAAGACTTCCAGATTCTCTCCTAATGTAAGGAGCGCCTTCGCCTTCGCTCTCTGCTTTTTCTTACACGCTCTGTTTCAGGGAAGGACTACTCAAGCGAGGTATCTTAAGACAAGGTAAATTGGACGAGGCCTAGGAATACCCCGGCTAAAAAAAGAAGTCGGGAGAGTCGAAGAGAGGCCTGAACAAGTCAGAGACACTGCCAGGGCTGACCTATGTGTGTCTAAGCGGAGTTCAATCGAGCTCAATGGGACTTGCCCTCAGGTAAGTGCATACAGGATTACAGCTTGCAACTCCTTACCGAAGAAGAAGAAGAAAAGAAGAAGAAGAAGAAGAAGAAGAAGTAGTAGTAGTAGTAGTAGTCAACATTGTGGCTTGTTTTCTCTCCAACAGGCTCAGTAATTGCCAAGTGCGAAGCAAGCCGAAAAAGAAAAGGTCGACTCCAAACCCAAGGACTTGGAATTAAGTCCCATCACGGACTCCGATGAAACTTCAGCGTAGTTCAGGCCTCAGCCTCCTTTCGGCAGTTCGGACATTCCGCCAAACTTACCTTTGGCTTTTTGTTTATCTTTCCCCCGCTTTTTTATTTTATTTTATGCTTCTGAGGGACACTCGGCAATTGGGCTACGGAGAAGTGCGGGGGCAACCCTAGTTACCGGGCAGGAGAGAGGATCCCGATACGGAGAGCGAGCCCGGGGTTGACCGCTGTCAGGCAAGAAAGAGCGCGCGCGCGCGGGGTGGGGGGAAGAGCCCGGCCATGTCGGCCCCCAAAGCCGAGTCTGTCAAAGCTCCCTCGGTGTCCAGAGACCGCGAGCCGCGCAGAGCCTTTTCCCACAGCCCAAAGGCCGCCAAGCGCTTTCCTTGGGCCCCGCAGTCGCGCGCCTCCGCGGGCCCCGAGGGCGAGAGGCCCTCTGGAGAAGGAGGAGGAGGAGGGGGGGTCTCGGCGCTTCCTTCCCGGTCGGAGGCCCGCTTCGGCCATCCGCACCTGAAGGCGCGAGCGGCGCGGGGAGGGCAGGGACTCCGTCGGCGCTCCCGCTGCCCTGTGGCTCCCAGAGCCCGGCTAGGAAGAGCCGGCGGGAGGGGAGCGGAGGAGGCGGCCGCCGCCGAGAGCCGCCGGGCCAGTCCGCCCGCGCCGGGGCTCCGTGCCCCCGTCCTTGCTTACCTGCAACGCGCTGCTCGTTTGCAAGTGGCGGGCAGGCGGCGGGAGGACTCTGCCTCAGCACAGCCAGGCCCCTTCCAGCGAGAGCCGCGAGAAGTTCTGAGGCAAAGTTCCTGTCCTCACGGCTTTCCAGCTCTTCTGCCATCTCCCCGCCTCCTCTAACCCAACAGGGTTGTTGCGTTGCGGCTTTGGCTGTCCCAGGCGCGCAGGAGGAGCAGCAGCAGCAGGAGGAGGAGGAGGAGGAGGAGGAGGAGCGGGCAGGTTCCTTAACTTTGTTTCGCAGATACTTTCGTAAAGCGACACCGAGAACTTATTGCCCAAGTTCAGTGGGAGGAAGCTGGCTGGGGAGCGGGACCGGGAACGGCGGCGGGGGGAGGGCGGCGGCGGAGTGGCGGGGGGTGTGTGTGTGGAGAGGCAAGGGAAGAAGCGGGGCTCTTCTGAGCGCTGTTAGGACGACCAGGTGAAGGAGCGGAAAGTCCTTCCTCACCTGCAGGGAGGGGGTGGGGAAGGAAGTGAAATAAATCAAGCGCTTCTTTACCTTGCGTGGCGGCAGCTGTCTTGCCCAGTTGTTTAGGTGATTGGAAACGTAGCCTGATGAAGATTGATCACCTTTCTACTGCCCTACCCATGTATGTGAGCGCAAGGCAAATGCGTAACCAAGCCCGGCGCCAATCCCCAGCCTCTCTGCCGCTGAGTGACAGCCGCCCGGGCAATGGCAGCGCGGGATGCGTGTTACCTCCGCACGCCCCCCCATCCCCCACTCCACCCCAGTCCCAGCCGCGCGCGCAGCAGCCTCAGCCGCCACCGCCGCACTGCCTCGCAGCTCCCTCAGGGCAGGCAGGCAGGCAGGCAGGCAGGCAGGCGGGCGGGCGCTGCTTCGGCGGACTGCTCCCGGGAGGGTGGGCGCCCCACTTCAGTGGCTGGCAGGGCCACAACCCAGCCCCCTTCCCTCGGCAGAAGCCAGGAGCCTTTCGGAACCGCGCGCGCGCGCCCCAAGCCGGAGCGACCCTCGAAAGCCAGGGAGCCCCAGTCCCGCTCCCTCCGTCCCTCTCTCAGCCTCCCTGCAACGTGCAGAAGAATAGCGCGCGATGTGTCCGCGTGCCTAACAGGGGATTCCCCGGCCCCCAGATGAATTCCCGGCTCGCTTTGGGAACGTGCCTCGCCGCCGCCTCTGGCGGCACCCCAAGCAAGGCGAGCCTTCGGCCCCTGGTTCGAGCCCCGACCCACCCCCCACAGACGCACGCGCACACACCCACATTTCGGGGGGAAATCCTGCCGCAGGGCAGCGACCACCAGGCGCGCAGCCTCCCCGGGCGGGCGACCCTCTTCCTGGCCGGCACTTCACCAAAGGCCGCTTTCTCCGGCCACTTCATGGCAGCATCCTCCCCACCGGTTTTAAAAAAATAAACAAATCACCGCGTTGCTGCTCGACGAAAGAAAGTTGGGCGCACCTGACCTCGGATTCTTGAACCGCCCTGTTTCTAAAACCATCCGCATGTTGCAAGTCCCATGTATTTCACCACTGGCCGAACTCCCTTTCCAAGAAGCGTAGGTGGACCGGCAGTGGCACACTTACGGCTGGCGGCAGATCCATAGGATGGGGTGGCGCGCTTAAGGATGCCGACGTCTCCCCTTAACGGTCCTGCTATGTTTGCCCAGACCAAAGTAGGGGTTCTTGAAAACAGTGAAACCGCTGTGATCCTCTGGAAGGACCCGTTCCTCCGCTTCACTTTCTGAAGAAGGGCGGATTTTGATGGGGTGGGTGGGTGAGGGAGAGGGTCATCAATCGCTCTTTTTAAAAGAAAAATGTAAAAATACATTTGAAAGGATTAATTAGATTGCTTTCTTCGATAGCGACAAACCACAAAAGTAGGACTAGTGGTTGCCGAAGTTCGCATTCGGGTGCTCTACCTATGATTTGGGTCCTACAAGTCATATATATGGATTATGATTGCAACGGTCAGGCTAATCCACGCTTTTTACAGACGCAAAGATGAGTGTCACATATATCATGAGATATGCCTAATTAATAACCAGCGCGATCCTAGACAACCGTTTACTCGGAAGTAAGGCCAGCCGCGGCCCAGAAGACTTATTCCCAGTCCCTAGAAAGTCTGCTGAATTCGTTGCTGTGTCAATTGGTACACGTTTAGCAAAATATACTACGAAACACACTGTGATAAACATGTATATCCTGCAGTAAGTCCCTAATAAAGGGAATTTGTTTTCAACTCAGATTTTTCTATTCTCAGAGTGTTATTTACTGTGCAATCCTGTGTGGATGTCTAGTCAGAAGTAAGTACCATTGTATTCAATGGGGCTCATTCCTAGGAAAGTGTGTTAGGGATTACAGTTTTAATTGATGCCAATGGGCCCTTCTGCCAAGTAAGTTTCCTTAGGATAATAACTACTCAAGATTGGCTATATCGGTAGGTAGCGGTATGAACCCCTAAATACTCTGGAGTAATTTCTGCAACACATTCGGAGAACTATTTATCACCTACCTGCACCCCGCCCGCCCCCCCTCTCAGCTAGGCACACAAATACAACACACACACACGCACACACACACACACACGGGCCATATTGAGGATATCAAGTTCATTCTCATAAATATTAATAAACACTAATCCTCTACAAATAATTCTTTTTAGGAGTAAAGTTTTAATAGAAAAAGAACCCTTCTAAACACACGAAGAGGAAAGTAAAAAAGGAATCATCATCGTCATCATCTTTTTTTTAACCAAATTAACTGATCGCTAACAGAATAAATGAAAGGAGGTCAGGAAGAGACTAGTGGCCGCAGCATCAAAGTAAGAGGGTTGTTTTTTTTCTTTCTCGCGAGACACTTTCCTTTGGAGTCCCAATGAAATACGGTAACAGAATATGTGAGGGGAGCACACTGTTTCTTTAACTGCTTCTCAAAGGATCCGGGAGATCTTCTTAGGACCTTTAATAAGGCTTTGGTGCGGTTCTTTTGTTGATCTCTCAAAATCAACTCCTTCTAATTGAAGTTGGAGCTGAAAGCGAGCTAATGTTCAAAGGGAGGGACCGCCAGCCCCAGTGAAATTACATTTTTTCCCCCGTTGAGGGGGACATCTAATCAAAAGGGGGGGTGGCGAAAGAGAGAGGGAGAGGAAGAAAAAGGAGGTTTACAAGGTTCTTCTATAGCCCACAAAAGTCAGCGACACGGGCACTCTCCGAGGAACAAAGCCGGCGGAGACCATTCACAAAAAGTAGAAAGATGGAGGAGGCAAAGGGAAAAGAAAAAGAAGGAGAAATAAAGGGGCCAATACTTCGGCCAAAGTATAAGCAGGGGCGAAGTGCCCCGAGGCGCTTGAAACATTGTCCATTTGGGAGACCATTTTTCATGCGGGATCCGAGATTTGTGAGGGTCTGTTTCTTCTTTAGTTCCAGTCTCCAGACAGATCAGCCTCCCCCCACCCCGGTAGATTATGGATCTAAACCTGAGCAGGGATCCTGTTTCCCGCCCCTCCCCCTTGGCACATCCCGCCATCAACGCTCAATATTAGTAGTTTTCAGAGCGCCCCCTCCCCTCCCCTCCCCTGCGGCCCCCTGTCCTCTGCAGCGAGTGCAGATTTGTAGATGAAGGAGAGGGGTGGGGGTGGGGCGTTGTGTATGTGTGGGGTGACTCGGGCTGAGGGGGAAAGGCAGATTCGGTCGGAATGTGTTCCTTCGGCCTTCTGCGAGTCAGAGCCGGAGCCTGGCATCCGTTTGCGCTCTTCGTCTCAAGCTCCAAATGATGCGATCAAGTCTAGAGAAAAGCTCAGAGTATCAAGTAGCACTAAACCCCTGCGCGTTACCCTCTCTCTCTCTCTCTCTCTCTTTCTGTGTGTGTGAGAGGGTTTTTCCCCCCTTCCCCTGTAATAAGAGCATTTGTCTAATCCCAAATTGCAGGCGAATTTCCTTAATGCTCAGCCCATAAAACCCATGGATTAAGGGCAGGAGAGGGGGGCCCGAGCAAGACACAGGCAGAGAGGAAGGAAGAGCGACGCGAGAGAGGCTCGGGCGCAGGCGAGTGCGGTGGGCGAGGAGGACCCCGGCGCCGCTGAGGAGTTGGCTCCCCCGTGTCCCCCCCCCGTCCCACTGGCGCTGAGGGAGGCCAAGAGGAAGCCGGGGGTCTCTGGCAGGCCGGCGGGCCCCGGGGGTTCAGCAGCTCGGCCTAAGCGGGTTCTTTCCCTCCTTCTCCTTCCAGAGACCCGGTCGGAAAGGACTTCGCCCGGCAACGCGCAGCGCTCCCCTCGCCGCCGCCGCCGCCTTGCCAGCACCTTTTGGAACCAGCTGGCCGGGCGCAATGGCTCCCAGTCAGGGGGGGGACTCGCTCGGGCAGGCGCAGGGAAGGGAAGGTAAGGAGCAGCAGCAGCAGCGCTTGGTCTTCTTCCGCCGCAGCCGCCCTTCCTCGGAGTCCGCCGCGGGGGCTGCTTACGGGCAGGTTGCGCGGTGGGGGGGATGGAGGGCAGAAATGGCGTGTGAGGTACAGAGAGTGGACGTGTGTGTGTGAGAGAGAGAAGAGGCCGAGCATGTACCTGGCCCCAAGCGATGGGAAAGGGGATAAACGAAGCCTCCCCCTCTATCTTGCTTTCTGCCCCCCCCGCCGCCCCTCCCAGCAGAGGGGCAGCAACCAGAGTCCCCTTCGCTCAGTTTTGCCCCCACGTCGGACGTTTCCAAAGCGCCCTCCGTTCGCCTCGCTTGTGTTTTTGTTTTGCGTTTAGAAGCGCCTCTAGAGCTGTAACCCAGGGAAAGGGGATGTTTTGCTCCGAGAAAACGCCTAATTCAAGGGGGGGGGGCTGCCCGCCAACGATTTTATCCTAAGCGAAGGCTTCTCTCCGTCTTTTTCTTTCTCTCCTCCCCAAAGAGGGAGATCATCCTTGGCTTAGAATCAACTCTCTGGCGAAGGGCGCCTTGGGTGTTTGCCCGCCTTCCTCGGATGGGCTGGATGTAGTGGAGCTCTTAGAAGGCCGCTTTCTTAGGAAGGGAAACGGAAAGCGCCTCTCGCCGTTTCTCTTCGGATCCAATCGCCGGAGAGACGCCCTGTTCAGTTCAACGGAAGGCCATGGGGTCAAGGGAACTCAACCCCCCTCCCCTTCATCAAAAGGCGGTGCGCTCCGGTCACAAGAGCCGAGACCGGGACAGGAGGCCCCGCTCGTGGAAGTGGACCCGCACCGTTCAAGTTCCCCGCGAGCAAAGTTCCCCTGAGCTCCCTCAGCCCTCCTTTCACAGGGGGCGTTTAAGTTCAGGGCGTTCAAGGCAGACTTTTCGCTTGCCACTGGCGAGCGCAGGTGCGCGCGCGCGCGCAAAAGTTTCCTCGTCCACTGAGTCCCACCCCCCCGCAGCCCTTCCACATCCCTTCCCATTTTATTTCGAAAGTGTCGCCGCTGTTCGTTTTGAAAAGCGACCCGCCGCCTGAACGGCGGAGAATCCACAGCCCCGTCAGCCCAGGAGGCGCAGGGCCGTTTCGAAAGGGCCCGTCGGGAGCCCCCCCACCCCGTGCCTCTTTCCGGCTGCCTTTTGCCCTTCTCAGGGAAGGGAGGCGTTCAGTGCTCGGGGAGGTGGGGGGAGGAAGCCCCGCCGTGCAGAGGCCCGGCCACTTCCACCGTGCCCAGCGGAGCCTCGAACCAGGCAGGCCTGGACAGGGTTCTGGCGTCCGAGCGCGTCCCCTTCCCAGCCAGGCGCTCTCTCCTCGGGCCCACTCAGCTCCGGAGGGCGCCCCCCTTTCACCGCGGCCCCCTTCCCCCGTGAGAAAGCAGCGGCCACCCACCCACCCGAGATGCGCGCATCGAAATCCAGGAGTTAGGCGAATACGCCCTGGTAACCCCGGAGGTAACCGAGACATGAGTGGGGCGGGGATGCTTTCCAAAGAGCCAAGGCGGGCGCCAGAGGAGGGCCCATTTCACGCGTGAGCTCTCCCGGGCCAGATCAAGAGGCTGCCCTGATGAGCCTGCCTTGGGCTCTCTAGCTGCACCCAAAGGTTATCCCAGCCAAATGGAGGGGTCGCCCCTGCCTGCTCCCGGGATCCTCTGTGTGCCATTTGGATGCGCAGGGATGATCCCGGGACAATCGGGGGCGGGGGGGGGGAAGGCAGGTGTAGAAACAGCCTGGGTGTGAATGGAGCCTTGCTGAGATCTCCGGATGGCTGAGGCAGGGAGGGGACGAGAGAAGAACGATGGAGGGCTTGGGAGGGGGGGAGGCTTGGAAGTGAAACAGATTGCTGGCCGCAAATTAATAAATTCTAATCTGACTCTCAGAAACCAACAAAGCGAATTAGCCTACATTCGAACAAAGAACAGAAAGGTCTCCCACTTGTCCGTCTCTCTTCCTCGCCCCAAATTAACAGCGGCTTTTAAATGCAGACGGTGGAATTTGTCAGCTTTGCAGGGTGGCAAGGAAAATACTTGATGGGGGTGGAGGGAGAAGAGAAGGTCATGTGTAGTGGGGGGGGGGCGTTGAAAAGGGGGAGGAGAAAAAGAAGCGGGGGGGGGGGCAAGGGGAGAACAGAGGGAGAGATTCTGGCCCGAATTTCATCCAGTAATCGACGAAGATAAGAGGTTTAATTCATTTAGCATATGAACGCCCTCAGAAAGCGATTCCCATTATGGATACATCCAAAGGCACAAGGCGCAGGTCCCTCGTATTTACACTGGCACTTGTTATCATTTTAACCGGATTATTCACGATGTGGATTTTGTAACATATCAGGGATTCTCCTTGCACCGCTTTCTGTTCTGCTTCCCTCCCAGTACAAGCCCCCGAGCTGGATCGCGAAGCTCCTTCTGTCTCTCTCCCCCCCTCCCCCCTCCATGCGCTTTGCATCGATTTGATCACCTGGGCAAGCTGGTTTATTGAGGGACATGGAATGAACAAGAACCAGATTTGAAAGGCCGGCTTCAGTTCTGCTGGAAACTTTTTGCACAACAAATATTTATTTTAAAAGTGTTTTAAAGCACAGCACAATTAATGTGATTTGTTGCTTGACTAATTCAGCTAAGATTCAGACCGACAAACTGACTTGTCTTGTCATTTGTTTTAGAGTATCCATAAGACTTGTTGAATAGGGCTGCAGGTGTAATCTTAAAAATAGGTAGTTCTTCAAAAGTCACTTAGGCTGCAATCCTATACTGACATGGGAGTAGACGCTATTGTACTCAGAGGCTTACTTCTAATTATTTTAAATGCCTCTGATAATATATACATCTCTCTTTCTCTAGTGATGTACAAACCCAATTCCTTGGGTAAGCCTCTGTCTACACTTACAACAGCAATATTTTAACAACAACATGTCCTAGGCAGTTTACCTAGTGATTACAGCGAGAATTATTTCTCTCTTAACATGAAGACGAAAGTATTCTACATTAATGGTTAGGTTAAAAAGTTATTGGAACTTACACAAACGGATCAGCAAATTAGTGGTAACTATACGAAGGCAGTGAAATGTCAGATCTTTGTGTATGAAACCCAGTTAAAAACTCCTGTAAACATTAGCATAGAACATATTAGTGTTGGGAACCATTTTAAAAAACAACCCTCTTCCCGTTTGTTCCCATTTCTCACACAAAATTCCTCAGAAAAGTGAACACGAACTGTGTAAAAGTAAGGTTTAGGTTTTATTGGTTTTGTTGACAAAAATAATCGCGGAATTATATTTCTGTCATGAAACCATCCCTAAGAAAAATCGGGATTTTAAAAAGGTTTTGTAAGAAAAGCAGACTAGCACAGTTAAGGTAAGAAAGATCCAGCTTTATTGAAAATTTATACATAACTCAGTATTGTAATAAATAAATGTAACCGTTTCCACAAAAATGAGCAGGATGATGATAGAGAAGGATATATTAACTTGCAAGGGGATTTTGCAAACAATGGCAAGATAGACCTCTGATGGATACAGAATAAATATTAACAGCACTGTGGAGCCAGAATGCAGAAGTCCAGCGAGATGAAGAGAAGGGAATGATAGTAAGAGGTAAATAAATAATTAATAAAAATGGGATCGCCTCTAAAGAAGGATTTTTTTTTGTAAACTGATCACACTTCAGTTAGCCTTATCATTACAATCACTTCTTCAGCTCACAAGGCTTTTGCAAAGGTATAGATTAAAAAGAACTGCTCTCTGTACACATCAGAAAGCCTTAAATTTTATAATTATACTTACAATAAAAGTGTAAAACTGCTGCTGAAATAAACACTGGTAAATATAGCACATTGTAATAAATGGTTTGAGTAATGAACTAGCTATAAAATTTTAGGAAGCATATTAAATATTACACATGGCAAGACTAGATGAAATAATTCAGAATTATTTCCCCCCTTCTCCCTCTCTCTGTAGTGCTACAACATAAAATAATGTATTCGCAACTTCTTTCAACTAAAAAACATTATGCCAGGGGTACCCCACCCACCTCTTTTAAACAATCTGGGTGTTGCTACTACATTTGGGTGCAAATTTATTTAAAATAATTTTGTCTAAATCCCAGTGAAAAGCTAGTTTTGAAGTAATATTGCTTGAATGGAAACAAGAAATTAGAAAACAATTCATGGTAAAGCTGGTCTAGCCAAATAAAAGGTTTTGACATTTTCCTAAATGTATTATTATTTGGGGTTTTGTTTTTCTAGTCTTGGTGTCAGTATTTTCGAAATGTAACAAGGGTTAGGCTTTAAAATGAGACAGTATACTGGCCCATGAAAACCAATCACTGAAGAATACATTTTTCTTCTTTCTTGGCCATTTTTCCTTTGTTTTGCTCAAGAGTCCTTTCCAAATGTTCATCTTCTTCTTCAGCCCTAGAAAATCAAACACAATTGTCAACAGTTTTCCTAATGAAGTTCTACTTTGCACCTCAACATGATAGCTTTTGCACAGAACCCCTCAGGAATTCAGGCCCCCAAGCAAGGGACCAGGGCATGCCGTCTGATTGGATGGATGAGGATTGGTAGGACAATTATTACCGGAAGCCAGGACTGCATGGAATCTCTACAAATTTAATTGCTTCAACATTGGATTATTGAACTTTCCACAAAGTTTTCCTTCTTGAATGGTATTAGATGAAACAAGACTATGGTGCAGGAAAAGCACACTTTCATTATTGGTGCTGGCCGTGGCCAAGATACCAAACTTACTGTTTTTCTTGGGCATCTAAATCTCTGACCAGTGCATCACGTTTATTAACAAGAATAACAAGTTCATCCAGCAAAAGCTGCTCTCGCCTCTTCTGGGCTTCGGTCTTTTGCCAGTCTGAAAAGAAAAGAAATCCAGAACTGTGTGCCTTGAAAGCTTAACTTGCATATGATCTAACCAAATCAGTGTCAGATCTTTGGCCTTCACAATAGAGCCTCTTCTTTTGTAGGGGTTGAAGGATTATTTCACATTCCTATGGATTTGTATAACTTTAAACCATCAAGACTCTCTCATTGGACTTCTTCAGTTTACTGCTTGATAAAACAGATACATTTTTCCCCCAATACGATAAGAAAACACCTAAGATTTTGGTGTAATATTCACAAATCACCCAATTCAAAAACACAGGCTTGTGTGGAATAGAATAAATTTTCTAACTCACTGTTTTGAAATTAGGAACACATAAATGATTTGTATTTATGTACACATTTCTTATTTTAGATTGTCTAGGCAACCCCTTACTGTTGGGAATGGGATTTTGTTTATGCAACAGGAAAAATTGCAGACAAAAAATGGCCAAAACAAAGTACAACCCCCCCTTTTCTTAATCGCACTGTAACCTTCCTTCCCCCTCAAAATAGCCTATTCTTTGCTCATTTTTTTCTTGCTATATCTTAGCAGTTGGAAATGTCTCACACTGGGCACCAGATGCTTCAGAATAACTTTAAAAGTGGGCATGAGATAATTAGCATTTTTCTTTGAGGTAAAAAATATATCTGCTAGACAATATTACACAGCTTCCTCCATAGTAGTACAGACTGTTTGGTAGCTTATGTAATAGTCGAATCTTAGGCCTTCACCCAGGGAGCAATTCCAAATTTGTTTATTGAAGTAACAAAGAAAAAGCAGGGGGATGGATCTATGCCCATTTTTTTCACTGTTCAGGTTTTGCTTTAATTCCTTATTCTAAGATGTCAAAGAAGAAAAGAGGCTCTCTCATATTTATGTAGATCTTTCCTTTTTCTGATGTATTGTCTGTCACTTGTTATAAGGCAAACAGTATCAATGTTTCATTAAAGAGGGCAGATTTAACATTGGAGCACTCCAAGCTCCAAACCAACTGCTATCCAGGCCAGACTGCAAGGGCCTGTATCTGTCAATCAACCACCAGTCTGCCCCGCCTCCCTCATTAGGAAGGTAAACAATGAAAAGAAGGAGAAGTAGATGATGAGGGAGATAGCAGAACAAATGAGAAGCAGGAGGGAAACAGGACGCCAGCTCTTAAAGAAAACTCCATAGCTCCTGACTCATGTGGTGTCCTCTCTTCTACCACTTTCCAAAAAAACAGAGAAAAGACAGTACAACCCTTTTGGGTTTCTCTCTTCTCTCTCCATTGCCCTGGGCAATCATGTTAAAACTCACATGGCTGGTGCTTATTCAGATAAACCTAACAATGCACACCAATGGTTACCATGTGAATCTTCACAAACCACACAAGAATGTGCTGGTTCAAATCCCCCTGACCCCCCTCCAAAGCAAAATTTATTCAAGGCAGCAAACTGTTCAGAAGCTTTATGAAAGCAAGTGGTGCTAGAGTGAATTCGGTCTTGTATTTACAAATTAAAAATTAGATGCAGACTCATCCAATAAAGGTTAGAACAGCAGTAAAAAGCCAGGAATGTGTAACCCATTCTTTAAATTGCCTTCCTAATATGCATAGTTAGTATATGCATGCTAATGGGGACATAGAGAAAATATACACACTCACACACAGAAGCAGAAAATAACAAATATATCTGAAACCCCTTTATTCTAGATACTGCACTTACAAGAAAGAACTCTAACAAAGTTCTTAACATTTTGTTTTACTACCGTTAATGCCCCCACTATTCAACATTAGTTAGCACTAAAAGTATGGAAGACATTAGCTCCCCAACTCTTAATTTAAAAAGAACAACAACAACCAAAAATGCCAAATGTTCTTGACCACTATAATATGTAGAGATCTTACATTTCAATGCAAATATTCAGAGCTGCAACACAAAGCCAGAACACAGCTGTCATCTCTCGTTTAAAATAACCAATGTCCAAAAATATTAAATTATCACAAACCGTCCCAAAAATATTTTTGTGAAATAAATCCCATGGATTTCAGTGAGATTAATTATCTATGTAAGCACATTTAGGATTGAAACCAAAGTGAGTTGGTTTCAAAACAAAAGCTCTTTTTAAGAGACAAATAACCCCAGAATCACTGTGATACTATTGCTAGACATGTCTACTCAGAAATAACTCTCATCAAATTCATTGAGATTTACTCCCAGGTAAATGTATTTGGGACTGCAACCTTTGCAGTCAGGTAAGTGTATATGGAAGTAAACTCCTTTGAAATTGGTGGGATTTCAGAGTCAGTATACATAATAACAAATTAAAAATTAAGGTTTGTTAATTAAAACACTTGACAAGCACACCTGATTTTCTTATAATTTTGCGCACCTTATGATGTTAAATTCAGCACTTCACTCACACCTATATAAATATCCTTTTCTTGCTAACTGAAAAAAATAAGCTTACAGTTTCTGTTGATACCAGCCTAACTTTTAATTTGGGTGAAGAACTGCTTTGGAAAAATGCAGATGGGTGTATTGATTTCCATTTCCAAAAATCTAGAAAAGAAATCTCTAACCACTTATTATATGTAGAAGCAAAACCTGTAAAAGAAAGTTGCTCAAATCTGGGCTGTGTTATGGGCCCCACAAACTCGGCGTTTCTTATTCTGGCTTAGGTTTGTGGATAATATCGGCGGTAATACTGCTGAACATATTTCCTACAATGCCCAATGATCCAAGATAAAGAAGGATCCAAGAAGGATGCAAGTCCCATTTACTTAAATGGGACATTTTAAAGCAATCTGCTTAAAATCACATTGACAATACTCCTTGCTTACACCTCTGTTGTAAACGCATTTATATTGAAATAGGGTCTGACCGATTTCACCTGGACTCACTTACACTTGGGGTGTTCATACCATGTGTTTCTGAAGTTTAGAAATAAAAGAATAAATAATTCGCTATGCCACCTCAGTACAGCAAATTGCCCAAGATTTAAACAACCATGAAGCTAGTTTTGTGTATCCAAGTGGGCTTTCAACTTGTTTAAGTTCAAGCACTAGCAGCCCTGCCTCCCTCCCTTGCTACAAAGAAAAGTGGTTTTGAAAGTTAGGGTAGTGATATGTCACAGATGTCTGTTGTTCAATTAAATAAAGAAGTCAAAGTTTCCACTGTGATTAGCAGTACAATCCTACATGTGTCTACTCAAATGTAAGTCTGACAGAATTCAATGAAGCTTACTTCCAGGTAAGTGGGTATAGGTTTGGAGCCTAAACTGCTTGTATGAATCTAACTAGCTCTTTGTATCTTGGCTAGTGTTACTACTCTTCCTGGCATACTGGGATCCTTATGTGGTGAGCAAAAGCAAAATATATTGGGCAGTGTCCAGTTGAAGGTTAGTGCTAATGTAAATTCTGTTGTACTAGCCCAAGGGATCTCCAATGCAACGCCAACAGCTTTAGGTGATGTAACAGGTTTAGGGTTTCCCTGGGAAACCCTTTGTGGTGGCTCACACTATTGGTAGTGTGCTAAAGGTCCCTTGTGCATGTACAAGGTAATTTATGTTAGTACTATTGTCTGTTTGGATACTACCAATTGAAACTATATGGTATTGCATCCAATGCTGTGCTTTCAATTCTGGATTGAATTCCTCCTGCTCCTGTAGCCCCCTGCATGCCCCACAGATCTGCTCCGGCAGGTTGAGGGGCCCTCTGGATCGATCCCAGGAGCATGGAGGTGGCTGCAGGAAACAGGAGGGGGAAGGGAAACTTCTGCTCATGCAATGTATTAGGAGTATTGCTTGTGCAGTCATGGGCAATGCCCACTTTATAATAAATTTAGAATAATTTTTTTAAAAAAACTATGCGAAGGTTCAATTTTTAAAGAGACAATGACTTTGGAAAAAGAAAATAGATAAATATTCTAATAAAACAACAACAAGAAAAACCTCCATAATGAAAATGACAAAGTTCTGTAGTTTAGGGGGAAAAAAGTCCCTTCCTTCAATCTTGTCGCTATAAAATAAGGCTTCCACTTTTGACGAAAATTAACGCTAGTTTTGTAAAGAGCACATTGGGGGATTGCAGTCAAAGCCTTATCTCTGGTTCCAGTCAACTAGCAATCCTGAAAGAGTTTGCATCATCATCAGAGGAGGCCATTTGATAGGATTCTACTGCTGAACCTAATCAATCTATGGAATACTGTGGCAGCGCCGTGTAACAAAGCTAAAATAGATTTACAAATGGGGTTTTAGGGGATAAGCTCCTCCACAGGATTACATATTGATTTTAAATATAAAAAGCTTATCATATAAACCATAACTACAAAAATAGTGAACCTTTGCATAAATCCTTTTAAGAAGAGCACCCACTTCAAACTCGAAGCCAAGAATAAATCAAGATGTACAAAATTCTAAAGCAGATCCATTTCTTGGACAGAAAAGTGAATGCACACTGCCTCCTAAGGTGTGCAAAATATGAACTTTATCTTTTCTAAGGAGGCATTAAATTTGAACAAGAAGGACAATGCATGCAAGAAGGTAACTCGAGTCCAAGGATCCTCAACACTCAGCTGGCGGCTGCTGTATGGTTACACTGTGTTACATGAGACAACTTGATTCTACAAGAGTTGTGAACCTCTTTCATGCACATGAGGTATTAAGAATACCCTAGATGCTCCCTGACATCCTTTTCATTTGTGTAATGTAACTTTTTAACCTTTCCCCAAAAAGCAGGATTGTACAAAACTGGTTTCTCCATTTGTCTTTTTGTAGTTAATATTTCCAATGAATCCTAAGTAATATACTAAAAGGATCAGAGCATTTGCATGAACATTGCAATCTTACTGTTATTTTCTGTGTTTCATTAATAATTTGGCCTCATTCTAAGGGTTTGCCAGATGCACACTCTTGCACATGTTAGATGAGAGTTTAAGAATGGGAACATACCTTCCCACTGAAAACAAATGGCCAGCATCTGCATTTGCATACTCATCTGAATTAGACCTGCAGTTCCTATAAGCAAGATTTCCTGAGACACTACATGACATTTCGATGGATATTCAAACCACAGGGTGATAATTCCATGTAAATAAAGCCGCACGCTATAAAAATAAAGCCTTTCCTACCTCCTGTTTTCCCACTGTGTTAGAACACTCTATGTTACAGTGCTGAATGAGAGGTACGGGGGGGATCATAATTTGAGCAAGTTCTAAGACTTGGCTCAGTTTAGGTGAAGCACACCAACTTGTTTACAGGCTGTTTACAGGTTGTAAAGCATAACACTGTGTTGGCACATTGTAATGCTTCACATTTATGGTGCAGATGGACAACTCGACAAATATGTTCAAAACTGCTGGGCCGTTAATCTATTAAAACAGACAAAATGCAATAAAAAATAGCCTAAATGAATCTTGTTAGGAGAAGGAAAATCCCATGTCATGCAAGTCCATCTTTGCTTGCGTGATGTGACTTTCCCCATCTCTCCTCCTGCAGCTCCAGTGCCCACACCCCAAATCTGCTGGGGAAGGGGGGACACACACACACTCTGAAGCAGATGTTAAGGAAAAGCAGGGGGCAAAGGAACCACCCCCTCCTTATTCTGATGGCAACATTTCCATCAGTAGAAGAAATTAATTGGCTACCATTCTGAATAATGTGCAAATGTTGGCATAATCAACATACACTATCAAACTTCGTTTTCTAAAAGAGTGGAGGTGATATTATTGTCACTGATAGTTGTAATGCTGACTGCAATACAGATGTTAACCACCACCACCATGAATATGTTTTTTTGTTTTGTGGCTTTCCTTTTTATTACTAAAACTCACTCAGTTTTAACTTCACAAGCCCCCAAGCCTTAAGACACAGAGGTCTCCGAAAGGACACTTTCTAGATTCCTGGGCCCAAAGTTTTATTTTCTTTTGAACATTTTATGATTGTAGCAGTCAAATCCCTCTTTAGAAAGCAATGGACATGCTTTGGGTTTAGATTTTGTTCAAGATTCCTGTAGTTCTTGAGTTTTGTCAAGAAACTACAAAGAGGTGGATTAGAAAGCTACCTGACACCTCATGCCTTTTCCTCCCAAACTCATGCTTTCAGTGATGTCTCTAAACTAATTAGAATTGATTTATTATGGATCAGGTACCTTATCAGGTGAGGAAAGAAATTACCATGGACAGTCAAAGGGTTAAGAGGTCAATACAGAATAGCAAAATCAATTTGCATTGATTAGACAAAAGGTCCATTTTACAGAGCCCAGAGGATTAACTTTTAAGCAAACATCTTTGAACTGTAAAGACAGAATTTGTGGTTGAAAGGTATAAGTAGAACAGCTTTATAAAAAAAATGGCATATTTAAATAACAAAATATGGTAAAGCAGTAGTTTAACCTATCTGGATGTTTACTTTTATTATAAATCATCCTTTGGATTACTGTACAGTTATTTAAAAGCATTGTGAAGAGGAGGCAATTGTTTAATTTATCCCCTATGTCAATCTGTTCATGTGTTTTCATTTAGGTGAGGTGACTAACCTCTTAGAAAGCTACAAAGATAGAAGAAAATATGTCCAAAGGATTGCACTAATCCTGTCATTTTGCCTGATGAAATATTTACTTGACATATGCATGATATTTTTTATAATGAAGATGGATGAGGTCTGCTCAACAAATGTTTAAAAATAATGGATCTGTTCTGTCATTTCTTCCATTTTGTACTGGGGCAAAACTAGTATTGTTTTGTTATAGGTAATGATGCTTCATCTTCAATAACAGCAATTGTGTGGAAACAAACCTTTCCCAACGATTCCTATTTCAAGTTCATTTTACGAGGGACAATGCACTTTTGGTCACAGACATCTATATTTTTACAAGTTCCATATTGGTCCCGAAATGGCCACACTCTATTTTTCAGTTATATCCAAAGCCGTAATTCTTGCACAGATATAAATATATTTTTTAAAAAAAATCTTACCTTCAATGGCTAGCATTGCCCTTAGTTCCCTGTTCAGCAGTTCGTACCGCCTTTCTAGGTCATGTTCTTTTTCCCTAGGCAAGATGCAAAAGTTCATCAATATGTTAATTACTAAATCATTAAACACTTAAAAGAACCTTTAATTTACATTGATTTTTAAGACTCATAACTGACTTTTCTCTTTAGGTTTAAGCT
Source organism: Elgaria multicarinata webbii (assembly GCF_023053635.1). Lineage (NCBI taxonomy): Eukaryota > Metazoa > Chordata > Lepidosauria > Squamata > Anguidae > Elgaria > Elgaria multicarinata. The sequence goes on along the minus strand of NC_086172.1, from coordinate 8,122,195 downwards.
ACTCTAAACAAATGATACACAAGAACAAAGCCTACTTTAGACAGAATTAGTGTCGCCAGATGTTCCTTACTCTGAGAAGCACTGCTTATTGTCCCTTATTCAAGCAATGAGGTCCTCAATATGGTGCTTCAAGACACCTCCCCAGGCCCCCTGCTTCTCCTGATTTTTTAAAAAATATTATGATTATTTTACCTTTGGGAGGGATGTTGGCTTCCACCCAACCAGTCATATTTCTTGCTTTTGCTCAGAATGTCTCTGGGCCTAAGAAAGAGGGTGGGACAGCTGGAGCTGGTGCTTTGCTCTCCAGCTCATTCAGCACAACTGCCTCTTATTTATTTATTTTTTAAAATACGGAAAAGAATGAAAAAGGGACTTAACCCTGTCTGCCAATATTTTTATTTTTTCTACTGAAGAATAGAGTAACCCCCCCCACACACACACTTTTTCCTTCTTTTTCCTTTCTTTGGTGGGGTGGTGGGAATGCAATTCATGGCAGGAGGAAAATTGGTCCCTGGACTGCCTGAAGTTGCTGTGAAATTGGTCCCTGATATAAAACATGCAATTCTGTATCTATTTAACAAGTAGCAATAGCAGCCAGCCATATATTTCTTAAATGGGAGGTCTATAGAACAGGGGCCACCACTGAGAAGGCCAACCTTACAGATCTCAATGGTGAGCCAGTAACTAGGGCCTCCGGCAATGATTTTAATACTCTGCCAATGCTAATCTTGGATGAGCAATGGGGAGTGTCCCAGGGTGGATGAGAGACTGGCAGGGAGTATTCTGTGTGCGGATGTACTGTATTTAATTTTGGGTATGTGTCTTTTTCTTTGGTTTTTTGGGGTGCGTATAGCCTGGGTGTTTTTGTGGGTTTGCAGGGGAGGTCTGTCTAGACGTATGTATGTATTTATTTTTGTGTGGAAGAGGAGTTTCTGCCTGGGTGTTTGTTTTTGTGGTGAGGTTTTTTTTGGTGGGGATGGCTGCCAGCTGGCCGTGCTTTTTGAGGCGGCGTTCCTCTGAGCATAACCAGTTTTTGTACTGGGAAATAAATATTTTGCTTATGTCAACAATGTACTTTGCCATTTGGGGATCAGATACAAATCAGATATAGACTTCAGTTTTTGTTGTAGTTCTACTTCTGGGAACTTGGTTTTGTTGTGTGGAGTGAACTGCTGCCTTGTACTCTTATTTCTTGAACAAGTTCTTTTTTGTGACTAGTCAGGTTCCCATCATAGACATTCTGTGGTGCCCACAAGAGTTTTTCAAATTTCAAAATGCGCCAGTGGGTCCCCAAAGTTTGGGGACCTCTGTTCTAGCATATCAAAATTCATATGACGTATCAGGTTTCTTTTATTAATCAATAATAAAACCACAGGTCCCTTTCATGCATCACAGAGCCAGCAAAACCCCAGAAAACCAGATTTTAAGCTAGGTAGGCCATTCCATAATTTTAATTCCCCAAACAGACACTATGGTTCATTTACTTTCACTGCCACAGGTAATTGGTACTATTTCGTGCTATTATAGTACAGTAGAGTACCTATATATGTTCATAAAAACACACACACCACAAAGTTATAGTTATCCCCAAATTTACTCTGGTTGTATTTGCAATGATGCCCCACATGCTTTCAGGGTTTATGGATGCAACTGGAGTAGATTAGAAGTGATGGTAATATTATTATTATTATTATTTATTTATATAGCACCATCAATGTACATGGTGCTGTACAGCGTAAAACAGTAAATAGCAAGACCCTGCCGCATAGGCTTACATTCTAATAAAATCATAATAAAACAATAAGGAGGGGAAGAGAATGCACCAAACAGGCACAGGGTAGGGTAAAACTAGCAGTATAAATATAATATCATTATTATGAAGGAACCACATATACATAGCATAAATATTCAACACTTAAATTTGAAATTGGGCTCACCAGGACTTGGGCAGAATAATAGAATTGTGGAGTTGGAAGGGACCACAAAGTTCATCTAGTCCAGCTGCAGGAAAACCTATTAAATCATCCATGAGAGGTAGCTGTCCAGACTCTTCTTATAAACCTCCAGGGATGGAGAACCCACAACCTATATAGGTATTGTTCCACTGTTGTATAGCTCTTCCTGTCAGGAAGATTTCCTTATGTCTAATCAAAATCTAGGTACCTGTAATGTATACCATTATTACGGATCTTAATTTCTGTGGCAATGGAAAAGCTTATACTACTTCTTTCCCATGGCACCCTTTTATGTACCTAACACTGCTAACATGTCTCCCCTCAGTCTTCTTTTCTCCAGACTGAAAATCCCAAGTTTCTTCAGCCTATTCTCATGGGGCATGTACTCAAGTCCCTGTATCATCTTTGTTGCCCTCCTCTAAACCTGTTCTAACCTGTCAATGCCCTTCTGGAAATATGGTGCCCAGAAATGTACACAATACTCCAGGTGTGGTCTCACTAGAGCTGAGTAGAGCGGAATAAGGACATTATGTGTCTTTGATACAATGCTTCTTCTAATGCAGCCCAGAACAGTATTAGCCCTTCTCGTGGCTATCTTGCACTGCTGACTCATGTTCAGGTTGCTGTCAATGATCACGGCCAAATCCTTCTCCGAAGTAGGGCTTCCAATCTGAATCCCCCATCTTGTATGTATACCCGACATTTTTCCTCCCTAATACCTTACATTTCTCCCTGTTAAAGGACATCTTGTTCCTCTCGGCCAAGTCTTCCAACCTGTCCAAACCAGACTGCAGTCTCATTCTCTCAATATGGGTGTTGGCTAGACCTGCTAGTTTTGTATTATCCACAAATTTGATAAGAAGTCCATCAATCCCATCATCCAGGTATGCTACCTATTTTCAGTGCCAGCTGTCTGTTATAGAACGCATTTAACCAGAATACAATACAACATCCTGGCCATAAGCAGCCTCCATATATCTGAGCATAAAGGGCAAGGAATCTGCCTCAGTACTACTCTTTTTAGAAATTAAATAATTCTTGATGGTAAACATCAAGACAAGATGGAGAAAGTGCAATAATGGCCCTGGCCACCCTAAATATCAAAAGAAGCAAGCCACAGAACATTGTTCCATTTCTATACATCTCACACTAAATAAGTGCTTGGTAGAATATGTACCTCAAAATGTCAGGTAAGAACTCTGTAAGCAGCCAAAACTCTCTGCAAGAACTGTGTTATTTTTGAAAACATATGAACAAATAGCTGGTGTGGGAGGCCCTATTTAGATTTGGACTATCAAAACTTTGCGTGATTATACACAAAGGAATGAAAACCTCAGGTGCACCAAAAGGGGGGTAACACAAATAAACCCTTGGAAGTTTGCAGGATCAGGACCAAACATCATACACAGCCTCCCCTAGTCAGGAGGCACCCAGTGCACCCTCAAAACCCTGCGTGATTACACACAAAGGAGTGAAAACCCCAGGCGCACCCAAAAGGGAGTGGTACAAAATGTCATGCACAGCATCCCCTGGCAAGGATGCACACAAGGCAAAATGACAACCCTGCGAAGCTGCTGCCACCCTACTGAGGTGGTGTTAGACACTAGGGGAAGTTGCAGAATGTACTGCTGGGGGAAGGGTTAGGGTGGGGGCGGGCTACGAGCACAATCCATTGCTAGGCAGATCATGGAAACAAAGATCTGCTGGCTGGAGGACAGTGGTGGCAGTGGTGTTGATTGCTCTTACAAGCAACTCTGTAGGAGGCCAAAATAACCTACTGTGACTGCCACATGACACGATAAACCATGGTGGGTTAAATAACCCACTCTGTAGGCTGTGGATTATCAGAATGGGCTATTTTGGCCAAAAAAGCCATTGTGGGTTAAAAACCTCCAGATAGATGACACGATAACCCAAGATGAGTTAAATAAGCCTGGGTTATCATGATGTCCAAATCCAGTCTGTCATTGCTCAGCTATTGACACAATGCTTCTGTTTAACAAGCATCAACTGCTAGACAGTGGATCAGTTTGGATGATTGTTTGTGGTTTCATAAATCATTGTTTATGAAGCTGAGAACAAACACTGAGGCCAAGTGCTCCTTTCTAAACCCTTCCCTCATGCACCACTTCAAACCTTCATTTCTGGCTTGAGTAAGCCAGTGTTCGCTGTTACGCCTGAACCAGGGTACTCTGACTTTATGCCAATTAGCAAGCCAAGTTAAACCTGAGATCCTGAATAGCCACTGTTAGTTACTATAAACAATACTGGGTTAGATGGACAAATATTCAGACCTGGTATAAGGCAGCATTTTATGTTATTTGCAATGTCCAAAGAAACATTTTATCTATCTCTCAGCCAGGTTCCCTGTGCTATCTGCATCTGTCAAACTTTAGATAAAATGGGCATTACACAGTAGTGCAGAAAATGCAAGACACTCACACTACCTGCTCCCTTCTTTCTTGCATTACCTAACATCTGAAGCCACTTCTAGCCTATGTTCCCTGATTTACATGTGAGAAATATAACATTTAACTTAAATAAAATTCCTATTTCCCTAATGCAATGCATTTGTTTACTCTTAATATAAAAACATTAAATTTTCTTCCCTTCCTTCCCATTGTTTTCCCACTTATACTATAATCCTAAATACATTTGTCTTTATTCAGCTTCTAGGTGGCATTGCACCAGTAAGATGCAGAGAGTTCACAAGTAATTTGCCCATTCAATTCAATAGAGGGGGACTAGGAATTGATGAAGCAGTGTTAGTTTTACATGTACTCATTCATAAGTCTGTTCTGTCCTGCTTTTACATTAATCTGGATTTTTAAAAAATCCACAGGAAAATCTGGATTTTTGATCTTTAAGTATGCATTTGTAAATATATTTTATCCCAAAATATGTATATTTTATACACATTTTTGTATTTTAAAACTGTGAATACAACCACCAAATTTGGAAAAGTGCAGTATCTAAAAGATAACTATGTTCCTATCTGCACATTAAGCTAGGAAGTGCTGGATCCAAGTCAGTTTGTATCAGAATCTGCAAAGAACAAATTCTTCAGGCTCACTTAGGTGAGGCCTGATCAGTATGCACAAATGAATGTGTGTGTGTGGGTCGGGTATAACTCCCTCACTTACAAAAAATCTGTGAATGTGGAAAACCGAGTTACTGACAGCCTCAAGAAGTCGACTTGGCTTTCTGGAGGAAATATTTTAAAGGCCTACAGAAAGGAAGTAGGTGTCAACTTCTGCAATGTAATTAATAAATCAGTATATATACGTACAGCAGGGAGAGTTGATTCATTCTTCTTATTAAGGCATTTTTCTTGTTGACCAGCATGAACCATTCTTGCATCATAGCTTCTTCTTCTTCAGTGTTTCTTCCTATTAAAAAATTGGGTGGATTATGTATTATTATTATTATTATTTATTTATATAGCACCATCAATGTACATGGTACAATGTACATGGTGTACATGTCACAACCATGTAACTCAGTGATGAGTATGAACTTCTTCTGGCATAGATATCCTAGAAAGAACACCATAAAATATGCACATATAGTTCTAGATATGTGCCAAAATTATTTAAATATTATGTTCAGGATCCTAAGGACTATCTTAAAAGAGATTAATGTAATTGTCAATTTTGGTTTCTCTCAATTTCCTAATCTTAAATATGGTTTATCCCATTTCCACATCAGTTTGAGATTTATTTATTTTTTAAAAAAGTTTGCACAAAAAATCATATGCATTTTTGTAAAGATGTATCCTAATATGTATGCTTTTGTATTTTTTTTGTATTTTGTATTTGCATTTTTTCAAGCAATTTCCCTTAACATAATACATTTTGAATGGTATTTTTTTTAGTAATATACACAATTTTGTGCACAGTTTCCCCTAATATATCCAGATTTGTATACATGTTTTGATTGGAGAACTCCATCTCAAAATATGGAGCAGTGGGAATTTTGAAAGATAACTGAATTTGCTTCCATATTGGTTCAAAAGTGCAAAATTAGGTAGTTTCACATTAAAATGTGAACTAAACAAATTCCGCCCCATCCTTACCAATAAAGTTTCCCACTCACTCTGGGTTTATCCAAATGTAGAATTTAGCCCATTAAACAAAGACATTTTTGTGACATAAACAGCACAACCATATGCATCTGTACAAGCCCTATTGAATACAATTGTGCTTATGCTCAGGTAAGTGCATATATAGGATTGCAGCCAAAGATGCCTTTCAGTTTCAAAACAATTTACTTGTGAATGTTATCTAAGACAGCCATTTTAAATTCAAGTCAGCATTCTAGTCAATTTAGGGTTTGGAGTGGCCTTATCATTTATTATTTATTTATTTATTTATTTATTACATTTTTATACCGCCCAATAGCCGAAGCTCTCTGGGCGGTTCACAAAAATTGAAACCATCATAAAACAACCAACAAGTTAAAAACATAAATATAAAATACAATATAAAAAGCACAACCAGGATAAAACCACGCAGCAAAATTGATATAAGGTTAAAATACAGAGTTAAAACAGTATAATTTAAATTTAAGTTAAAATTAAGTGTTAAAATACTGAGTGAATAAAAAGGTCTTCAGCTGGCGATGAAAGGAGTACAGTATAGGCGCCAGGTGGACTTCTCTGGGGGTATCATGGGACATACCAACCCATTCGTCACAGGTGGCAGATCGAGAGGGCGGTGGAATGAGTGCGCCTCCCTGCCCAAGGGCGTTGCTAGACCTGCTGGGATAAGCCGGCAGGGAGGTGGGGCAACGGCGTGCTAACCCAGCCTCCTAGACGGCTGACGCGCAGGGACTACGGAAGCCCTGCAGCGTCGGCCATTTTTTTTGGCCGCAGGGGCCACATGCGGCCTGAAGACTCCGGACAAGGTAAGGTTTTTTTTTTTACTTAAGCCCCCCTATCCGCCCTCCCTCCCTGTCCCCGTCCCATGTGTCGCCCTCCGCCCTCTCGTGTGTCGCGTCTGTCACCCTCTGCCTCTCTCGCCCTCATGTGTGTCGTGTCTGTCTCCCTCTGCCATCCCCCTCTCCTGCCGGTCCAGCCTTCCCCCCCATCTCCCCCCCCCGGATGTCCCTGGCCCGAGGGGCACAGCGCTCGTAAGAGCGCTGTGCTAGTCTGTGGCTTTTTGCGGCTATTCGCGAGTAAGCGAGTAGCCGCAAAAAGCCATGGAAGTCTCTAGACATTCTGCAGCCCCGGCCTCAGGCCAGAGCTGTGGAAAAGGTGCGCCATAAGCGACTTTGCTTATGGCACGTTAGAGGAGGCTTCAGTGCGGCCTGGGGCCGGATTCCCCTGTGCGTCATGTGGACGCACAGCAGGGAAACCGGCTCTCAAGGCGCTCTAAGGCCCCGTCTAGCAAGGCCCCAAGTCTCCACTGCTCAAATGAGCTTGCTTCCTCTGCCAGTTGCTACTGCATCACTTCATCTGCCTGACAATGTTAGCTGATTGAGTGTTCTATGGCCAGAACAGCACTGCTGTGCTTCTGGAGCACTCCTCCCACCCACCCCGTCTGCCCATTAGGCAGGCCGTGGAGTACCACTGGCAGGTCACTTTCTTTTCTGATTGAATTTTCAAAGAGCTGAGAAAGCAAGCAGAGCCTGCTGCCCGGCCAGGCATTCTATGACCACCAGCACCTGGAGCACCAGACTGTGCACAGCCACCTATAGACTGAAGCTGGTCTACATGGGGCGAGGCCTTATGTAGGCCTCCCTCAAGCCTTGCCTAGTATTAACAGTAGTGCTGGTATTAACATTTAAAGCCCTAAAAGGCTTGGGGCCAGGCTACCTGAAGGAACGCTTCCTCCCATATGTACCTGCCCAGAACCTCAGATCATCCTCAGGGATCCTTCTCTGTGAGTCCCTGCCAAAGGAAGTAAGGCAGGTGGCTACCAGGAGGACGGCCTTCTCTGCTGTGGCACCCCAGCTGTGGAATGAGCTCCCTAAGAAGGTTCGCCTAGCATCTACACTATATTCTTTCAAACGCCAGGTGAAGACGTGGCGTTTATTCTCTCAGCATTTTAACAGTCTATAAATTTAATTTTAACTTTGCTGTTTTAAATTTGTGTTTTAAATTTGTATTTCTGCACTGCTGCTGCTTTTATCCAAGTTGTGCTTTTATATCGTATTTTATATCATGTTTTAATATTGTTTGTTTTATACTGAATGGTTTTAATTTTTGTGAACTGCCCAGGAAGCTTCGGCTATTGGGCGATATAAAAATGTAATAAATAAATAAATAAATAAATAAATAAATAAATAAATAAGTTTTCCAATATGTTGCCACAGTATTTGCAAACCCTTGTGGGACACAGGGCAGCAGCAGTGAGTAGTGGCTGCCAGTAGTGGAGGAGGGGACAGCAATGAACCCTGACTTTGCCTAAGGCGGAAAAATTGTTTGGGCTGGCCCTCTTGATAGATGTAGGAAATGCAAACCACGTTTAAAAATGGTTAAAGGCAAGTCATGATTTAAGACTAGTTTGGGGGGCAGTTCTAACAGACTGTAGCATAAATTATTTACCTTCCTTGTAGAAAACACTTACGATAATTCTTACAAATGAATGTGCACCTGTAAAGCATGAGGTGCACTGATATGATGATATTTTTGCATAAGAATGTTTCCAATATAGTGGTAATAACAACAACAACAACAACAACAATAATGAAATAACACATAGGGAGCTCAATGAGACTCAAGAGAGCACAACAGAGGATCTTCCACTGCATCCAAAACAGTGCTCTCTCACCTGGGTGGAAAATCCATCTGTGTGTGTGCATCACTATATTTTAAATGTCCCTCCGCAAAAGCAATGGGGAAGGGGGAGAAAGGGAATTAGTTATGTCTGCTCCAGTTTGGTGTAACTGATGAGCCCAAATTGAACCCATTTCAAGGGAATGGAGCTAGCTCCTCCCCATCCTTGTCCCCAGAATGCCCTGTTTTTGGTCCTTATGTTGGTGAGCACTGCAGAAAGTAGCTTTCTTCCCACTGAACATTCTCCTGCAGTGGTAGGGTGGAGGGGCACCTCTGCCATATCCTAATCCCCCCCCCCCCCGGTAATATCAAGGTGTTAAAATTGCACTCTAAGGCACTTGGCATGCCTTGACCTGGTTCACACATAATGGCTGACTATGGGTTGTTTCAGCCATAGTTAGTTGTATCTGTGTAGCAGTGAGTGAGTACACTGCCTTCCACATGGCTGTTGCTAATGCTTTCTGAAACAACCCAGGAACCATTCTTGTTGTCGTGATATCTGAATCTGGTACCCTGGGTTGTTTAGGGTTAAACAACTCAGAGTTTTAACCCAACAACAAATTATGGGTTAAAACTCTGGGTTATTTAACCGTAAACAATCCAGAGTGGCAGGTTTGGATGTCATGACAACCACCCAGGAATGCACTTTCCTGAGTTGATTCGGAAAACAGAAGTGGGCAGGAGCCAGCACATTCGTTAAGTGATCATGGAGGGAAAATAAGCCACAGTGAGTTAATTTCTCTCCCTCTGCATGCCGGTCCTGAACTGCCTAATTAACGTAATTTCTGTCGCTGGGCTCAGCTTGACATGATATCCAAACCTAGCAAAGGTAGGTGGTTGGGATGATTTACAAATTAGCCTGAAACCCATGGCTTGTTCTCCATAATCGTGCAAATCCACCCAGTTACTCACAAACATGACATGGGTTGTTTGATTGTGCAAACCAGGTAATTATCTCAGTAATACTTTTCAGAGGCCTGCCACATAGGCTAGCATGATCATCTTCACGCTGAAGGCTGGAGGTTCAGGCCGTGAGAACAGTGGCTTGCCTCAGGCCATGTAATGAACTGAAATTAGGACTTTGCAGCTCACAATACTGCAAGACTGATTTGACTGGAACCCTGTAATTTAAGACATCTGGAACTCAAAGCTCCAATGCAATCCACCAACAGATGTTGCTTTTAGTTGTGAAGTAATAGAAGTGGGAGGTATCAATATAACCACTTAATAAGGACCTCTAACAAAGTACGTGTAGAAAGTGGTGATGTCACACTCTACTCATATTGCTACTTTACACAAGGACAAAGCTGGTAAACGCCTATGTTGAAACTGGCTACGTTAAAACATAAAGGGAACCAAGCAGGAGAGAGTGATCAACTGTACAGGAGTCAGGGGAGAGGTTAAAAATATTAAGATACTTTCAGATTTTACACTGATGATGTCATCAGGGATGTGGGGGCAGTTTCAAAAGTGGAGTTGGAGGAGAGAAAGATAGCAGGAGTAAGTGGCTTGCTTCAAAATTTTAAGGCAAAAAGGTAGAAGAGAGGTTGGGGTGTAGTAATGAAGAAACCACAGACAAATGATTGAATAAATAAAGGTCCACAACACTTAAATGAAAATCAAATGATCTGCAATAGGATAAGCTTGATCTAATTCAAATCACACACCCCACTACAGTGTAGATAACTATCTAGTTCTGCTTGTGTTAGATCCAGCACACGATAGGCCTTCTCTGCTGTGGCACCCCGGCTGTGGAATGAGCTCCCTAAGGAGGTTCGCTTGGCACCTACATTATATGCTTTTAGACGCCAGGTGAAGACCTTTTTATTCTCCCAGCATTTTAACAGTTTATAAATAAATTTTAACTTGGTGTTTTAAATTTGTAATTTTGCATTGCTGCTGTTTTTATCTGGTTGAGCTTTTATATTGTATTTTATAGTTGGTTTTATACTGTTGTTTTATACTTTGAATGTTTTCAATTTTTGTGAATCGCCCAGAGAGCTCCGGCTATTGGGCGGTATAGACATGTAATAAATAAATAAATAAAAAATAGGCAATATTATTTATACAGATACTTATTAATTCTTTTAAGGTGATAGAACAATCGTCATATTTCAAAAACAAAACAAAACTGGTTATCTGCAAAGGCTGGTGAAAGAATCTTATATTTATTATTTTATTTATTTATTGCATTTATATACTGCCCCATAGCCAAAGCTCTCTGGTCAGTTTACAAAAGTTAAATCTTCGTGATTACACTGCACTCTTTACTTTATTCCCACCCATGCAAATATCAGCAGTTAATTGAGTTTCAAAGCAAGCTTGCTATTCTCTGAAATCAGCCATATATGTCTAAAGCTTGAGACACAAACTGCGAGCGATCACAGTAAAGTTTTGAGGTGCTGGGAAGAAGCTGGAGATATATGTAATGTACACATCTTGTACAAGAAAATTTTCAAGATAATGGAACAAACTGAAATATGGCAATGAAAAAGGGAATAAAGCTGCCAGAGTGGTCAAAGTCCATACCAAAGAGAGTCAATAATCTCAGTCGAACATAAGGATTGATGCAGGAACAAAGGTAGAGTGAAACTTCTCAGGAGCAGGGTCTAAGTGTCTATGCGACTATGCAAGATAGGAAGGAAAGCATTAAGAACTGTTGGCTTTACTACACCTGGATAGAGACTAAGTTCACAGGAGTATCTGGATGTAGGCAAGTTGATAAGATCTTAGTTTGATAAAAAAAAGAAAAAAGCTACTTAGTATCATGCTTGCTAGGTACCGTTTTGAAGGACAAATACCCCTTTACCGTGGCTGGAATCCTGCTCCTGCTCCCTTCCCTTTCCCCTTCCTTGCACAGTAGCTACGTGGAATGGCGGCTTTGAATGTAATTCTAAGGGAGGTGAAAGTGGTTCTGCTGATGCCTCCTCCTTCTGGCAGGCGAGAGGTATGCTTTTCTTGTACATGATGTGTACTAGCACAGGGTATAGGACAATCTCTTGTACAATATCAGACAATGACTGGGTTTGGCTGATCGCAGTAAGGGAAGCAACCACTCTCCTCGCATCCAAACATGCCACACTTGCGTGACTGCCACTTGCATTATTCCCTGTGCTGCAGTACGGTTTGGCGTGTCACACTCACCCTACAAACTATGATGTGCAGTAGATGTTGTAGGGTGGATATGATTCTGACCCCTCCCTGCACCATGCGCCAGTTTCGGATGACACCGGTTTCCCCCACTGCGATTATCTGAACTCACCCAACGTCTTCCACTAGTTCTTGTTGTTCATGGAACAGCAATGGTGTCAAAAAAAATTTTGCTAAAAAATTAGATCCACCCCTAACTGCTCAGGATCTCAAATATGAAAGCACTATAAAAAAAGTTTAACATAAATTTAAGAGCATATTACCCAATAGTTGTCCTGAATTTTTGATAGAGAAATTATTTTTCAGCAAATACCCTTGGCTTGGGTTCAAGAGTACAATTTCAGATGGTTTCTGTTTCTAGTGATATCTTGTATTCTAAAGGCCAGTAAAGTTAGCTACACTACATAAAAGAAACAAATCAAGACAAAACTTTCCTTTATGTATCAAGGGCTGAGATAGAAATATAGCCATAGAAAAATATTAAAATTTAAGTGTGTGTAATATATGCTATCCTTTTTAGGTGAGTCAAAATCCTTTTACAGTATTGAAGCTGACCTTTAGATTAGCTGTTTTTGTGTTCTCTTTCCACCATGTGATGCCCTAGCACTGGTCATGTGATATAAGTTGTGATAGACACAAATCCCTTGGTAACAACAAAAGAAGAAAGAGTAAAAAGAAAAAGCTGAGAAAAAGCTTGCTATTTGGAAAAAGGCCAATTTACCCTGACGAAGGCCTTTTTGATCACTGAAATGACACATGTGTGCAATATTAATAGCATTTGGGTTTGTTTTTGTTTTCTTGGCCAAGGACTTGAATTCTTCTACCAACAATGCAGAACACTACAGTTGAGCACAATTAAAAATATTTTAAAATACAAGTTTAAAATTGTTTTCTAAAGCATCATATTACTATGCATACAACTTGGCATTTATTTTCCTTCAGCAGGGCGAAACAGGTCTGCACAGTAGTGACATCATTTCAACCTACACTTATAATTTCTGAGTAAGAGTAAAAGCTAAGTTTCTCTGGCAACAGTTATGCATCTACTTTATAAAACTGGATAGAGGCTCAATCAGAAGTACACACTTTGAATGTGTTTTTCACTTTGCATTCAGTGTAAAAAGGCATTAAGATTATTCTATAAAATTGGTTATCAATAAAAATGTATCCATGCTGCTGCTTTCTGAAGAATCACCACTATACATATTTAAATTAAGAGTAAACCATGTTTCTAAATGACTCAGTATTTTGTGAAATAAGTATAAGATTTTTGGAATATATATATATAAAGCTTTTAATTTGACATTTAGGGTTCCTTTCCTTTTTTGTGACATAACATATACATTACACTATTGTTTTCATTCTTTTAGAAAGGAGGGAGGAAGCCTTTTAAAACTAGTAAGTTGGACCATTACAAATTAATCCTGACTTTAATAACTGGTTAAAGACCCCTTCAGCTCTATAAGTAGAAAAAAAATATTAAAAGCCTGTGATCACAGCGAGCCCTCTCATTTCTCCTCTAACCATTTGTTATTTAATCCAATACTAGTAATCCAATTTGTCCATCAGACTTTTAAAGGGCAGAATGCAACTTCCCCAGCTTAGACACTTTTCAAAGTACAATATATTTTTCAAATGAATGCTGGATGTTTCATTTTTTCTCCCAACTGTTCCTTGCTCTAATGTATGAGGGGGGAAAAAGAACAAGATGAACATTGTTCATACTGATTAAGTAAGAGCTCATTAAAGAGCTGTCAGTGCCGTACTCTGAATATGCATGAAGCATATAATCAGATCTAGTACCGTCACTAGAGGAGAATACGGTAAGTACAAAGGATTGATTTAATTACTTAGAGTGGGCTGTAGTGGTAAAGCAGTCTTGTTAGTACAAAAAGAAAAGGAGGTTGTATTCTAGCACAGTTAGGAGAAAAAGGCAGTTTTAGCTTCTGCCACAATACCTAATCTCAGGAAAAAGCACTTTACAATGTAGCTTAAAATGAAGATTGCCAGTGTTCTGAAAAAGGCCAGAATTCATCTTATCTTGCTTAACCTCACCTGGTTAACTATCTTGCAGAAGGCAGTTTTTCTCTTTAATCATAATTGCACTTACGCCATTTCATCATATGGTTACAAACCATTGGAAGACGCCCTAAATGACAACTCCTTTGTGTTAAAAACAATTTCATTTTAGAATGAAATATTTTTTGAAAACATTTACACATATCTTTTCAAAATAAATAGAAAACAGGCTGGTTGCTTTTAAATCTCATTTAGCAGTTAGGTATTCAGAGGTGAAAAATGAAACTTAACTATGCTTACTATTATTATTATAAATACTTTTTATCTGAATGATGATGAGGGTTATTTATTGATGGCACTGTATGGAATTCTGTGATATTAATATTTTTGTCATGATCGGGGTTTTTCATAATAAACACGGGTTTTTATTTGCTCTTAAGAAGCTTGTAGTGAGGTTCATTGCCAGATTACTAATTTATTTTGTTATTTGGCTTGAATGTTAGTGTCCCATTCTAGTATTTTCATCACTTGTCACCCACCATATTTCTCCATTATTAGGAGCCGCAGTTTTTCTATTTCACAATTGGGAACGTTCAAAGGTCCAACAAGGTAATAGGTGAGACCCTAGTTGTTAGTATAGCCAGAGAATTCTAAACTATTCTGAAAGCTTTGATCTTCATTGAAACCTTTCAATTTCAGTAAAGACTGCAATAAATAAAATTCTGTAATTTTGTTCAACAAGCCAGAATGTGGGATTTAACATGCTTTCATAAAGCTTCACCACCTTTGGTCAATTTTAAGATCAAAATTATTCATGTTTCTTATTCAATCATAAACAAGGCTGTTGTTCATCTGAAGTCCTAGATAACAGATATTTGTGCTGCTAATGTGGATAAAAGAAATGAGTATTCATCACTTCTTGTGCTGATCAATGTGAACACAACATCATAAAATATGTCTATTAAATACCATTTCCAAAAGGGTAGCCAAATTAGTGTATTGCTGCAAAACCAATGAAGCCACAATAAAGCCACAAAATGCTGATATCATAATAAATGTAGAAATCTTTAAGGTACCACAAGACTTCGTACTGCAGGTCATATATGCATTATTTGTTAATTATTTTAATAATCAATGGTCTGCTAAATAGTTAATCATAATCAGAATGTGCACTCTTAAAGAAAGCAGTGACCAGCCAAATATGTGCATGTAATAAACACTCTCACACACATACCATAAACTTTAAATAAATTACATTTTCTAGAAAAAAGAAAACTAAATGCAAAGTTTAAAGTAACATACAATCACAGAAAAGATAACACAATTACTAAACTATTGTTTTAAGTCTTCTAGATGCTAGAGACAAATCAAGCATGGATTGACCTCAACTGACTGTACTTACAAGGAGAACAGGACTGACTATGACTATGCAAACAGAGAAGGAAGTGCTGCAGCACATTACAAATATTCCTCGAGTAGTTGCATCAAGAAAAGCAGCAACATGTAGAGACAGGACTGGTTTGCTCTATAAACGGATGAACGTAGTAACTTCTCTACACATTATGCGATAGTAAATCTGTCAAGACAAGCTGGGAGATGACAAAAACATTTGAAAAATATCTTTTAAATCTAAATGTTTGCCTAAATGAATTACAGTCCATAGAAGATAACTAATAAAAGGTTTCTCTGTGTTTTTTAAAAAGTCATTGTAAGGATAAGAAATAAGAGGTTTATGGAAATCACGTTCTATGCAGACTTAAGCAGTGATTGTTTAACATCTTTATTTGCAATGGATAAAAAATGGTAAAAAAATGTATAAGACATAGGGGCTGTTCACACAACATGCTAACCCACACTCAGTGGTTGAGTGTTGCTTGTTTTGAACTGTGGGTTGGTTGGTTGAACTGTCTGAATTGATGTCTGAATGCAGCCAGGGTGGCTTGTTAACTACGCAGTGTGGCTTATTTTCTTGACCAAGTCACTTTGAGAACTCATGGTTTGTTGTTGGATTGTTCAGGGTGGTTAACCAAGCCACACAGCATGGCATTTTGGCTGCATTCAGACAACATGATAACCCACCCTGAGAAACACATGCTGCGTTCACACAACACACTAACCCACAGTTTAACAAACAACCCATGGTTCAAAATAACCGACATTCAACCACTGTGTTGAAATGTGGGTCAGTGTGTTGTGTGAACAGCTCCACAGGCTTCGCTGGAAGGCACTGCTGCACAAATGTAAGACCTCATGGAAGGAGGTTGCCCAATTTTTGCTGATCCCGCCTGAAGCCCTCTGTACCACATGCCATCCTTCTCTGGATGGTCGCTCAAAGTGCAAGAATGATGTTGGATAAGGGTGGGCACAGTGAATGCAGGAGGAAGGAGAAAAGAAAGCTCTGTTCTGTGAACAGACTAAGCCATAATGTATTCTTCATCTACTTGATGTCATTATAAAACACAGGCCTGGTTCGCACGATAACAGGGTGGTTAACAAGCTATGGTGGCTTGTTAACAATCCTGTGTTTGCCAGTCATGTGCTGTCTGATTTGCATAATTACCCTTGCTGGGCTGGCTACTTATGTCATCTGAACCCGGAAAGGGTGGCTTGTTGGGGTAGTTAACAAACCATGCAGGACTGATGGCCTGTTGTATGTGTGTGGCATGGTTTATCAACTACCACAACGATCCACCCTGGCCAAAGCTGTGGCAAGGAGCATGGATTAGCAACTCGATATCTCAAGGAACTACAACCTAATAATGAGCCACGGTGGGCTGTGGTGATTTTGCAAACCAGGTCATAATTTATAACAAAACAGCCAGCATATGTGAAGTAAATCTTTCAAAGAGTGAAAAATATTAATGTTTGCAGTGCTATATAATTTGAACAGAATGTAAATGCTGTTTAGACTAGATGTATTTCATAATATATACAACCATACACCTCTTACATCAGTGAATGCTGACAATCACCTGTAATTTTAAATCACCTACTGACTTATCTCAGACACTTTGGATATTCTCAAACTTTGTCATGGATTATCAGTGTTTTGTTTTAAAAGTATTTAGTGCATTTTTATATTGTCCAGTAGCCAAATCTCTTCATTTGTGGATAAACACTGGCCAAATTTTAAACACATACTGTAACAAATATACTATTTATAGGGAATTATTCATTATCAGAAAGCCTTCAGATAAGATGGCCTTGTAACCATGCAACCTTCACATAATTTTGTCTGAAACGTTCTTGAAACAACAGAGAACTGTTGAAAAAAAGTGCTGTTTGAAAAAAAGCCATTCGCTCAGCAGGATGCAAAACAGATTCAATACATTTCATTGTAATATAAAAGCAGTATTAATAAAAGTCCAAGAATTCATAAAGTCACATAAATTCTGATGACTAAAGACACAATCTTGATGACAGTGTTTTGGGAAGAAATCTCTCCTGGGCAGGTTCTGCTGTTCTATTTCAGGCTATTGTACTAGTTACTACCAGTGAAGAACTTGGCAGCCCAATTCTCCATCTTCTATAAGGATTTCTTGCACATGGACATGAAGTAGCTGGTGCCAATTTATGCCAGACAAGGTACTTAGCTAGATGGTTTGTTAATAAAAATAAACCTGAATGTTACTATATGTTATTAAATGATACAGGAACTATGTATTATTATTTATGTGATGCCAACTGTGTCAATCTCATGTTTCCCAAGAGTGAGCCTAGCAGTTCAAGGATCCAAGAGTTCCCAGGGGGTCAGCACACACAGGGATCGGGCAAAAGGCAAGGTTTCAGCAGACCAGGTCACAGGTAACAAGGCTCCAAGGCAACAGGGGCAGAAGAAAGGTCACGGTTCAGTCCAGAAGCACACACAAAGATGGAGGTAGAGCAATCCAGATTGGGACCCTAGTATGAGGATAGAAGAACTTAAGCTTTTGCCCACCTGCCATGGGCTGAATCTGAATTGAAGTTTCACGCCTGCAATTTCTACTGCAAAATAGTGACCCATTTCCTTTATGGATAATCATTTTGCAATAGAAATTGCATCCACAGGGGCTCAGTCTTGATTGGTGCTATATTAGGAGAAAAGGGTTAAAGCTTCCTCGCTAGGGTCCCAATTCAGGCCCTCTGTGTCTACTCTAGAGTAAAAATGAAAAAGTGTAATTTAAAATTAATGTCTGTTTTGGCCCTGAGCAGCCATCATACAATTGCCTAGTAAGGGCTCCAATATATAATTCGTTTATTTCAGAGAACAATTTCAAATAAAGAGGTAGTGAAGACAACAACAACAGTGGGAAACAAAGCATGCCGTTTTGAACAGTGGCTTAGACAGCTTATGATAGAGCACATTAGAGTTGCTAACAGAAAGCAACCGATGAAGACATAAAGACATTGGACTAATTCAGGTTTTTGAAACTCTTCTATGCAGAGCAGCTCCACACGTTTGCATAGAAGAGGAAATATTTGACCTGGTACATCTTTGAAGGTGCGTGATGTTTCCTGTTGCGGATTCATACAAGCAAATTGGCTAAGCAATGGGTTGCTAAATGTGACACCTGAAGATACATTTCAATTAAGGAATCTTTGAAGGAACTATATACGGGGTGAAACATTTCCCCACGGTTGAAAATACCCCAAGACAACGATCTACCAGTTTCTCTAAGAAAAATCGGTAGAAATAAGAGGGATCCAGATCCAGAATGGTATCATCATTATGGATCTTTGGATCTTCACTTCTCTTAACATTATAGAATACTGTGGAATTTAGTACAATGCAGGGTGCAAAGACACTTAAAGTGTCTCAGTGACTGACAATACGAAGCAAAACTGGAATAAGGAAAGTATCTGAGAGTGCAATCCTATGTGTGTTTAGACAGAAAAAAGGTCCTACAGCAATCAGCATTCCCCAGGCAGCATCGCTGCTGGGAGTTGTAGTACTTTTTGTCTGTCTAAACACACATAGGATTGTGCTCTAAAAATATTATGCTAGTAGTTTAAAACTCATAGCAAAGGGTGTTTTGACAATAATAGCAAATTCACCTATTAAAGAGTTAGTCTATTTTGTCTTAAAAATCCATTGGGAATAGAACTTCTACAAATGCTCTGGATACGGGATGCAGCTTTGTTGAGAACGCAAGATTCATTCCCCCCTCCTCTATTCTCTGACAGATATATTTCAAAGTAGCAATAATTTATGAGTGACTTCAGAGAAACTGATTCTGTATCAGTCACTTAAAATCCTTTATTAAATTATAAAAATACCATAAATATGTGGAGAAATTACCACAGTCTGCCTTTGCAATCTGATGCATTAACCAGTTAAACTAATACTGAAATCCTATGCACACTGAGCAGGATGGAACGTATTTCTGAGTACACAGACACAAGATTAGGCTGTTCAAGTATTTGGATTAATTTCCACTCACGTCAATGAGAATACCTTGATTAAGCTGACGACATTCTGCTGAAGTATGCAGGATAAACTTCCTTAAATCCCAATCGCTGGGCTAAACTGGGTTGTTGTGAATCAGAATATATGCTGGAAAGAAAGGTTCTTTGGAGGTTTCTCCTACCGTTCTTTCAGAAGGGTCCAGAGTAAAACCTCAAGTGCAGTGGTGCACTTGAGGTTTTACCTCAGCCCCAGGGGCAAAATTTGGCCCTTTGGGGTTCCCAATCCAGCCCTCCAGGTTTCTCCAGAAGGTCCCCCTCCTTTCCCCCAACCTCCAATTGTTTGGTGATTTTGCAGCTCTTACACAGTTTCCCCCCTTTCTACAAGGTTGAAATGCCTCCCATGAGGCTTAGCTGGCAATAAGAGATTTAAGCGACAATATGCTGGCATTTTTTGATTTTTGGGCCCTGCCTTGTTTTGCCTTCGACCCTGCTCAGCATTGGAATATAGCTTCTGAGAGCTTCTCTGAATAGAATGCATCCCTTGGGCTGGAAGAAGTTCTGTACCCCTGGTCTAGTGCAAACTCTTTAAAAGAGGGACCTGTTGTTAAAGTCCTACTCACCTTTATGAACCAGATGGCTCTGAGATAGGTCCTACTCAAGGATTCAGTTGAAAATCGAGTAGAGAGGACTGGGGACAAGTGCTCCACCTCTCCTACTCCACTCCTGACCTCCTCGTGTTGACAGGGGAAAGTGTGAAGTGAAAGTGTAAGCAGGTTCAAGTGGATGGAACCCTGATAAGGTTTAGGAAGATATTCAGGTTTAGGCTTTTCAGACCCCTGCCAGAGGGGAGCTTCAAGCCTTGATAGCAGCCAACATCTACACTCTGTGTAGCCTCCCCACTTGTACTTGATGTATAATTGCCAAAAGCTTCTCTTGATGGAACTAGACAGCAGCATGGAGGGATTAGGCTTTGCATATCAATATTAGCTCCCTAAATTGTGCTTGGAAGACAGGTAGTACAGACAATGGAGCAGATAAATCACAATGTCCTCCCAGTATATATTCGTCAGAAGGCAGTCTGCCATGTTCTGCTCTTGACATCACTGTTCCCAGTTCCCACTAGATCCACATTCCTATTTTAGCTCATGGATTTAAGCTGATTTAGTCTTGGTAAAACCAATGGGCCTTAATTGGCTTCAAATCAAGTACACCAGTTTAACTTGGTTGTGGACTGAGTTGCTGGTAGTGCTTTACTCTGTGGGCAGAAGTTATTGAAACTGCTAATGAAGTAATGGAGTTAACAGGGTTGCAGAACTGTGCTCTAAATCAGAAACTGGTGGCAGTAGTCAAGAATATCTATGTACATAACAAAAGTCACATATGCAGTATCCTTCTAGATATGAAACTGAACATATTTAAATGTATACACTTTTACTATAAATAAGAAAAGGGTTCTGGGTACAATTCCCAAGCTGAACTGGCCATAGTTCAATAGTTTTGACTTATTTATATTTGGTTTCTAAAATTATAATTATATTTGAAATACAAGATTGGATTGTGTGCTTTCTTTTTAATGGTAAACAAATATGAAGTAGTTTGGTTGAAAGTCAAATAATGCCTTTTTAGGCACATTGTAGTAGTGATAGCTTTCTGTGGAGGTATAGGTGGCATATTTAAAGATTTACTTTTGATAATGAATCTGTCCACATATACGTCATCATGAATCTATTTAAAAATGGAACATTTCAAGTGATTAGTACAGCTAAACGGGACAGATAAGAGATCAATGAGAAAAATCACCTGGTTAAAATAAAAATGAAAAGGTATCACATTAAAAGGCTTTTGTTGTGTATGAAAAACAATAGTGAGAAACCTGTATTTTAGCACTTGTACTCAACAAGCACTCCAAACTATACGATGAACAGAAGAGAAACCTACCCTTTCTCATAATCTTGCGACAAAAGCTAAAAGACATCATCCTATTAACTAGTGATCTCAACTGCTAATGCAGAGTACTTCCTGGTGCCTTTTATGTAGAATGCTGCTATTAAAAAACCACTAAACATTCACCATGAGCAGCACAGAATCATTCATCTTTTATCAGCATCTCTTGTTAGAAGAGTATGAGTGGGGCTGAAGGTGTCATTGATATTATGGAGTGGAAATTAATCAGAATTTTCTCTCATATTTTCCTCATCACACTAATTTACTTTTGTACAAATTTCCCCGTGCTAAAAAGTTCATACCCAACCCCCTGTTGTACTCTTTTAAGTTGAGAATATTCAACGAGCACATCAGCTGAAAGGCACCAGGTCCTAACACAAAAAGCATTCGAAATTCTCATTTAGTTGTCTTTATTTTGCTAGCGCCATGTGGTCCTTGAAGATGTAGAAAACACGGGAAGCCGAGTAAAGATCAGAGCAAGCTCATTAGCATTCTGACAAAATTGGAGTGGTGGAGATGTATAGTTTGCCTAGTTTGTCGTTTTGAAAGCTACCGGTGGTAAGCTTTCTGTTTCATTGTGCTTTTGTCTTTTGGGGGGGTTTTCAACGCAGCAGGGTGTTTGTTAGCCTAGGTTTTCACAGTGCATTGTGGGAACCTTTGCTGCACATTCAGCCTATATAGTATCACTCTAGTTCAAGTCAAAAAGTTTTTCTCTCTCTATTTATATAATAATTGCCTATACGGATATGTAGTTCTTGTCAGCACTCATCTGATCAAGCATTTTGGGGGAAAATAAACTTCAAATGTGCTAAAAATGTTGTACATTAAAAATACCTCATCCAACTTTAAATATATCACCCTTTCTCTGTAAGCAGATAAAATAAAAATAAATTAATTTCAATCCCACTGTTTACAGCAAAGTAGGAATCCAATTGATTAGAATTTTAAAGTAAAATCACTTGCTGAATAAGATCCCACTTCTATTTCAGACACTTTTGAAGAAAAGATTGGTTTAAGCTACAGAATTATGTAAATAATGAATTACTTCTTAGAAGACCTAAAGAAGTTATTACTCCGTTCACTTTATTTTTTTACTAAACACAAGGCTCACTTTGAACAGCTAAAAGGGCTACATTAATGCCACTATTCGACATGAATGTTTCCCAAGTTGTAGTGAAATGGATAAAGGTCTTTTTGGATGAATTTATCTGTGAAATCCTTACGTCTGCCCTCCTATCTCAGATGATGACCCAAAAGAATGTCAACAGCTCATTTCCCAGAAGCTGGAAAGAGTCACTATACAAGCCATAATCTGCACATTCTCAAAGCATCATTTCAAACATTACGTTTCACAAGCTGTTTAAAGTTATTTTTCTCTCATCTCTGCTATCCTCACAGTACTTTTGTCATCGGTATTTCTGAAATGATGGGTTAAACAAATGTAAACATGACTTTAGTAAATGCTCCCCCACTTTCCCTATACACATATTTCCTGTAACCCTACACAAATTTTAAATATATATTACAAAATTATAGCCATAGTAGAGACCAACTGGTCAACAAGGCTAAAAGCAGCAGCAAAACTGTGGTTTATATTCTAATCCAATTGTTATAAGAAAGCAAAATAATGAACACTTGTATATACTCATTTAGAAGGTGGAGACGAAACCAAACACAGAAGACATTATGAGGGCATTCTAGTAATGACAAAATGTGCTGAAAGAATATCACACCCAAATAAAATCTTTATAAATTATTTTCTTGTGTCCAATGATCATTACAGTGTAATGAAACAAGGAAAATTCAAAATGGCGCAAGCCATTTATTTATTGAGGGGGTGGGAAACAGCTTCTTTAGGGAAATAGCCTGAACAACACAAAAAGAAAATACGTGCTTCAAGGTGACATGTTGACACATACTTATCTAGAATCTTATCTAGATAATGCAAAACATTAAAATTCACCACAAATTTTAATACGGCATGATGATAACATGCAGCATTTTACTGGATTTCTTCCAGTAAATATTGTCTTGTTCCACTTTTGGTTTGCCTTTATTTATTTATTACATTTTTATACTGCCCATTAGCCGAGGCTCTCTGGGCAGTGCACAATTAAAACTATAAAATACAACTAGTATAGATAAATTTAAAATGTTAAAAGCTCTTGTGCTGACTATACTGGTACCATCCTCTTACATTGTCTTGTGTATATCTGGCTTGGATATAAAGGTGTCTCGCATGAGCAGAAAGGCACTTCCGCTTACCCAAGCAGCTGTGCTGAATTATTTCAATTGACCTGTTCTACTGCACCCCCATGCCCCATCCCATTGTTCCAGAAGGTCTTTCTACCCTCAGCATTGGCTGGGAGGGGGGGATGCAGAGGGTTGTTGTGGTGATGGGGGAGAGAAGCTAGGAAAGCCCATTATGCGACCAACGTTCTAGTCACTCTTCTCTAGACCCAACCTTCTGTGTAAGCCAAAACTGCATCAAAACTGCACTGTTATTTTGAGTAATTACAAAGAAATGACACCACACCTAAACACTAGTTGGAAGAAACTGCCAGATTAAATCAGTTGGGACTAACTTTAGAACCATTGTACGATAACTTCCCCATATACAGAGTGACCCGCATAGAACATAATGCAGTCCTGTTTTTTCTCCCATAGGTATGTGGCGTACCACCTGGCTGTTTCTAGGAGACTGTGAGCACTGCCTACATCCCCATCAAGCCCTCTGCTCAAACGCCTCTCTAATTCTTTGTAATGGCCTTGCACTCTAGGCATGTGTGTACATGCCAAATACGGAAGCAGAGTTCCACTAAGTACTCTGGAAATCTCTCCATTATCCAGGTATTGTGCCTGTGAGGGAAGGAATATGCCCCATGAGTTTAGGACTGAGGTATTAGGACTGTGACTATAATAATATTTAGAAATTTCATCATTAGACTAACTTACATCCAAGTAAATGTGTTTAGGATCGGGGCACCAGGAACAAGTGTTTCAGAATATATAAACTGGGAGATATCTAAATGATCATAAAGGTGTAGGGAGGCAGTCCTATTTTTGTCTGTCTTAACTGAATGACAGTTTCTGTAGAAGTTAACAGTTAAAGCAAGATTCGACAAAGGTTACGTTGCAATGTTCTAGTTCTATATGAGAAAAAAATAGAATACCTCGAAACTGAAAGGCATACATTTGATCCACTGTTGTCTAAGATTAATTAAATGCAGTCTTCTGCTACTTTCAGGTCTTCACCAATGTTCCAATCTACTCCAAAATACTTAATTTTTTTTGCCACGTTCAAACCCATTACAAATTCAAATTAACTGGAGTCTCTTTAACACTCTACAGTAAAAACAACCAAATTACTCCCTATATTTTGTGATGTGCTTATGGTTGCAAAATTATTGATCTCCTTCACTGCATTCTCCTACCAAAGTTTTTGGAATAAGAATTGTCTGGACCTGCCATATCAAATTAGAGGGCAGTCAGGAGTGTCTAAGTCCAGCTTTAAAACAAATATCATAACAATTACTTAGCCATATGGAAAATAGAGTATGTCTTTCCAGAAAGCTTTTATATATTTTCTATCTCAAATGTCAACTTCATTACAAACCGTTTCTGACTTGCAACTTACCAGATTGCTAAATATCTACCTGCTAACCCACCATGAAAAGTCTTTCAAATGACAGAAACTTCACTAAAATCCAAATGAATAATAGTCTAATTTCCAGAATAAATTAAATGAAGGTGTAGTTTCAGGACGTTTTTTAAGTTTGAGAAACTAAGTGCAGGTTGAACCTATGTGATAAACACCCATTTTTCACATACATAGACACACATGTTATAGATAGCATTCTCCATTGCATAAAACGCACATCTTTGGAAGAGTCCACATTGTACTTATGTTGAGATTCCTATGACTTAGAGGCCAGATGTTTCACAAATGACCAACAATTGGAGGTTAGAATAAATTAATGACTGATTTCTGAGCTTTGATGGAATTACGCATACTTCTTTTCTCAATGTGCCATGTGAATGTTCCCCAGTTAAACTTTTTTTTTTGACAAGTGAGGCCACCCAGCAGAAAACAACTGATGCAAAACCCAGGAGTAATCCCTCTGTTTAGTTCAACACTGTGGTTAGCCTTAACACTGCCTCTATTATCCAATGGATTTAGAGAAACCTTCATTTATTTGTTGGCCTCAGTTTTCAACTTTGTTGCCTTCTTTAAAGGGCCCAAGACCTATTCCTATGTAAATACATTTGCATACAGTCACAAAGAAAATGTTCTGGGACTGTGATTAAACTTGCACAACTAGAGATAGCTCCTGTGAACATATTTGTGATCCCACATAAGTACTTTCTCAAATACATACAAGTAAATGAAGCTGAACATCAGGTCTCTTTACAAGAACCTTTGTAGTTAAGAAGAAAATCACTGCAGTCTATATGGGAATATACAGGACTAAGCAGATACAACTAATGTAAAATTCTGTATACTGGAGAGCAACAAATTATTTTATATTGCTTTTACAATCGTCTATTGGGCCCACAGCTCCCTTTTTTGTAATGTGTGATAATCTGAATATTACTGGACACACAGCATTTTTTTCACAACTGGGCAACTGAATATTTTCTTTCTGCCTTTCTGGATTTACTAATTTATTTTCCACTTGGTTTATTATAATTTCCGTACATCAATAAGATTTATAATCATTTACTACCCTGGCAACTGCAGCATAGGTTGTACATAACCAATTTAAGTATAACATCACCATACATTTTGTAATTTCATTCTGAAATAAAGATATAAAAATTTAAAGCATAAAAATGGCAACCTAAAGTGTTCAATGCTATCATACAATTCTGATTTTGAAATAAAGAAGTGAAAGAATCTTGATGTAGTTATAAGCCCTTTCTTTTTAGACAACAATATTGCATGCTTTCCCCTCACAAATCTGTTTCCACCGCACTGTGACCACAGGTTAGCCACTATAGCATATGTTTTTTTATGGCATATTTTAAAGTGGTGTTATTTTTTAATTGTATATAAAAGGTTAACATATTATGAGCATTGACTAGGTCTTTGAGCCTCAATGTTAACTAAAAATATTCATAAAATCTGTGTTTCTTCAGCGATATCAGGGCAATTGGGACAATTAGAAAATTGTAACAACTACAAACTATCTAATCTATCTTTCACCTGGCATGCAATTAATAAATAAGCAAAACACATTTTACTTACTATTTCTGTTCTTGCTCATTAGTAAAGAACATGTATATTAAAACTTTACTTTCCCAAATGCCACATTCAAGGCTGATTTCTCTTATTGCACTAAGCACATCAATACCCAAGCAAATTAACTACCGAAGTGCCCTAATTAACAGTTTTGCAAGTGAATGCAGACATTAGTGCTACACTACAACCATTAAAGTCTATTCTATGCCATATCAGTTTCTGTTAACATTTCAATGGGCCAATTAAATGACCTCCCCCTCCCTTAAACTCAATTAAGCTATTTGAACATCAATTGCTAACTTGCTATGTATTTTATGCAAACGATGCAAGCAAGAAATGTATTTTTTCACCAATGTTAATGATGTTCTGAAGGAAAAAATATTGTAAATGTGAATGTGCCTTGTGTTTTCCAGATAGTGTTGGTGGAAGGTAGTATAATGATACAATAGCAGAATAGGATCTAGTCACATTGGTTAACAATAAGCAGATTTAATGAGCTTTTCTTACATTTTGTTTTTAACTTCAGAGGAATGATGTGTTCCTCTGTCACTAGAAGAAGTGCTTTCTGTCTAGCATGCCGGGATATCTAGATAAATGTTACGCCTTCAGCTGTGGTTAGGATATTCTCCCAATATTTTTTTCATCAGGTGTACTGTACATACATGTTCTTCCTGAGCTATGTTCACATGAACAGCTACTTTAGTTTAATAAACTGAACATGC